>NC_086445.1:181864695-182464695 GCF_028390025.1 Pseudophryne corroboree
AGGTCCAGAATCGGCGGCTGAAGACTCCTGCAGTCTTCTAAAGGTAGCGCACAGCACTGCAGCTGTGCGCCATTTTCCTCTCAGCACACTTCACACGGCAGTCACTGAGGGTGCAGGGCGCTGGGAGGGGGGCGCCCTGGGAGGCAAATGAGTACCTATAAAGGCTAAAAATACCTCACATATAGCCCTAGAGGCTATATGGAGATATTTAACCCCTGCCTGATTTCTCAAAATAGCGGGAGACGAGCCCGCCGGAAAAGGGGCGGGGCCTATCTCCTCAGCACACGGCGCCATTTCCTCTCACAGCTCCGCTGGTCAGGACGGCTCCCAGGTCTCTCCCCTGCACTGCACTACAGAAACAGGGTAAAACAGAGAGGGGGGGCAAATTTATGGCGATATTTTTATATAACAAAGCAGCTATAGGGGAGCACTTATTATAAGGCTATCCCTGATATATATATAGCGCTTTTGGTGTGTGCTGGCAAACTCTCCCTCTGTCTCCCCAAAGGGCTAGTGGGTCCTGTCTTCATTAGGAGCATTCCCTGTGTGTCTGCTGTGTGTCGGTACGTGTGTGTCGACATGTATGAGGACGATATTGGTGTGGAGGCGGAGCAATTGCCAAATATGGGGATGTCACCTCCTAGGGGGTCGACACCAGAATGGATGCCTTTATTTATGGAACTACGGGATAGTGTCAACACGCTAAAGCAGTCGTTTGACGACATGAGACGGCCGGACAATCAATTAGTGCCTGTCCAGGCGACTCAAACACCGTCAGGGGCTGTGAAACGCCCTTTGCCTCAGTCGGTCGACACAGACCCAGACACAGGCGATGACTCCAGTGGTGACGGTGACGAATCAACCGTATTTTCCAGTAGGGCCACACGTTATATGATTTTGGCAATGAAGGAGGCGTTACATTTAGCTGATACTACAGGTACCACTAAACAGGGTATTATGTGGGGTATGAAAAAACTACCTATAGTTTTTCCTGAATCAGAAGAACTAAATGACGTGTGTAATGAAGCGTGGGTTGCCCCTGATAAAAAGCTGATAATTTCAAAGAAATTATTGGCATTATACCCTTTCCCGCCAGAGGTTAGGGAGCGCTGGGAAACACCTCCTAGGGTGGACAAGGCGCTAACACGCTTATCTAAACAAGTGGCGTTACCCTCTCCTGAGACGGCCGCACTTAAAGATCCATCAGATAGGAGGATGGAAAATATCCAAAAAAGTATATACACACATGCAGGTGTTATACTACGACCAGCTGTAGCAACTGCCTGGATGGGCAGTGCGGGGGTAGTTTGGTCAGAATCCCTGATTGAAAATATTGATACCCTGGACAGGGACAATATTTTACTGTCGTTAGAACAAATAAAGGATGCATTTCTTTATATGCGTGATGCACAGAGGGATATATGCACACTGGCATCACGGGTAAGTGCTATGTCCATTTCGGCCAGAAGAGCTTTATGGACGCGACAGTGGACAGGCGATGCGGATTCAAAACGGCATATGGAAGTTTTGCCGTATAAGGGGGAGGAGTTATTTGGAGTCGGTCTATCAGATTTGGTGGCCACGGCTACAGCCGGGAAATCCACCTTTCTACCTCAAGTCACTCCCCAACAGAAAAAGGCACCGACTTTTCAACCGCAGCCCTTTCGTTCCTTTAAAAATAAGAGAGCAAAGGGCTATTCATATTTGCCACGAGGCAAAGGTCGAGGGAAGAGACAGCAACACGCAGCTCCTTCCCAGGATCAGAAGCCCTCCCCGGCTTCTACAAAAGCCTCAGCATGACGCTGGGGCTTCTCAAGCGGACTCGGGGACGGTGGGCGGTCGTCTCAAAAATTACAGCGCGCAGTGGGCTCACTCGCAAGTAGATCCCTGGATCCTGCAGATAATATCTCAGGGATACAGGTTGGAATTAGAGACAGATCCACCTCGCCGTTTCCTGAGGTCTGCTTTACCAACGTCCCCCTCCGAAAGGGAGACGGTGTTGGAAGCCATTCACAAGCTGTACTCTCAGCAGGTGATAGTCAAGGTACCTCTTCTGCAACAAGGGAAGGGGTATTATTCCACTCTTTTTGTGGTACCGAAGCCGGATGGCTCGGTAAGGCCTATTCTAAATCTGAAGTCCTTGAACCTGTACATAAAGAAGTTCAAGTTCAAAATGGAGTCACTCAGAGCAGTGATAGCGAACCTGGAAGAGGGGGACTTTATGGTATCCTTGGACATCAAGGATGCGTATCTCCACGTTCCAATTTACCCCTCACACCAGGGGTACCTCAGGTTCGTTGTACAAAACTGTCACTATCAGTTTCAGACGCTGCCGTTCGGATTGTCCACGGCACCTCGGATCTTTACAAAGGTAATGGCCGAGATGATGATTCTTCTTCGAAGAAAAGGCGTATTAATTATCCCATACTTGGACGATCTCCTAATAAGGGCGAGGTCCAGAGAACAGCTAGAGATGGGATTAGCACTGTCTCAAGAAGTGCTAAAACAGCACGGGTGGATTCTGAATATTCCAAAATCCCAGTTAATGCCGACAAGTCGTCTGCTGTTCCTAGGGATGATTCTGGACACGGTTCAGAAAAAGGTTTTTCTCCCGGAGGAAAAAGCCAAGGAGTTATCCGAGCTTGTCAGGAACCTCCTAAAACCAGGAAAGGTGTCTGTACATCAATGCACAAGAGTCCTGGGAAAAATGGTGGCTTCTTACGAAGCGATTCCATTCGGCAGATTCCACGCAAGAATTTTCCAAAGGGATCTGTTGGACAAATGGTCAGGGTCGCATCTTCAGATGCACCTACGGATAACCCTGTCTCCAAGGACAAGGGTGTCTCTTCTGTGGTGGTTGCAGAGTCCTCATCTATTGGAGGGCCGCAGATTCGGCATACAGGATTGGATCCTGGTGACCACGGACGCCAGCCTGAGAGGCTGGGGAGCAGTCACACAAGGAAGAAACTTCCAGGGAGTATGGACGAGCCTGGAAACGTCTCTTCACATAAACATTCTGGAACTAAGAGCAATATACAATGCTCTAAACCAGGCAGAACCTCTGCTTCAGGGAAAACCGGTATTGATTCAGTCGGACAACATCACGGCAGTCGCCCATGTGAACAGACAGGGCGGCACAAGAAGCAGGAGGGCAATGGCAGAAGCTGCAAGGATTCTTCGCTGGGCAGAGAATCATGTGATAGCACTGTCAGCAGTGTTCATCCCGGGAGTGGACAACTGGGAAGCAGACTTCCTCAGCAGACACGATCTTCACCCGGGAGAGTGGGGACTTCATCCAGAAGTCTTCCACTTGCTGGTAACCCGTTGGGAAAGACCAATGGTGGACATGATGGCGTCTCGCCTCAACAAAAAACTGGACAGGTATTGCGCCAGGTCAAGAGATCCGCAGGCAATAGCTGTGGACGCGCTGGTAACGCCTTGGGTGTACCAGTCGGTGTATGTGTTTCCTCCTCTGCCTCTCATACCAAAAGTATTGAGAATTATACGGCAAAGAGGCGTAAGAACGATACTAGTGGTTCCGGATTGGCCAAGGAGGACTTGATACCCGGAACTTCAAGAGATGATCACGGAAGATCCGTGGCTTCTACCTCTAAGGAGGGACTTGCTTCAGCAGGGTCCCTGTCTGTTTCAAGACTTACCGCGGCTGCGTTTGACGGCATGGCGGTTGAACGCCGGATCCTAAAGGAAAGAGGCATGCCGGAAGAAGTCATTCCTACTTTGATTAAAGCAAGGAAGGAAGTAACCGTGCAACATTATCACCGAATTTGGCGAAAATATGTTGCGTGGTGCGAAGATCGGAGTGCTCCGACGGAGGAATTTCAACTGGGTCGATTCCTGCATTTCCTGCAATCAGGATTGTCAATGGGTCTCAAATTGGGATCTATTAAGGTTCAAATTTCGGCCCTGTCGATTTTCTTTCAAAAAGAATTGGCTTCAGTCCCTGAAGTCCAGACCTTTGTTAAGGGAGTGCTGCATATACAGCCTCCTGTGGTGCCTCCAGTGGCACCGTGGGATCTAAATGTGGTTTTGGACTTCCTAAAATCTCATTGGTTTGAACCACTAAAAAAAGGTGGATTTGAAATATCTCACATGGAAAGTGACCATGCTTCTAGCCCTGGCTTCTGCCAGGAGAGTGTCAGAATTGGCAGCTTTATCTTACAAAAGCCCATATCTGATTTTCCATTCGGACAGGGCAGAACTGCGGACTCGTCCGCATTTTCTCCCTAAGGTGGTGTCAGCATTTCATCTGAACCAGCCTATTGTAGTGCCTGCGGCTACAAGTGACTTGGAGGACTCCAAGTTACTGGACGTTGTCAGAGCATTAAAATAAGAATTTACTTACCGATAATTCTATTTCTCGGAGTCCGTAGTGGATGCTGGGGTTCCTGAAAGGACCATGGGGAATAGCGGCTCCGCAGGAGACAGGGCACAAAAAAGTAAAGCTTTACTAGGTCAGGTGGTGTGCACTGGCTCCTCCCCCTATGACCCTCCTCCAGACTCCAGTTAGGTACTGTGCCCGGACGAGCATACACAATAAGGGAGGCATTTTGAATCCCGGGTAAGACTCATACCAGCCACACCAATCACACCGTACAACTTGTGATCTAAACCCAGTTAACAGTATGATAACAGAAAGGGCCTCTTAAAGATGGCTCCTTAACAATAACCCGAATTAGTTAACAATAACTATGTACAAGTATTGCAGATAATCCGCACTTGGGATGGGCGCCCAGCATCCACTACGGACTCCGAGAAATAGAATTATCGGTAAGTAAATTCTTATTTTCTCTATCGTCCTAAGTGGATGCTGGGGTTCCTGAAAGGACCATGGGGATTATACCAAAGCTCCCAAACGGGCGGGAGAGTGCGGATGACTCTGCAGCACCGAATGAGAGAACTCCAGGTCCTCCTTTGCCAGGGTATCAAATTTGTAAAATTTTACAAACGTGTTCTCCCCCGACCACGTAGCTGCTCGGCAGAGTTGTAATGCCGAGACCCCTCGGGCAGCCGCCCAAGATGAGCCCACCTTCCTTGTGGAGTGGGCTTTTACAGTTTTAGGCTGTGGCAGGCCTGCCACAGAATGTGCAAGTTGAATTGTGTTACAAATCCAACGAGCAATCGACTGCTTAGAAGCAGGTGCGCCCAACTTGTTGGGTGCATACAATATAAACAGCGAGTCAGATTTTCTGACTCCAGCCGTCCTTGAAATGTATATTTTTAAGGCTCTGACAACGTCCAACAACTTGGAGTCCTCCAAGTCGCTAGTGGCCGCAGGCACCACAATAGGTTGGTTCAGATGAAATGCTGATACCACTTTAGGGAGAAAATGCGGACGAGTCCGCAGTTCTGCCCTATCCGAATGGAAGATTAGATAAGGACTTTTATAAGATAAAGCCGCCAATTCAGATACTCTCCTGGCAGAGGCCAGGGCTAGTAACATAGTCACTTTCAATGTGAGATATTTCAAATCCACCTTTTTCAATGGTTCAAACCAATGGGATTTGAGGAAATCTAAAACTACATTTAGATCCCACGGTGCCACCGGAGGCACCACAGGAGGCTGTATATGCAGTACTCCCTTGACAAAAGTCTGGACCTCAGGGACAGAGGCCAATTCTTTTTGGAAGAATATTGACAGGGCCGAAATTTGAACCTTAATGGATCCCAATTTGAGACCCATAGATAATCCTGATTGCAGGAAATGTAGGAAACGACCCAGTTGGAATTCCTCCGTCGGAACACTCCGATCCTCGCACCACGCTACATATTTTCGCCAAATGCGGTGATAATGTTTCACGGTGACTTCCTTCCGTGCCTTAATCAAGGTAGGAATGACTTCTTCTGGAATGCCTTTCCCTTTTAGGATCTGGCGTTCAACCGCCATGCCGTCAAACGCAGCCGCGGTAAGTCTTGAAAAAGACAGGGACCCTGCTGTAGCAGGTCCCTTCTCAGAGGTAGAGGCCACGGTTCGTCCGTGAGCATCTCTTGAAGTTCCGGATACCAAGTCCTTCTCGGCCAATCCGGAACCACTAGTATTGTTCTTACTCTTCTTTGCCGTATGATCTTCAATACCTTTGGTATGAGCGGCAGAGGAGGAAACACATACACTGACTGGTACACCCAAAGAGTTACCAGTGCGTCCACAGCTATTGCCTGTGGATCTCTTGACCTGGCGCAATATTTGTCCAGTTTCTTGTTGAGGCGAGACGCCATCATGTCTACAATTGGTCTTTCCCAACGGTCTATTAACATGTTGAAGACTTCTGGATGTAGACCCCACTCTCCCGGATGAAGATCGTGTCTGCTGAGGAAGTCTGCTTCCCAGTTGTCCACGCCCGGGATGAACACTGCTGACAGTGCTATCACGTGATTCTCCGCCCAGCGAAGAATCTTGGCAGCTTCTGCCATTGCACTCCTGCTTCTTGTGCCGCCCTGCCTGTTTACATGGGCGACCGCCGTGATGTTGTCCGACTGAATCAACACCGGCTTTCCTTTCAGGAGAAGTTCCGCCTGGCTTAGAGCATTGTAGATTGCTCTTAGTTCCAGAATGTTTATGTGAAGAGACTTTTCCAGACTCGTCCATACTCCCTGGAATTTTCTTCCTTGTGTGACTGCTCCCCAGCCTCTCAGGCTGGCGTCCGTGGTCACCAGGATCCAATCCTGAATGCCGAATCTGCGGCCTTCTAATAGGTGAGCCTTCTGCAACCACCACAGAAGTGACACCCTTGTCTTTGGTGACAGGGTTATTCGCAGGTGCATCTGCAGATGCGACCCTGACCATTTGTCCAACAGATCCCTTTGGAATATTCTTGCATGGAATCTGCCGAATGGAATTGCTTCGTAAGAAGCCACCATTTTTCCCAGGACTCTTGTGCATTGATGTACTGACACCTTTCCTGGTTTTAGGAGGTTCCTGACCAGATCGGATAACTCCTTGGCTTTTTCCTCTGGAAGGAAAACCTTTTTCTGAACCGTGTCCAGAATCATTCCTAGGAACAGCAGACGAGTTGTCGGGATTAAATGGGATTTTGGAATATTCAGAATCCACCCGTGTTGTCTTAGCACCTCTTGAGATAGTGCTAAAGCTGTCTCCAGCTGTTCTCTGGACCTTGCCCTTATTAGGAGATCGTCCAAGTATGGGATAACTAATACGCCTTTTCTTCGAAGAAGAATCATCATCTCGGCCATTACCTTGGTAAAGACCCGAGGCGCCGTGGACAATCCGAACGGCAGCGTCTGAAACTGATAGTGACAGTTTTGAACAATGAACCTGAGGTACCCCTGGTGTGCGGGGTAAATCGGAACGTGTAGATACGCATCCTTGATGTCCAAGGATACCATAAAGTCCCCTTCTTCCAGGTTCGCTATCACTGCTCTGAGTGACTCCATCTTGAACTTGAACTTTTTTATGTAGAGGTTCAAGGACTTCAGATTTAGAATAGGCCTTACCGAGCCATCCGGCTTCGGTACCACAAATAGAGTGGAATAATACCCCTTTCCTTGTTGTAATAGGGGTACTTTGACTATCACCTGCTGAGCGTACAGCTTGTGAATGGCTTCCAACACCCTCTCCCTTTCGGAAGAGACGGTTGGTAAAGCAGACTTCAGGAAACGATGAGGAGGATCCGTCTCTAATTCCAACCTGTACCCCTGAGATATTATCTGCAGGATCCAGGGGTCTACCTGCGAGTGAGCCCACTGCGCGCTGTAATTTTTGAGACGGCCGCCCACTGTCCCCGAGTCCGCTTGAGAGGCCCCAGCGTCATGCTGAGGTTTTTGCAGGAGCCGGGGAGGGCTTCTGTTCCTGGGAAGGAGCTGCCTGTTGGTGTCTCTTCCCTCTTCCTCTGCCTCGTGGCAGGTACGACAAACCCTTTGCTCTCTTATTTTTGTAGGAGCGAAAAGGCTGCGGTTGAAAGGTCGGTGCCTTTCTCTGTTGGGGAGTGACTTTTCTGGCTGAAATGGACATAGCACTCACCCGAGATGCCAGTGTGCAAATATCCCTCTGTGCATCACGCATATAGATAAATGCATCCTTTATTTGTTCTAACGACAGTAAAACATTGTCCCTATCTAGGGTATCAATATTTTCAATCAGGGATTCTGACCAAACTACTCCAGCACTGCACATCCAGGCAGTTGCTATAGCTGGTCGTAGTATAACACCTGCATGTGTGTATATATTCTTTTGAATAACTTCCATCTTTCTATCTGATGGATCCTTAAGTGCGGCCGTCTCAGGAGAGGGTAACGCCACTTGTTTAGATAAGCGTGTGAGCGCCTTGTCCACCTTAGGGGGTGTTTCCCAGCGCGCCCTAACCTCTGGCGGGAAAGGGTATAATGCCAATAACTTTTTTGAAATTATCAACTTTTTATCAGGAGCAACCCACGCTTCATCACACACGTCATTTAATTCTTCTGATTCAGGAAAAACTGTTTGTAGTTTTTTCACACCATACATAATACCCTGTTTTACGGTATCTGTAGTATCAGCTAAATGTAACGTCTCCTTCATTGCCAAAATCATATAACGTGTGGCCCTACTGGAAAATACGTTTGAATTTCTACCGTCGTCACTGGAGTCAGTGCCTGTGTCTGGGTCTGTGTCGACCGACTGAGGCAAAGGGCGTTTTACAGCCCCTGACGGTGTTTGAGGCGCCTGGACAGGCATTAATTGATTGTCCGGCCGCCTCATGTCCTCAACTGACTGTTTAAGGGAAGATAAACCATCACGTAATTCCACAAATAAAGGCATCCATTCTGGTGTCGACCCCCTGGGGGGTGACATCTGCATATTTGGCAATTGCTCCGCCTCCACACCAATATCGTCCTCATACATGTCGACACCCCGTACCGACACACACCGCAAACTCACAGGGAATGCTCTAATGAAGACAGGACCCACTAGCCCTTTTGGGGAGACAGAGGGAGAGTCTGCCAGCACACACCACAAAGCGCTATATATACAAGGGATATCCTTATATTAAGTGCTCCCTTATAGCTGCTTTAATATATAATATATATATATATAGCCATTAATGTGCCCCCCCTCTCTGTTTTACCCTGTTTCTGTAGTGCAGTGCAGGGGAGAGACCTGGGAGCCGTCCTGACCAGCGGAGCTGTGACAGAAAATGGCGCCGTGTGCTGAGGAGATAGGCCCCGCCCCTTTTTCGGCGGGTTCTTCTCCCGCTATTTTTCCAGTCAGGCAGGGGTTAAATATCTCCATATAGCCCCTATGGGCTATATGTGAGGTATTTTTAGCCTTGTATAAGGTTTATATTTGCCTCTCAGAGCGCCCCCCCCCAGCGCTCTGCACCCTCAGTGACTGCCCAGTGAAGTGTGCTGAGAGGAAAATGGCGCACAGCTGCAGTGCTGTGCGCTACCTTATGAAGACTGAGGAGTCTTCAGCCGCCGGTTTCCGGACCTCTTCACGCTTCAGCATCTGCAAGGGGGTCGGCGGCGCGGCTCCGGGACCGGACTCCACGGCTGGGCCTGTGTTCGATCCCTCTGGAGCTAATGGTGTCCAGTAGCCAAGCAGCAAATCCACTCTGCATGCAGGTGAGTTTACTACTTTCCCCCTAAGTCCCACGTTGCAGTGATCCTGTTGCCAGCAGGACTCACTGTAAAGAAAAAAAAAACCTAAACTAAACTTTCTCTAAGCAGCTCTTTAGGAGAGCCACCTAGATTGCACCCTTCTCGTTCGGGCACAAAATCTAACTGGAGTCTGGAGGAGGGTCATAGGGGGAGGAGCCAGTGCACACCACCTGACCTAGTAAAGCTTTACTTTTTTGTGCCCTGTCTCCTGCGGAGCCGCTATTCCCCATGGTCCTTTCAGGAACCCCAGCATCCACTTAGGACGATAGAGAAAAATATATATTGCAAGGACAGCTGGAGTCAGAAAATCTGACTCGTTGTTTATATTGTATGCACCCAACAAGATGGGTGCTCCTGCGTCTAAGCAGACGATTGCTCGTTGGATCTGTAGCACAATCCAACTTGCACATTCTGTGGCAGGCTTGCCACAGCCTAAATCTGTAAAGGCCCACTCCACAAGGAAGGTGGGCTCATCTTGGGCGGCTGCCCGAGGGGTCTCGGCATTACAACTTTGCCAAGCAGCTACGTGGTCAGGGGAGAACGCGTTTGTAAAATTTTACAAATTTGATACTCTGGCTAAGGAGGACCTGGAGTTCTCTCATTCGGTGCTGCAGAGTAATCCGCACTCTCCCGCCCGTTTGGGAGCTTTGGTATAATCCCCATGGTCCTTTCAGGAACCCCAGCATCCACTAGGACGATAGAGAAAATAAGATTTTACTTACCGATAAATCTATTTCTCGGAGTCCGTAGTGGATGCTGGGCGCCCATCCCAAGTGCGGATTATCTGCATAAATTGTACATAGTTATTGTTAACTAATTCGGGTTATTGTTGAAGGAAGCCATCTTTCAGAGGCTCCGCTGTTATCATACTGTTAACTGGGTTTAGATCACAAGTTGTACGGTGTGATTGGTGTGGCTGGTATGAGTCTTACCCGGGATTCAAAATCCTCCCTTATTGTGTACGCTCGTCCGGGCACAGTACCTAACTGGAGTCTGGAGGAGGGTCATAGGGGGAGGAGCCAGTGCACACCACCTGATCGGAAAAGCTTTACTTTTTGTGCCCTGTCTCCTGCGGAGCCGCTATTCCCCATGGTCCTTTCAGGAACCCCAGCATCCACTACGGACTCCGAGAAATAGATTTATCGGTAAGTAAAATCTTATTATTAGTCTATGGGACTTGAACGCTCACATAACCCATCAATGGACAATTGCTTTAACACATTCGCTTGTGTCTGTATACACTAATTTTATTGATTGATTTATTGGGTTCTTTTTTTTTAGTTGACTCTCTCCGTCTGACCATTGGTCTGTGTGTACAGTATACAGTAACATTACAGTCGTCACTGACCATTTGCCAGAGCTTGTAGATCAATCCGCCACTATTCACTCTACAGTACTGGATTAGTGGAGCATTAGTCACCCAGTGGTGAAGATGTGTATTGCATGCTGCGTATGTAGTAATGTCTCAACGCACCTGTCCGTGCAACAACTAAACAACTTGAGCTATCGCTTAGGCGTGATTAATCCTCCGTTTAGGCGGAGAAACAGCAACGATGAGGGAGGCTCCATCTATACTACCTTTACAATTGTTCCATCAGTGTCTCTACTTCTGGCATCTCCACCTCGTACTCTGTCCTCAGGACCCCAAACAGTTCACATTTTTCAGGTCACCCAGCAGGTGCACAGGTGTGCTCACTGAGACATTTTAAAAAAGATACACATTGAAGCTAATTATTTCACTTGTGGTTCTTTAAGAAGACCTGGAAACACGAGCTGTTTGGGGTCCTGAGGAGAGAGTTTGAGAACCTGTTTGGGGCCTTGAGGACAGAGTTTCAGAACTTGTGCAATAATACATATCACATCCCCATCTATAACCACTACAATTCCTCAAATGTCTCACTCTCTAAACCAGTTTTTTTCAACCTTTTTTTACTCGCGGCAAACCGAATACTAATTTAAAATTTCCAAGGCACACCGTCAGTTCCACACAGAAAAAAAACAAAAAAAACACACATTGGCCCTCACAGTAAAAAAAAAAAAAAAAAATCCACACATACAGTACATTGTTTTTTTTGTGTAGGCCAATCACATTGCTCCCCACATGAATCATGTTGCTCCCCACATGAACTCACATTGTTCCCCCCATAAATCCATAAATTCTAATGCTCCACACATGAATTATTCACATTGTTCCCCCCACAAATCCTATTGCTCCACACAGGAGAAATAAAATAACAAATATTAGCCCCTACCTGTCAGCTGTCCTCCTCCCTGTCCCTCAGTGGCGGGGGCTGTTCATAGTGGAGTGCTGCGAATACTGAGCAGCGGGCGGTCGGGCAGGTGTGGCTATGGGTGGGCAAGGAAAGCTGTGGATACAGGAGGGAACTAGAAGATGTGTATGCAGGCGGGTGGGCTGGGTGGGTGGTGAGACGTAGAGGCCGTTACCTACGATATCACACCGCCGCGTTACCAAGGCATAGGTTACGGCCGGAGCATGACTGATCCTCTAAGAGCCCGGGCCAACAGTTCACTCTGAAGGTGCAGGAAGCTGCTTTGGCTTCGCGGCACACCTTGCAACTGGTCGCGGCACACTAGTGTGCCATGGCACTCTGGTTGAAAAAGCCTGCTCTAGACAGTCTACATCTGCTGCACAATTCTACAAATCCTTCCACTGGCACACGTGCCCCAAACACAATGGGAAAAGAAAAAAAAACGTTCACGGTATATCAAATGTCCTAAATGCCCCGTATTTAAAATATAAACCCAACTCCAATAGTCACAGGGAGGAAATTCAATTGCAGGCAAAGGGTGTGAATTGCCGTTGCCACAGCGTTTAAACACTGGCAACAGCAAAAGCATCTTGCACCCTTCGCCTGCCCAGCTGAATTCCCATAAAACTGTTCACAACCGTATGAGAGTGTGAGCAGTTTTGTGCAAGATCAGACTGCCGGAAGGTGCGGCTGTTGACCAGCTGATTCGGCCAGGAAAAGACATTAGCCAGTAATGAAGTCCCCCCCCCCCCCCCCCCCCATACTCTTGGTACAATCCAAATAGTATGCTCACAAGTGCGCCAATTTCACCAGCTGGCAGCATCCATGTGGACATGTGTTCCTTTGAGCCATACTACAAAAATTGTGCCTTGATTGACTGCATCCCGTTTCATTACCAACACTGTCTGCCAATGTCTAGTGAGCACATCATTATTTTGGTGCAATCAATTGCATGGCCACTGCTGTCAGAGCACATGACCAGCTGCTTTATGTAACAATACCGGAGTGATGCGAATTCAATATTTCAAACAGAGGAGGGCAAGACTTCTGTATACTGTATATTGTTCAGGTGCAGACTATTATATTGACTTAATATCTGGGGAGAGACTTCGGACCACTTTGAAAAGGATTTTGGGATCTATTATTACTACATAATGTCTATTTAATATGTTAGGCAGTTTTACATACAGGATATGATGCGACAACTGCTTTGGTGCAGCCCTCCTTGATTTGATGTTTTACTATATATTTTGGTTCTACTCCGGCAACAATAACAGTCCCCTTTAGCGATTATAAAACCATATAACTCAGGGTGTTCACTTTAATCGACTGGGTACGAAATGTCAACATTACTAAAGGTAGACAGTCATCATGTAGACAGTGATGAAATGGCAGCATGTTAGAATGACAACATATCGCCCCTACTGGCTTAGTGGTGACTTACCTTACCCAGTCACTTCTGGACCAGGCCTCCATTACTCTGGTGTTCTGCTAATTATTGCATGGCTATCCCTAACCATTCCTCTAGTGCAGGGATAAGGAACCTTTGGCCCTCGAGCTGTTGCATCGCAGCATGCCCTGCTGTTTGGCCATTGTAAAACTGTTGCAGGGATGTGTAGTTCAACGACAACAGGAGGGCCAAAGGTAGCCCATCCCTGCTCTAGTGCCTAATCCTAACCCCCCTCTCCGTACCTTAACCCTAACCCACCTGCCTGCAGCCTAACCCTAATGTCGACATTCTGAGAATGTCAAAATTTTTACAATGTTGATATCATAGCTGTTGGTATCGACGTTGTTATTGTCGACCTTTTGACTACATGCCCCTTTTGGTATGGTGACGCAGCTGGGGAAGGATAGGCTGGGTGCTTAACGCATATATGTTTTTAATTTGACTCAATCATTAAAAGCGCCGTAGAATATACTGGCCTTATAAATATTGCATTTTTCCACTTTCTGACACATTTACTGTAAGCGAGTGAACACTGGCAGACCAACATCAGTAACAGCCCTGTCACACCAACCAGGGAGGACAACAAATAAACCGTACCTATATTACTGTACTTCTGTACTGCATTACTGTACCTCAGGCACCAATGGAAGCTAATAAGAGTCACATTTGCCTTTTCATATTAGGAGAGTGGGGCATGCACACAGACTCCAGGAAAATGGATTCCACACATTAGCATTTTGAGAAGTAAATTCCCCACTGCTGGTCAGTCAGACATGTGTCCACAACACGACCACACTATCACAGTAAACATACATTAAACTTGTGGTTTGTAATAGATTGAAAGACTCACCTCAAAGTAGTTATTGTCTTTACTTAGTGGTCGCGGAGCTACGTAGCAGCCTACTTCTCCCGAGTTACCGTGGTAGCTGTGGAGAAAAGAGGTGATCTATGACTGAACTGTGTATCCACTCAGCCAACACAGAGCTCGCTACTGCCTAGGCAGCGCCTGCTGCTCTGATCAGAAATACAATCTAATTGGTGTGGGTGTGAATAGTTTAAAATGAGGACACATCTGATGTACATAAGGGACTTCATTACAAATGCTGAACAAGAGGTCTTATGCCCATATATTATTAATTATGGAAAGGGTGTGATGTGACATTTCAAAGATAACTTCATTTTTACTGAGACGTTTGCTGAAACAGACAGATACGTCCTCATACATCTGGTCTCAATAAGCGTCTTTTTGCAGCTCTTGCTGATTAAAATGATATGCAGCATGCCTATATTCTGTGTGTGACTGCAGCAGTATCTGCATACAAAATGGTACGTTACAGAATTCGCCATGTTTTCTAGTTTCTCCAGAACTAGAGAAGTCTTAGGAAATTAAACATGTTCCACACGCTATTAAGTCAAGAGACAGGAGTGGAGTGATGGACCAGAAGCTCAAGGCCAAGATTCCATCCCCTCACAAGCAGCAATACAGTACAAGCACACACTGGATCAGGAGTGAGCAATAAACAGCCATCCCGCTGCTGTTGGACTATACATCCCAGCATACCCTGCCAGTTTTAGCATGCTCTGAAAGCAAAACTAGGACAAGGCATGCTGGGATGTGTAGTCCTGCAGCAGCTGGGACACTTATTGCCCAACCCCGGTACTGGATACATGAAATGCAGCAAATGTCACTGAGAGGATAATTAGCTCCCTTCCAAATATAACAATTACATTTCATTGGGCAAATTTCGGGCCTAATTCAGGTTGGATCGCTATGGAGACAGATAATAAGATTTTACTCACCGGTAAATCTATTTCTCGTAGTCCGTAGTGGATGCTGGGAACTCCGTAAGGACCATGGGGAATAGCGGCTCCGCAGGAGACTGGGCACAATTAAAGAAAGCTTTAGGTCACCTGGTGTGCACTGGCTCCTCCCACTATGACCCTCCTCCAAGCCTCAGTTAGGACACTGTGCCCGGACGAGCTGACATAATAAGGAAGGATTTTGAATCCCGGGTAAGACTCTTACCAGCCACACCAATCACACTGTACAACTCGTGATACAATACCCAGTTTAACAGTATGAAAACAACTGAGCCTCTCAACAGATGGCTCAACAATAACCCTTTAGTTAACAGTAACTATGTACAAGTATTGCAGACAATCCGCACTTGGGACGGGCGCCCAGCATCCACTACGGACTACGAGAAATAGATTTACCGGTGAGTAAAATCTTATTTTCTCTGACGTCCTAGTGGATGCTGGGAACTCCGTAAGGACCATGGGGATTATACCAAAGCTCCCAAACGGGCGGGAGAGTGCGGATGACTCTGCAGCACCGAATGAGAGAACTCCAGGTCCTCCTCAGCCAGGGTATCAATTTGTAGAATTTTGCAAACGTGTTTGCCCCTGACCAAGTAGCAGCTCGGCAAAGTTGTGAAGCCGAGACCCCTCGGGCAGCCGCCCAAGATGAGCCCACCTTCCTTGTGGAATGGGCTTTTACTGATTTAGGATGCGGCAGTCCAGCCGCAGAATGCGCCTGCTGAATTGTGCTACAAATCCAGCGAGCAATAGTCTGCTTAGAAGCAGGAGCACCCAGCTTGTTGGGTGCATACAGGATAAATAGCGAGTCAGTTTTCCTGACTCCAGCCGTCCTGGAAACATAAATTTTCAAGGCCCTGACTACGTCCAGTAACTTGGAGTCCTCCAAGTCCCTAGTAGCCGCAGGCACCACGATAGGTTGGTTCAAGTGAAAAGCTGATACCACCTTAGGAAGAAACTGGGGACGAGTCCTCAATTCTGCCCTATCCATATGGAAAATCAGATAAGGGCTTTTACATGACAAAGCCGCCAATTCTGACACACGCCTGGCCGAAGCCAAGGCCAATAACATGACCACTTTCCACGTGAGATATTTTAGATCCACGGTCTTAAGTGGCTCAAACCAATGTGATTTTAAGAAACTCAACACCACGTTGAGATCCCAAGGTGCCACTGGAGGCACAAACGGGGGCTGAATATGCAGCACTCCCTTCACAAACGTCTGAACTTCAGGCAATGAAGCCAGTTCTTTCTGGAAGAAAATCGACAGATCCGAGATCTGTACCTTAATGGAGCCTAATTTCAGGCCCATAGTCACTCCTGTTTGTAGGAAATGCAGAAATCGACCTAGTTGAAATTCCTCTGTTGGGGCCTTTTCGGCCTCACACCAAGCAACATATTTCCGCCATATGCGGTGATAATGCTTTGCAGTTACATCTTTCCTGGCTTTAATCAGCGTAGGAATGACTTCCTCCGGAATGCCCTTTTCCTTCAGGATCCGGCGTTCAACCGCCATGCCGTCAAACGCAGCCGCGGTAAGTCTTGGAACAGACAGGGCCCCTGCTGCAGCAGGTCCTGTCTGAGCGGCAGAGGCCATGGGTCCTCTGAGATCATCTCTTGAAGTTCCGGGTACCATGCTCGTCTTGGCCAATCCGGAACCACGAGTATTGTTCTTACTCCTCGTTTTCTTATTATTCTCAGTACCCTTGGTATGAGAGGCAGAGGAGGGAACACATAAACTGACTGGTACACCCACGGTGTCACTAGAGCGTCCACAGCTATCGCCTGAGGGTCCCTTGACCTGGCGCAATATCTCTCTAGTTTTTTGTTTAGGCGGGACGCCATCATGTCCACCTGTGGTCGTTCCCATCGATTTACAATCAGCGTGAAGACTTCTGGATGAAGTCCCCACTCTCCCGGGTGAAGGTCGTGTCTGCTGAGGAAGTCTGCTTCCCAGTTGTCCACACCCGGAATGAACACTGCTGACAGTGCTAGTACGTGATTTTCCGCCCATCGGAGAATCCTTGTGGCTTCTGCCATTGCCATCCTGCTTCTCGTGCCGCCCTGTCGATTTACATGGGCGACTGCCGTGATGTTGTCTGACTGGATCAGTACCGGCTGGTTTTGAAGCAGAGGCCTTGCCTGACTTAGGGCGTTGTAAATGGCCCTTAGTTCCAGAATATTTATGTGTAGGGAAGTCTCCTGACTCGACCATAGTCCTTGGAAGTTTCTTCCCTGTGTGACTGCCCCCCAGCCCCGAAGGCTGGCATCCGTGGTCACCAGGACCCAGTCCTGTATGCCGAATCTGCGGCCCTCTAGAAGATGGGCCCTCTGCAGCCACCACAGCAGAGACACCCTGGTTCTTGGAGACAGGGTTATCAGGCGATGCATCTGAAGATGCGATCCGGACCACTGGTCCAACAGGTCCCACTGAAAGATTCTGGCATGGAACCTGCCGAAAGGAATTGCTTCGTAAGAAGCCACCATCTTTCCCAGGACCAGCGTGCAGTGATGCACCGATACCTGTTTCGGTTTCAGGAGGTCTCTGACTAGAGATGACAGCTCCTTGGCTTTCTCCTCCGGGAGAAACACTTTTTTCTGGACTGTGTCCAGGATCATACCCAGGAACAGTAGACGTGTCGTCGGAACCAGCTGTGATTTTGGAATAATCAGAATCCAACCGTGCTGGTGTAGCACCTCCTGAGATAGTGCTACTCCCACCAACAACTGCTCCTTGGACCTCGCCTTTATTAGGAGATCGTCCAAGTACGGGATAATTAAAACTCCCTTTCTTCGAAGGAGTATCATCATTTCCGCCATTACTTTGGTAAACACCCTCGGTGCCGTGGAGAGTCCGAACGGCAGCGTCTGGAATTGGTATTGGTAATGGCAATCCTGTACCACAAATCTGAGGTACTCCTGGTGAGGATAGTAAATGGGGACATGCAGGTAAGCATCCTTGATGTCCAGGGATACCATGTAATCCCCCTCGTCCAGGCTTGCAATAACCGCCCTGAGCGATTCCATCTTGAACTTGAATTTTTTTATGTATGTGTTCAAGGATTTCAAATTTAAAATGGGTCTCACCGAACCGTCCGGTTTCGGTACCACAAACAGTGTGGAATAGTAACCCCGTCCTTGTTGAAGTAGGGGCACCTTGACTATCACCTGCTGGGAATACAGCTTGTGAATTGCCTCTAGCACAGCCTCCCTGCCTGAGGGAGTTGTCGGTAAGGCAGATTTTAGGAACCGGTGGGGTGGAGACACCTCGAATTCCAGTTTGTACCCTTGAGATACTATTTGCAGGATCCAGGGATCCACCTGTGAGCGAGCCCACTGATCGCTGAAATTTTTGAGGCGGCCCCCCACCGTACCTGGCTCCGTCTGTGGAGCCCCACCGTCATGCGGCGGACTTGGAAGAAGCGGGGGAGGACTTTTGCTCCTGGGAACCTGCTGTTTGTTGCAGCCTTTTTCCCCTACCTCTGCCTCTGGACAGAAAGGACCCGCCTTTTCCACGCCTGCTTTTCTGAGTCCGAAAGGACTGTACTTGATAAAACGGCGCCTTTTTAGGCTGTGAGAGAACATGGGGTAAAAATGCTGACTTCCCAGCAGTTGCTGTGGAAACTAGGTCCGAGAGACCATCCCCGAATAACTCCTCACCCTTATAAGGCAAAACTTCCATGTGCCTTTTTGAATCTGCATCCCCTGTCCACTGGCGAGTCCATAAGCCTCTCCTAGCAGAAATGGACAGTGCACTTATTTTAGATGCCAGCCGGCAGATCTCCCTCTGTGCATCTCTCATGTATAAGACTGAGTCTTTAATATGCTCTATGGTTAGCAGAATAGTGTCCCTGTCTAGGGTGTCAATATTTTCTGACAGGGAATCTGACCACGCAGCGGCAGCACTGCACATCCACGCTGACGCAATAGCAGGTCTAAGTATAATGCCTGAGTGTGTATATACAGACTTCAGGATAGCCTCCTGCTTTCTATCAGCAGGCTCCTTGAGGGCGGCCGTATCCGGAGACGGTAGTGCCACCTTTTTAGACAAACGTGTGAGCGCTTTATCCACCCTAGGTGGTGTTTCCCAACGTGACCTATCCTCTGGCGGGAAAGGGAACGCCATAAGTAACTTCTTAGAGATTACCAATCTTTTATCAGGGAAAGCCCACGCTTCTTCACACACTTCATTTAATTCTTCTGATGGGGGAAAGACTACGGGTAGTTTTTTCTCCCCAAACATAATACCCTTTTTAGTGGTACCTGGGTTTATATCAGAAATGTTTAACACCTCTTTCATTGCTTCAATCATGCAACAAATGGCCTTAGTGGACATTAGACTAGACTCATCGTCATCGACACTGGTGTCAGTATCCGTGTCGACATCCGCGTCTGCCATCTGAGGTAGCGGGCGTTTTAGAGCCCCCGATGGCCTTTGAGACGCCTGGACAGGCACGAGCTGAGAAGCCGGCTGTCCCGCATTTGGCATGTCGTCAAATTTTTTGTGTAAGGAGTCGACGCGTGCACGCAATTCCTTCCATAAGTCCATCCACTCAGGTGTCTGCCCCGCAGGGGGTGACATCCCTTCTATATGCAACTGCTCCGCCTCCACCTCATTATCCTCATCAAACATGTCGACACAGCCGTACCGACACACCGCACACACACAGGGAATGCTCTAACAGAGGACAGGACCCACAAAAGCCCTTTGGGGAGACAGAGTGAGAGTATGCCAGCACACACCAGAGCGCTATATAATGCAGGGACTAACTGAATTATGTCCCCTATAGCTGCTGTTATATATACTGCGCCCAAATTTAGTGCCCCCCCTCTCTTTTTTACCCTTTTCTGTAGTGTAGACTGCAGGGGAGAGCCAGGGAGCTTCCTTCCAGCGGAGCTGTGAGGGAGAAATGGCGCCAGTGTGCTGAAGGAGATAGCTCCGCCCCTTTTTCGCGGACTATTCTCCCGCTTTTTTCTGGATTCTGGCAGGGGTAATTATCACATATATAACCTCTGGGGCTATATATTGTGGTATTTTTGCCAGCCAAGGTCTTTTTATTGCTGCTCAGGGCGCCCCCCCCTAGCGCCCTGCACCCTCAGTGACCGGAGTGTGAAGTGTGTATGAGGAGCAATGGCGCACAGCTGCAGTGCTGTGCGCTACCTTGGTGAAGACTGATGTCTTCTGCCGCCGATTTTCCGGACCTCTTCTTGCTTCTGGCTCTGTAAGGGGGACGGCGGCGCGACTCCGGGACCGAACACCAAGGCCAGTTCCATGCGGTCGGTCCCTCTGGAGCTAATGGTGTCCAGTAGCCTAAGAAGCCCAAGCTAGCTGCAAGCAGGTAGGTTCGCTTCTTCTCCCCTTAGTCCCTCGCTGCAGTGAGCCTGTTGCCAGCAGGTCTCACTGTAAAATAAAAAACCTAAATATATACTTTCTTTCTAGAAGCTCAGGAGAGCCCCTAGTGTGCATCCAACCTCGGCCGGGCACAAAATCTAACTGAGGCTTGGAGGAGGGTCATAGTGGGAGGAGCCAGTGCACACCAGGTGACCTAAAGCTTTCTTTAATTGTGCCCAGTCTCCTGCGGAGCCGCTATTCCCCATGGTGCTTACGGAGTTCCCAGCATCCACTAGGACGTCAGAGAAATTGTGATTTTCTCAATCCTGCTTCTGCTAAAAATCGCATGTGAAGAGCCGCCCACAAAGGAAAAATCGCAATTGTAAAATTGCGTATCACATAATTGCGATGCATTTGCAGAATAGAGTACTATCGACAGTTACGGTTGACCCAGGGCTACTGAGAATAATAAGAATGCAGTCGCACCGGCGCCATGTTTTTAGTCACAATCCATTGCAACTGACAATAGATACACGCCCCAAAAACGGCCATGATCTGCCTTTGATTTTCCAATCACTCCCCACAAACGTCATGTTAACGCCCACAAACAGTCACTTCCTGTCAAATTACAAAAGCATTTCACTAAATTGCAACCCCAGTTTAGCCGTGGTGCGCACACAATGCGTTCACAGCGCATGCACTGTCTGCAGATAATCGGGCAATTTGCGATTTTGCAACTCAAGCTGAATAAAGGCCTTTAATCCACCAATTTCATGAATAACTGAAAGCAGTAATTATATAAAAGGGTCATTTCATGATAAAACACAAATTATTTCCCTACCTTAGTCCTCCAGTCACACGAACAGTGCAGGTTTTAAGGATATCCATGCTTGAGCACAGATGGTTACATTAAAACAACTGAGGTACTAATTTAGTCACCTGTGCTAATGTATGGCTATATTTAAAACCTGGACTGCAAGTGAGCCTTGAGAACCGAGGTTGGGAACACTGCTCTAGATCAGCTGACACTCCTTTTCCTCTATGACTTGCCCAGGTATATAACACAGCTTTGTTGTCCTTTCCACTTTGGCTAGAACATTATACAGAGAGCAACTTTGTGTCCCATGCCAGGTTTTACAATGCTGTTTATATAAAAGGCATTGTTTAAAACAAAATAAAAGTAACTATAAAGAGCAAGCCAGAGGACATGTGCAACCAATAAATGAAAGTGATCAGATGGTGGAATATACTTTGGATATTTTACAGGTTAAACAAATTACTGTTAGGATTAGTATTTATTCTGGAGAAAATTGGGACAGATAATATTTGCCCTGTAAGAATTTCTCAATCGCTACAACATGGTACATACAATAAGTGGGGCTGATGTAGAGCTTTTCACAAATCTAATAGAAGAATTCAATTAGGAGCGAGGTAGAAAAAACCTTGGTTAGCTCACGAATGTATCACTGTGGGTAAGCGCACTCCCGATACCCGCGGTATCCAATTTAGAAAAGTGATCTGAAAACCCTGCGGCTCGTGAACAAATAAACATACTCACCTGCTCGGTGCTCCTGGTGGTCTCCAATCTTCCAACTAGGGAGGGGGCTACTGGGACGGGTAATGGCTGCTGGGAGATGTAGTTCCTACAGCACCCGGCTTACACTTACACTGGGGCTCACTCACACATACTCACATGGGGGGGGAATTCAATTGGGTGCGAGGTAAAAAACCTTGTCCCAAATTTTGGATTACTGTACCAGCAGTATCCAACTTAAAAAAAACAAAGGCTGCAGCGTTTTCAGCACGAGCTAAATAAATAAAAGATACTCATCCATCTAGAGGGGAGGGGGTTGAGGGCTGCTGGGAACCCTGGGGGGGTTACTGCCGGTATCCCAGAGCAAGTCCCAGTGAGTTCTCCTAAAATGAACGCTCTTAGAAAAAAAATCAGGCTTGCTCTGAAAAAAAAAAAAAAAAAAGGAAAAGGAAGAAGCATCCCATTTTCTGTCCCCTAATTAAATAGTAAAACCCTGCGGTTGTGGGAAAAACCCAGTTGTGCAATGTTTTTTACATTTCCCACCTTCAATTATATCTGAGCCTCAATGTGTATATTCGCCCAAATACAGAGCTGTACATACTGTCCATCCGTTTGTGGAAGTAGCCACTATCACCATAGCACACATTTTCACCAGCCTGACATCAGACAGCTCTCTATGCATAACTCTGCATGGCCCCCAATTCCACCTATATGCCCACAGAACATTTTGCTTCTTTCTTAACACTCACTAATACCTTAGTTTTTCACTGGTGTGCTGCGTTGGGGTGACTGGCTCTCGCAGTCTTGTTGGAGTCCAGCGCCCCAGATTCAAACTTGTTAGGAACCCATTAGAGACGAGGTCACCTAGACACTGGTTGGTGGGCTAATATTTTTTGGCCAAAAAGTTCACCAAGAACCTCGAATTTGCATTATGTTAGATTACAGAGATTACTATAATTATACTGACTAGCAGTATAGGCAGTGTTAAATAAGGTTTTGTGCTTGGGGCGTGCGGGTGACTTAAGGCCCGTACACACTGGTCGATGTATCGGCCGTTCTCTTGAACGGCCGATACATCGCGGGACCGTTGGCCAGTGTGTACGGGCGATACGTCTGTGAACTCCGTCGTTCACAGACGTATCGCGTCGGCCGCGCAGCACAGCCGACAGCCAATATATCTAACGATATATTGGCCCGTCGCTGTGTGTGTACGGGGCGGTCGTCCGACCGCCCGTACACATGCTGCGGCGGCCGGCGGTGATTGACAGGTGAACTGGGCGGGCGCGCCCACCCAGTTCATGACGTCAGTCCCCCGACGGATCGGGCTGTGTGTATGCACAGCACACTGCCCGATCCGTACATAGATATATCTGCAGATCAATTGATCTGCAGATATATCTAATAGTGTGTACCCACCTTTAAGATACACATTGACACTTGGCAAGGTTCCAAAACATCAAGCTTTAAACAAATATTTCCAACAAGGTAATTTGATCACAAAGAGCGACACACAAATGTAAATGCTCAGAATGCAGACAAGGTAAAGCAAAAAATGCAAAACCAAATTCCAAAAACATGTTCCAAAAACATATAAAATAATAAATATTTTAATATCTGAAAAAAATTAAATCAAAAGACACAGGTCAAGTCAAGATGCAGATTTTGTTTTGTTTTTTTGCTATCCCAGGCATGAAATAATCTCCACATGCAGTAATTGGGCTCCAACAAAACGCCTTTGGGCTGACAACTTGTACACTTCGAAACCGGCTGAGTCTCTGGAGACGGTCACACCACAGAATAATAGTGTGTTCCTACCCAGATCGTACATATTTCTATTCTGACTAAACAACTATTGAAAATACATCCTTTGTACAGTAACAAGGAAGCAGACCAGTAAAGAGTAGCACAACAAGAACTGCATGCACTCTATAAGCACAAAACATTATGAAAATACAAAGGTCATGATAAATAGCAGCTAAAATTAACAGAGGCAGGTAATACCCATTGGGGGGCAATTCTACAAACTGGCGGAAAGGAAAAAAGCACAACTGGCCACACCACGAATCATATTCTACCATTTCCAAAGTGCTGCATAAAGGCTAAAAGCAAATCTCAAATAGGGATCTATAGCAAACACCACCTCATTCCTTTCTAGCAGTCCTGAAGCCATAGAACAGGTGTCCAGAAAGAACATCACCCCCAAAGCCCCAGGGCTGTTTCCCACCTGAGGGTATCCCCATCTACCATAATGTGCTTGGCCCTCTCCAGGTAACGCACAGCTCGCACCTCACGGATCTCCCGGATACGGCGTCTCCAATTGAGGAATCGGTAGTGAAGGTTCAGGTCATCCATGTCTTACCCTGGAAAAGGTCAAAAGGGCAGGTTTTAATTCAGGCTCAGGCATCCCTGGCCTCCCAGCTGGCTACCATCATGCTGACACTTGTAGTTCCACAACATATGGAGAGACATAGAATCTCCTTTCCTGTTATAATGCAAATTCCCCAAGATGCAGATAAGCCTTTGGGAAAGGTGGCTTACACTTGTTTTAGTGTAACATCATATGTATAATATGTATCACAGCTTGCCCCCAATATACAATTTATATGTATGAAAAAGATATTCTGATAAAGGGAAAAAACATTTTTTATATATATATATATATATATATATATATATATATATATATATATATATATATATATTTATTTATTTATTTTTTCTCCCTACTCCCCATGGATCTCATCTGTAATCACTGCCATCCGCTCTCTTAGCTCTGCCATATCTTACCGACCCCATTTTTCTATCATCCCCCGCCACATGCCTGCTGCGCCTCCACACCCACACTCTCTGCAGCAGCATATGCCCACATCACAGTCCTCTTACCTTCCGCCATGGATACCATCAGTCACTAGTAGTTCTCCCCACTCTCCACAACACAGCCAATCAGACGCCGAGCGCCTTCTGCTCGGCCAATCAGCGTCCTCGGCTGTGAAAGATCCGCGGGCACAGCAAATCAGGAGCTCGGTATCCGCCAGGCAGGCGGGCAGTGGGGCATACGCTAACTTTTACCGCAACGTGTTCTAGGGAGACTCGAGTCGCTGTCATCTATTGTCTCCACTTCAGGAGCCATTTTGCTAGTGACATTGTCGTGTTTAGTATTGGTAAATCTTGGGCTACAGGTAAAACCGTACGTTACGCGCTACAGACATTTAAGAACAGATGTAGAGTACCATGTTTTCCACCTTAGTTTTGTGCGAGAGGCTGAACATACTTTTCCTGGTGGTGATGTGTGTGTGGTTAGGCTTGGGGGTTACGTGTGCTCGCAGCACCGCTGACTGTAGTGTGTATATTCTGTAGCGTGCCTGTAGTAGCAGTGGGATGGATTACGGCTCCAGCAGTGACGTCACATATCACACCTTTATAATGTCCATATTGCCAATACTATCTGTAAGTGTACAGTGCCGCCACTAGCATACCCTCCAACATGACCCGCCCCACTAGGTACAAAATGCTCTGTTTCTGGACTTCCCTCGAAATTTATTATTGCCATCACCTGTGAAGAAACAGCTTTCTTATCATTTAACTTGTTCAACACAGGTGATGGAAATCATAAATTAAGAGGGAAGTCCAGGAACAGAGCATTTTGTACCTAGTGGGGCGGGTCCTGTTGGAGGGTCTGCAGTGCACTAGTCTCTCCGGGGCTCAGGCAGGTGGTGTGTTACACATTTACTAAACACTACAAGGCAGGACTGCCATCCACGCGGCATTTTCGTCTCGCCGGTAATTAAACGCATCCCATCCAGATTTCACTGCAGTCAGTGCCTTATCCAAGAAACCCATATGTGCAGCTGTGGATCTCATTCTTTATCCACCACCTGTGTTCCCCCTGGCCAGTGTCGCCCTCTTCCCCCACACACATGCAGAGAAATACAGTTGTAATCTGTTTGTGTATATATATTTCTCTAACGTCCTAGTGGATGCTGGGGACTCCGAAAGGACCATGGGGAATAGCGGCTCCGCAGGAGACTGGGCACAAAGTAAAAGCTTTAGGACTAGCTGGTGTGCACTGGCTCCTCCCCCTATGACCCTCCTCCAAGCCTCAGTTAAGATTTTGTGCCCGAACGAGAAGGGTGCAATCTAGGTGGCTCTCCTGAGCTGCTTAGAGTAAAAGTTTAAATAGGTTTTTTTATTTTCAGTGAGACCTGCTGGCAACAGGCTCACTGCATCGAGGGACTAAGGGGAGAAGAAGCGAACTCACCTGCGTGCAGAGTGGATTGGGCTTCTTAGGCTACTGGACATTAGCTCCAGAGGGACGATCACAGGCCCAGCCATGGATGGGTCCCGGAGCCGCGCCGCTGGCCCCCTTACAGAGCCAGAAGAGTGAAGAGGTCCGGAAAATCGGCGGCAGAAGACGTCCTGTCTTCAATAAGGTAGCGCACAGCACCGCAGCTGTGCGCCATTGCTCTCAGCACACTTCACACTCCGGTCACTGAGGGTGCAGGGCGCTGGGGGGGGGGCGCCCTGGGACGCAATGAAAATACCTTAAATGGCTAAAAATACATCACATATAGCTCCTGGGCTATATGGATGTATTTAACCCCTGCCAGTTTTCCACAAAAAAGCGGGAGAAAGGCCGCCGAAAAAGGGGCGGAGCCTATCTCCTCAGCACACAAGCGCCATTTTTTCCTCACAGCTCCGTTGGAGGAAGGCTCCCTGACTCTCCCCTGCAGTCCTGCACTACAGAAACAGGGTAAAACAAGAGAGGGGGGGCACTAAATTGGCATATTAATATATACAGCAGCTATATTAGGGAAAAACACTTATATAAGGTTATCCCTGTGTATATATATAGCGCTCTGGTGTGTGCTGGCAAACTCTCCCTCTGTCTCCCCAAAGGGCTAGTGGGGTCCTGTCCTCTATCAGAGCATTCCCTGTGTGTGTGCTGTGTGTCGGTACGCTGTGTCGACATGTATGAGGAGGAAAATGGTGTGGAGGCGGAGCAATTGCCTGTGTTAGTGATGTCACCCCCTAGGGAGTCAACACCTGACTGGATGGTCTTATGGAAAGAATTACGTGATAGTGTCGGCACTTTACAAAAGACTGTTGACGACATGAGACAGCCGGCAAATCAGTTAATACCTGTACAGGCGTCTCAAACACCGTCAGGGGCTATAAAACGCCCGTTACCTCAGGTCGATACAGACACTGACACGGACACTGACTCCAGTGTCGACGGTGAGGAAACAAACGTATTTTCCAGTAGGGCCACACGTTACATGATCACGGCAATGAAGGAGGTTTTGAACATTTCTGATACTACAAGTACCACAAAAAAGGGTATTATGTGGGGTGTGAAAAAACTACCCGTAGTTTTTCCTGAATCAGATGAATTAAATGAGGTGTGTGATGAAGCGTGGGTTTCCCCCGATAAAAAACTGCTAATTTCTAAAAAAATTATTGGCATTATACCCTTTCCCGCCAGAGGTTAGGGCGCGTTGGGAAACACCCCCTAGCGTAGATAAGGCGCTCACACGCTTATCAAAACAAGTGGCGTTACCGTCTCCTGATACGGCCGCCCTCAAGGAACCAGCTGATAGGAAGCTGGAAAATATCCTTAAAAGTATATACACACATACTGGTATTATACTGCGACCAGCAATCGCCTCAGCCTGGATGTGCAGTGCTGGGGTGGCTTGGTCGGATTCCCTGACTGAAAATATTGATACCCTGGACAGGGACAATATATTATTGACTATAGAGCATTTAAAGGATGCATTTCTATATATGCGAGATGCACAGAGGGATATTTGCACTCTGGCATCAAGAGTAAGTGCGATGTCCATTTCTGCCAGAAGAGGATTATGGACGCGACAGTGGTCAGGGGATGCGGATTCCAAACGGCATATGGAAGTATTGCCGTATAAAGGGGAGGAGTTATTTGGGGTCGGTCTATCGGACCTGGTGGCCACGGCAACGGCTGGAAAATCCACTTTTTTACCCCAAGTCACCTCGCAGCAGAAAAAGATACCGTCTTTTCAGGCTCAGTCCTTTCGTCCCCATAAGGGCAAGCGGGCAAAAGGCCACTCATATCTGCCCCGGGGCAGAGGAAGGGGAAAAAGACTGCAGCAAACAGCCTCTTCCCACGAACAGAAGCCCTCCCCCGCTTCTGCCAAGTCCTCAGCATGACGCTGGGGCCTTACAAGCGGACTCAGGCACGGTGGGGGCCCGTCTCAAGAATTTCAGCGCGCAGTGGGCTCACTCGCAAGTGGACCCCTGGATCCTGCAGGTAGTATCTCAGGGGTACAAATTGGAATTCGAGACGTCTCCCCCTCGCCGGTTCCTGAAGTCTGCTTTACCAACGTCTCCCCCCGACAGGGAGGCGGTATTGGAAGCCATTCACAAGCTGTATTCCCAGCAGGTGATAATCAAGGTACCCCTCCTACAACAGGGAAAGGGGTATTATTCCACGCTGTTTGTGGTACCGAAGCCGGACGGCTCGGTGAGACCCATTTTAAATCTGAAATCCTTGAACACTTACATAAAAAGGTTCAAGTTCAAGATGGAGTCACTCAGAGCAGTGATAGCGAACCTGGAAGAAGGGGACTATATGGTGTCTCTGGACATCAAGGATGCTTACCTCCATGTCCCAATTTGCCCTTCTCACCAAGGGTACCTCAGGTTTGTGGTACAGAACTGTCACTATCAGTTTCAGACGCTGCCGTTTGGATTGTCCACGGCACCCCGGGTCTTTACCAAGGTAATGGCCGAAATGATGATTCTTCTTCGAAGAAAAGGCGTCTTAATTATCCCTTACTTGGACGATCTCCTGATAAGGGCAAGGTCCAGAGAACAGTTAGAGGTCGGAGTAGCACTATCTCAAGTAGTACTACGACAGCACGGATGGATTCTAAATATTCCAAAATCGCAGCTGATTCCGACGACACGTCTGCTGTTCCTAGGGATGATTCTGGACACAGTACAGAAAAAGGTGTTTCTCCCGGAGGAGAAAGCCAAGGAGTTATCCAACCTAGTCAGGAACCTCCTAAGACCAGGCCAAGTGTCAGTACATCAATGCACAAGGGTCCTGGGAAAGATGGTGGCTTCTTACGAAGCGATTCCATTCGGCAGATTCCACGCAAGAACTTTTCAGTGGGATCTGCTGGACAAATGGTCCGGATCGCATCTTCAAATGCATCAGCGGATAACCCTGTCTCCAAGGAAAAGGGTGTCTCTCCTGTGGTGGTTACAGAGTGCTCATCTCCTAGAGGGCCGCAGATTCGGCATTCAGGATTGGGTCCTGGTGACCACGGATGCCAGCCTGAGAGGCTGGGGAGCAGTCACACAGGGAAGAAATTTCCAGGGCTTGTGGTCAAGCATGGAAACGTCACTTCACATAAATATCCTGGAACTAAGGGCCATTTACAATGCCCTAAGTCAGGCAAGACCTCTGCTTCAGGGTCAGCCGGTGTTGATCCAGTCGGACAACATCACGGCAGTCGCCCACGTAAACAGACAGGGCGGCACAAGAAGCAGGAGGGCAATGATGGAAGTGGCAAGGATTCTTCGCTGGGCGGAGAATCATGTGATAGCACTGTCAGCAGTGTTCATTCCGGGAGTGGACAACTGGGAAGCAGACTTCCTCAGCAGACACGATCTTCACCCGGGGGAGTGGGGACTTCACCCAGAAGTCTTCCACATGATTGTGAACCGTTGGGAAAAACCAAAGGTGGACATGATGGCGTCCCGCCTCAACAAAAAACTGGACAGATATTGCGCCAGGTCAAGGGACCCTCAGGCAATAGCTGTGGACGCTCTGGTAACACCGTGGGTGTACCAGTCAGTGTATGTGTTCCCTCCTCTTCCTCTCATACCAAAAGTACTGAGAATCATAAGAAGGAGAGGAGTAAAGACTATACTCGTGGCTCCGGATTGGCCAAGAAGGACTTGGTACCCGGAAATTCAAGAGATGCTCACGGAAGACCCGTGGCCTCTACCTCTAAGAAAGGACCTGCTCCAGCAGGGACCATGTCTGTTCCAAGACTTACCGCGGCTGCGTTTGACGGCATGGCGGTTGAACGCCGGATCCTGAAGGAAAAAGGCATTCCGGATGAAGTCATCCCTACCCTGATCAAAGCCAGGAAGGATGTAACCATACAACATTATCACCGTATTTGGCGTAAATATGTTGCGTGGTGCGAGGCCAGGAAGGCCCATACAGAGGAATTTCAGCTGGGTCGTTTCCTGCATTTCCTGCAAACAGGACTGTCTATGGGCCTCAAATTAGGGTCCATTAAGGTTCAAATTTCGGCCCGGTCAATATTTTTCCAAAAAGAACTGGCTTCTGTTCCTGAAGTTCAGACGTTTGTCAAGGGAGTACTGCATATACAGCCTCCTTTTGTGCCTCCAGTGGCACCTTGGGATCTCAATGTAGTTTTGGGATTCCTAAAATCACATTGGTTTGAACCACTCACCACTGTGGACTTAAAATATCTCACATGGAAAGTGGTAATGCTGTTAGCCCTGGCTTCAGCCAGGCGTGTCTCAGAATTGGCGGCTTTATCCTATAAAAGCCCTTACCTAATTTTTCATACGGATAGGGCAGAATTGAGGACTCGTCCTCAATTTCTTCCTAAGGTGGTTTCAGCATTTCACTTAAACCAGCCTATTGTGGTGCCTGCGGCTACTAGGGACTTGGAGGATTCCAAGTTGCTGGACGTAGTCAGGGCCCTGAAAATATGTTTCCAGGACGGCTGGAGTCAGAAAATCTGATTCGCTGTTTATCCTGTATGCACCCAACAAGCTGGGTGCTCCTGCTTCTAAGCAGACGATTGCTCGTTGGATTTGTAGTACAATTCAGCTTGCACATTCTGTGGCAGGCCTGCCACAGCCAAAATCTGTAAAAGCCCATTCCACACGGAAAGTGGGCTCATCTTGGGCGGCTGCCCGAGGGGTCTCGGCTTTACAACTTTGCCGAGCAGCTACTTGGTCAGGGGCAAACACGTTTGCTAAATTCTACAAATTTGATACCCTGGCTGAGGAGGACCTGGAGTTCTCTCATTCGGTGCTGCAGAGTCATCCGCACTCTCCCGCCCATTTGGGAGCTTTGGTATAATCCCCATGGTCCTTTCGGAGTCCCCAGCATCCACTAGGACGTTAGAGAAAATAAGAATTTACTTACCGATAATTCTATTTCTCATAGTCCGTAGTGGATGCTGGGCGCCCATCCCAAGTGCGGATTGTCTGCATTACTTGTACATAGTTATTGTTACAAAAATCGGGTTATTGTCGTTGTGAGCCATCTTTTCAGAGGCTCCTTCTGTTATCATACTGTTAACTGGGTTCAGATCACGAGTTGTACGGTGTGATTGGTGTGGCTGGTATGAGTCTTACCCGGGATTCAAAATCCTTCCTTATTGTGTACGCTCGTCCGGGCACAGTATCCTAACTGAGGCTTGGAGGAGGGTCATAGGGGGAGGAGCCAGTGCACACCAGCTAGTCCTAAAGCTTTTACTTTGTGCCCAGTCTCCTGCGGAGCCGCTATTCCCCATGGTCCTTTCGGAGTCCCCAGCATCCACTACGGACTATGAGAAATAGAATTATCGGTAAGTAAATTCTTATTATATATTTATATATATATTTCTCATACGTCCTAGAGGATGCTGGGGACTCCAAAAGGACCATGAGGTATAGACGGGATCCGCAGGAGACATGGGCACTTTAAAGACTTTGAATGGGTGTGAACTGGCTCCTCCCGATATGCCCCTCCTCCAGACCTCAGTTAGATTCTGTGCCCAGAGAGACTGGGGAGCTCTCCTGAGTTTCTCTGTAAAAAAAGACTTATGTTAGGTTTTTTATGTTCAGGGAGCACTGCTGGCAACAGGCTCCCTGCATCGTGGGACTGAGGGGAGAGAAGCAGACCTACTTCTGTGAGTTCAAAGGCTCTGCTTCTTAGGCTACTGGACACCATTATCTCCAGAGGGTCCGATCACTTGGTGCGCCTAGCTGCTCGTTCCCGGAGCCGCGCCGTCACCCCCCACACAGAGCCAGAAAAAAGAAGCCGGGTGAGTATTACGAAGAAAAGAAGACTTCAGTGACGGCAGAAGACTACAGTATTGAGGTACCGCGCAGCGGTCGCGCTGCTCCCATACGGCGGCACTAGCAGGGCGCAGGGGGGGGCGCTCTGGGCAGCATGATTACTGAAGTTAAGCACTAGCAAAAATATATATTAGAAGTGCCTAGGCACTAAATATAGCCCCCGCCAGTATAAAAAGTTTGAATATGAGCGGGAATGTAACGCGCCGGTGAGGGGGCGTTGCTTAGCCCTCACAGCTAACCAGCGACCATTTTCTCTTCACAGGAGCTGCAGAGACGCTGGCCCTGACCTCCACACCTCTGTACAAGTAACAGGGTGCAAAACGGGGGGGGGGGCACAGTTATTTGGTGCTATTATCATTTGCTGTAAAAGCGCTAACAGGTCTGAGGCAGTGTGTATAAAGTCTCAGTACCGGGATAGGCGCTGGGTGGTGAGCTGGTAAACTCCCTCTGTGTTTCTCTAGCAGGCTTTCCTGTGGGTCTGTCCCCTATAGCCCAGTGTGATTGTGTGTGTCGGTACGTGTGTGTCGACATGTCTGAGGCTGAGTGCTCCTCCCCGGAGGAAGTTGCAGTGGGGGCAGATAAGGCGCTGGGAGTGACCCTGTCGGCACCGCCGGCAGCTGATTGGGTACGTTGAGTACGTTGAATGCAAATGTGGCATTATTGACTAAAAGGATGGATAAATCTGATTCTCAGACCCAAACATGGAGAAAATCCATGGAGGACGCTTTGTCTCAGGTCCAGACCCCCTCGGGGTCACAAAATCGTTCATTTACCCAGATGGCAGATACTGATACCAACACGGACTCTGACTTCAGTGTCGACTATGGTGATGCCAGTTTGAATCCTAAACTGGTTAAGAGTATTCAGTACATGATTGTGGCAATTAAAGACGTATTGCATATCACAGAAGTCCCTACTATTCCTGATACAAGGGTCTGTTTGTATAAGGGTAAAAAAACCTGAGGTGACGTTTCCCCCCTCTCATGAGCTGAACACTCTTTTTGAAAAAGCTTGGGAATCTCCTGACAAAAGGTTACAGATTCCCAAAAGAATTCTGATGGCATATCCATTCCCCTCTGAGGACAGGGAAATGTGGGAGTCAAACCCCAATGTGGACAAAGCTCTGTCACGGCTGTCCAAAAAGGTGGCGCTTCCGTCTCCTGACACGGCTGCCCTAAAGGACCCTGCGGATCGTAAGCAGGAAACTACCTTAAAATACATTTATGTCACTACGGGTACGCTGCTCAGACCTGCCGTTGCGTCGGCATGGGTGAGTAGCGCTATTGGAAAGTGGGCAGATAACTTGGCATCTGACATAGATACCCTGGATAGGGATAGCATTCTTTTGACTCGGTTATATCAGGGACGCTGCAGCCTACCTAAAGGATGTGGCGAGGGATATTGGCCTGTTGGGATCAAGGGCCAATGCCATGGCAGTCTTGGCCAGGTGAGCACTGTGGATTCATCAATGGAATGCTGATGCCGACTCTAAGAAAGCTATGGAGGCTCTCCCGTATAAAGGTGGTGTCTTATTTGGTGACGGCCTCGCTGATCTGGTATCTACAGCTACTGCGGGTAAGTCATTATGTCCCTGCACAACAGAAAAAGACGCCTCATTATCAGATGCAGTCCTTTCGGCCCAATAAATGCAAAAAAGGAAGAGGGTCGTCCTTCCTTGCCTCTAAAGGTAGAGGAAGGGGAAAAAGGTCACCTGCTATGGCAGGTTCCCAGGAGCAGAAGTCCTCCCCGGCTTCTGCCAAGTCCACGGCATGACGCTGGGGCTCCTCTACAGGAGTCCGCACCGGTGGGGGCACGTCTCCAACTCCTCAGTCAGGTCTAGTTTCACTCGGGCCTGGATCCTTGGGTGTTAGAAATAGTGTCCCAAGGGTACAAACTGGAGTTTCAAGACGTGCCCCCCCAACGATTTTTCAAATCCGCCTTGCCAGTTTCTCTTCCAGAAAGGGAAGTAGTGTGCGCTGCGATACAAAAGCTGTGTCAACAGCGAGTCATTGTCACGGTACCCCCGTCACAACTGGGAGAAGGGTTTTATTCGAGCCTGTTCGTCTTCCCAAAGCCGGATGGCTCGGTTAGACCAATCCTGAACCTAAAATGCCTCAATTTATATCTGAAAAGTTTCAAATTCAAGATGGAATCCCTTCGAGCAGTGATCTCCAGTCTGGAAGGGGGTATTTTATGGCGTCAGTCGACATCAAAGATGCCTGCTTACATGTCCCAATATATCCTCTGCATCAAGCTTTCCTGAGGTTTGCTGTTCAGAATTGTCATTACCAATTTCAGACGTTGCTGTTTGGTCTTTCCACGGCTCCGAGGATTTTCACCAAAGTAATGGCGGAAATGATGGTGCTCCTGCGCAAGCAGGGTGTCACAATTAGCCCGTACTTGGATGATCTCCTGATAAAGGCGAGATCAAAGGAGCAGTTGCTAAGAATCGTTGCGCTGTCCCTGACAGTCCTGCAACAACATGGTTGGATCCTAAATTTGCCAAAGTCACAGTTAGTTCCGACAACACGGCTGTCTTTCTTGGGCATGATCCTGGACACGGAACTGCAGAGAGTGTTTCTCCCAGGGGAAAAAGCTCTGGAAATCCAGAACATGGTCAAGGAGATTCTGAAACCGGTAAGAGTGTCGATTCATTAATGCACTCAGGTGCTGGGGAAGATGGTGGCAGCCTACGAAGCCATTCCGTTTGGCAGGTTCCATGCCAGGGTGTTTCAGTGGGACCTGTTGGACAAGTGGTCCGGGTCTCACCTGCACATGCACCGGAAAATAAGCCTATCTTCCAGGACCAGAATATCTCTCCTGTGGTGGCTCCAAAGTTCTCACCTCCTAGAGGGACACAGGTTCGGGGTCCAGGATTGGGTCCTGGTGACCACGGATGCAAGCCTCCGAGGCTGGGGGGCGGTCACACAGGGGGAAAATTTCCAGGGAAAATGGTCAAGCCAGGAAGCTTGTCTGCACATAAACGTTCTGGAATTAAGAGCCATCTACAACGGCCTTCTACAAGCGGAACATCTTCTCCGCGTTCTGCCCATCCTGATTCAGTCGGACAACATAACAGCAGTGGCGTACATAAACCGCCAGGGTGGAACAAAGAGCAGAGCGGCGATGGTGGAGGCCACAAAAGTTCTCTGCTGGGCGGAAAAACATGCAAGCGCTCTGTCAGCGGTCTTCATTCCAGGCGTGGACAACTGGGAAGCAGACTTCCTCAGGAGACACGATCTCCATCCAGGAGAGTGGGGTCTTCATCAAGAGGTCTTTGCAGAAGTGACAAGTCATTGGGGAATTCCTCAAATACACATGATGGCGTCTCGCCTCAACAAGAAGCTTCAGAGATATTGTTCCAGGTCGAGGGACCCTCAAGCCAGTGCAGTGGAAGCCCTGGTGACACCGTGGGTGTTTCAGTCGGTATGTGTGTTCGCTCCACTTCCACTCATTCCAAAGGTGATAAGGATCATAAGAAGAACAAGGGTTCAGGCGATACTCATTGTTCCAGATTGGCCATGGAGGGCCTGGTATCCGGATCTTCAGGAATTACTCATAGGAGTTCCCTGGGCTCTTCCTCTAAGAGAGGATCTGTTACTGCAAGGGCAGTGCGTGTTCCAGGACATACCGCGGTTGCGTTTGACGGCGTGGCGTTTGAACGCCAAATCCTAGCTCGAAAGGGTATTCCCAGTGAAGTCATCCCTACTCTGCTTAAAGCTAGAAAGGAGGTTACGGCAAAGCATTATCACCGTATTTGAAGAAAATATGTGTCTTGGTGTGAATCCAAGAAGGCTCCTACAGAAGAATTTCAGCTGGGTCGTTTTCCACATTTTTTGCAGGCAGGTGTGGATGCGTGCCTAAAGTTAGGCTCCATTAAAGTGCAGATTTCGGCCTTATCAATTTTCTTTCAAAAAGAATTGGCCGCCCTTCCAGAGGTTCAGACTTTCGTGAAAGGAGTGCTGCACATCCAACCTCCATTTGTGCCCCCCAGTGGCACCATGGGACCTTAACGTGGTGTTGCAGTTTCTTATGTCACACAGGTTTGAACCTTTACGAAAGGTTGAGTTAAAATTTCTCACTTGGAAAGTGGTCATGCTTTTGGCCTTGACGTCCGCAAGGTGGGTGTCGGAATTAGCAGCTTTGTCTCACAAGAGCCCCTATTTGATCTTCCATGTGGATAGAGCGGAATTGAGAACTCGTCAACAGTTTCTGCCAAAGGTGGTTTCTTTATTTCACATGAACCAACCTATTGTGGTGCCTGTGGCTACTGAAGCCTTGGCTTAATCAAAGTCTCTCGATGTAGTCAGAGCTTTGAAAATTTATGTCGCCAGAACGGCTCAGATTAGGAAATCAGAGGCTCTGTTTATCCTGTATGCTTCCAACAAAATTGGGGCTCCTGCTTCTAAGCAGACTATTGCACGCTGGATCTGTAATATGATTCGGCATGCTCATTCTACGGCTGGATTGCCGTAACCGAAGTCGGTGAAGGCCCATTCTACCAGGAAGGTGGGCTCATCTTGGGCGGCTGCCCGAGGAGTCTCGGCGGTTCAACTTTGCCGGGCAGCTACTTGGTCGGGTTCAAACACTTTTGCTAAGTTCTACAAGTTTGATACCCTGGCTGATGAGGACCTCATGTTTGCTCAATCGGTGCTGCAGAGTCGTCCGCACTCTCCCGTCCGGTCTGGAGCTTTGGTATAAACCCCATGGTCCTTTTGGAGTCCCCAGCATCCTCTAGGACGTATGAGAAAATAGGATTTTAATACCTACCGGTAAATCCTTTTCTGTTAGTCCGTAGAGGATGCTGGGCGCCCGTCCATGTGCGGACTCTATCTGCAGTACTTGTTGATAGTTATTGCTTTTGTTACACAGAGGTTGTGTTTCGGTTATGTTCAGCCTGTTGCTGTTTTTGGTTCATGCTGTTAACTGGTATTTTCTTAAAAGCCATGTTGTACGGTGTGTTGTGGTGTGAGCTAGTATGTATCTCACCCTTAGTTTAACAAAAATCCTTTTCCTCGAAATGTCCGTCTACCTGGGCACAGTTCCTATAACTGAGGTCTGGAGGAGGGGCATAGAGGGAGGAGACAGTTCACACCCATTTAAAGTCTTAAAGTGCCCATGTCTCCTGCGGATCCCGTCTATACCCCATGGTCCTTTTGGAGTCCCCAGTATCCTCTATGGACTAAGAGAAAAGGATTTACCGGTAGGTATTAAAATCCTATTTTCTCATACGTCCTAGAGAATGCTGGGGACTCCAAAAGGACCATGGGGTTTATACCAAAGCTCCAGACCGGACGGGAGAGTGCAGACGACTCTGCAGCACCGATTGAGCAAACATGTCCTAGAGGATGCTGGGGTCCACTTCAGTACCATAGGGTATAGACAGTTCCGCAGGAGCCATGGGCACTTTAAGACTTTTTCAGGGTGTGAACTGGCTCCTCCCTCTATGACCCTCCTCCAGACCTCAGTTTAGAAAATGTGCCCAGGCAGACTGGTCACACTCTAGTGGAGCTTTTTTATTTTCAGGGTGGCTGCTGGCAACCGTCTCCCTGCTTCGTGGGACTTAGGGGGAAGAAGTAGGAACCAACTTCCTAAATAGTTTCATGGCTCTGCTTCTTGCTGACAGGACACCATTAGCTCCTGAAGGGTACTGAACACTAGCTGCGGCTATGCGCTCACTCCCACAGCACGCCGTCACTCCCCTTACAGAGCCAGAAGACAGGTGATTGTACAGAAGAGAGGATCTTCAGTCATCATGACGGCTAAAAGGTACTGCGCAGTGGGCGGAAACGCTGCGCGCCATGCTACCCAATACACAGGCACAGGGGGGTGGGGGGCACCCTGGGCAGCATGACACCACTCAAAACTGGCTAAAAGGGGACATAAGATGCCGAGGCACTGTCCTAGCCCCTGCCAGTATAAAAAATAGTGTTGAAATTTCTGAGGAGAAACGCGCCATTACGGGGGCGGGGCTTCCTCCTCAGTCAGCCAGCACTCTGCTCAGCGCCATTTTCTCCACACAGGCTGCAGGAGAAGAAACGCTGGTCCTCCTCCACTACTGAACCAAGTATCAGGGTGTAAATAAGGGGGGGCACAGTGTATTTGGTGCTGTATTGTATAATTTGACATTATAAAAGCGCTACAGGTCTCTGTGGACATTTTAGATTTTCACAGGGAGTTGTGAACTGGCAAATCCTTTATGTGTCCTTCTGACAGATTTTACTGTGGGTCTGTCCCCTATAAGCCCCAGAGTGTCTGTGGTGTGTTTGTGCACGTGTGTGACATGTCTGAGGCAGGGAGCTCTTCCCCTGAGGGAGCCATTTTAGGGACATAGGGTTGTAATGTGGTGGCGCTGCCGGCACACCACAAGCCTGAATGGGTGAAAGAATTACGTGATAGTATGAATCATATCAGTAAGAGATTGGATAAGTCTGAGTCTCATGCAGAAACCTGGAGAAAATCAGTCGAAGATGTGATTTTTAATAGTTCTGCTTATTCATCCACAGGGGACCCCTCTGGGTCACATAAAAGACCATTTGCACAAATAGTACATACTGATACCGACACGGACTCTGATTCCTGTGTCGACACTAGTGATTCCAGAGGAATAAATCCAAAATTAGCAAAGAACATTCAGTACATGATTGTTGCTATAAAGGAGATCTTAGAAGTTACAGAAGCCCCTCCTTTACCTCAGGAGAAGGCTTACTTTTATAAAGAAAAGAGAATTAACGTAACTTTTCCTCCATCTCTTGAGCTGAACACTCTCTTTGAGGGAGTCTGGGTAAACCCTGAAAAGAAATTTCAGATTCCCAAAAGAATTCAGGTAGCTTATCCTTTCCCGGCAGAGGACAGGAAAAGGTGGGAGTCACCCCCCGTTTTAGACCGTGCCCTGTAACGTTTAACAAAAAAGGTGATTCTCCCTGCGCCTGGGACGGCTTCCCTAAAGGAACTGGCAGACCGCAAGTTAGAGACTACATTAAAATCTATTTATGTGGCCAATGGGACACTACTCAGACCTACCATTTCCTGTGCGTGGGTGAGTAGTGCTATTGAAAAATGGTCAGAAAACTCGTCATCAGAGATTGACACAATAGATAAAGACGAGATTCTCCTAACGTTAGGTCATATTAAAGACGCTGCTGCATATATGCTAGAGGCCATGAAAGATATTGGACTTTTGGGATCAAAAGCTGCTACCATGGCTATTTCAGCAAGGAGGGCGTTGTGGATTCGCCAATGGAATGCTGACGCAGATTCCAAAAGAAATATGTAGGCTCTCCCGTATAAAGGTGAGGCCTTGTTTGGAGATGGGCTGGATGCTTTAGACTCTGCGGCTACCGCAGGTAAGTCGACATTCTTGCCTTATGCTCCTGCGCCGGCGAAAAAGACACATCACTCTCAGATGCAGTCCTTTCGGCCCAATAAATACAAAAAAGGGTAAAGGATCCCCTTTCTTTGCGGGTAAAGGAAGGGGAAAAGGAAAAAAGTCTGCAGCGTCTCCGGGATCACAGGAGCAGAAATCAACCCCTGCTTCTGCCAAATTTTCAGCATGACACTGGGGCTCCCTTGCGGGAGTCCGCTCAGGTGGGGGCACGTCTGAAACTTTTCAGTCAGTTCTGGGTTCAATCTGGCCTGGACCCGGACCACGGGTACAAACTAGAGTTTCAAGACGTTCCCCCAGGCCGATTTTTCAAATCGGCCTTACCAGCTTCTCTTCCAGACAGAGAAGTAGTAGCAGCAGTAATACAAATATTGTGTCAGGATCAAGTCATTGTCCTGGTTCCCTTGTCACAACAAGGAGAAGGGTTTTATTCAAGCCTATTTGTAGTTCCGAAGCCGGACGGCTCGGTCAGACCAATCCTAAACCTGAAAAATTTGAATCTCTACCTGCAAAGGTTCAAGTTCAAGATGGAATCTCTGAGGGCAGTGATTTCCAGTCTGGAGGAGGGGGAATTCATGGTGTTAGTGGACATAAAAGATGCCTACTTACATGTTCCCATTTATCCTCCGCATCAAGCTTATCTGAGATTCGCAGTGCAGGATTGTCATTACCAATTTCAGACGTTGCCGTTCGGACTTTCCACGGCTCCGAGGGTGTTCACCAAGGTAATGGCGGAGATGATGGTCCTCCTTCGACAGCAAGGAGTCAATATAATTCCGTACCTGGACGATCTCCTGATAAAAGCAAAGTCCAGAGAAAAGCTGGTGCACTCTCCCTGACAATACTTCAACATCACGGTTGGATCATAAATTTTCCAAAGTCACAATTGGAAACAACGACAAGATTGTCTTTTCTGGGGATGATACTGGACACGAAAGTACAGAGGGTATTTCTTCCAGTAGAAAAGGCTCTGGAAATCTAGAGAATGGTCAAACAAGTCCTGAAACCAACAAGAGTGTCGAGTAATCAATGCATTCGGTTGTTGGGAAAGATGGTAGCGGCATACGAGGCCATACGGATTGGCTGATTCCATGCCAGAGTATTCCAGTGGGACCTGTTAGACAAGTGGTCCGGATCCCATCTACACATGCATCAGAGGATAATCCTGTCATCCAAACTCAGAATTTCGCTCCTGTGGTGGCTACACAGTTCTCACCTACTAGAGAGACGCAGATTCGGGATTCAGGACTGGATCCTGGTGACCACGGATGCAAGTATCCGAGGCTGGGGAGCTGTCACACAGGGGGAAAGCTTCCAAGGAAGATGGTCAAGTCAAGAAACTTGTCTTCACATAAATGTTCTGGAGTTGAGAGCCATTTACAACGGCCTTCTACAAGCGATGCATCTTCTTCAAGATCAACCGGTACAGATCCAGTCAGACAATGTAACAACAGTCGCGTACATAAACCATCAGGGCGGAACGAAAAGCAGAGCGGCAATGGCAGAGGTGACAAAGATTCTCCTCTGGGCAGAAAGACATGCAAGAGCTCTGTCAGCAATTTTCATTCTGGGTGTGGGCAACTGGGAAGCAGACTTCCTCAGCAGACACGATCTCCATCCAGGAGAATGGGGCCTCCACCAAGAAGTCTTCGCAGAGTTGACAGGTCTTTGGGGAATTCCTCAAATAGACATGATGGCGTCTCGTCGCAACAAGAAGCTTCAGAGATATTGTTCCAGGTCGAGAGACCCTCAAGCAATAGCAGTGGATGCACTAGTGGCCCAGTGGGTGTTTCGGTCGGTGTATATCTTCCCTCCACTTCCACTGATACCAAAAGTTCTCAAAATAATAAGAACAGGAGTTCGAGCAATCCTCATTGTCCCAGACTGGCCAAGGAGGGCTTGGTATCCAGATCTTCAGGAGTTGATCATAGAATATCCTCGGCCTCTTCCTCTCCGCAAGGACCTGCTGCAGCAGGGGCCGTGCGTTTATCAAGACTTACAGCGGCTACGTTTGACGACATGGCTGTTGAGCGCCGGATCCTAGCCCGAAAGGGTATTCCCAAAGAAGTAATTCCCACTCTTATTCAGGCCAGGAAAGGAGTAACGTCTAAACATTACCACCGTATTTGGAGAAAATATGTGTCTTGGTGTGAAACCAAGAAGGCTCCAACGGAAGAGTTTCAGTTAGGACGTTTTCTCCATTTTCTCCAGGCGGGTGTGGATGCAGGCCTATGATTGGGTTCAATCAAGGTCCAGATTTTGGCTTTGTCCATTTTCTTTCAGAAACAATTGGCCTCCGTTCCAGAAGTTCAGACATTCGTGAAAGGGGTGCTACACATCCAACCTCCATTTGTGCCTTCTGTGGCACCATGGGATCTTAACGTGATGTTACGATTCCTTCAATCGGATTGGTTTGAACCTCTCCAGGAGATAGAGTTAAAATTTCTCACTTGGAAAGTGGTCATGCTGTTGGCCTTGGCATCCGCAAGACGGGTGTCTGAGTTAGGGTGTCACGATCCGGGTATCTGGACGCCATTATTTGCCTTTTAGATGACTACTGAGGCTGGCTCAGCGTTCCAGGACCGGATCTCACCTGTGTTACTGATGTCCATGCTCTACATCTTCCTCCTGTCACTCTGAGACGCTGTCACAGCGGCATCACGTTTGGCGTCTCCAGCCCCTGCGGCCTCCGCCGCCGCTCCTGTGTTTCCGGATTACTGATTGTCAGTGTGGCGTTTCATGTCTGCCGCGATCTCCGCTGTCATCCATGTGGTTCCAGTGTGCAGGTTGCCAGTGTGACGTCTCCTGCCCTCCGCGGTCTGCGCCGCCATTACTGCCGAATCTCCACATGGTTTCTCAAACTAACTTTCCCTCCAAGTGCTAACATGGGCGCAGCCATGTTGGTTTCAATCACATGCCTCAGTTTCCACCAATCCGCTGCTTCTGGAATCTGCATAATTGCCCAGCCAATGCCTGCCTTGCTGCAGGTATAAGTATCCTGTGCCTGGGCCAGGAAGTGGTCAGTGCTTTGGTTGTCAAACCTTGTTCCAGTCTCTCTCTCTCCTGTGCTTGTTTCTCCAGGTTTCCAGCTCCTGTTACCAGCAGCCACTAAGAGACCCGCACCTGCTTTCCATCTTGCGGTGCAGCCTGACTCTGCAGTCCTCCGTGACTACTCCAGCTACAAACCATCTGCTTCCAGCAGTATCCAGCTTCCTTAAAGTGCCAGTGTTGTTCCAACGGATACCTCCATACCAGCAGTATCCACAAACCATCGGTAACCACCTTTCATCTTTCCAGTATCCACGCTCCCTAGCTTCATCCTATCACCGGGCTGGTTCCATCCAGCATCCACTCCGTGTTCTCATCATCTGGCTGGTTCCATCCAGCATTCACAGCAGTCCTTTCAGCTACAGTGATCCAGCTCCAAGATTTACATCTGCTGACGTGTTCCTCGGCTATCCTCACTACTACAGACAGGCCTGGTAAGGACAATCCATCTATGGGACTTTAACATCTAATCCATATCCTACCAGTGCTCTGTGGCTCCAGCCAAGGTCTTAGTGATCCAGGAACTGTACCATTCCAAGAGCCACACATCCAGTGGTTTTGGACCTTCCATGGCTTCATCTCCACAATCCATCGATTGATTGGAAGACTACGCAAATACTAGCATGGGGTCCCTCCTGTGCTGAGACCTGTTTGTCCAAAGTGCTTCCTGTTTGTTCTTCCTCCTCTAGGTCGTCTGATGTTCCACCTCCTCCATATCGAGACTACACGGACGTGTTCAGTAAAGCTTCTGCTGACATCCTTCCTCCTCATAGGGAATGGGACTGTCCAATTGATCTCATCCCAGGGAAGGTTCCACCTCGAGGCCGAACTTACCCGTTGTCCATACCAGAGACGCATTCTATGGAAGAATACATTAAGGAGAATCTGGCGAAGGGTTTCATTCGACCTTCTTCCCCAGCAGGTGCAGGTTTCTTCTTCGTGAAGAAGAAAGACGGTGGCCTGCGGCCGTGCATCGACTACAGAGGCTTGAACGACATTACCGTTAAGAACCGATATCCTTTACCCTTGATTACAGAACTCTTCGATAGAGTTAGCGGAGCAACCATCTTTACAAAGTTGGATTTGAGGGGTGCCTACAATCTCATCCGGATCCGAGAGGGTGACGAGTGGAAGACCGCCTTTAACACCCGTGATGGACATTATGAGTACCTCGTCATGCCCTTCGGATTAAGTAATGCTCCAGCTGTCTTCCAGCATTTCGTGAATGAGATCTTCAGAGACATCTTATATCGCCATGTCGTGGTTTATCTAGATGATATACTCATCTTTGCCAATAATCTAGAGGAACATCGTTTCTGGGTAAAGGAGGTTCTGTCCCGTCTCCGAGTCAATCATCTCTATTGCAAATTAGAGAAGTGTGTTTTTGAAGTCAAATCCATTCCGTTTCTAGGCTACATTGTGTCTGGTTCCGGACTAGAGATGGATCCTGAGAAACTACAAGCAATCCAGAATTGGCCGATACCCTTAACCCTCAAAGGGGTCCAGAGGTTTTTAGGATTCGCCAATTACTACAGAAAGTTTATACGAGACTTTTCCACCATTGTGGCGCCTATCACTGCGTTGACTAAGAAGGGTGCTAATCCGTCCAAGTGGTCTGAAGAAGCTACGCAAGCTTTTCATCTTTTAAAGCAACGATTCATCTCTGCTCCGGTTTTGAAACAGCCTGACATCGACTCTCCTTTCATCCTAGAGGTGGATGCCTCCTCCGTTGGAGTAGGAGCGGTGTTATCCCAGAGAGCTAAAGATGGTCATCTACATCCTTGCAGTTTCTTCTCCCGGAAGTTCTCCCCAGCTGAGCGCAACTATGCCATTGGCGATCAGGAGTTGCTGGCAATCAAACTCGCTCTAGAGGAGTGGAGATATCTGTTGGAGGGAGCTTCTCATTCTGTTACCATACTCACCGACCACAAGAATCTTTTATATCTGAAAGGCGCACAATATCTTAACCCTCGTCAGGCCAGATGGGCACTTTTCTTTTCCAGGTTCGATTTTAAACTCCAGTTCTGTCCGGGCTCTCAGAATCGCAAGGCCGATGCCCTTTCCCGCTCTTGGGAGCAAGAAAATGAGTCGGAGTCTTCTGACAAGCATCCTATTATTAATCCGTTGGCATTCTCCACGGTAAGGATGGACTCTACGCCCCCACAAGGGAAAAGTTTTGTGAAATCGGTATTAAGGAAGAAGCTCATGCATTGGGCCCATGCTTCCCGTTTCGCCAGACATACAGGCATTCAGAAAACCCTTGAGTTTATCTCTAGGTCTTATTGGTGGCCAACTCTGAAGAAGGACGTCATGGAGTTTATTGCATCTTGCCCAAAATGTGCCCAACACAAAGTATCCCGCCAGTCACCTGCGGGGCAACTGGTTCCATTATCCGTTCCCCGTCGACCATGGACCCATTTGTCGATGGACTTTGTTACAGACCTGCCTATGTGCAACAAGTTTAATACCATCTGGGTGGTAGCTGACCGATTCACCAAGATGGCACATTTCATTCCTCTCACCGGTCTTCCGTCAGCTTCCAAGTTGGCTCAAGTATTCATTCAAGAAATCTTCCAACTTCACGGTCTTCCTGAAGAGATCATCTCTGATAGAGGAGTACAATTTGTAGCCAAGTTCTGGCGAAGTTTGTGTCAAGCCCTCCAAGTCAAATTAAAGTTTTCTACAGCTTACCATCCTCAGACCAATGGTCAAACTGAGAGGGTGAATCAGGACTTGGAGGCCTTCCTCCGCATCTATGTATCTTCCTCTCAAGACGACTGAGAGACTTTCCTCATCCATTTCCTTGACTGCCGTGGATGGCAGTAAGATTTTTGATGCTGTTATTTCTCTAAGGACTCTACCAGTTCGTCTGAAAGTAGGAGTTCTTCATTCAGAATTTATTTCTATTTTAGTGATTCCAAGTCTCCGGCTGGATTCATATGGTCAGTGCTTACTGTCACAACTGAGGGTCTGGGCTGACAGGAGGAAGCCTCAGTTGTAGGGGCTGGGATGAACTTAAACTTAGAAGGTTTAATCAGACCCCTGGACATGTAAGTGTAGTGAAGAAGGATCACCCGAAGGTGTGACCATGACAACCAGGGTTTAAAAGTCAATAAAAGTTTTATTAACAAACTCCGTATTTTGCACAGCAGTAAATAAAGAATAAGCAGTGATAAAATGGTACAGTTCCTGGATCACTAAGACCTTGGCTGGAGCCACAGAGCACTGGTAGGATATGGATTAGATGTTAAAGTCCCATAGATGGATTGTCCTTACCAGGCCTGTCTGTAGTAGTGAGGATAGCCGAGGAACACGTCAGCAGATGTAAATCTTGGAGCTGGATCACTGTAGCTGAAAGGACTGCTGTGAATGCTGGATGGAACCAGCCAGATGATGAGAACACGGAGTGGATGCTGGATGGAACCAGCCCGGTGATAGGATGAAGCTAGGGAGCGTGGATACTGGAAAGATGAAAGGTGGTTACCGATGGTTTGTGGATACTGCTGGTATGGAGGTATCCGTTGGAACAACACTGGCACTTTAAGGAAGCTGGATACTGCTGGAAGCAGATGGTTTGTAGCTGGAGTAGTCCCGGAGGACTGCAGAGTCAGGCTGCACCGCAAGATGGAAAGCAGGTGCGGGTCTCTTAGTGGCTGCTGGTAACAGGAGCTGGAAACCTGGAGAAACAAGCACAGGAGAGAGAGAGACTGGAACAAGGTTTGACAACCAAAGCACTGACCACTTCCTGGCCCAGGCACAGGATACTTATACCTGCAGCAAGGCAGGCATTGGCTGGGCAATTATGCAGATTCCAGAAGCAGCGGATTGGTGGAAACTGAGGCATGTGATTGAAACCAACATGGCTGCGCCCATGTTAGCACTTGGAGGGAAAGTTAGTTTGAGAAACCATGTGGAGATTCAGCAGTAATGGCGCAGACCGCGGAGGGCAGGAGACGTCACACTGGCAACCTGCACACTGGAACCACATGGATGACAGCGGAGATCGCGGCAGACATGAAACGCCACACTGACAATCAGTAATCCGGAGGCACAGGATATCTATTTTACTGATGATTTCTCCACTACAAAAGGTTCTGATTCTAATGAACAGCTATACTTTGAGCTTCTTAAATATAAGAAAAAAGAAATGGACTTTTTAATGCACGGGGTTACCCTCTCCGATTACCACCACAATAAACAAATCCCGAGGGGATTCCGGATCAGGAATACCCCTACCATAGGGAGATATAACCAAGACTTTTGTAGGAGATGGGTAGCCGTACTAAATAAGTGCAGTTTTGACCTTATCCTTTTGGTGATAGAGGAGTCGGCGCGTGAGCTAAAACTGATTAAATCTAGTATCACTAAGTTTGAGGATCTGCATATGGAGGCCCTGACTAATGACCAGGAAACTAATTGGCTGGAGAAATTAACTGAGCAGATGGACACTTATAAAACCAATTTAGTCAAATTTAAGAAAGACAAGCTTGCCACAGTCCAACGTGACTATATGGAAAGCAAGGTATATTCCTGGGTCCAGAACCCCGGGGCTTTGAACCGCCAGAGGTTTAGAGATAGGAGAAGGAACTTTAGAACCACTGACCGAGATACCTCGAGTGGTCAATATACCTCCTACAGTGGATCGGAGGAAGCAGGTACGTCTGGTTCCAGTAAACCCCCTTTAGGGGTTCGTACCCGCGCGGAATACCCCCAAAAACCGCACGGGGAGGGGGGGGCAGTGGAAAAGAGACCTCAAAAAAAGGTCCAAAAGCGAGGAAATAACCACTGTATTTAATTTATCTGACCGGACTCTGACTCAACATGAACTTTCCCTCCTTAGCAAGGGCTTATCGTTCATACCATCCAGGAAGTTTGATGCCCTTCAATGGCAGGTCGATACTTACCGTTTTGCCAGACAACTTAGAATTAAGGAATATTTTGACAAACAACCCACGCAATCAATGGCCCCTAGACCTTACGTTCCCCCCCAACTTAAGGTCAGGTCAAAATTTGACCCTTTTTCTAACAACCTCTCTTTGAAATGTTATACACGAACATTGGACCAGAAAGTGATTAGTTATGGCAAGAGTGCGAGAGCCACACACAGTAACATAAGTAAAGAGGAACGTTTAGCATTGGCAAATCTGCGTTCATATACTGATATAGTAATACGTACCGCCGACAAAGGCGGCGGCATTGTCGTACTTAATCTTTCTGATTATAAAAAGGAGGTTTACTCTCAACTAAACGATCCTGGTGTATACAAGAAACTGGAACAGGACCCAACTGTACAGTATAAAACAGAGCTTGATGGAATACTGACAAAAGCGCTTGAGGATGGTATTATTTCTGAATTCATGTTAAAGAATTTGAAGCAGGAGTATTCTATTGCCCCTGTCCTCTATACCATACCCAAAATCCATAAAAATATGATGAATCCACCTGGCAGGCCTATCATTGCTGCCAGGGACTCTTTATATTACAAAATTTCTCAATATATTGATGTATATTTACAGCCAGTGGTGCAAAGACAACCTATGTACCTCAAAGACACCACTTCATTTCTCAAAAAATTGCAGCAATTCTCACCCCTACCTCCGGGATGCATACTATGCACTATGGACGTGGTCTCTCTATATACCAACATTCCCCATGAAGAAGGCCTGACGGCCACAAGAAATTTACTCCTCAGCGATACAGAATACAGTGGTCCAGATATAGATTTCTTGATCCAGCTACTGGGCCTTACACTGAAGCGCAACTATTTTCTTTTTGACGGCCAATGGTACATACAGCAAAAGGGTTGCGCGATGGGGTCATGCGTAGCCCCGGCGTTCGCGAACTCCTTCATGTTTGCCAAAGAGAGTGATTTGTTATTAGACTTTTCACAGGGGATAGTGTGGATTACAAGATTTATAGATGACGTGTTCCTGATATGGCAGGGAGGTAAGGAAGATCTGGAAGAGGCTATACAAAAGATCAACTCCAGAGATAATAATATCAAATTCACTTATACCATCAGTGACTCGACGGTCAACTATCTGGATGTTAAAATATCCCTGGAAGGTAACTGCTTGTCTACAGATCTTTACAAGAAGCCCACGGACCGGAACACATATCTACACGCCTCCAGCCAGCATCCTCCGGCCTGTATTGGGGGCATCCCATACTCCCAGTTCTTGAGGGCACGGAGAATTGCTGACACACATGATAAAGCGGAAGCAGCCATTAATAAAATGATGTACATGTTTCTAGTGAAAGGCTATAGGTATGATGATCTGGTCCGAGCGAAAACTAAAGCCTTGGCGGTATCTAGATTACAGCTGATGGAATCAAAGACCAAGAATACTCCCGACAAGAAGAAATTACCATTTGTGCAACAATACCAATACGACAGTAAATTCATGGTCAAAACGGCCAAAGATCTGTGGCCTATTGTGACTCTGGATCCAGAATTGAAGGGATTCAGAGACCATCAGATTATGCCATGTTTCTCCAGAAGTAAGAATCTTAAAGATCTACTAGTCGTTAACGACATCTCTCACCTCCAACTGCCTCCTAAATCGAATTTCCTCTCACGGAAGCCAGGCTGCTATAAGTGCACTGGCTGCACAACCTGCAGCTATTTGGAACCCGGTAATACTTTCAGTCATCCCCATACTGGCAAGAAAATCGACATCAAGCATATTCTGACCTGTACCAGCAAGTTCGTCATATACTTCATACGTTGTCCGTGTGGGCTGATGTATATTGGCAAGACCACATGCACCCTGCGTGAAAGAATGGCGACACATAGAATGTCGATTAGGCATGCACTGGAGGGCTCGGATTCCGAACAGCCTGTGGCCCGGCACTTTAAGTTGCACAGACATAGTTTAGCCACATTGCGCTACAAGCTTATAGACCATGTCCCCCCAAATGTTAGAGGTGGTGATAGAGGCAGGAGGCTCCTGCAATTGGAGGCGCGGTGGATCCATTCACTAGACACCGTGGCCCCAAGAAGACTGAATGACCAACTGAATCTTAATTGTTTTGTTTAATATTTTGTTCTCATTTTTAACTGCATTCATTGTATGGTTGTTATAGCTGGGTAATGCCGCTGGCTTTGCAGTATGCCTATTACAAGTTTCAGCCCTCTGTATGGCTGTCCGGCATCATCGTATCTATGACAGTGCGGCTCGTTAGTTGGTAGTCATGGTGATGGTTTCTTCACTAGTGTATTACATGTTGCTAGGCAATGGAGGGTCCGGCGCACGTCGCGGGAGCGTGACGTCACCGGCCCTGCGCCCAGCGGTTCCTGTCTCCATGTGGGTGTCTTCACGGGTGTTTTAAGGTATAAAGGTAAGCAGCTTTCTATTATTCTCTGTTCTGACGAAAGTTTTGTAAATAAAACTGAAACGTTAACCTGCAGAGGCGTGCGGCGCCCATTTGTTTATGGAAGTAAGAAGTCCGTTTGAGTGCCACTCTTTCCTTTTACTTCATTGCCCTGCTGTATAGCATCGCATTGGAGGCACGAGGCACCTACACTGGCCAAAGACGGAGTGCCGGTAATCCAGCTACGTGTATATATATATATATATATATATATATATAAAATATTAGAGATGTGCAGCTGGCACTTTAAGTGTTTTGGTTCTAATTCCACTTTCGTGTTCTGGTTTTGGCTTGGTTTTGCTAAGACCACTCTTTCGTGTTTTGGTTTTGGATCTGGATGATTTTTGAAAAAAAACATAAAAACGCCTAAAATTACAGAATTTGGGGGTAATTTTGATCCTATGGTATTATTAACCTCAATAACATTAATTTCCACTCATTTCCAGTCTATTCTGAACATCTCACACTTGTTTTTAGGCCAAAAGGTTGCACCAAGGTGGCTGTATGACTAAGCTAAACGACACAAGTGTGCGGCACAAACACCTGGTCCATCTAGGAGCGGCACTGCAGTGTCAGACAGGAGGGCAGATATAAAAAAAAAAGGCCCCAAACAGCACATGATGCAAAGAAGAAAAAGAGGTGCACCGAGGCTGCTGTATCACTAAGCCAAGCGACACAAGTGTGCGGCACAAATACCTGGCCCATCTAGGAGTGGCACTGCAGTGTCAGACAGGATGGCACTTTTCAAAAACTAGGCCCCAAACAGTACCTCATGCAAAGATGTAGAAGAGGTGCAATGAGGTAGCTGTAATGACTAAGCCAAGCGACACAAACAATTGGCCTATCTTAGAGTGGCACTGCAGTGGCAGACAGGAGGGCAGATATCCAAAAAAAAGGCCCCAAACAGCACCTCATGCAAAGATGTAGAAGATGTGCAATGAGGTAGCTGTATGACTAAGCCAAGCGACACAAACAATTGGCCCATCTAGGAGTGGCACTGCAGTGGCAAACAGGAGGGCAGATATAAAAAAAAAGGCCCCAAACAGCACATGATGCGAAGAAGAAAAAAAGGTGCACCGAGGTTGCTGTATGACTAAGCTAAGCAACACAACCACCTGGCCCATCTAGTAGTGTCACGTAGTGGCTGAATGTCGAGAGTGGGCCGCAATTGTTCGGTCCACTGACAGCATCTCCAGCACGCCCCTGTCATTTTTTTTATTTTATTTTTTAAACATAATTTTTATTCATGGGATCACAGACAGCAAACAGAGACCAACAGATGGCAATTATAGCGTAATACAGTACGAACATAGCTTAACAGTTGGTACATATATATGGTGTCAGGTGAAAATGATCCATTTTTGACCCTGAGAGCGGGTATAATAAGAGAGAGAGAATAGCAGTTGGTTGGAGGTCCAACCGGCTAATATTGAGAAATGGGATAGGATAAGATATGAAAAGAAAGAGAGAAGGGGAAGAGAAGAAGGAAGATACAGAAGGATAGAATATAGTAGATTGGAATTGGAGTCCCCGGGAGGGTTCCATCAGGTATAACATAGAATATTAGTTGAAAGGTGAAGGGGCATGTTGTGTAGTCAGCCAAGGTCCCCATATTTTATCAAATGACTTGGAGGAGCAATTAATGATACTGGTCATATAGTCCATACGGTAAACGTACCATATGCGGGCGATTATAGACTGCATGGAAGGTGGAATGGGGTTTTTCCAGTCCGCGGCCAATTGACATGTCATTGCCGAAATTATATGCCGCATTAGTTTATTTTGATGGTTAGTCAGCGTTGGCAGGTTTACGGGGAGAAGAATGTATTTAGGATCATAGGGAATGGGAATCCGTAACAAATTAGTAATAAGATTAATCACATCTCTCCACACATTTACAATTTTAGGACATGACCACCATATATGCAGGAAAGAGCCCTCTGCGCCACATCCTCTCCAACATCTATCCGATGTATCCAGGTACATTCTGCTTAAGCGAGATGGTACATAGTACCATCTATATAATAGTTTGTAGACGTTCTCTTTGATGCGAACGCATATGGAGCTAGATGCAGCGTTACCCCAAGCCACAGACCATTCCTCATCATCTAAGGCCGAGCCCAGATCTAGTTCCCATGCCCTCTCATGTGGATCACGTTGAGAGGGTGGTTCTCCGTCGAGAGCAGTATATAAGAGGGAAGTTAAACCTTTGGTTGAATGACGTCTGAAACACGTTGCCTCGAACGTGGTCAGGGGTCTGCTAGAGAGGATGTGGCTCATTGCGGAATGAAAGTGTCTGAGTTGTAAATATTGATAAAAATATTTGGACGGGATGTCAATATCTTCCTGAATCCGGGAGAACTGAGGAAAACTAGTGTCTTTGGTGATATCGTTCAGATATAGAATACCTCTATCTTGCCAGGGGGCAAATAGTGACTTGTGTGTACCAGGGGAAAATGCTGGGTTGTGTAAGATAGGGATGATGGGGGAGGGGGCCGGGGCTAACCTGTATTTCTTATTGGCAAAGTCCCAAATCATCAGTGAGCGGGACACCAGGGGGTGAGAGGCCACATTTCTAGGGCGGCAGGGTTTCGGGAGCCAAAGAAGAGAAGAAAGAGTGGAGAGACCTAGTTCAGCAGCTTCTATAGCTATCCAGACCCTCTGTGACTCTGGATTACACCATTGCACACAGTGTGAGAGCTGTGCAGCTAAGTAATATCTTCTAAAATCTGGGATGCCCAGACCGCCACTACATGAGGGGCGCTGTAATAGTTTCAGTCGGACTCGGGGACGCCTATTTGCCCATATAAATTGGGATGTGTGAAACTGTAAGAATTTAAAGGCAGATGGAGGGATAAATATCGGGAGAGTTTGGAATAGGTATAGTATCCGAGGGAGCACGTTCATTTTCACTGAATTCACTCTACCTATCCAAGAGATAAAAAGGCTGGACCAAGAAGACAAATCTGATTTAATGCGGTCTAAAAGTCTAGGGAAATTAGCCTGGTATAGTTGGTGGTGGGTATGTGTTAGGAAAATGCCTAGATATTTAATCTTTTTTCTCTATCGTCCTAGTGGATGCTGGGGTTCCTGAAAGGACCATGGGGAATAGCGGCTCCGCAGGAGACAGGGCACAAAAAGTAAAGCTTTAGGATCAGGTGGTGTGCACTGGCTCCTCCCCCTATGACCCTCCTCCAAGCCTCAGTTAGATTTTTGTGCCCGGCCGAGAAGGGTGCAATCTAGGTGGCTCTCCTAAAGAGCTGCTTAGAAAAGTTTAGCTTAGGTTTTTTATTTTACAGTGAGTCCTGCTGGCAACAGGATCACTGCAACGAGGGACTTAGGGGAGAAGAAGTGAACTCACCTGCGTGCAGGATGGATTGGCTTCTTGGCTACTGGACATTAGCTCCAGAGGGACGATCACAGGTACAGCCTGGATGGTCACCGGAGCCTCGCCGCCGGCCCCCTTGCAGATGCTGAAACGAGAAGAGGTCCAGAATCGGCGGCAGAAGACTCCTCAGTCTTCTTAAGGTAGCGCACAGCACTGCAGCTGTGCGCCATTTTCCTCTCAGCACACTTCACACGGCAGTCACTGAGGGTGCAGGGCGCTGGGAGGGGGGCGCCCTGGGAGGCAAATGAAAACCTTTTTTGGCTAAAAATACCTCACATATAGCCTCCGGGGGCTATATGGAGATATTTAACCCCTGCCAGAATCCGTTAAGAGCGGGAGACGAGGCCGCCGAAAAAGGGGCGGGGCCTATCTCCTCAGCACACAGCGCCATTTTCCCTCACAGAAAGGCTGGAGGGAAGGCTCCCAGGCTCTCCCCTGCACTGCACTACAGAAACAGGGTTAAAACAGAGAGGGGGGGCACTAATTTGGCGTTAGAAATATATAAAAAAGATGCTATAAGGGAAAACACTTATATAAGGTTGTCCCTGTATAATTATAGCGTTTTTGGTGTGTGCTGGCAAACTCTCCCTCTGTCTCTCCAAAGGGCTAGTGGGTCCTGTCCTCTATCAGAGCATTCCCTGTGTGTGTGCTGTGTGTCGGTACGTGTGTGTCGACATGTATGAGGACGATGTTGGTGAGGAGGCGGAGCAATTGCCTGTAATGGTGATGTCACTCTCTAGGGAGTCGACACCGAAATGGATGGCTTATTTAGGGAATTACGTGATAATGTCAACACGCGCCAAGGTCGGTTGACGACATGAGACGGCCGACAAACAATTAGTACCGGTCCAGACGTCTCAAAAACACCGTCAGGGGTTTTAAAACGCCCGTTTACTTTAGTCGGTCGACACAGACACAGACAGGGACACTGAATCCAGTGTCGACGGTGAATAAACAAACGTATTCCTTATTAGGGCCACACGTTAAGGGCAATGAAGGAGGTGTTACATATTTCTGATACTACAAGTACCACAAAAGAGGGTATTATGTGGGATGTGAAAAAACTACCGTAGTTTTTCCTGAATCAGATAAATTAAATGAAGTGTGTGATGATGCGTGGGTTCCCCCCGATAGAAAATATGGGCGGTATACCCTTTCCCGCCAGAAGTTAGGGCGAGTTGGGAAACACCCCTTAGGGTGGATAAGGCGCTCACACGCTTATCAGAACAAGTGGCGGTACCGTCTATAGATAGGGCCGTCCTCAAGGAGCCAGCTGACAGGAGGCTGGAAAAATATCATAAAAAGTATATACACACATACTGGTGTTATACTGCGACCAGCGATCGCCTCAGCCTGGATGTGCAGAGCTGGGGTGGCTTGGTCGGATTCCCTGACTAAAAATATTGATACCCTTGACAGGGACAGTATTTTATTGACTATAGAGCATTTAAAGGATGTATTTCTATATATGCGAGATGCACAGAGGGATATTTGCACTCTGGCATCAAGAGTAAGTGCGATGTCCATATCTGCCAGAAGATGTTTATGGACACGACAGTGGTCAGGTGATGCAGATTCCAAACGGCACAAAGGTGTATTGCCGTATAAAGGAAGAGGAGTTATTTGGGGTCGGTCCATCGGACCTGGTGGCCACGGCAACTGCTGGAAAATCCACCGTTTTTACCCTAAGTCACATCTCTGCAGAAAAAGACACCGTCTTTTCAGCTTCAGTCTTTTCGTCCCTATAAGAGTCATATCTGCCCAGGGATAGAGGAAAGGGAAGAAGACTGCAGCAGGCAGCCCATTCCCAGGAACAGAAGCGTTCCACCGCTTCTGACAAGCTCTCAGCATGACGCTGAGACCGTACAGGACCCCTGGATCCTACAAGTAGTATCCCAGGAGTACAGTTTGGAATGTCGAGACGTTTCCCCTGCGCAGGCTCCTGAAGGCTGCTTTACCAAGGTCTCCCTCCGACAAGGAGGCAGTATGGGAAAAAATTCACGAGCTGTATTCCCAGCAGGTGATAATTAAATTACCCCTCCTACAACAAGAAAAGGGGTATTATTCCACACTATATTGTGGTACTGAAGCCAGAAGGCTAGGTGAGACCTATTCTAAATCTAAAAAAATTTGAACACTTACAAAGGTTCAAATCAAGATGGAGTCACTCAGAGTAGTGATAACGAACCGGGAAGAAGGGGACTATCTGGTGTCCCGAGACATCAGGGATGCTTACCTCCATGTCCCAAATTTGCCCTTATCACTAAGGGTACCTCAGGTTCGTGGTACAGAACTGTCACTATCAGTTTCAGACGCTGCCGTTTGGATTGTCTACGGCACCCCGGGTCTTTACCAAGGTAATGGCCGAAATGATGGTTCTTCTTCGAAGAAAAGGCGTCTTAATTATCCCTTACTTGGACGATCTCCTGATAAGGGCAAAGTCCAGGGAACAGTTGGAGGTCGGAGTAGCACTATCTCGGATACTGTTACAACAGCAGGGGTGGATTCTAAAGATTCCAAAATCGCAGCTGATCCCGACAACAAGTCTCCTGTGCTTAGGGATGATTCTGGACACAGTCCAGAAAAAGGTGTTTCTCCCGGAAGAGAAAGCCAGGGAGTTATCCGAGCTAGTCAGGAACCTCCTAAAATCAGTGCATCATTGCACAAGGGCCATGGTAAAAAAAAATGGTGACTTCCTTCGAAGCAATTCCAGTCGGCAGATTTCATGCAAGAACTTTTCAGTGGGATCTGCTGGACAAATGGTCCGGATCGCATCTTCAGATGCATCAGCGGATAACCCTATATCCAAGGACAAGGGTGTCTCTCCTGTGGTGGTTACAGAGTGCTCATCTTCTAGAGGGCCGCAGATTCGGCATTCAGTTTTGGATGTTGGTGACCACGGAGGCCAGCCCGAGAGGCTGGGGAGCAGTCACACAAGAAAAAAAAAAAAAAATTTCCAGGGAGTGTGATCAAGTCTGGAGATTTTTCTCCACATAAATATAGCTAAGGGTAAATTTATAATGCTCTAAGCTTAGCAAGACCTCTGCTTCAAGGTCAGCCGGTATTGATCCAGTGGGATAAAACATCACGGCAGTCGCCCACGTAAATAGACAGGGCGGCACAAGAAGCAGGAGGGCAGTGGCAAAAACTGCAAGGACTTTTCGCTGGGCAGAAAATCATGTGATAGCACTGTCAGCAGTGTTTCATTCCGGGAATGGAAACTGGGAAGCAGACTTCCTCAGTAGGCACGACCTCCACCCGGCAGAGTGGGAACTTCATGGGGAAGTTTTCCACATAATTGTAAACCGTTGGGAATTACCAAAGGTGGACATGATGGCGTCCCGTCTGAACAAAAAACGGGACAGGTATTGCGCCAGGTTAAGAGACCCTCAGGCAATAGCTGTGGACGTTCTGGTAACACCGTGGGTGTACCAGTCGGTGTATGTGTTCCATCCTCTGCTTTTCATACCTAAGGTACTGAGAATTATAAGACGTAGAGGAGTAAGAACTATACTCATGGCTCCGGATTGGCCAAGAAGGACTTGGTACCCGGAACTTCAAGAGATGCTCACAGAGGACTTATGGCCTCTGCCGCTAAGAAGGGACTTGTTTCAGCAAATACCATGTCTGTTCCAAGACTTACCGCAGCTGCGTTTGACGGCATGGCGGTGGAACGCCGGATCCTAAGGGAAAAGGCATTCAGGAAGAGGTCATTCCTACCCTGGTCAAAGCCAGAAAGGAGGTGACCGCACAACATTATCACCACATGTGGCGAAAATATGTTGCGTGGTGTGAGGCCAGGAAGGCCCCACGAAGAAATTTCAACTCGGTCGATTCCTGCATTTCTTGCAAACAGGAGTGTCTATGGGCCTCAAATTGGGGTCCATTAAGGTTCAAATTTCGGCCCTGTCGATTTTTCTTCCAGAAAGAATTGGCTTCAGTTCCTGAAGTCCAGAAGTTTGTCAAGGGAGTATTGCATATACAACCCCCTTTTGTGCCTCCAGTGGCACTGTGGGATCTCAACGTAGTTCTGGGATTCCTCAAAACACATTGGTTTAAAACCAGTCAAATCTGTGGATTTGAAGCATCTCACATGAAAAGTGAACATGCTCTTGGACCTGGCCTGGACCAGGCGAGTGTCAAATTGGTGGTTTTTTTCTCAAAAAAAGCCCATATCTGTTTGTCCATTCGGACAGGGCAGAGCTGCGGACTCGTCCCCAGTTCTCTCCCTAAGGTGGTGTCAGTGTTTCACCTGAACCAGCTTATTGTGGTGTCTTGCGCCTACTAGGGACTTGGAGGACTCCAAGTTGCTAGATGTGGTCAGGGCCCTGAAAATATAGGTTCCAGGACGGCTGGAGTCAGGAAAACTGACTTGCTGTTATCCTGTATGCACCCAACAAACTGGGTGCTCTTGCTTTTAAGCAGACTTTTGCTAGTTGGATGTGTAATAATAATAATAATAATAATTTTATTTATATAGCGCTCTTTCTCCAACAGGACTCAAGGCGCTTTACAGACATCAAAAACAATGCACATGATACAGAGGATTTGAGTAATACAACAATTGACAAGCAACAGACATAAAAGAAAACCTTAAGCCCACAGAAAGCATAACGCAGGATTGGTGCAGGCATTTTGGGTAATAACTTCCAAGGGTTGTGTATTCCACCCTCACAAGGTACCAGGTGCAGCAGCCATCTTAGGCGCTCGGCGTAGGATTACCCAGGGTGGGATAGTCCACCCCTAGAAGTGATGACACAAAATGGGGGTGATTTCAGAGTCCTACAGTTCAGAGTAGGGTTCCATCTAAACCATCAGGCCTATGTATTTTTCATCCCATCCACAAGTGTACCATATGGGGCAGCCATGTTGGGCGCACTTTGGAGGTTACACTGTGGGAGGTGAGCCATACAAGGGCCAAGTCATATATGGGAAAACTGATGCTTATGTAGTAGTATGATGTACCCTGCATGTAGGGCACAATGGAAAGGTGTGCAATCAGTGGAGGTAAACATTACAGGAAAAACACATGGTGGGGTGGAAGCGATCAATGGAGGAAAAAAAATAAAAAATAGCAGGTAACTAGTAGCAGAGTAGGATTGGGCTAACATTTTGATCAGATCTTAGTACGGGTGGGTAGGAGAATGTGGGGGGCATACTCAGTACTCAGAAGCAATGGGGATGTCCCTGCTGAACCTGGTCCTGTGCCCCACAGTTCCCTGTTCATCTTGGGGGTTAGGCCCGGGGGCAGGCTTGATGTTCTCAGCCAGAGAGGTGCTAAGCCTGGTCTTGGTGTTCTCATGTTTGATGCGAGGAGAGGCCACATAAAGTTCCAGCGTTTTGTGGTTGTGATGCAGTCCTTCTGTTATCTTGTTAGTTTGTTTGCCTTCTGTTTTCCTTCGGTTTAACACAGGTATAACACTGCTGTTTTGTGCTGCCACTTTATAACTAGCCACTTCATAAAATAGCCACTGCAGCGTCCTAATAGGCCTGGCGTCCTATGCTTTACTGACTAAATAGGTCTACAAACATATGTCCTGATAACAACCCCCTCCCCCACACAACAACCCTCCCACCAATAGGTGTTAATCCGCTAACAAATGTGAGGTTTGAAAACCCCAATCACTATAAGTTTTTGCACACTACAGATATTAAACCACTTAAAACAATTTTATAAACATACAATGTAATGTGCAATGTTCTGCAAATAATTACCAGCAAGATTTTTACTAAGAGAGTAGCAATGTTCTGCAAATAATTACCAGCAAGATTTTTACTAAGAGAGTAGCAATGTTCTGCAAATAATTACCAGCAAGATTTTTACTAAGAGAGTAGCAATGTTCTGCAAATAATTACCAGCAAGATTTTTACTAAGAGAGTAGCAATGTTCTGCAAATAATTACCAGCAAGATTTTTACTAAGAGAGTAGCAATGTTCTGCAAATAATTACCAGCAAGATTTTTACTAAGAGAGTAGCAATGTTCTGCAAATAATTACCAGCAAGATTTTTACTAAGAGAGTAGCAATGTTCTGCAAATAATTACCAGCAAGATTTTTACTAAGAGAGTAGCAATGTTCTGCAAATAATTACCAGCAAGATTTTTACTAAGAGAGTAGCAATGTTCTGCAAATAATTACCAGCAAGATTTTTACTAAGAGAGTAGCAATGTTCTGCAAATAATTACCAGCAAGATTTTTACTAAGAGAGTAGCAATGTTCTGCAAATAATTACCAGCAAGATTTTTACTAAGAGAGTAGCAATGTTCTGCAAATAATTACCAGCAAGATTTTTACTAAGAGAGTAGCAATGTTCTGCAAATAATTACCAGCAAGATTTTTACTAAGAGAGTAGCAATGTTCTGCAAATAATTACCAGCAAGATTTTTACTAAGAGAGTAGCAATGTTCTGCAAATAATTACCTGTTGACAAGAAGGAGAGACAGGAGTCAATTTTGAATATCAGTTGAAGACGTAACTAATGAAACACAGGTATAACACTGCTGTTTTGTGCTGCCACTTTATAACTAGCCACTTCATAAAATAGCCACTGCAGCGTCCTAATAGGCCTGGCGTCCTATGCTTTACTGACAATTCAGCTTGCACATTCTGTGGCAGGCCTGCCACAGCCAAAATAGGTAAATGCCCATTCCACAAGGAAGGTGGGCTCATCTTGGGCGGCTGCCCGAGGGGTCTCGGCTTTACAACTTTGCCGAGCGGCTATTTAGTCAGGGGCAAACACGTTTGTAAAATCCTACAAATTTGATACCCTGGCTAAGGAGGACCTGGAGTTCTCTCATTCGGTGCTGCAGAGTCATCCGCACTCTCCCGCCCGTTTGGGAGCTTTGGTATAATCCCCATGGTCCTTTCAGGAACCCCAGCATCCACTAGGACGATAGAGAAAATAAGAATTTACTTACCGATAATTCTATTTCTCGGAGTCCGTAGTGGATGCTGGGCGCCCATCCCAAGTGCGGATTATCTGCATTACTTGTACATAGTTACAAAAATCGGGTTATTATTGTTGTGAGCCATCTTTTCAGAGGCTCCGCTGTTATCATACTGTTAACTGGGTTCAGATCACAGGTTGTACAGTGTGATTGGTGTGGCTGGTATGAGTCTTACCCGGGATTCATAAATCCTTCCTTATTGTGTACGCTCGTCCGGGCACAGTATCTAACTGAGGCTTGGAGGAGGGTCATAGGGGGAGGAGCCAGTGCACACCACCTGATCCTAAAGCTTTACTTTTTGTGCCCTGTCTCCTGCGGAGCCGCTATTCCCCATGGTCCTTTCAGGAACCCCAGCATCCACTACGGACTCCGAGAAATAGAATTATCGGTAAGTAAATTCTTATTTTTTGTGCCACTGAAATGGCAAGGATTTTTCTAAAGAGAGTTTAACCGGGCCAGGAATGTAAAAATTCAATACTTCGGTTTTACTCGTGTTGATTTTATAACCTGAATGCTTAGAGTAGAGGTCAATTTCAGAGAGGAGCGGCTGCAGCGACTGAGTCGGGGATCCGAGGGACAAGAGGACGTCGTCTGCGTATAATGCAATTTTATGCTCAGAATGGCCTACCCGCACTCCAGCTATATCTGTATTAGCTCGGATCCTTGCCGCCAGTGGTTCCATAACCAGGGCAAATAGTAGGGGGGAGAGCGGGCATCCCTGTCTGGTGCCATTAGTAATTCCGAAAACGGCGGAGGTGAAGCGATTGACAGAAACCGTGGCAGTAGGGGATCTATAAAGCGCTGAGACACCTTCCAGAAATTTGCCAGAGAAGCCCATCTTTCGGAGTACCGAGAAGGTGAAGGACCAAGATATCCTGTCAAAGGCCTTCTCGGCATCCAGTGCTAGTAACAATGAGGGTAGTTTTTGTTTATGAATAGAACATATCAGATCTATAGCTCTCCTGGTATTATCGGAGGCTTGACGGCCAGAAATAAAGCCCACTTGGTCTGGGTGTATCAATTGCGTAAGCAGGGGAGCTAGTCGATTGGCCAAAATTTTTGCGTAAAACTTAAGATCAACATTTAGTAATGATATCGGGCGATAATTGGAACATTGTGTGGGGTCTCTCTCCGGTTTCGGGATCACAATAATGTCAGCGTGCACTGTTGCCGGTGCAAACGATGCCCCCTCTAAAACTTTGTTAAAAAGCGAGGTAAGATAAAGGGCCAATTCTGCATGGAAAGTTTTGTAATATTGGGCGGTGAAGCCATCTGGGCCAGGTGCGGCTGACGATCGCATAGATTTGATAGCGGCAACCGTCTCTTCCAACGAGATAGACTCATTAAGAAGAGAGATCTGTCTCTCTGTCAGACACGGCAGGGGGGTGTTTAATAGGTACGAGCATATACCCTCTGGACCATCAGAGGAGAGAGGAGGGGCAGGAAGATTATATAAGGAGCTATAAAACTCCCGAAATTCCTCTACCATCTGTTTTGGGTCATAAGTAGGCATATTTAATGTATTGGAGTGAAGTTTTTCTATCATTCCCGTAGCACGTTTGCTCCTCAATTTGTTAGCTAGGAGACTATCAATTTTATCCGCTTTATCATAGAATTTCTGACGGAGCTTCTGTAGTATAGCAGCTGCGCGTCTCGATAAAAGAGCATTTAACTGACCTCTGAGGTTATCAATCTGGGAGCGTAGGGAGTCACTCGGGGCATTTTTATGTTGGGTTAGGAGCGCAGAAATTTTTGATTCTAATGAGGAAATTTCCTGTGCTGCTTTCTTACGTATAGCAGAGGCCTTGGACATGAAGTGACCACGGATAGTAGCTTTGTGCGCTTCCCAAACCAGACTTGGAGAGACTTCTGGGGAGGCATTTTCTTTGAAGAAAAATTCCAAAGTTGATTTGGTGTCTAAAAGAGTGGAGGGATGCGAAAGAAGGGTGTCATCTAGACGCCATTTACGTGCTTTATTAGGGGTTCTATAGATTTCTTTGAGGATATAGACCCCCGCATGGTCTGTCCATGAGCAAGGGGTGATACCTGCATCAGAAATCAGTGTCGTGAGTGATTGTGACACTTGGATCATGTCGATCCGAGAATAATGTTGGTGAGGTGCAGAAAAGTGAGTATAATCCCTAGCTGTGGAGTGTTTAAGACGCCAGGTATCTCTCAGATTAAGCTGTGCAAGGGAGGAAATTAACGTGAGAGAGGCCTCAGTCGGGGATGCTTCCTTCTTATTTTTAGGAGGGTTAGATTTATCTAAGAGGGGATCGATCACAGTATTAAAATCCCCACCTAAAATAATGTGGCCCTGCGCTACTCTGTTAAGACGCTGAAAGAGTGTGCGGAAAAAAATTGATTGGTCTTTATTCGGGGCATACACAGACACAAGTGTTAGGGTTTCTGTGCGAAGTGTACCAATTACCACAATGTACCTGCCTGCGGGGTCAGCTATTGTTGCTATATGTACAAATGGGATACTACGATGAATCAGTATAGCCACTCCCCTTTTCTTACAATCAGCAGAGGCAAAAAAGGTTTGTGCAAACTACTTACCTTGAAGTTGAGAGTGAGTACCAGTGAAATGGGTCTCCTGAAGGAAGACTATGTCAGCTTTTTCCCTCCTACAGGCGGACAACATCACTATACGTTTCTTGGGAGAATTAAGCCCGTTAACATTTACAGAGAACAGCTTAAGAGCCATGTGATACCAGAGAATGGAAAAGAATCAGCGGAGACCCATCCCGGGGAGGAAGAGAGAAAGAGGAAGTAAAGGGAAAGCAAGAAACAAGGGGCAGAGATATAGAGAAAGAGAGAGTGATAGAGAACCCATACTGGAAAAAACCCTGAAACATAGGGTCCCAATCCAGGACCGCTACACAAATAATAGACATTATAAACTTAATCACAGATAAAGGGAGCACGGGGGTAGTGGGAGCAGAAAAAAACAAAACCAGGTCCCTCTGGACCGCAACAGTTATGTCGGCAGCAGCCGAAAATTCAGCAATATAACCCAGAACACACACTAAAGAAAAAAGAGAAACGTACTGTGTCGTAGAGGGAAAAAAAAAGGGGGGGGGGGGACAAGGGAAAAAGGGAGGGGTACAAGGGCAAAAAGGGGGGGGGGGGAAATGGGGGAAAGAGAGGGAGACAGGGGAAAATCGGGATAAGCAAAGCCATCCCAGCACAATAACATAGAGCTAGGCTCAACATATAACCAATATCAAAGCTCTATGAGCCAAATCAAAACCAATAACAGTTGGGTGGAAGAAGTAAGACGGGGGCCGTGGCCCCCACCTGTCAATAAAGAACAATTAAGGAGGAGACATATCTCTAGAATAGTGAGAGCTATCTTATTGTAATCAAGAGTGTCCACTAGGATCAGGGAGGGCCAGTAGTGCCATTGCGATGACGGGTCACCCTTGTCCATTCAGGCGGTGGGATCCGAGGGTGTTGTTGACCGGAGGAAGAGGCGGTCTCGCTATCAGATGACGGTACAGGGAGGAGGTCCAGCTTAGCCAACAAATCCTGACCTTGTGCTAAAGTTTTAACGGAGTGGGTGGAATTGTTCACTGTAATCTGCAGCATGAAAGGGAATCCCCATCTGTACCGTATTTGATGCTGCCGTAGTATCCTAGTAACGGGCTGGAGATCTCGTCGTTTCTGGATGGTAGACGGGGCTAGATCCTGGAAGACCTGCAGTTGCATATCCCGGAAGTCAATCACTGGGGAGTCTCGTACAGACATTAAGATCCGTTCCTTTGAGCGAAAATAATGTAGACGCACTATGACATCCCTGGGTGGTTGCGAAGAAGCTGGTTTCGCTCGGAGCGCTCTGTGGGCCCTTTCGCAAAGACAATCGCTATCGGAGAGGTCAGGCAATACATGTTGAAAGAAGTCTTTCAAAAAGGACGGTAGGGCCGAGGTAAGAATCGACTCCGCTACATTGCGAATACGCAAATTGTTGCAACGGGAGCGATTCTCTTGATCTTCTTGTCTTTCCTTGAGATCCTCCATCTCATCCTGGAGTCTAGAGAGTTCCGAATCTAGACGTTGCTGAGAGCGGCAGAGGTCGTCCGTCTTAGATTCGAGAGCGTCCGTATGATTGCCAAGGGCCGTGAGGTCAGATTTTAAGTCGGCAATAGCTGTAGAGAGTTCTTGCTTAAAGGCAGACTGGACCCCCTCAAGTAGACTTGTCATAACTGCTTGGATCTGTGGGTCTATACCCGTCTCCGATGAGCAGGGGGAGGAAGGAGGGTCCGTGAGCAATGCAGGAGGAGAAGGGCCTTTGGCTTTTGGCCCAAAAAGGTTTGTGGGGGTCTGTGAATTTTTTTCTTTATTTGCGCCATTGTGGACTAATAGGATAGGCGGGACGTCACAGACGTAAAAAGGAGACACAGACGCTGTTTGGCAGATGAATGTTAAACAGAAAAAAGGTGCGGTGGGTATTAAGAGAGTTGTCGCGGTCCAGGTAGGACAAATTGCGGTATCAGGTCATCATCTCGGGTGATGTGCAAAGGACAGGGGCTGCCCTGAAATATTGCTATCCAGAAGCTTGACTCCCTGCAGGCTGAGGCAAGTGTGGATTATGCTTTAACAGTGGGGGAGAGACAGGAGCTGGTGGCCCTATGATTGTAATAATAGTGCAGCTGACCCCCAATGTGCGGCACCGAGGTCGGCGGCTACCAGATGGCTCCGGAGCTCGTTCTTGTGCAGGTCAGGCAGGATATTGTTCAGGCAGCAGCAATAAGAAGCCCCTCTGACACCAGACCAGCAGAGAAGGGGTGATGGCTGTCTCAGCACAGGGCACAGGAGCAGAGAGGCCCTCTGGGGTTATCACCTCCGGTAAGAGCCCGGGCGGAGCTGCAGGAGGAGTGGCGGGGGAGCGTGGAGACCAGCGGGGACCAGGGTATGTAGTCCGGGCCCCAGATAGCCGCAACCCGCGCCTCCCGGAAGTCCGCGACGGGGAGCCTCCAAACTCCAGGTCCCGGCTCCCGGAGGACGCGTAGGCCGCGCGCCACCGGAGGATGCTACAGGCAGCGCGGCACGGGGATATCGGCCGGCGGGTCTCCAGGGGTATCCCGCTGAGGTATGAAGGCAGCAGGGAGGGTCGCAGCGGGTGGGGGAGATGTCTTTAGGCCGTCAGGAGCCTCCGTCGGGCCGCACCGCGCTCACGGAGCTCGTCTTCGGGCAGTCTCACCACTCAAGTCCCCGGTCTCTAGAGGTGCAGCAGGCCGCAATCACAGGGAGCTGTAAAAACGGGGGGGCCCACACAGCAGGTTACCCTCTCACAGCTGTGGGCTGACCCAAGGGCGGCAGGGAGAGCCAAAGGGCACAACAGAGGGTAAAATGAAGCTGAGGGTCTTCTGTCTCGGGTCCGTGCACAAATTGAGGCCCCTGCTTCTGAAGAGTTGGTAGGCCGCACCTCATATATCTGCAGGATACATCCATCGGCTCCACAAGCCTCACCATCTGTTGCAGGGGGTCTCCGATATGCGGGAGAGTGTACCCCAAATCACCAGGGAGCAGTTTAATTAATATAGAATTTGTTCCCAAGGCAGGAGCTCCAGCTCAACACATCTCCTCGGGTCTGCTGTCAAGCCACGCCCCCTGTCATTTTTTTTTTAATTCTGCAATTGGTGGATTTATACGGCAGTACCCCAGGACTAATACAGCAGTACCCCTGGACTCATACGGCAGTGTTAGACAGGATGGCACTTTTCAATGAGGTAGCTGTATGACTAAGCCAAGCGACACAAACAATTCCAACTGGGATTATACATCCAAATCACTGGAATTATACTGCAAAATCACTGGAATTATACATCTAAATCACTGGAATTAAATGGTAAAATCACTGGAATTATACGTCCAAATCACTGGAATTAAATGGCAAAATCACTGGAATTATACGTCCGAATCTCTGGAATTAAATGGAAAAATCTCGGTATCGCCTGCCTAGTGAAGTGGAATCTAGATGGATTTGGTACCGGGGACACAATACCTCCATCTATTGTCTAAATCCCACTGCAGTAATGGCGGATACCGGACGCACGTCTAACACTAACATAAGTGTCAAGGCCTCAGTTATGAGGGCTTCCATCGTCATGTGAAGCTGAACCACTAGTCATGAACATAGGCCAGGGCCTCAGCCATTCCTTGCCACTCCGTGTCGTAAATGGCATATTGGCAACTTTACATTTCTCCTCAGACCAGTGTGAAGAGGGTGGCTTAAGGGTGGGAGCGCGGTATTAACCGCGCTCCCAGACGGCTCTGCGGTGCGGCGCTGTGAGGGGCGCCCTGAGCCAGCAAGGTACCCTACACTGACCAATTCCAGCCTGTCTGGGTTCGTGGATCTCAGCCAGCACAAAATTCCTCAGGCCAGTATAATCTTCAAGAGCGGGAAGACAGTGCCATTGAAGGGGCGGAGCTTCTCAGAGCGGACCCAGCAGCGTTCAGCGCCATGTTTCCTGCCTGCAATCACTACTAGTGGATGTCCAGGTCCCTCCAGTGCAACTCCAGCTATCTGTACGGTACCAGGGGGTTGTAGAAGGGGGGGGGGAGGCTGTGTTATAGGCTGTGTCACCTATTAAGGGACACAGTCAGCGCGGGTTAGGGTCTCACTATACCTCTAATAGCGCTACATGTGGGTTGGCTCCAATCTCTGAGTCTCTCTGCCATTCTTGGGGGGATACTCTGTCTAGTGAATACCCTGTGTGTTTGTGGGGTGTTTGGTGTGTGTGACAACATGTCTAGGGACACTGTTTCATATGCTGCAGAGGATTTGTCTTCCCAGGAAGACTCCTTACCATGTAATCAGAATTGCACTGTTGTAGCGCAGATCCCTGCTAGAGAGCCAGAATGGTTAGTCTCTCTGCGGGGAACTATTTCTCAGATTTCTGACAGGGTTGCTAGGACTGAGCATGCCACTCAGATCCTACAATCCTCTATGGTTGTGTGGTCTGATACTGCTTCCTCGGGATCCCCTGCGGTACATTCTCAAAAACGTGCACTTGCATTGCTTACGCAGGTTGACACGGACACCGACAGCATCACTTGCTAGGGGGGTGCAGTTGATGATTGAAGCTGTAAGGGATATTTTACATATTTCTGACACAGCTCCTGAACAGGTGGAGGAGGCCTTCTTTACAGATAATAAGAAGCCCCCTCTCACCTTCCCGGCATCCAAAGAATTAAACGCTATCTTTGAAAAAGCCTGGGAAACTCCGGAAAAGGAATTTGAAATCCCTAAGAGGGTCTTGGTTGCTTTTCCCTTCCCAGAAGAAGATAGAAAGAAGTGGGAGTCTCCGCCGATAGTTGACACCTCTGTCTCCAGGCTGTCAAAACAGGTGGTTTTACCAGTCCCGTGATCTACCGCGTTGAAGGACCAGGCAGATCGCATGGTGGATGCTACGTTAAAATCCATTTACACGGCTTCCGGGGCTATATTATGGCCTACTATAGCCTGTACTTGGATTGCAAAAGCTATTGCCAGGTGGTCAATCACTCTGCAGGAGGAGTCGACTTCGCTGGATAAGGGTGACGTTGATGTATTTTTACGCCATATTCAGGATTCCGCAGGGTTCCTGGTGGATTCCATGAAGGACCTGGGTTCCATAGCTGCGGGGATCTCCTCCATGTCCATCTCGGCTTGCAGGGGTCTCTGGCTGCGACAATGGTCTGCGGACACGGAATCCAGGAAGAGCGCGGAGGGCCTACCCTATACTGGTCAGGCTCTCTTTGGGGAGGCGTTGGATGCGTGGATTGCCACGGCTACCGCAGGTAAGTCTACTTTTCTCCCTTCAGCTGCGCCGGCTACGAAGAAGCCCTTTACACCAACCACGTCACAGTCCTTTCGGCCCGCGAGGCCTAGAAAGAACAAGCCTTCGCACACCTTCTTCAGAGGTGGTCGTGCCAAAGGAAAGAAACCTGCTCCCACAGGTTCCCAAACCCAGAAACCCGCTTCTGATATGCCTAAGTCCTCCACATGACGGTGGTCAGCTAGGCCTGGAGGAGGGTCAGGTGGGGGCAAGACTCCGGCAGTTCAGCTACGTCTGGGTGTCGTGTGGCCTGGACCCCTGGGTACTCGATATAGTGTCCAGGGGGTAAAGACTGGAGTTCCAAAATCCCCCACCTCACTGTTTCTTCAGGTCAGGCTTGCCAGCTCTGCTGGCAGACAGAACAATTCTTCTGGAGGCCATCAGAAAATTGGTGGTGTCAGAGGTCATTGTTCCAGTTCCACCTCAGCAGTGGAACAAAGGTTATTATTCGAACCTTTTTGTGGTACCAAAACCGGATGGTTAGGTAAGGCCTATTCTAAACTTGAAGTCTTTGAACCCTTATCTCAGGGAGTTCAAATTCAAGCTGGAATCTCTGAGAGCTGTCATCTCAGGACTAACGGAGGGGGAGTTCCTGGTGTCTCTAGACATCAAGGATGCTTACCTCCACATTCCCATTTGGTTGCCGCACCAGGCATATCTCAGGTTTGCACTGTTGGACGATCACTATCAGTTCCAAGCGCTGCCGTTTGGCCTCTCCACAGCACCAAGGATTTTCACCAAGGTGATGGCGGAGATGATGGTTCTCCGCAAACGGGGTGAACATAATTCCATATCTGGACGATCTCCTGATCAAGGCGTCGTCCAGGGAGAGGTTGTTGCGATCCATCGCGCTCACGACACAGCTGCACAGGAAGCACGGCTGGATCCTGACCTTCCAAAGTCTCATCTGGAGCCGACAAGGAGGCTGTCTTTCCTGGGAGTGATCCTCGACACGGAAGTGCAGAGGGTATTTCTCCCGGGGAAGAAAGCATTGGTGATTCAAACAATGGTCCGGGATGTCTTAAGGCCTACCCGGGTGTCGGTTCATCAATGCATCCGCCTTCTGGGGAAGATGGTTGCCACCTACGAGGCTCTGCAGTACGGCAGGTTTCATGCTCGACCTTTTCAGCTGGACCTCTTGGACCAGTGGTCGGGCTCTCACCTACACATGCACAAGAGGATTCGCCTGTCTCCGAAAGCCAGGATTTCACTCCTCTGGTGGCTACAACTTCCACACCTTCTGGAAGGCCGAAGGTTCGGAGTTCAGGACTGGATCCTTTTAACCACAGATGCAAGTCTAAGAGGTTGGGGAGCAGTCGCTCAGGGGGAAACCTTCCAAGGAAGGTGGTCAAATCAAGAATCCCTTCTCCCAATAAACATCCTGGAGCTAAGGGCCGTGTACAACGCCCTTATGCAAGCAGCACACCTTCTACAGGATCGGGCTGTTCAGGTGCAGTCGGAAAACATGACCACAGTGGCCTACATAAACCGACAAAGCGGAACGAAGAGCAGGGCTGCAATGTCAGAGGTGTCAAGAATCCTCCTCTGAGCAGAAAGGCACGCTGTAGCAATGTCAGCAATCTTCATTCCAGGCGTAGACAACTGGGAAGCAGACTTCCTCAGCAGACACGATCTCCATCCAGGAGAGTGGGGCCTCCATCCGGAGGTGTTCGAGGAGGTAACCGGTTGGTTGGTGGTTCCTCACATAGACATGATGGCCTCCCGCCTCAGCAAGAAGCTGGGGAGGGTACTGTTCCAGGTCGAGAGACCCTCAGGCGGTGGCGGTGGACGCACTGGCAACACCGTGGGTGTTCACATCAGTGTATGTGTTCCCTCCACTTACTCTGATACCAAAGGTTCTTCAGCTGGTAAGAAGAACAAAGGTTCTGACAATCCTCATTACTCCGGACTGGCCAAGGAGGGCTTGGTATGCGGATCTGCTGGATCTTCTGCTGGAAGATCCAAAGCCCTTACCTCTTCGGGTGGATCTGCTACTGCAGGGGCCGGTCGCCTATCAAGACTTACCACGGCTACGTTTGACGGCATGGCGGTTGAACGCCAGGTCTTAGCTCGGAAAGGTATCCCAAGTGAGGTTATTCCTACCCTGATTCAGGCTAGGAAGGGGGTAACGTTTAAACATTACCACCGTATTTGGAAGAAATATGTTTCTTGATGTGAATCCAGGAAATTCCCTGTGGTGGAGTTCCACCTTGGCCGTTTTCTCCTTTTCCTGCAAGCAGGAGTGGATATGGGCCTGAGATTGGGCTCCATCAAGGTCCAATTCTCTACTTTGTCTATCTTTTCTCATACGTCCTAGAGGATGCTGGGGTCACTTCAAGAACCATGGGGTATAGACGGGATCCGCAGGAGACATGGGCACTTTAAGACTTTCAAAGGGGTGTGAACTGGCTCCTCCCTCTATGCCCCTCCTCCAGACTCCAGTTTAGAATTGTGCCCAGGCAGACTGGATGCACTCTGAGGAGCTCTACTGAGTTTCTCTGAAAAGACTTTATGTTAGGTTTTTTATTTTCAGGGAGTTCTGCTGGCAACAGTCTCCCTGCTTCGTGGGACTTAGGGGAGAGAAGTCAGACCTACTTCTGTGAGTTTAAAGGCTCTGCTTCTTTGGCTACAGGACACCATTAGCTCCTGAGGGTCTGATCGCTAGGTACGCCTAGATGCACGTTCCCAGAGCCCGCCGTCACCCCCCATGCAGAGCCAGAAGTCAGAAGACAGGTGAGTAGAAGAAGATCAGAAGACTTCAGTGACGGCTTTGAGGTACCGCACAGCGATCGCGCTGCGCATCATGCTCCCACTACACAGCGGCACTGCAGGGTGCGGGGCGCGGAGGGGGGGCGCCCTGGGCAGCATATCTAGCCTCAGTAACCACTGGCAACAGCGGACTACGTGCCAGGGCACTGTCCGGAACCCCGCCAGTATATTTTTTTTTTAAAACAGCGGGTCTGAAGCACGCCATTATGGGGGCGGAGCTTAGACCTCACAGCACACAGCCCGGCGCCATTTCTCTTCACAAGGCTGCAGAGACGCTGGTCCTTCCTCACACTGCTGTACCAGTAACAGGGTGCAAAAGGGGGGGGCACAGTGATTTTGGTGCATTATATGTATGTTATAAAAGCGCTACAGGTCTGGGGCATTTTCTGAGGTGTTTCAGACCGGGATTGGGCGCTGGGGTGTGAGCTGGCAATAACTCCCTCTGTGTCTCTTTGACAGGCTTTACTGTGGGTCTGTCCCCTATAGGCCCAGTGTGTTTGCGTGTGTTGCATGCACATGTGTCGACATGTCTGAGGCGGAGTACTCTTCCCAGGTGGAGACTATGTTTGGGACACAAACGGCCGTAGGAGTGACCCTGTCGGCACCGCCGACACCTGATTAGGTGAATGTGTTAAGTGCTTTGAATGCTTATCTGGCTCTGATAAATAAGAGATTGGATAAATCTAAGTCTCAGAACCAGGCATGGAAGAAATCCGTAGAGGATGTGTTGTTTCAAGTTCAGACCCCCTCGGGGTCACAAAAATGTTCATTTGCCCAGCTGGCTGACACGGATACCGACACGGACACTGACTCAAGTGTCGACTATAGTGATGCCAGATTAGACCCAAAACTGGCAAAGAGCATTCAGTACATGATTGGGGCAATAAAAGACGTTTTACATATCACTGAGGACCATACTGTTCCTGATTCTGGGGTCTGTATGTATAAAGGAAAGAAACCTGAGGTAACGTTTCCTCCCTCTCATGAACTGAACACGCTTTGTGAAAAGGTTTGGGAAAATCCTGACAAAAAGTTTCAGATTCCCAAAAGGATTCCAGTGGCGTATCCGTTTCCCTCTGGTGATAGGGAAAAATGGGAGTCACCCCCCGTTGTGGACAAAGCCCTATCTCGACTGTCCAAAAAGGTGGCTCTTCCGTCCCCTGATACGGCAGCCCTAAAGGATCCTGCGGATCGTAGGCAGGAAAATACATTAAAATCCATTTATATCACCACAGGTACGCTACTCAGACCAGCCATTGCATCTGCATGGGTGAGTAGCGCTATCAAAAAATGGGCAGATAACTTGTCATCTGAATTAGATACCCTGGATTGGGATAGCGTTCTTTTGACACTAGGTTATATCAGGGATGCGGCAGTCTACCTAAAGGAAGCTGCAAGGGATATCGACCTCTTGGGATCAAGGGCCAATGCCATGGCAGTCTCAGCTAGGAGGGCATTGTGGATTCATCAATGGAATGCTGATGCTGACTCGAAGAAAGCTATGGAGTCTCTACCGTATAAAGGTGGTGTATTGTTTGGTGACGGCCTCGCTGATTTGGTATCTACGGCTACCGCGGGTAAGTCATCATTTTTACCTTATGTGCCTGCACCACAAAAGAAAGCACACCACTATCAGATACAGTCCTTTCGGCCAAATAAATACAGAGAAGGCCGAGGGTCTTCCTTCCTTGCTACTAGAGGAAGGGGAAAAGGTAAACGATCACCGGCCGTGGCCGGTTCCCAGGAGCAGAAGTCCTCCCCGGCTTGTGCCAAGTCCACCGCATGACGCTGGGGCTCCTCTGCGGGAGTCCGCACCGGTGGGAGCATGTCTCAAACTCTTCAGTCAATTCTGGGCTCGTTCGGCCCTGGACCCATGGGTTTTACAAATAGTGTCCCAGGGATACAAACTGGAGTTTCAAGACGTTCCCCCTCACCGTTTTTTCAAATCGGCCTTACCAGCTTCTCTTCCGGACAGGGAGGTGGTATGCGCCGCAATACAAAAATTGTGTCACAATCAAGTCATTGTCAGGGTTCCCTTGTCGCAACAGGAAGAAGGCTTTTATTCGAGCCTGTTCGTGGTCCCGAAGCCAGACGGCTCGGTCAGACAAATCCTGAACCTCAAATCCCTCAATTTCTACCTAAAAAAAATCAAATTCAAGATGGAATCTCTCCGGGCAGTGATCTCCAGTCCAGAGGAGGGGGATTTTATGGTATCAGTGGACATAAAGGATGCCTACTTACATGTTCCCATTGTCAAAGTCAGAAAAATGTCTCAATGCACGTTGCCATATTTGCACCGCACACTGGTCCGCGCTGCGCGTGCGTACGCTCTCCCGTGGAGGCGCATACCCGCAATAGCGTGCACTCGCAGGCGCGGTATGCGTATTTACGGTAGAGTTTATATAGTCGTAGCGTGCGACTCATTCGTTACATATTTTCACAATTAATGTAGTTTATAGATCATGGTCCCTTTGATAGATTCTGAAAGTTTGGTTAAAATACAATGTCCCAGAGCTGAGGAATCCCTCTTTATATCGTACGAAGGGTCTAACAGGAATCATACAGCAGTGTTTGGTACCCATCGGAAGAGTATTTAATTAGCAATATTCCGGTGTTGGTTTGGAGCGTATTAATCGCTCGTGCGAATAGTTATGGACATAAGAAGTTTATGTCCATTTCTATTAATTACACATACTCAGGTATGCGGCGGGAAACCCAGTTTCCCACCCACCTGAGCTGTTGGAAATCGTCACAGCCCACCTGTATGAATCACCCTATGACCTTTTGTTATGATGCAGGGCCGAATTCCTTCGGCCAATGGACAATGGGATTGTAGGACCAGGAGATTGCATTGTGTGTGGGGCATAAATAGGCAGGCCGATCACATCCAGCTCTCACTCTCTCATCAACGGTTATCTGCTGATAGCCGGGAGCTGGATATCGAGGCGCAGGCGATCATACCCTTTGTGCGTAAGTTTCTCTCCGTTATCATTGTCTTTCTGTGAGCCAATCTCTCTCTCTCTCTCTCTCGCTCTCTCTCTCTCTCTGTCCTGTTCTCTCATATCTCCCCTAGACTAGGCTAGTATTGTATTGTATTAGATAGTATTGTATTGTATTGCATTTAGGTCAGTGTAGTATCGTCTTTTTGTATTTATTGTTTAGTTCTGTGGTTAGGAAGTCTCTGTTATATTGTAGTGTATCATTTGTACTGTTATCCCCTTTTACAAGTATATTAGATATAATACAGTTAATAGGCTTTGGAACCTAAACCAGTATCTGTGTGTTTTCTATAGTGTTAAGTGTTCACTTGAGCGTCGGTGACGCTCAAGCAGCTTTGTAGTTAGTCAGGTTACACAAGGTTGCGCTTACACCCTGTACTCACATTAAGGTATTCTTTGTATTTCATTGGTATAAGGTTTTATCATAAAGGTATAGTGTTGTGAGCGTCTGCATCACTGGTGACCTCCTCGTGGTCTCGAGCGCACGCTACGCTACAGCGAATCATTCCCCTAGTCATAGCCAATAACGTGTCCTGTGATCACTGGGCCGTGAGCGAACGTGACGCTTGAGCGTCTCGCCTACGGCTGAGCGATCGCTACTCCAATAGCGTACCATTACGGTACTTCTTAAGCAAACAGCGTACAGTGTTCTTAGCTTCATAAAGGGTTGTTATACGACAAAGGAATTTAGCATTGTCAATTGGGGACTCGTCCTATCCTTCTCATATCTGCACTAGGTAGATCAGCGGACATTATCCCTCCAGCAAAGGGTGGGAGGTTGTCTCATAGTGCTGGCGGGATAAGCGTCTGCTTCGCTTAGATAAAGAGTGCTGAAGGAATCCGGGAACCGGAAGTAAGAACAAAACGCTTGTGTCTTTTTAAAACTGTTTATTTTTCTTTTGTCTTGCGTACGCACGCATATATCTGCATTTCTGTTTCATTTTCGTATATCACTATTCCTGTTTGCCAATTTTATAGTTGATAGAAAGTGCTAAAAAGAGATTTGCTGTTATTTAATAGTAGAGGTAATAGTTAAAGTATAGAACAACACACGGTTTGTCTGAGATACAAGGCAGTCAGTGTGGATTGCGGTAGATGATCAGGGATCATTTACATTGATAAAAGTATATATTGTGTTACGGTGGATCCTTTGCATTGCGTACACGTGTCGCTAACAAAGACTAGCGTACGCAATCCAAAAGGCAGACGCACGCAGCGTACATTACGCAACGTAGCGTCCGGTTACGCTCACGTAGCTCAAGTCACGAAAAAGTTGAATTAGCGCAAAGCGATAATTATCGCAAGGCGATAAGTAACGCACAGCGGTAGATAACGCGACGCGGTAAATAACGCAAATCTATTTTTGGAAAAATCTGAAATTTAGTTTAACAGATCCTGCTCCTAATTGGTAACACTTTTGGCCTAAAGACAATTTCTGCGCAGAAATAGATATAGAAACAAAAGTGTACATGTGTTGAGTGAGTGTGTTTTGTATACAAAAGTTTATACAATTTTAAAGGTGGAACCACAAGGAAAGCCGAGTACTCGTCAAGGGACATACGTGTAAGTGACATATACGGTGGCTAGGGAGGCATCCCTGGTTAAATAATATTTGAGCATTAGAGTATAGCGGACCATAAGGTAACAAGACCAGGAGGTCATAAGGTAACAAGACCAGGAGGTCGTAAGGTAAAAGGTCCGCTATAAAAGTCCAGTGGCACAACGCCTGGGGTGTTGGTGCAGAACCCATATAGGCCATAAGCTCTTGCTGAAGGAAATCGCGGCCGGAAACATCGATTCCATTGATCTTTCAGTACATGACAAGTAGTGCTCGTGTACTGAACGATTGGACCACACGTAATTGTGTGCAGTAGTTAGTAATCTGACCTAATACCATTAGAGTAAAGTGGTCACAAACGCTATCTGTACATTCTGGCGTGATTTGTGTAATTTTTTATTTTTGGAAGGGAAGTTCGCTGGTCACTCAGGAACTATCTAACAACCCCAACTTTACTGGAAAGAGTAAGTGTCCTGCGGGTAACCCTCATATGTTCCAGTAAACTGAAGGTTCCATAGGGGCCCTGTATCGAGTACGCCAGCACCATATCGGTGTGATCAGGTCGTATTGGTTGAGGTGGGCGAGTGAGTGGGGTACTCGGTAAACCGCCACCGCCGGCCTACTGTGGAGTAATTTGGTTGTCTGTAAAGGCTTGCTGAAAACCTTGATACAGAGATCCAAGGAGGACTAAGCAACACCTGCAGACTATGGGGGCCAGTTGCTCAGGTAGGGGGCGATCAACCCTGGTTCAGGTTGATTCTGTGAACCGACCAATTGGGTCGGCACGATATGTAATGTGTGAAAAATATGGAATTCACACCGAATCTTTATGTGATGAATGGGAGAGAATGACTGTACAAGACAGGGACAAATTCCCAAGAATAGGTAGCTTCAGTCCAGAAGTGTTACAAAATTTAAGGAGGAGGATATGTCTCGTAAAATCAACAAAGAGACGAATTCAACATCATGATTGTTTACAGTTATGGCACCAGGAAGGTGAGATACAGAGAGGTTTGGCTCTGGCGGCAGGATCTGGGGCAGTCAGGAAGTTGATTGCCACAGCTCCTCCTCCACCATACATTGCAGGAGAGAGGTTGATTGCGGAGAGAAACGCACTGGGTTGTAACACACAAACTCTTAGTAACACTGTAAATGTTAATGATGTTAACCAAATAACTCATGCAAGTATTAACCCGTGCAAGATGTACCCTGTTTTGAACCTTCCTCAGGAGTGTGATCAAGAAGACGATTCAGCAACAATTTCAGCTCTCTCTCTTGCAGCCACCATAGCAGAGACCACAGTAGGCACAGCGACACCCACGAGATTAGTGAAAGCCCCTAGCGGAGGGATAGGTGAGGTCGTGTCAACGGGTAAGTACGGCACCATGCACTACACTGAAACAATTGTACCACAACAAGCTGTAGAATCTACACAGGAAGAGGCTGTTAGAATTGCTCCTGTAAGGGTAATAGCAGTTCCCAATGGAAAAACAGATGTGTCTGGAGCCACTCCCATAAGGAACATTGCCATGTACACTCCATTTTCCAGAATGGAATTAAGAACAATAGTGTCCGAATTTCCTGACCCCAGGAAGGATTTAGTTGCTAGCCAAAAATACATCAGGGATCTAGGTAACACTGTAGAACCCAACAACAAGGATTGGCAGATACTGCTAAGAGCTTGTTTACCTTCCAATGTTGATGCAACTCAGTTTTTAGCTGATTGTGCATTGGATAAAGATGTACCGCTTACAGACGTATACAACAAGGATAATGTAAAAAGGATAAATTTACAGCTAAAAGAGTATTTCCCAGCCGTTGTTAAATGGAATAAAATATTTTCCATTAAGCAAAAGGAGTCCGAAACGGCAACAGAATATTTTCACCGGGCACTATTAGAAATGGCAAAGTACACTGGTATAGAAGACATTAAGACCAACCCAAACCATCGAGAAGTAGCAGTATCTGTACTGATGGATGGTTTGAAAGAAACATTAAAAGCTAGGGTACAGACCACGCAGCCATGTTGGCGAGGTCTGTCAGTGTCCACATTGAGAGAGGCTGCTATTGATCACGACAGAAACATCACTAGGCACAGGGAATCGCAAAGTGATAAGTTGATGTCCGTAAGTATACAGGCGCTGACCACAAGGCAGCCTGCGTATGTACCACCGAATCCTGTGGGTAAGGCAAGTGTAATAACATGTTTTTCTTGTAACAGACCGGGACACTTTGCACGAGAATGTAGAACAAAGAATGTACAAAGATCTTTTCAACCCCCTAGACAACAACACAACACACGACATTGGGAGCAGGGTCCACAGAGGCGGAGTTTTGAGCCACATACAGGGGAAACAAAAAGATATCCCCCGAACAGAGATTGGCATGCCTCTGGTAGTTCCCAGCTAACTCCCTCACAAGTAGTTGCTGCCAGCGGGATTCAGGGAGGTCAGCATACCCAATAGGGGTGTGGCCATACCTGTAATCTGCACCCAGTTAAGTTGATTGCTAGTCTTGGAAGCGAACCAGAAATTGCAATCAATGTGGCTGGTAAAACTTTAAACTTTCTTGTAGACACAGGGGCGGCCAAGTCAGTGATAAATTCGACAGTGGGCATGAGAACCACTGGTAGGACAATTCCAGCCATGGGAGTAACAGGAGTAGTCCAGCACTACCCTGTTAGCAAACCAGCCGAGATTACAATAGGGCCTTTGCATACCAAGCATTCCTTTTTGCTGGCTGCATCGGCACCAACTAATCTCCTGGGGAGAGACTTACTATGTAAAATGGGTTGCGTCATTTATTGTACTCCTGAAGGTGTATTCTTGGACATTCCTGAGAATCACGCTCAGGAAGTACGAGACATGTTAGACTCCCCATCAAAATTAATGTCACATTCCATTATGACAAATAGGAATCCATCCCAAGTAGAAGAGATGATATCTCAGATACCAGAGTCACTTTGGACAAAAGATGGACAGGACACTGGATTAATGGCAAACGTAGCTCCAGTAGTTGTACAAGTAAAAGATGGTAGGATAGCTCCAAAAATCCCACAGTATCCTCTGAAGCCAGAGGTGGAGTTAGGAGTTTTCCCAGTAATAGAGCGCTTGCTACAACAGGGCATTCTAGTAAGAACGTCCAGCACCGCAAATAGTCCCATCTTCCCTGTTAAAAAGAGTGGGGGGAGGGGTTACAGGCTAGTGCAGGATCTAAGGGGGATTAACAAAATAGTTGAGAGTCAGTTCCCCGTAGTGCCTAATCCAGCTGTCATCCTAATGCAAATTCCTCCCACTGCCAAATTTTTCACTGTTATTGACCTCTGCTCCGCATTCTTTTCGGTACCTCTGCACCCTGACAGCCAATATTTGTTTGCATTCACATACAGAGGAGTCCAATACACGTGGACTCGGTTACCCCAAGGTTTCATAGATAGTCCAAGTATATTTTCTCAGGCTTTGCATGATTGTTTACAGTCTTTCCAACCAGACAGTGGATCAGTATTGATACAGTATGTGGACGATTTATTACTGTGTTCAGATTCACTGGAAGCATCTCTGAAGGATACGAAACAGCTCCTGTTTCATCTTTCAGACACAGGTCACAAGGTTTCCAAAGACAAGTTGCAATTATGCCAAGCTAAGGTAAAATATTTGGGACACTGTCTAACACAAGGACTGAGACACCTGACCGCTGATAGAATCCAAGCCATTAGAGACATGACACTGCCACAAACCCAACAACAGATCAGGACGTTTTTAGGAATGTGTGGGTATTGCCGTAATTGGATCCCAGGGTTTTCCATATTGGCGCTACCTTTGCAGGAAATGGTCTCTTCAAACAAACCTGATCGGATTTCGCATACAGACGAATCCGAAACAGCATTTGAGAGACTCAAACAGTGCCTAACGCAGGCACCAGCACTAGGTATGCCAGACTATGGGAAACCCTTTGAACTATACGGAACAGAAAGTGCTGGGTGCGCAGCAGGTGTACTAACACAAAAACACGGTGATGCCAGCAGGCCAATTGCATACTACAGCGCTCAGCTAGATACGGTAGCGCGATCCCTCCCCACATGCTTGCGTAGCGTTGCGGCGATAGCATTGCTAGTGACGAAAAGCGAAGATGTCGTGCTAGGCCACAACCTCACAATCCATACACCGCATGCGGTATCTGCCTTATTGAATTCTGCCCAAACCAGACACGTCTCATCAGCAAGGTTTACAAGATGGGAATTGGCATTAATGGCCCCCGTAAACATCACCATAAGGAGATGCAGCGCATTAAATCCTGCAACATTTCTCCCAGGTGTGCCTGGTCAGACACAAAGGGTGGAAGGTGAGAGTGATGGGGAAGGAGGATTTAATGCAAAGGAAGATACACATGATTGTATGGAATATTTGACCCAAAATTTTACCGCAAGGCCTGACATCAGTGACAATCCACTGGAAGATGCAGAACTCACGTTCTACACGGACGGTAGTTGTCACAGACAGTCAGACTCGGGAGACTTGTGTACTGGATACGCAGTCGTAGATGACCAAGACACCATAGAAGCGGAACCGCTAGGCCCACCTCACTCAGCCCAGGTTGCTGAACTGGTCGCCCTAACCAGAGCATGTGAATTGGCTAAGGGTAAGTCTGCCAATATCTACACCGATTCTAGATACGCGTTCGGGGTAGTACATGATTTCGGAGCGCTATGGCGTCTCAGAAATTTCATGACGGCAGCTGGTACACCGATAGCGCATGCAGCTCACATAAAAAGGCTTCTAACAGCGATACAGGAACCCGACAGAGTGGCTGTTATCAAATGTAAAGCACATACATATAGCCAAGACCCAGTATCCCTTGGTAACAGCCGAGCAGACGAAGCCGCAAAGCTTGCAGCTGCTACCCCCATACAGACAAACACCACACAGTTGATGGTATTTAATACCATCAACACACAGAAGTTGTGTGAGATGCAGAATTTGTGTTCCACACAGGAAAGAGCAGTCTGGAAGGCAAAGGGATATGGCCAGGAGTCCTCAGGGCTCTGGACGGATGGACATGGTAAACCAGTGGCCCCCAGGGCATACCTTCCATGTCTGGCTGAAGCAGCTCACGGGCTGACTCATCTAGGCAAGGAGGGGATGTGCAAATTGGTAAGAGCATACTGGTGCGCCCCAGGATTCTCCTCTCATGCGAGTAAAAGAGCAATGTCATGCCTTACCTGTCTGAGAAAGAATATTGGAAAAGCAATACCTACAGAACCATCCCATATCCCACCTGCCGGCGGCCCTTTCCAGGTAATACAAATTGACTTCATTCAATTGCCCCCATGTCGAAATTTGAAATATGTACTTGTTTGTATAGATGTTTTCTCGAATTGGGTCGAGGCTTTTCCAGCAGCTACAAATACCGCTATGTTTACAGCTAAGAAAATTGTGCAGGAATTTGTATGTAGATATGGTATCCCTAGAATCATTGAAAGTGATAGGGGTACCCATTTTACAGGTGATGTCTTTCAAGGAATGTGTAAATTGATGGGTATTGATAGCAAGCTGCACACTCCGTACCGTCCACAGGCGAGTGCGAAGGTCGAAAGAGTGAACAGCACTATTAAAAATAAATTGAGTAAAGTAATGGCAGAGACAGGATTGACGTGGCCAGAAGCTTTACCCATTGTTTTGTATAGCATCAGAACCACTCCCAGGTCCCCTCTTAATCTGTCCCCTTTTGAAATCTTGTTTGGTCGACAACCGCATGTCATGATTAACCCTCAGGATGATTTGAAATGTAACAATGAAGTAACTGTAAAATACTTAATTAACATGAGTAAGCAGTTGAGGAATCAAAATGATAATCTGAAGTTGATGATTCCTGATTTACCAGATAGTAATTGTCATGACATTGAACCTGGGGATTATGTAATGATACGAAATTTTCTACGCTCAGGTTGTCTTATTGATAGATGGGAAGGACCATACCAGGTCTTATTGACTAGCACCACAGCATTGAAGGTTGCTGAGAGAGAGACTTGGGTCCATTCATCCCACTGCAAAAAGGTTGCTGATCCAGAGAAGTCCCGTGATAAGGAACAGACGGTAGAGGTTGTATCACTGGAGTGTCTGTTCCAGGAGGACTGAGGCGGCACCTGAGCCTTGAAGACCGAAAGCAGTTGTCGACTCCCTTCTCCCTTTTATTGTTTTTCTCCACTTCCCAGCCCCTCTCCCTTAAAATTTCTTTTTCCCCCTTCTCATTCTTCTCTATTTCCTCCTCAAAGATGGACTTGCCCCAAGAGACTGTGATCCGGATTTTGATGTTAACCATGATGTTGACCAGAGCAGTCTGTTCCGGCGAGAGTACCATAGAGGTCGAAAGAGGTTCTGGAATGGGTTCCGATTATGATGATGGAGGCGTAGTTTTCCAAGATCAACCAAACCAACAAGCAAAGGCGAGTATCAGAAAACGATCCGATAGAAGAAATTGTGATGGATTGTTAGCTGAAGAAAATTGTATCTGTAGGCTCTGTGATAATCTGGTTGAAGATGGATGCATAAAGAAATGCCAATCTAGTTTTAATATCCATATAGACCGGCATCCATTGAGTGACTATCACTCCTTAGTGGGTAACGTGTTAAACCAAACAGATTGTTGGGTATGCTCTCAAGTACCTCAGGGTCACAGCAAATCAGGGCTAGTACCATTTCCTTTAACGTTAGGGGAGGTACTTGAGCTAAGTGGTGGGAGACCGGTGGACCGGAGGTTTAACATCTCCAGCCCTCCTAGTTTGAAGCTCCACCAATACCATGTGGATAGGTCCCTCATATGTTTTAACATCTCCAATCCCAGAAAACCGGGAAATTGGGAAGTGTCATGGAGCAACCTTACCATGACCTTTTCACACAGAGCAGATAGAATGCCTACAGATACAGAGCTCGTACGCCACATAGCTAGTAGAGGAAAATCTTTCCGGTATCGATATACCTTAGGAAATAGGATTACTAGAGTTGGAGAGGTATCACCAGGATACTGTGCACATATCGTACAAACCGATACGTGCATTAAGCAGATGGAAGAATTAGGGTCAGGAGATTTCACCTGGAAGGTTTGTAACATGATCATGTCCTTCTCCGTCCCTTATGTTCTCCCCGATGATGCATATTTCATATGCGGGAGAAAGGCGTACAAGTGGCTTGCCCCAAACTCTGAAGGATTGTGTTATATTGGAAAAGTATTGCCTGAAGTGATGACTGTTACACATGACAAAATGAAGGACATACACCGTGGTGCCCAAGCTCCTTATACTCACACTCATTACGAGCACCGAGTTAAAAGACAACTGTCAGAAAGGTTAGAGCATCCGGCCTCTGATCTTATCCATGAATCCACCGGGATTCAGGTTCTGGTAGCGTTAGATTTCACTCGTACCGCTCGGGGAGTGATGAATTATAGATACATTTCCGCACTCGCCAATTTGTTAGATAATATCACTGAAATGTATGATGACACGTTTAGATACACTGGAAGAGAACTTCAAGCTTACAAAACAGAACTAGTTCAGCATAGGATGGTTCTTAATTATCTTACAGCAGTAACAGGCGGATATTGTGTTACATTGGCAACACAGTACGGCATAAAGTGTTGCACGTACATCACAAATAGCACCGAGGATCCGGTAGAGGTCATAGACCAAAAGATGGACGATATTCTCCAATTGAAGTGGGAATTTCGTCGAAAACACAATCTCACCCTTGCTGCTGTAGGTAATGAGCTGACTAGTTGGGTGTCATGGTTGAACCCGCGAAATTGGTTCTCCGGTTTGGGAGAGTGGGCTCAAGGAGTCATAATGGATGTTGGAAAGTTTCTACTATGTATCTTGGGTGTCGTTATATCGATTGGATTGATATTTAGATGCGGGCAGGCTTTAATGAGGTGCAAACAAAGTACAAAAGTGATGAGCTTGAGGAGTGAGGAAACCGTAATTAACCTGGATTTGATTTATGACCCAATGATAGAAACCAGGATGTGATGAAAATGCGATTATACGGTCCGTTTCTTTCACCTGTTTTTCTGCTTTTCTCCAAGATACAAAGACCCCCTTGGACGAGGAAGCTGACGAGACGAGATGTATACAGACAACGGATTGACCAAAGAAGAAGATTTGACAACTTTAAATATGGACACTTGATGAACTTTGCCATGGATCCCCAGTTTCCCTAGTATTTTTAAACTCACGCTAGCCCAACATTTTTGTAAATCTGATGGCACTGACAAAGCTTGTTGCTCATGCCTAAGGAGCAAAACAGCGCAAAGAAGACGACTCTCAACAGATACCGAACACAACTTCAACAACAGATGTACATTTCCCTGACATAGAATATCATTGCATTTTTCGTAAGTGTTCTTTATCTTCATCTCTACAACCCTCAGGTAACGACACACATAGACGATAGGGAATACAGGCACAGATATCAGCAACCACATACCTCCCCCATTCATGTATCATCAACTAAAATGTGCATCCCCATTTTGTTACAACCACAGCCGAAATGAGCTCGGTAAAGTTTGACAGCCCATCCACAGACCTGTACCACAGGATAAGAAGGAATTCAAATGTATACTTCGCAATACCTCGAAGCTTGATTTACAACACGTACGGCACGATGATACATGACCCCCCAAACATGGATTCATACACACATGCTTCTGCTATCTCACTAGGTCATACCCTCTTCACACCTTCTCCTCTCTCCTCCCCTACCCAACCATGGAAATCAATTAACCCCTGACTTACATTTTTCTCCTTAAATGTTTTGTGGCAGTTATTATTGACTGCCAAAGGGTGGACTGTCAAAGTCAGAAAAATGTCTCAATGCACGTTGCCATATTTGCACCGCACACTGGTCCGCGCTGCGCGTGCGTACGCTCTCCCGTGGAGGCGCATACCCGCAATAGCGTGCACTCGCAGGCGCGGTATGCGTATTTACGGTAGAGTTTATATAGTCGTAGCGTGCGACTCATTCGTTACATATTTTCACAATTAATGTAGTTTATAGATCATGGTCCCTTTGATAGATTCTGAAAGTTTGGTTAAAATACAATGTCCCAGAGCTGAGGAATCCCTCTTTATATCGTACGAAGGGTCTAACAGGAATCATACAGCAGTGTTTGGTACCCATCGGAAGAGTATTTAATTAGCAATATTCCGGTGTTGGTTTGGAGCGTATTAATCGCTCGTGCGAATAGTTATGGACATAAGAAGTTTATGTCCATTTCTATTAATTACACATACTCAGGTATGCGGCGGGAAACCCAGTTTCCCACCCACCTGAGCTGTTGGAAATCGTCACAGCCCACCTGTATGAATCACCCTATGACCTTTTGTTATGATGCAGGGCCGAATTCCTTCGGCCAATGGACAATGGGATTGTAGGACCAGGAGATTGCATTGTGTGTGGGGCATAAATAGGCAGGCCGATCACATCCAGCTCTCACTCTCTCATCAACGGTTATCTGCTGATAGCCGGGAGCTGGATATCGAGGCGCAGGCGATCATACCCTTTGTGCGTAAGTTTCTCTCCGTTATCATTGTCTTTCTGTGAGCCAATCTCTCTCTCTCTCTCTCTCGCTCTCTCTCTCTCTCTGTCCTGTTCTCTCATATCTCCCCTAGACTAGGCTAGTATTGTATTGTATTAGATAGTATTGTATTGTATTGCATTTAGGTCAGTGTAGTATCGTCTTTTTGTATTTATTGTTTAGTTCTGTGGTTAGGAAGTCTCTGTTATATTGTAGTGTATCATTTGTACTGTTATCCCCTTTTACAAGTATATTAGATATAATACAGTTAATAGGCTTTGGAACCTAAACCAGTATCTGTGTGTTTTCTATAGTGTTAAGTGTTCACTTGAGCGTCGGTGACGCTCAAGCAGCTTTGTAGTTAGTCAGGTTACACAAGGTTGCGCTTACACCCTGTACTCACATTAAGGTATTCTTTGTATTTCATTGGTATAAGGTTTTATCATAAAGGTATAGTGTTGTGAGCATCTGCATCACTGGTGACCTCCTCGTGGTCTCGAGCGCACGCTACGCTACAGCGAATCATTCCCCTAGTCATAGCCAATAACGTGTCCTGTGATCACTGGGCCGTGAGCGAACGTGACGCTTGAGCGTCTCGCCTACGGCTGAGCGATCGCTACTCCAATAGCGTACCATTACGGTACTTCTTAAGCAAACAGCGTACAGTGTTCTTAGCTTCATAAAGGGTTGTTATACGACAAAGGAATTTAGCATTGTCACCATTTATCCTCAACATCAGGCTTACCTGAGGTTTGCGGTTCAGGATTGTCATTACCAATTTCAGAAGTTGCCGTTTGGTCTGTCCACGGCTCCGAGGATTTTCACCAAAGTAATGGCCGAAATTGTGGTTCTCCTGCGCAAGCAAGGAGTCACAATTATCCCGTACTTGGACGATCTCCTGATAAAGGCGAGATCCAAGGACCAATTACTCTCCCTGACAATTCTGCAGCAACATGGTTGGCTCCTGAACTTGCCAAAATCACAGTTGGTTCCTACGAGACGGCTGTCATTTTTGGGAATGATTCTGGACACAGACTTACAGAGATTTTTTCTGCCAGTAGAAAAGGCGCTGGAAATTCAGAACCTGATCAAACAAATTCTGAAGCCAGCGAGAGTATCGATCCATCAATGCACTCGGTTGCTGGGGAAGATGGTGGCGGCCTACGAGGCCATTCAGTTTGGCAGATTCCATGCCAGTGTGTTTCAGTGGGACCTGTTGGACAAGTGGTCCGGGTCCCATCTGCACATGCACCGAAGAATAATCCTGTCTTCCAAGACCAGAATCTCACTCCTGTGGTGGCTGCACAGCTCTCACCTCCTAGAGGGACGCAGGTTCGGGATCCAGGACTGGATCTTTGTGACCACAGATGCGAGTCTCCGAGGCTGGGGAGCAGTCACACAGGGGGTAAGCTTCCAGGGAAGATGGTCAAGCCAGGAAATTTGTCTACACATAAACGTTCTCGAGCTAAGGGCCTTTTACAATGGCCTTCTGCAAGCAGAACATCTTCTTCGCTATCGGCCCGTCTTGATTCAGTCGGACAGCATGACAGCAGTAGCGTACATAAACCGCCAGGGCGGAACAAAGAGCAGAGCGGCAATGGCAGAGGCCACAAAGGTTCTCCGCTGGGCGGAAAGGCATACAAGCGCTCTGCCAGCGATCTTCATTCCAGGAGTGGACAACTGGGAAGCAGACTTCCTCAGCAGACACGATCTCCATCCAGGAGAGTGGGGTCTTCATCAAGAGGTCTTTGCAGAAGTGACAAGTCTTTGGGGAATTCCTCAAATAGACATGATGGCATCTCGCCTCAACAAGAAACTTCAGAGATATTGTTCCAGGTCGAGAGACCCTCAAGCAATAGCAGTGGACGCCCTGGTGACACCGTGGGTGTTTCAGTCGGTGTACGTGTTTCCTTCGCTTCCACTCATTCCAAAAGTGATAAAGATCATAAGAAGAACAAAGGTTCGAGCGATCCTCATTGTTCCAGACTGGCCAAGGAGGGCTTGGTATCCAGATCTGCAGGAATTACTCATAGGAGATCCCTGGCCTCTTCCTCTACGAGAGGATCTGTTACAGCAGGGGCCGTGCGTGTTTCAAGACTTACCGTGACTTAGTTTGACGGCTTAGAGGTTGAACGCCGGATCCTAGCCCGAAAGGGTATTCCCGAGGAAGTCATCCCCACTCTTATTCAGGCCAGGAAAGGTGTAACGTCTAAACATTACCACCGTATTTGGAGAAAATACGTGTCTTGGTGTGAATCCAAGAAGGCTCCTATGGAAAAATTTCAGTTGGGACGTTTTCTCCATTTTCTACAAGCCGGTGTGGATGGGGGCCTAAAGTTGGGCTCCATTAAAGTACAAATTTCGGCCTTATCGGTTTTCTTCCAGAAACAATTGGCCTCCCTTCCAGAAGTTCAGGCTTTTGTGAAAGGCGTGTTGCACATCCAACCTCCCTTTGTGCCCCCTGTGCCCTTAACGTGGTGTTGCAATTCCTTCAATCTCCTTGGTTTGAACCTTTACAGAAGGTAGAGTTGAAATTCCTCACTTGGAAAGTGGTCATGCTGTTGGCCTTGGCATCTGCAAGGCGGGTGTCTGAATTGGTTTCGTCGTTCCACTTGAACCAACCTATTGTGGTGCCAGTGGCTACTGACGCCTTGCTGGAATCGAAGTTTCTAGACGTTGTCAGAGCTTTGAAAATTTATGTGGCCAGAACGGCTCAGTCTAGGAAAACGGAGGCTCTGTTTGTCCTGTATGCTCCCAACAAAATTGGGGCTCCTGCTTCCAAGCAAACTATTGCGCGCTGGATCTGTCATACGATTCAGCAGGCTCATTCTACGGCTGGATTGCCGTTACCAAAATCGGTGAAGGCCCATTCTACCAGAAAGGTGGGCTCGTCCAGGGGGTCTCAGCATTACAGCTTTGCCGAGCGGCTACTTGATCGGGTTCAAACACCTTTGCGAAGTTCTACAAGTTTGCTACCCTGGCTGATGAGGACCTCATGTTTGGTCAATCGGTGCTGCAGAGTCATCCGCACTCTCCCGTCCGTTCTAGAGCTTTGGTATAAACCCCATGGTTCTTGAAGTGACCCCAGCATCCTCTAGGACGTATGAGAAAATAGGATTTTAATACCTACTGGTAAATCCTTTTCTCTTAGTCCGTAGGGGATGCTGGGCGCCCGTCCCAGTGCGTACTGTATCTGCAGTTATTAGTTGTGGTTACACACATGTTGTGTTACAGTCAGCCTGTTGCTGATGTTGTTCATGCCGTTGCATTGCTTTGTGTTAAATGCCATGTTGTACGGCGTGCTTGAGGTGTGAGCTGGTATGTATCTCACCTTAGTTTAACAATAAATCCTTTTCTTCGAAATGTCTGTCTCCCTGGGCACAGTTCCTAAAACTGGAATGTGGAGGAGGGGCATAGAGGGAGGAGACAGTTCACACCCCTTTGAAAGTCTTAAAGTGCCCATGTCTCTTGCGGATCCCGTCTATACCCCATGGTTCTTGAAGTGACCCCAGCATCCTCTACGGACTAAGAGAAAAGGATTTACCGGTAGGTATTAAAATCCTATTTTTTAAAAAACAATTGGCCGTCCTCCCTGAGGTTCAAACATTTTTGAAAGGGATTCTGCACATCCAACCTCCTTTTGTGGCACCAACGGCTCCCTGGGATCTAGATGTGGTGTTGCAGTTCCTACAATCAGCTTGGTTTGAGCCTCTACTGGAGGCTGACATCAAGTTTTCTCACGTGGAAGGCGGTCACTTTGTTGGACTTGGCTTCTGCCCAACGCATGTCGGAATTGGGGGCTTTATCTTGTAAAAGTCCTTATCTGATCTTCCATGAAGACTGGGCGGAACTTAGGACTCGTCCACAGTTCCTGCCTAAGTTTGTATCGGCTTTCCATATCAACCAACCTATTGGTGTGCCAGTGGCTACTGACTCCTCAATTGCTTCAAAGGCCTTGGATGTTGTGAGGGCTTTGAAGATCTATGTGAAGAGGACAGCTCGTCATAGAAAAACTGACTCTCTCTTTGTTCTCTATGATCCTAAGAAAATTGGGTGTCCTGCTTCTAAGCAGTCGATTTCACGCTGGATCAGGTTCACTATCCAGCATGCATATTCTACGGCAGGATTGCCGTGTCCGAAATCGGTTAAGGCCCACTCTACTCGTAAGGTGGGTTCTTCCTGGGCGGCTGCCCGGGGTGTATCGGCCTTACAGCTTTGCCGAGCTGCTACTTGGTCTGGGTTGTTAGCCGGATTTGTGTGTTGTGTGAGCTGGTATGAATCTCGCCACTATCTGTGTAATTCCTTCTCTCGAAGTATGTCGTCTCCTCGGGCACAGTTTCTAGACTGAGTCTGGTAGGAGGGGCATAGAGGGAGGAGCCAGCCCACACTATTAAACTCTTAAAGTGCCAATGGCTCCTGGTGGACCCGTCTATGCCCCATGGTACTAATATGGACCCCAGCATCCTCTACGGACTACGAGAAAAGGATTTACCGGTAGGTAATTAAAATCCTATTTTTTGATCTCCATTATTTTTTTGGAGTTATATAACACAATATGCGGCACAGGAATGACTGATGGCCAGGATACTACCACTGGTCTGATGCAGCACAACACAGCAACACTGTAAGGGACTTGTTGTTATTATTATTATTATTATTATTATTATTATACGGCAGCAGTGGATATATAGCAGCAGCATATACCACTGTGACTGCCTGGTCACTGGAATGACTGATGGCCAGGACACTACCACTGGTCTGATGCAGGACAACACAGCAACACTGTAAGGGACTTATTATACAGCAGCACTGGACATATGGCAGCAGAGGACACCACCACTGTGACTGATGCAGCACAACACACCACCACTGAACTGATGCAGCACAACACAGCACCACTGGACATATGGCAGCAGAGGACACAAGCACTGTGACTGGACAGATTCAGCACAAGACACGGACACTGAGAGAACGGAGACACGTCCTCTCTCTACACTCTCCAATGCCGGAGTGAAAATGGCAGGGACGCGCGGCTCCTTATATGGAATCCAAACCCCGCAAGAATCCGACAGCGGGATGATGACGTTTTGCCTCGTTCTGGTTTCCGAGTCAGGCGGGAAAACCTGAGCCTGGCTTGGATCCGGACTCGAATGGTGAAGTTCGGTATGGTTCGGTTCTCTGTGAACCGAACCCGCTCATCTCTAAGATATATATATATATATATATACACACACACACACACACACGCGTATTTCGTCAGTCTGACTTCTTCATGGGGTCCAGAAGGATTTGTTCAGTAACATAGAATTTGATGGCAGATAAGAACCACTTGGCCCATCTAGTCTGCCATTTTTTTTAATCCTTTTGGTAACCAGGCTCAACCCTATTTGATCCTTAGGGGTAAATGTAGGAAATGCCGTTATGGTATGAGAAGCGGCATCGGCGCACTTTATTACTCTGATACCGCTTCTCCCCCACGTATTAAGGAGGAGATGTGTGGAGCTATGCGTTCCAACACCTGCAGCTATCAATTTTGACAGTGCAGATGTCCTCCCATTCACAACTACCGTATAGCAAGATCTCACGCATACCCACTTGAGACAGCCAGGAAGAGAAACACAGCATATGCTGGTGCACTCTCGCGGGGATCGCCAGAGGGGGAGTTTTGCAGACACAGACGTGGCTGCATCCAAATAAGGCCTACGGTGTTATATATGGAACCCCAGCTTGAAGAAACCGCTATGTATTCCATACAGGCATTGGTATCATGCATAACAGGGATAGTTGCCAACTCTTAGTTTATAATGCTATTAGTTTGAATGTCAAAGGGGTGTAGGCAGTGGCTCAAGGCATACTTGCCTAGCTGACCCCCTCCATGAGGGAGAAAATGCTCTGTTCCTGGACTTTCCTGGTAATGTATGATTGCCATCACCTGTGGTGAGCTAGTTAATTGATAAGAAAGGCGTTTCACCACAGGTGATGGCAATCATACATTACCAGGAAAGTCCAGGAACAGAGCATTTTCTCCCTCATGGAGAGGGTCAGGTAGGCAAGTATGGCTCAAGGACATTCAGAAAAGGAGCTGGAAAAGGGAAGGCCTGATATAGGACTTCCTCATACAGGACGCTGACAGCGGAGTTTGATGAAATATTAAAGAGCTTTATTGCAAAGGAAAACAACTTAAAGTCAAATGCCAAAAAGGAATAAATGAGGAAATGTCCAGACCCACTGAAGGGTTTAGTGAGCAGTATTGGGGATGTTAGTAATTGAAGAAACTGTGGGTGATGTTTGAAAGTCACTGATAACTTATGGAGCTTATGAATGATGATTAATAGCACTGATGGTTGAAGAACTTGTGAGTGGGGACAGAGACGCTGATGATGTGAGAAACTGAAGTGCAGGGGTTTTTGACGCTGTGGATTTGTAGTACTTGAGAACGGAGACTGAGACGCTGATGATGTGAGGAATTGAAGTGCAGGGGTTTTAGACGCTGTGGATTTGTAGAGCTTGAGAACGGAGACTGAGACGCTGATGACGTGAGAAACTGAAGTGCAGGGGTTTTAGACGCTGTGGATTTGTAAAACTTGAGAACGGAGACTGAGACGCTGATGATGTGAGGAATTGAAGTGCAGGGGTTTTAGACGCTGTGGATTTGTAGAGCTTGAGTACAGAGACTGAGACGCTGTTGGATTTGTGGAACTTGAGAACGGAGACTGAGACGCTGTTGGATTTGTGGAACTTGAGAACGGAGACTTGAGACGCTGATGGATTTGTGGAACTTGAGAACGGAGACTTGAGACGCTGATTACTAGGAACACGGATGACTGGTACGCAGAGAGATTACCGGCCGCAGAATACACTGGAACCGGTGTAGCGAACTGGCAGCTGGAAATGCCGGAGACACTGGAGTACAACTGCAGAGATCCTTGCCGGGAACAAGAGCACTGGCATCTACGTCAGGGAAAGACGATACTCAGGCACTGAAGCTCTGTCCGGCGTCTGACTTTGAATCTCCCGCCAGCACTGGATTGGCGGAGCAGTCTGATGACGTCACCTGCCCCCCGTCCACGTGATGCCGGGTGTCATGGCGGCGCCCATGCCCCGGAGATCCGCCGGTAGCCGCGCCAAACAGACGCCGGAGCCCGTGGCCCACCGAAGGCAGAGGCCGCAACACCGACCAGCAGACACGCAGGGGTAAGCGCGGCGAACGCCGCCTCTGGTGTGTGACATTGGGGTTGTGTTTTAATATACGGCAACGTAGTCATGTTTCCTTACAAAAATAAAATAGAATTGCTGCACACTCCACAGGTGGGCGTCATTGTGCACTAATAATTCTAATACATAATATATATGTACACTTACCTCACTTCTAGGGTTAGATGGAATCACATTATTGTGGCTCCAGTCACTGCTGTACAGTGCAACAATTGCATACCCTTCAACTGTACCTTTTTCATAGGTACAGTACCTTTTTTTTATGGTCTGTACCGATTTTTGGCTCTCTAAACTTCCATTGAAAGTATAGGAAAAGGGGTGTGACCACGCCCTCTTTACCTGTGGCCACGCCCTTTTCTAATTTGTTCCAATTTTTATGTTGGAGGGTATGCAAATTGCAGCACGGGGCCTCGATGTAGCAAGGGTGGGCGGCTTCACCTCTTACATGTTTGCTCCCTCAGTTGGCAAGTATGGATATAAGCCTTTACATATCTGACTATCTGTGCTATTAAGTGATCCTGGAGGCCAGAAGTCACATATATGCCCTTATTTATCAATGAGTGATACATTTCACTGTGAGTGATAAATTGCACCAGCCAATCCGCTCCTGTCATTTTTCAAACACAGTCCTGTAACATGGCAGGTAGGAGCTGATTGGCTGGTGCAATTTATCACTCACTAAATAATGTTGAGAGTTTTGTTTATCTCCAGAGATAATAGTTGAGAATATATATTTTGGTTTTGGTTTTGTGAGGGCATGCACATAGAGCCTAATTCAGATCTGATTGCAGCAGCAAATTTGTTAGCTAATGGGCAAAACCATGGGGGTAATTCCAAGTTGATCGCAGCAGGAAATTTTTTAGCAGTTGGGCAAAACCATGTGCACTGCAGGGAAGGCAGATTTAACATGTGCAGAGAGAGTTAGATTTGGGTGTGGTGTGTTCAATCTGCAATCTAAATTGCAGTGTATAAATAAAGCAGCCAGTATTTACCCTGCACAGAAATAAAATAACCCACCCAAATCTAACTCTCTCTGCACATGTTATATCTGCCTCCCCTGCAGTGCACATGGTTTTGCCCAACTGCTAAAAAATTTCCTGCTGCGATCAACTTGGAATTACCCCCCATGTGCACTGCAGGTGGGGCAGATATAACATGTGCAGAGAGAGTTATAGGCCCTACACACATGCCGATATTCTGAAAGATATGAACGATCTCGTTCATATCTTTCAGTGTGGAGACTCCAGCGATGAACGATGCGCGGCCCCGCGCTCGTTCATCGCTGATCTCCCGTCGGCTGTGCATGCAGGCCAATATGGACGATCTCGTCCATATTTGCCTGCATTTCAATGCAGCCGCGTGACGTGGGGAGTGAAGAAACTTCACTCCCCCCGTCACTGCCCCCCCGCCGCCGGGTTGCTCGTCGGCCGTATCGGCCGTCGGGCACCTCGGCGGCGCATCGCCGAGTGTGTAGGGCCCCTTAGATTTGGGAAGGGTGTGTTCAAACTGAAATCTAAATTGCAGTGTAAAAATAAAGCAGACGGTATTTACTCTGCACAGAAACAATATAACCTACCCAAATCTACCCATTGCAGATGTTATATCTACCCACCCTGCAGTGCACATGGTTTTGCCCGTTACAAATTTGCTGCTGCGATCAGATCTGAATTACCCTCATGTTTGTTAGTTTGCTGTTCTGTGATTCCATTGGATAAAGTGGATTGGATCTCTAAAAGGGAAGTGCTAAAATTCAGATTTGTACACACATGCCTACGCGGCTGCGATTTTTTAGTCTTTGGACTAGCTCATCATCGTAAGTGAAGCTGGTACTCAGAGAAGTATATAGATGCCATAGCAAATACGTACACTGCAGCCACCATACACATGCGCAGCATCAGCACAGTTATGAGAAACATCTACCCCACTGAGTGAGTCTATGGCCACACAGACTGGCCGCGGAAGTAGTGACAACGGTGCCATGTTTCTCTACAGACATGGTCGCAGTGAAGGCAGAAACAGGCACTCAGAAATAGCCGCGACATGCCTGCCTTTTTGCTGCCACTCATCCAGATGATCCCTTCCTGTCAATCACTCTAACATGAAATCCTCACTGTGACTGGCATTGCAGAAGTACCTTGGCGTGTACGCAGTGCAATCATGGAGTATACACAGCATATATCCCAACATGACCCTCTCCAGGAGGGACACAATGCTCTGCTTCTGGCCTTTTCTTTTAATTAATGATTGCAGGCACCTGTGTTGAACAGGTTAATGGATAAGAAAGGCGTTTCAGCACAGGTGATGGCAATCATAAATTAAGAGAAAAGTCCAGGAGCAGAGCATTCTGTCCCTCCTGGAAAGGGTCATGTTGGGAGGTATGACACAGTCTGTACACTGTAGGGTGTGTACACACGGTGAGATTTTTTTCTTCCGATTCTGACTATATAGTCAGAATCGGAAGAAAAGTTAGTGCAGATCGCACGGTGACAGTCACCTTGCGATCCCGATTCGATGCCGATGCGCGGTCCCGCGCGGTCGGCATCGAAAGAAAAAATAGACTGTGCACGCAAGTCAATTTTGGCTCTCTCTATAGAAGAGATAGTCAAAATCGTGACTTAGCCAAAATCGCACATAGCAAGTATCGCAAGCACACTCATTATGTGCTTGCGATACTGGCTAAGTGCCGACCCGGCTCCTGTCGCATGGTGAGAATCGGGCATAGCCCGAATCTCACCGTGTGTACACACCCTTACCGTGAATGTTAGCATTACAAACAAATCTGATTTAGGTCCCAAAATTGTTATTTTAAGCAAAACATCTCTTCATGTACATGACAGTGATAGGTGTATTAGGGCTGATACACAACAACACTTACTGTCCTCCTGTGCTGCGTTCTGTTGAAGCTCCAGAAACCACAGTTCAATGGCTGATTAAACAGAATGCACTGATCTCTGTAGTGGGTGTAATTGTCTGCACACACTGGCAACGTCACTGATAACGAAGTGTAAACACTGCAACATAATCACCTGTGTATACACATCCTTATTCCACCAGAAAACTATAAATAGAATAGCTCAGTACAGTGGTGCACCCAGGGGGGGTTTCCGAGCACCCAGAAACCCCCCTCCACTTAAAAAATAAATAAATAAAAATATATTTATTTATTTTTTTAGCTGCATGAGTATTATTAATGGCTGTCTAGCATCCTCTGCAGCCTGCTGTCTTCCTGGTGGCACTTGTAAGTGCAGTAAAAGTTTACTTTATTTTAATTATAGTACATATATATCCATGTGCATACATATATACACATGTATATACATACATACATATAAACACACACACATATGATATATACATGTGTATATATACGTGTACTGTATGTGTGTATCTATCTATATATATATATATATATATATGTATGTATGCATGTTTAATATGCTATGTATATGTGTTTCTGAATGTGTGTGTGTGTGTGTGTGTGTGTGTGTGTGTGTGTGTGTGTATATATATATATATATATATATATATATATATATATATATATATATACGGTATATATATGTGTAGATATGTATTTTATATATATATATAGATAGATGGATGGATGGATAGATAGATGGATAGATAGATACCCTTGTAGTAGCCGGCACTCGGAAGGCATCCGTGGGCTTTCTGGCTCAGGTGCCATCCTATGAGGTTTCCACCTCCATCACTATCCCATGTAAAGAAGGCGGCACTCAGAGACTTGAAGGTGCAAAAGAATATTTAGTAAACAAGCTGCAGAGTTACATCAACGTTTCGGGGCGCGCAGCCCCTTCTTCATCCTGATGAAGGGGCTGCGCGCCCCGAAACGTTGATGTAACTCTGCAGCTTGTTTACTAAATATTCTTTTGCACCTTCAAGTCTCTGAGTGCCGCCTTCTTTACATGGGATATATATATATATATATATATATATATATACACAGACACACTAGTTTTACGGACCCAGCATATACTGGGTCACCTCAGTCCCCACCCCCGTGATTGGCTTCACCCAGTTCTGGAAACCCCCCCCCATGCAAATCCTGCGTTTGCCACTGCAGTACAATGCTGTCTATGTGGAGAGCAAGGGGAAAATGTACACTGAAGGAAATGACAATGTAGGAAAATATTTTCTGCCAAGTGTGGTACTGTAAGTAAACAGGTACAGAAGGTTTATTAAGTCACTGACTAGGCGTATGGGAGTGATTATGCATGCAGTAAGCAACTCTAAATTATTTTCTGATTACTTTAACTAGAAAAGTCCAGACAAATGAAATACAAAGCAGATGATCCTCTTCTACAGTTCCAAAGACTGCAAAATACTCCCAAAATACTTGATGCCTCTGTCTGCTCATATAGGGCTGATTCTCATGTGGGGGCGCAGCTGGGGAAAAAAAAGGAGTATCTTTGCACCTTGGCAAAACCATGTTGCACTGCAGATGGGGCTAAGGATCAACTTGACCATTGATGGCTAACAACTATCGATGGGTTGCCAGGTGATGGCTGTCTGTCAGCTTAGCCCTGGCCCCTGCAACGCGAAGCCCCCGAACCTGACTGGTCTGCGGCCCATTGTGCTCCCCAGCAGGGATGGTCATCAATGCGTGTAAACCATCAATAATTTACAGTCAACGGTTTCATGCAATTGATGTTAATCACAGATGGCACCATCGATGGTTAATCTGCTGATGGCTATCCCTAGGTGGGGCAGATTTAAAATGTGCAGAGAGATTTGAGAGGCGTGTGTCCTGGCTGACATCTAAGTGTAAACATAAAGCATCACTTGTGGGCTACATGCAGAACTGCTGGTATTTATCCGGCATGCACCCCTTACCTTACAGCTTGGTTTCTCCAGGTCCAATTTCTGAATTTTTTTTGCTTTGTTCCCAACTCAGAAGCAGCCCCATAGGCGGCACTATATAATGCAGATCAGAATAAAATAAAACATTGTGGGTCTGAATCAGAGGTGGACTCTGTACTGGCATCGGACTTAGCGGACAATGTTTTCAGTCTGCTCATGTGACCAAGCCGCACTGCGTATGCATCCCGATGGTTAATGCACAAAGACGCAGATCATAATTACTTGCAGATCCATGCAACTGACGGGCGTTTCTGAGTGGTAAATAGGAGGGTGGCTAGACATAAGTGTGTTACAGGAGTTTCGTGGTCAGCAACAGCGTTGAAAGACTCAGTTGCACTGACATAGGCAGCCATGTTCAGACAATCTGCACCTTCATAGGACTGGAGCACTGCCTGTAGGTGCGCACAGTGCTGGATTAGCGAGTCTTAGTAGGACCACCATCATCCATGGAAGTAGCATATAGATGCAGTAGTGGCTGCAGCAAAGAGTGTCCACCTCTGAATCAGGCCCTGGATGTGTCCAGCACTGAGAGCAGCAGCATTTCATTTTTGTTTTTGTTTTTCCAAAAAATTTTTTGTCTTCCTATCTTTTACAGGATTTATTTATTCATTTATTTTGCTTAACTTTTACAATAAGTTTCAAATCATGGCCTCCTCTACCATCTGTTTTTTTATTTATTTATTATAGCTCTGTAGTTTACTTCCCCAATGTACAGTAGTGTTTGTAATGTTTTTATTATTAATAATAATAATCTCCTATATATTAGCCCTGTGACTCTGTGCCTGCATTTCTAACGCTGGGCGGAGTCACAGTCACAGATCTGGGTGGCTGGATGCAGGCCAGGAACAGTCCCTTCCCTCGGTCCACCCATCCCCACCCAGTCCCCTCCCCATCTCCGCCCAGTCCCCTCTTTCCCTCCTCCCTGTTCACTCCCTGCACCCTGGTGACACTGCAGCCGGTGAGTCTTGCGGCCGCCGCACAGTCCGGAGGAGAATGCCGTGGACCACCTCTGCCTGCCGCACCCGCTCCCCTCCCACCCACAGCTTCCACAACATGCGGCACACGCCCCGCGAAACCCCTCTGCCCCTCCCACACCCGTGGCACTCCCGCCCCCCCCCCCACTCGTGGCAGACGCCCCTCCCCCACCTGCAGCACTCCCGCCCCCTCACCCATTCGTTGCACCCACACCTGCAGCAACCCCACCCCCACCCGCGGCACTCCCGCCCCTCCTACACCCACGGCATTCCCGCCCCATGAGGGAGAAAATGCTCTGTTCCTGGACTTTCCTGGTAATGTATGATTGCCATCACCTGTGGTGAAACACCTTTCTTATCAATTAACTAGCTCACCACAGGTGATGGCAATCATACATTACCAGGAAAGTCCAGGAACAAAGCATTTTCTCCCTCATGGAGAGGGTCAGGTAGGCAAGTATGCCCCATACCCCTCTCTCCCCCCCACTACACCCCTGCACCCTCCACCCCACCCGCCCCTCCCCCACCCGTGGCACCTCCCCCACCCCCATACCTTCCTCTCCGTCCCCCCCGCACCCTCCACCCCACCCGCACCTCCCCCACCCACGACACCCACAGCATCCACCACATCTGCCCCCCCACTCGCACCACACGCCCCTCCCCACCCGCTGCACTCCCTCCCCACCGTAGCACTCCCGCCCCCTCCCCCACCCGTAGCACCCACACCCGCAGCACCCCCTCTCCTGCCCGCAGCGCATCCAGACCCCCACCACACCCCCGAAGCCGCACCTCCCCCATACCCACCTTGTCGAAGTAAAAAAAAATATTACATAAAGAGAACATACAAACTGCACACATTATGAGTCGCTATACTTGCAAATACGCGCAGCGGGCACAGCAATATATGGTAACACACGCATTTACACGGACATGCCACAGAGATGGATTCGACACTTATCTCATACAGTACATAATTATAATAATATCAAGCGCCAGACATCATGATGATTTAAAATTATATATATATAATGAAGTAATGTCATGTATGTGTATTATTTGAACGAAACCAGATAGACCGGTCATGTTTACTATTGAAGCAACCAGATTGATGTGTAGATTCATTTGATGCTTGTTGTGAAGTCGTGGGACATTGCAGCGGATAATTATGATTACATGTATAAAAGCTAAAATCACTCTTATTAGGACAGTGGACAGGAAACTCAGGCCAGCCCTTTGGATGTCTTCAAGGCTGAACCTGATTAGCATATACAAAGGAACTGGGGACTCATCGTGAATCCCTCCCCCAGAAAGTAGATAACACATTGCTGATCACACAGGAAGGTAGTTCCTGTTTTGGTCTCACAGTTGCTGTAAGGTCTGAGACGATGATGGAGTTATTGCCAGCTCAGTTCCTGTTTTGGTCTCAGCGTAAGATGGAGTCCCGGCATGATTTTAGAGAAAGAGAGAGACATAAGCATTGAGGGAATGGTATTGTATCGCTGGCCTGTAACTGTATGTAACTGTATGTATTAACTGCTTACTGTGTGAGTTGTAATCATGTAATTATAGGTATACTGTACATTGTAATATATATTGAATCCATATCCTTTTAATAACAAATGTATACATCAATGAGCTTTGGAACTCAGATAATGTGTGGGTGTATTGTTTTCTCTTATGGGATGCAGTGTTTTGCGATGTATAGCGCACATTCATGGGATATGGTAATAAGAGGTGCAGGCATTTACAATATATATTAGAGCGGGCATTTTAAATATTTGTGAGAAATCAATTTTGGCATTTACAACCTCTCCCCCCTCCCCCGCACCCTCCACCCCACCCACACCTCCCCCACCCGCGGCATCCACAGCATCCACCACATCTGTCTCCCACCCACGGCACACGCCCCTCCCCCACCCGCAGCACTCCCGCCCCCTCCCCTACCCATAGCACCCACAACCCGCCCCTCCCCCACCCGCAGCACTCCCGCCCTACCTCCACCCCATACCCACCACTCCCCCCCTCTACACCCCCACACCCTCCGCGCCACCCCGCACCCTCCCACCCACGGCACCCACACCTGCAGCACCCCCCCCCCCCTCCCCCACCCACAGCACTCCCGCCCCCACCCGTTGCACCTCCCCCACCCGCAGCACCCACAGTATCCACCACATCCGCCTCGCGCCCCCTACCCCACCCGTAGCACCCACACCCGCAGCACCCTCGTCCCTCCCCTACCCCCATACCCACTTCTCCCCCGCACCCTCCACCCCACCCTCCCCCAACCCACCCCCATACCCACCTCTCCCCCTCCCCTCACCCTCCACCCCACCCGTGGCACCCACAGCGTCTACCACATCCGTCCCCCACCTGCGGAACACGTCCCTCTGCCACCCGTAGCACCCACACCCGCAGCACCCACCACCCCTACCCCACCCGCTGCCCGCTGCACCCCCGCACCCCCATACCCACCTCTCCCCCCGCTACACCCCCGCACCCTCCACCCCACCCACCCCTCCCCCCACCCGTGGCACCAACAGCATCCACCACATCTGCCCCCCACCCGCGGCACACGCCCCCCCTCCCACCCACAGCATCCACCACATCCCCCTCCCACCCGCCGCACTCCCGCCCCCACCCGCAGCCGCCACTCCCCCAACCACAGCACCTCCGGCTTCCTCCCCCACCCACATCATCTATAGACACCTTCCCCCATTCGTGGACCCACCACACCTCCCCCACCCGCAGCACCTCTGGACCACCTCCCACAGCACCTCCGGACCCCATCCACGGCTCCCCTGCAGCCACCCCTCCTCCACCCGCATCACTTCTAGAACCTATCACCCAACCTCACCCCCGCTGCAAACCCACCTCCCCAAACACCCCCCACTACATCGCCCCTCCCCCACGCACACCTCCTCCAGACCCCCTCCTTCATCCACAGCCCCCCGCACCCACCCCTCCCCCACCAACACCATCTACACTCCCCTTCCACACCCGCACCTCCCCCACCCACACCTACCCCTCCCCCACCCACAGCACCTCTGCACCCTTTCCGCCATCCGTGCCACTGCACCCACCCCTCCACCACCCGCAACACCTCTGGACCCCCTCCTGCACCCACCCCTCCACCACACATAGCACCTCGGACACCATCCGCAGCCGCTACAAGTGATTCCCTGAATCGGGGTAATCAGCGGCACGGATAGGCACCTCCACCTCACTGAACCCACCCCCTTTCCAAACACCCCACACACACACTGAACTTCTGTGAGTATAGTTGCTACCAGTGGACATTGGATTAATAAAAAAAAGTAATACTGTGGCCATTATGTGTCTAAGCGACACTGCTACCTGTGGCCATTGTGTATAAGTGGCACTGCTACCTGTAGGCACTGTGTGTATACGTGGCTCTGCTACCAGTGGCCATTGTGTGTATAAATGACACTGCTACCTGTGGCCATTGTGTGTATAAGCGCCACTGCTACCTGTGGCCATTGTGTGTATAAGTGGTGCTGCTACCTGTGGCCATTGTGTGTATTAGTGACACTGCTACCAGTGGCCATTGTGTGTATAAGCGGTGCTGCTAAAAGTGGCCATTGTGTGTATAAGTGGTGCTGCTACCTGTGGCCATTGTGTGTATAAGCGGCTCAGCTACCTGTGGCCACTGTGTGTATAAGCGCCTCTGTTACCTATGGGAATTGTGTGTAGAAGTGGCACTGCTACCGGGGGCCATTGTGTGTATAAGCACCACTGCTACCTGTGGTCATTGTGTGTATAAACTGCTTTGCTACCTGTGGGCACGTTGTGTATAAACGACTTTGCTACCTGTGGCCACTGTGTGTATATTATAAGCGGCTCTGCTACCTGTGGGCACTGTGTGTATAAGCGGCTCTGCTACCTGTGGGCACTGTGTGTATAAGCGGCTCTGCTACCTGTGTGCACTGTGTGTATAAGCGGCTCTGCTACCTGTGGGCGCTGTGTGTATAAGCGGCTCTGCTACCCTTGGGTATTGTGTGTATAAGCTGCCCTGCTACCTCTGGCTACTGTGTGGATACGTGGCTCTGATACTTGCCACTGTGTGTATAAGCTGCGCTGCTACCTGTGGGCGCTACCTCTGGCCACTGTGTGGATACGTGGCTCTGATACTTGCCACTGTGTGTATAAGCTGCGCTGCTACCTGTGGGCGCTGTGTGTATAAGTGGCTCTGCTACCTGTGGGTATTGTGTGTATAAGCGGCTCTGCAACCTGTGGGTATTGTGTGTATAAGCGGCTCTGCTACCTGTGGGTATTGTGTGTATAAGCTGCCCTGCTACCTCTGGCCACTGTGTGGATACGCGGCTCCGTTACCTGTGGCCATTGTGTGTATAAGCGGCTCAGCTACCTGTGTCCATTGTGTGTATACGCGGCTCTGATACCTGTGGCCACTGTGTGTATAAGCTGCGCTGCATACACTAGCAGTATATACTACACTATGTTATTCATTGTGCCCTGCGGCCACTCTTCACGCCCTCACAAAGGGCTACGCCCCCTTGACAATTGCACGCCCTTTCCCCTTGCAATATTTACCCAATAGCATGAACTTTTTTGAAGGTAATACTCCATATAATAACTATTATAGCACAGCTAAAGCCCGTGCAGGGGTTAACGGGTCGTAGCCTCTTGCAACGCTATTTTCTGTCTAACACCTTCCCTCTCTTTATCCTCTCCCTACCACCCTGCCTCTCCCTATCCTTTACCCATCGCACAGCGTTTCTGTACATTCCCTTTCTCCCCCCCTACACCTGTCCATCTTTTCTCAACCGGAACCCATTTCTGTATGCCCTCTATACTGCCCTGCATTTCTGGATCTGTTATCTACCGGCCTGCGTATGTTCAAAGGCATGCAGGGGTTAACGGGGCGTAGCACCTAACGACGGTGTAAAGAGCACCCATAGGGCGCAATGAATCACCTAGTAATAATAATAATATTATTATTTGTATTTTGTATTATTATTTTTGCATGTAAACCTTCTAATACTGTATGTGAGAATAATTTACCAGCCATCAAAATCACTGGAAAGCCTAAGAGGGGCTAATTCTATGAAATATTTGCATAACTTACAAAACCAACCCACATAACATCATTCATTTTTAAATATGAAACTCATATATCATTTTTTTTTAATTGTAGACAGATACGACAACATGTTCAAACATCAAGAATCAATGTCAGTGAAAGCACAGTAAAGCGCATCTGGATACATGTCAATTTTTCTTATAGTAACATCCAAAAATACAATTTGTCTACATTTACAATAATACAAATATTCAGCCAAGAAACATAGTATCAAAACAGTTAAAAAAAGAAATATAGAGAGGAGGAAAGGAGAGAAGAGGATATGTACCCCTTTCACACTGCCAATGCAACTTCCCCAACCCGGCAATATGCCGGACGGGTTGCCGTAGCAGCAGGGGGGGGGGGAGGGGAGTGGAGGCAGAGGCGGCTTTGGGAGATGAGATCATCTCTGCGCCGCCTCTCCCTACTGTAGTAAACGGGTCCCGGGTTGCATCGACCCGGGAGCCCGTTTACGCAGCCACTGACCCGGTATTCAACCCGGGTATAAAACTGCTTTCTTCCCGGGTTGAAATGCTGGGTCAGGTGACCTGGGATTTCGGCTATGCCCCTTTCAGACCGCACGCTGACCCGTATTGACCCGGCAATATGCCGGGTTGATACCGGGTTATTTGTGCGGTGTGAAAGGGGTATAAGAGAGATAGAAGAAAGAAAGGGTATCCCCACTGAAAGGCAGGACAGGAGTAAGGTAAACATAAACTGGCCAACTCTCCCTCAGGCGTCTTAAAAAGTAAAGGGCATTGGACAACAACCTGTAAACCCAGATATGATATATATGTGGGTGTCTCTTTAAATTCACACCAGGGTAGCCAAATAGCTGTAAAGTTAATGGACTTTCCTGTAGAAAAGGAGATGAGATCTTCTAAGAAAAAAATCGATCTTTTTAAGCCATTGTTTAATCGATGGGGGTGAAGGAAATCTCCAGAGAGCTGGTATTATGGCCTTAGCTGCGTTATTGAAATGTCTAAGCAGTTAGTATTTATAAGCCTGTGGACTTGCTGGGGTCAAGTTGAGTATCCAAAACCCTAGGTCTTTGGGTACCACGTCACCGAGTATCAGTTCAGAACATTTAAACACCTCTGTCCAGAAAGGGGATATGAAAGATCATTCCCACCATATATGTAAGAAACTCCCCGGAGCCGCTTTACATTTCCAGCAAAGGCCAGATACAGTGGGATACATCTTATTGAGGATTAGAGGGATTCTCTACCATCTATATATGATTTTATAAAGATTTTCCATCGTAGATAAGCAGAGAGAAGTCGCCTGTGTGTTGCGAAATATGGAGTCCCAATTAAATAGTGTGAGCAGGTCTTGCAGATCTCTCTCCCAGGAGGTTATAAATGAAAGAGGATGAGTAAAAAGGTTTTCAAAAATAATAGTATATATCTGGGAAATAGTGTGGGTAGGAGATTGAGGGGAGACGCATAATCTTTCAAAAGTGGTTAGATCTCTCGTTATATCAAAAAGATTCTTAGAGGATGTTAGAAAGTGTCAAAGTCAAAAAATATTGTAATGCATGCCCCACGTACTAACCCCATGCGCATGCCCGCTGCGTGTGCCCTCAATCTGCCGTGCGTGCACATATCCGCAATTTGCGTAAAGGAGCTTTCCACGGCCATGCGCCTTAGCGCGTGGTATGCGCATTTACGGTAGAGTTTGTGAACGCATAGAGGGTTATTAGAACATTACATATTTAACCCAAATAGTGTACATTTTAGATATAGCTCCCCTAGACCGCATCAGCGAGTATCAACAGTTTAAACAGTTCCTGGACTAAGAGATTCACCTTTGCATGATAGGAAGGGTCAGATAAAGGTTGGAAGGTGATGTCTAGTATCCAGCTGTAGGGTATTTTGAGGGTAACATTCCGGTGTTGGTTAGAGAAAGATCGCATGTTCCAGCGTATAGTTATGTGCAGAAGCAGAATATGAACATTAACTGTATTTACTGTATATTATGTATGCGGTGGGAATCCAGAGGATACCACCCACAAGAGCAGTTGGGGAAAGACTTCGCCCATCTATTCAAATCCACCTATGACCTCTTCTGTAATGTAAAGACACATCCCTGTGTCCAATGGACAGTGAGATTACAGTGACCATTGTATTGTGTATGCATGTTGTGTATAAAAAGCCCTTTGTTGCCTGGCCGGTCAGAAGACTCTGAACGCTTTCTATCTGACTAGCGGAGGACCGGCCGGGTCGCGCTTGCGAACATTCTCACGTATGTACATTCTCTGTAGCCATTATTCTGTTTAGATTTATCTTGTTAGCCTGTAGTGTATGATTTGTACTGTTTACCTTTTTGGAATTAATCCACTGTGGCCTTAGACCCTGTGGTTTCAACTACAAATCTGTGTTGTGTCTTCACTTTCCTGCAAGGGTTTTAAAGTGTATTTATCTGTATAAGGTGTATAGGTATTGATAAGGTGTATGCACTGCGGGTACTTTATACCGTCAGCGCTACTTAAGGTTTAAGATATAACATTGTTGCAGTACTTTGCTGCTGAGGGTTTAAAGTGTAATCAAATCATTACAGTATATCATTAACAAGGTTTAAAGGTTTATCAATTGTGTGTGCGCTCGCTGTGTGTTCTCTGTACACTCAGTGCGGCGTGTGTACGCCAAGTACGTACCACGTGCAGGACTCTGTACGCAAATAGCGTACAAAGTGCGTAGCACGTGTATTCCGCCTAGCGGCCATTGCGGCTCCACAGTAATAGTGTATCTAAAGGTATAGCTTTTCGGTCTAAGATAATATCGACATTATGAATTGGGAGCTCGTCCGGTTCTTCCTCATACCCGCAGCCTAGCAAGTTTTCGCAGACTTTATCTATCAGCAAAGGGCGGAAAGGTATCCCCTGTAAGCCTTCTCTTGGTCAGTGGATACACTAGTGCTGATTAGATAAGCGTCTGCCCTGCATGGTTTGAAGGGATGCTGGAGGGATCCGTAAGGTAAGAACGCAAAGCTATTTTTAAAATCTGTAAATTTCTGTTTGGCGCCAAATGCGCATGCAACACACGCATACACCTGTATATTGTACTTTGCATATCTGCTCGCATTATTGCCGTAAGCATTGATTACTAGATTCATTTTGACCTGTACTGGGAAAATTTGTTGCTATTTAGTTAAAATATAGAGTTAATAGTTAAAGAAGTAAGTGTAAGACGCACACGCAGCCTGGCCTAGTTGTAAAGGTTTATACAGTAGAAACTGTGTGTTGTGTTCAGTAAGCGATTATAGTTAAATATCGCTTACATTTATAGAAGTGTGGGTTTTGTAGTACTGCGGACGTACGGCCTTTGTACACGTGTCTCGGGCAGCGTGCGGGACTGCGTACGCAACGTAAAGGCGTACGCAACGTAAAGGCATACACACGTGGCGTGTTCACGCAACGTGCGTAAAAGTACGACCGCTAAATACAAATCACACAATAGCATTGTTTTAGTTTAGGCGCGAGACAGTAGCCACGCGATAATAGCACAAATTGATCAGTTTCCAATATTTAGTTTAAATACCTTCTTTACTGTATCACCTCTGGAGCTAAGGCTGTTTTATCTGAATGAAAATTAATTTTCTGTACAGAAAAACCAAAGTGTATATGAGTGAACGAGCGTGAGTGTGCAAACAATAAAGGTTTTGTGGACCCATGGAATTCGGGATCCCGTAGGAGACCACACCAGGTGAGTGGACACTTGGTGGCGTGAGAGTGGCTTGCTCACGTTAACATTGATTAAGGTGTAAAGGAGCAATTAGTATAACAGCAGACCAAGAGGTCAGCGAAGTCAGAAAACCGCTGACAAAGTCAAGCGAAGCTCTGAATACCGCGACCTAAAAGGTCAGCGAGGTTTTGTGTAGAGAGCGCAGCCCAGGGGGTTGGAGTAGTACCCATATAGGCCCGTTCAGATACGCTCCGGCTGAGGTTTCGCAGCCTGAAAAACGATTCCATTGGTCGCACGGCGGATAAGTAACAGTTACCTATACGCTGGGCGATTGTACCGCGCGTTCGTGAGTGCAATACTTAGCCCACCGCGATACCCTTTTACGAGTTTTGCGTACAAATCGCGGGATCATTGGCGCTAGGTGTAGTACACGCAATGTGATTTGTGTAACAATTTTTTTGTTTTAAGGGAGTTTCGCTGGTCACTCAGGAAATCTCCAATGACCAATATTTACTGGTTAGGGTAAGTCACTCCCATACATTTCCAGTAAATAAAGGTTACACAGGGGCCCTAGGTTGGGTACGACCGGCGCTGACGACAGTGTTTAGGTGTATTGGCCAACGTGGGCGTGAGTGGGTGAGAGCACTCGTTGAACTTTCACCGTTGCCTTATAATTGAGTATTTTGTTTTTTTTGTAGGAATTAGCTGAGAAGGCAATACCTGCAAAAGATGGGGGCCAGTTGCTCAAGTAAGGGACGATCAACCAGGGTTCAGGTTGATATTCCGCGGCCCAAGGGGTCGGCGAGGTACATAATGTGTGAGAAATATGGATCACACACACAGGTTTTATGCAATGAATGGGAACGTATGACCGCGGAAGATAGGGAACCATTCCCTAAGGTAGGCAGTTTTAATCCAGAGGTGTTGCAGAATTTAAGGATTAGGATATGTCTGTTAAAATCCCGAAAAGAAAGGATCAGACACTCAAACTGTTTACATGTATGGCAACGAGAGAGTGATATGCAAAGGGAACTAGCTCACGCAGCCGGTTCCAACCCTAGCAGGAAACTGATTGCAACTGCACCACCACCACCGTATATTACAGGGGAGAAAGTGGCTACAGACAATGGCATACTAATATATGATAAGAGTGAACTTGATAAATGTATTAATGCTAACCCGTGCAAGTTGTATCCCATCTTAAACTTCCCTCAGGGCTGCGACCAAGAAGATGAGCCCAGCACGATATCGGCACTCTCTCTAGCAGCCACCATACAAGACACACAAGTGGGCACGGCCCAACCAGTAAGAACAGTAGCAAAGGCCCCTAGCGGAGGGACAGGTGAGGTCGTGTCCACAGGTAAGTACGGTACAGTGCATTATGCAGAGACAATTGCACCTCACATTGTAGAAGCAACCCAGAATGATGTAATTGAACTAAATCCTGTCAGGGTGATCGCAGTCCCCAATGGGAAGACTGACGCTCAGGGATTCACTCCCGTCAGGAACATTGCTATGCATTGTCCTTGGTCCCGGACAGAATTGAGGACAATTATGTCTGAATTTCCCGATCCCAGAAAGGATCTAGCCGCATGTCAGAAGTTTATTAGAGAACTAGGTAACCCCACCGAAACCCACAAACAAAGATTGGCGGACAGTGCAACGGGCATGTTTGCCCTCCAATATTGACCCTGTGAAATTCATTGCTGATTGTAAATTAGACGCAGAAGTACCTCTCACTGATGAATACACTCAGAGAATGTAAAACAGATCAATCTGCAGTTAGGGGTATATTTCCCTACTGTTGTCAAGTGGAATAAAATCTTTTCCATAAGACAAAAAGAAGGTGAAACTGCTTCTGAATATTTCCATCGAGCACTGCAGGAAATGGCTAGATACACTGGGGTCGAGGACATTAAGGAAAATGTACATCATAGAGAGGTAGCTGTGTCCGTATTAATGGACGGCTTGAAAGAAACGTTGAGAACAAGGGTACAAACCACTCAACCTAACTGGAGAGGTATTTCGGTGGCTGCATTAAGAGAGTCCGCTATCGAGCACGATCGGAACATCATTAAGCACAGGGAGTCACAGGGGGATAAGCTGATGACCGTAAGTATCAAAGCCCTGACAACGAAGCCACATCAGCCAAAACCCCAGACCCCTGATGGTAAGTCGTATGTAGCAAAATGTTATAATTGTCAGAGAGAAGGACATTACGCACGGAACTGTAATTATAAAAGCAACGTATATCGACCCCCTAGACCAGAACATGACTCACAGCATAACACACGTAATTGGGATCAGGGATCGCATAGGAGGAATTACCCCTACTGCAAAATTTTTCACTGTAATTGACCTCTGTTCTGCTTTCTTTTCGGTCCCTATGCACCCTGACAGCCAATACTTGTTTGCATTCACATACAGGGGAGTACAGTACACCTGGACTCGCCTACCCCAAGGTTTCATTGACAGCCCAAGTATTTTCTCCCAGGCTTTGCATGACTGTTTACAATCCTTTCAACCTGAGAGCGGATCAGTATTAATACAGTATGTAGATGACTTACTGCTGTGTTCAGATTCACTCGAAGCATCCTTGAAAGACACGAAACAGCTTCTGTTTCACCTTTCTAATACGGGACACAAGGTTTCAAAGGATAAGTTACAGTTGTGCCAGACCAAGGTAAAATATTTGGGACATTGCTTGACACAAGGACTGAGACACCTCACCGCTGATAGAATACAGGCGATTCGCGACATGACTCTGGCACAAACCCAGCAGCAGATCCGCACTTTCCTTGGAATGTGTGGGTACTGCCGAAACTGGATCCCAGGGTTCTCCATACTGGCTTTACCTTTGCAGGAAATGGTGTCCTCGAACAAACCAGATCGGATCTCTCACACAGATGAGTCCGAACTGGCATTTGAGAGACTTAAACAATGTCTATCACAGGCACCTGCATTAGGCATGCCAGATTATGGGAAACCTTTTGAGTTGTACGGTACGGAAAGTGCTGGGTGTGCGGCAGGTGTCCTAACCCAAAGACATGGTAATGCCAGCAGGCCGGTAGCTTACTACAGTGCACAGCTGGACACTGTAGCACGGTCTCTCCCCACATGCTTGCGAAGTGTTGCAGCGATAGCCTTGCTAGTGAGTAAAAGTGAAGATGTAGTGTTGGGACACAACCTGACCATCCATACACCTCATGCAGTATCAGCCTTACTGAACTCTGCCCAAACCAGACATGTCTCATCAGCACGGTTTACAAGGTGGGAATTAGCACTAATGGCCCCTGTAAACATCACCATAAAGAGATGCAGCGCACTAAATCCTGCAACTTATCTCCCAGGTGTGCCTGGACAGGCACAAAGGGTGGAGGATGAGAGTGATGGTGAAGGAGGATTTAGTATAGACACTGACACACATGATTGTATGGAATATCTGAACCAAACTTTCACTGCAAGACCCGACATTAGTGACAACCCTCTGGAAGGCGTAGATTTTACTTTTTACACTGACGGTAGTTGCCATAGACAGACGGACTCGGGAGACTTGTGTACTGGATACGCAGTCGTAGATGACAGAGGTATCATAGAAGCTGAACCCCTGGGCCCACCGCACTCAACACAAGTTGCTGAGCTGGTCGCCCTAACCAGAGCGTGTGAACTGGCTAAGGGTAAGTCAGCCAATATATATACAGATTCTAGGTATGCCTTTGGAGTAGTGCATGATTTTGGGGCCCTATGGCGCCTCAGAAATTTCATGACGGCAGCTGGCACACCTGTAGCGCATGCATCCCATATAAAAAGGCTTCTAACAGCAATATAGGAACTTGACAGAGTTGCTGTTATCAAGTGCAAAGCCCACACTTACAGTCAAGACCCAGTGTCACTTGGTAACAGCCGGGCAGACGAAGCTGCTAAATCAGCAGCCAGCACCCCCAGACAGACAGATATCACACAACTGATGGTATTCAGTACCGTCAACACACAAAAATTAGGTGAAATGCAAAATTTGTGTTCTCCACAGGAAAAGGCAGTCTGGAGGTCAAAAGGATATGGCCAGGAGTCCTCAGGACTCTGGACAGATGGACAAGGTAAGCCAGTAGCCCCCAGAGCATATCTTCCAAGCTTAGCTGAGGCGGCACATGGTCTGACTCATCTGGGCAAAGAGGGTATGTGTAAGCTGGTGAGAGCCTACTGGTGTGCGCCAGGATTCTCTTCTCATGCGGGTAAGAGAGCAATGACATGTCTTATCTGCTTGAGGAAGAATATTGGAAAGTCAATACCAACAGAACCATCCCATATCCCACCAACAGACGGCCCTTTTCAGGTAATACAAATTGATTTCATACAGTTGTGTTAGGATCTCCTGCTCTGTGCTGCCACGTCTCCATGGCAACCGGGAAGCAAGTGTTAGCGAAGTAACCTGAGCGCAGCTGATACTCCGGTCCGGGTTTTTACTGTGTAGTGGTTACAGGCTCTGTGCACGGCAGGGAATCCGGCGCTGGTTTTGTGCTCACAGTCTGTGAGGTCTGAGTGGGGCGTGGACAGCACCTGCTATATAAACCATCCTCTCAGGCTAGGCAAATGCTGCTGAATCTTTGTTTGTTAGTCAGTTCCAGAGAGTTAGCTAGTACTGTGTGACTTTGTATTTACTTGTTGCTTACTGCGAATAGGCCTTGGGATTCGGTACTTCATTCTGCCAATCCGGACCTAGCAGTAAGACTGGAGTCAGTTGTTTGACCTGCTGGGGTTCTTTTGCTATTCTGTGAACCCAGCAGGTTTGCGGCTGTACTCTCAGACCTGCTTGCTTAATCCTCCCTCACTGTGCAGGGCGTCCAGGTGTCAGTTTAGTGGCAGTAAGCTGAACCTGTGCCCTGCAAGTGGGGGTTAGGATTGTGGATACTCTCCTTGTGTCTATATTTCTATCTCTGACCAAGGAGTTTATTCCCACACCCGTTGGTAACCCTTTGGTTTTTTTTTCTGTTGCTCTTAGCAACATCATTTCAGGTGCTCCACATGTTAAATCACTACACATCGCTTCATTGTCCGCTCTATTACAGCTGAGCATTCCTGACACTAGGGAGACACCCAATTCCTGAGCCTTTGGGCTTCTCCATTCACTTTGTGTTTATTAGTTATTCCATCACCTCCTGTGTATGTTATGTTATACTGTCTGTGAGTTTGTTTGCTTCGCTTCCCTCTCTGTTCATACACCGGTATACTCCTGTTAGCACTGGTGTGCGTAACAAGTTGCCACCCTGCAGAAATTTAAAGTATGTGTTAGTTTGTATTGACGTGTTTTCAAATTGGGTAGAAGCGTTCCCCGCTGCCACAAATACTGCTACGTTCACTGCAAAGAAAATTGTGCAGGAATTTGTGTGCAGATATGGTATCCCTAGGATAATTGAAAGCGATAGGGGTACCCATTTTACAGGTGAAGTCTTTCAGGTTATGTGCAAACTAATGGGAATTAATAGTAAGCTGCATACTCCGTACCGCCCACAGGCAAGTGCGAAAGTGGAAAGAGTAAACAGCACTATTAAGAACAAGCTGAGCAAAGTGATGGCTGAAACTGGACTGTTATGGCCAGAAGCTTTGCCACTTGTATTGTACAGCCCGAGGAGAGCTGTAACAAACAACCTTGAATGTAGAGGAGGTTAACGCCGCCATGTAAACCAGGATAACACAAAAAACCAACTCTGGAATTTAACCTAACCAAAAAAGGTTAAACTGTACCAAACAAACAGTCACATAGTGATCTGCAAACCGTTAAACCAGAAAGGAGGAACAGCGCTGGGTGGAATCGGAGAAAGGGATTTATCGGTAAGTACCAAAATCCTGATTTCTCCTTCATCCACTAGGGGCCACTGGAGTACAGTTACAATGGGGACGTCCCAGAGCTCCCAGAACGGGTGGGAGAGAGCGCTGAGAGTCCTGTAAGACCGCTCGGCCAAACTGCGATGCAGAGGCCGCAAACGTGTCAAACTTGTAGAATTTGACAAAGGTATGTCGGCCCGACCAAGTAGCCGCCCGACATAAAGTAGTGATGGAGACCCCACGGGCAGCCGCCCACGAAGGTCCCACCGAGCGCGTAGAGTGCGCCGAAATTGAAGATGAAGGTTCCCGAGAAGCCGCCAAATAAGCTTGTCTGATGGTTAGTCGAATCCATCGAGACAAAGTCTGTTTAGAAGCCGGCCAACCCCGGCGAGCAGCATCGTAGAGAACAAATAAGGAATCTGACTTCCGAATAGCTGAAGTCCTATCCACATAGATCTTGAGCGCCCTGACAACGTCCAATGATCTCGAATCCGGAGAGTCCCCCGAGAGTGCCGGAACCACAATAGGCTGATTGATGTGAAAATCAGACACCACCTTAGGTAGAAAAGACATACGAGTACGAAGCTCGGCCCTATCCGTATGAAACACCAGGTAAGGCGACCTACAAGAGAGAGCCCCGAGTTCCGACACACGTCTAGCTGAAGCCAGCGCCAGGAGAAGAACCACCTTCCAAGTGAGATATTTGATCTCCACTGATTCCAGGGGCTCAAACAAAGAGGACTGCAGAAAGGAGAGGACCAGAGTGAGGTCCCATGGTGCTGTCGGAGGGCGGAAAGGAGGCTGTATTCGAAGCACCCCCTGAAAGAAAGTCTGAACTTCCGGCAGCAGGGCTAACTTTTTCTGAAAGAAAACCGAAAGAGCACAGACCTGCACCTTTAGTGAACCCAATCGTAAGCCTGCTGAAAAACCCGCCTGCAAAAACCGGAGAAGGCGGGCTAAGCAAAATACAGAAGGAGAACATTCTCGATGTTCACACCAGGCTACATAAGCCTTCCAAATTCGGTAGTAGTGCGAAGATGTGACTGACTTTCTAGCCTGAAGCATAGTAGGTATAACCGTACGAGGAATCCCCTTCCTTTTCAAGATGGCTTTCTCAACAGCCACGCCGTCAAACATAGCCTGCATAAGTCTGGATAAAGAAAAGGACCCTGCTGTAGAAGATCGTCTCGTAGTGGCAGGGGCCAAGGCTCGGCTACCGACAACAGGTGTAGGGTGGAGTACCAAACCCTGCGTGGCCAATCCGGAGCCACCAGGAGGACCAGAGCATCTTCTCTCTTGATGCGCTGCAGAACCCGCGGTAACAGTGGGAACGGAGGAAAGAGGTAAACGAACTGGAAATTCCAAAGAGCCGTGAGAGCATCCACGCCCGCCGCCGCCGGGTCCCTCGTCCGAGAGTAGTAATGAGGCAACTGATGGTTCAGGCGGGACGCCATGAGGTCGATCTGTGGTTTTCCCCACCGGCGGACCAGTTGCCAAAACACCTGGGGATGTAGTGACCATTCTCCCGGGTGCATGTCCTGCCGGCTTAGATAGTCGGCTTCCCAATTGTCCACTCCGTGAATGAATATTGCCGAGAAGGACAGAGCATATCTCTCTGCCCAGAGGAGGATGTTGGTGACCTCCCTCATTGCTGCGCGGCTGCGAGTGCCGCCCTGACGGTTGATGTACGCCACCGTCATGGCGTTGTCGGACTGAACTCTGACCGCTCGACCGCGGAGTAGGTGATGTGCCTGAAGCAGAGCATTGTACACCGCCCTTAGTTCGAGAATGTTTATGGGGAGAGCGGATTCGTCTATTGACCAGCGCCCCTGAAACTGATGTTCCAGGGTCACTGCCCCCCAGCCTCTCAGACTGGCGTCCGTGGTGAGGAGAGTCCAATCCCATACCCCGAACCGCCTTCCTTCCAACAGATGCGTCGACTGGAGCCACCAGAGAAGCGACGACCGGGCCTTTGGTGATAGTGTCACCCTTTGATGAAGGAACAGATGAGATCCTGACCACTGATGTAGAAGACACAGCTGAAACGGTCGAGAATGGAAGCGACCGTACGGGAGAGCTTCGAATGCTGCTACCATTTTTCCCAGAAGGCGAATGCACAGATACACTGACACCCGACGGTGTCGAAGAACCGACCTTACCAGAGTCTGCAGAGACAGGATCTTGTCCTGAGGCAGGAAAACCTTCTGAAGGACCGTGTCGAGAATCATCCCCAGAAACAAAAGCCGTTGTGAGGGGTATAAGTGAGACTTTGGGAAATTCAGGATCCACCCGTGACGAATCAGAAGGTCCTGTGTCATCCGGATATTCTGAAGCAACAGTTCTGCCGAGCTCGCTTTTATCAGTAGATCGTCCAGATAGGGAACAATCGTCACACCCTGCTTCCGAAGTAGGGCCATCATGACCGCCATGACCTTTGTGAACACTCTGGGAGCAGAAGAGAGACCGAAAGGAAGGGCCTGGAACTGGAAATGAGCGTCCCGTATTGCGAACCGGAGAAATGCCTGATGAGGAGGCCAAATGGGAACATGTAAGTATGCATCCTTGATGTCTAGGGATGCCAGAAACTCGTTTCTTTCCAACCCCGCAATAACAGACTGAAGGGACTCCATCTTGAACTTGAATACCCTCAAATACGGATTGAGATCCTTCAAGTTCAGGATTGGCCTGACTGAGCCGTCCGGCTTCGGTACAAGAAACAGGCTTGAGTAATAGCCCTGCTTCTGAAGATGAGAGGGAACAGGGATCACCACCCTTGCGGATAGAAGCTTCTGGACCGCTGCCTGTAAGGCAACTCCTCGGTTGTCGGAAACTGGCAAACCCGTGGTAAAAAACCGCTGGGGCGGTTGTTCCTGAAACACGAGCTTGTAACCGCAAGAGATTAGATCCCGGACCCAAGCGTCTGGGCAGGACTGTATCCAGACCTCTTTGAAATCCCACAGACGAGCTCCCACCCTGTGATCCCCCAGGTGGGAGGGAAGCCCGTCATGCGGTGGTAGTGGCAGAGGACTTAACCTCTGACTGGGCTGAGGTTGCGGAGCCTCTACCCCTGCCGCCGCCTCTACATCTATGGCCACGGAAGGCAGAAGCTCCACCCCTGGCCTGGCCTCGAAACCTGGAAGGGGCACGAAAGGATCGAAAAGAGGGACCCCTATATGGCCTACGAGTAGTTGGAGCAGCAGAAGGAAGATAAGTTGACTTACCTCCGGTGGCCTGAGAGATCCAGGCATCCAGATCCTTACCAAACAGAAACTCACCCGCAAAGGGCAACGCTTCTGCCGCCCTTTTGGATTCCGTATCTGCTTGCCACTGCCAGAGCCAGAGAGCTCTGCGGGCCGCAATTGCTGAAGCGGAAATTCTAGCTCCTAGAATACCTATGTCCTTGGACGCCTCGCAAAGGTAAAGGGCTGATTCGCGGATGTGTTCCGCCAACTCTATCAATTGATCCGCTGGTAACTCGTCACGAATTCCAGAGGACAAATGCTCCGCCCAAGCTTCGATCGCCTTGTTGACCCAACAACCTACCTGCGCCGGGCGATGTAATACCCCTGCCGCAGAGTAAATATTCTTTAAGGTAGATTCCAACTTCCTATCTGACGCCTCCTTAAGCGAAGTTGCCCCCGGAACCGGTAGGACCATCTTTTTGAACAGATGAGACACCGAAGGATCCACAATCGGAGAGGTCTCATAACGTGTCCTGCTACCTGTGGGAAAAGGGTAGGAAGACAACAGCTTTCTTGATACCTGAAATTTTGCGTCTGGATGTTTCCAGGCAGCCGTTATGAGCGCATCCAGCTCCTCCGAAACTGGAAAGGTCACCGGCAGGCCTTGGTTGGTGCCAAACCTTGAAGGGCGTAAGGTGTCTTGCTCCGTCTCCTTCACCTGTAATACTGAGCGAATAGCAGTAATAAGAGCCTCTATACCCTGAGCTACTGGTTCAGAGTCTCCGTACACCTGATCCTCATCAGTATCCTGTATATCAGCATCCTGTATATCCTGTACATCTAACCCCGCCTCATCTAATTGAAGCATATCATCGTCAAAGTCCTGTAACACCGAGGCTAGCAATCTCTTTTTAGAAGCCTGTTGAGGGGGGCTAAAGGACGGGGCTTGGGAAGGGATCACAGCCCTAGAAAGCCCTTCTACGGACTTTGCTAATGAGACAGCCCATGCAGGTTCTGGCTCCGGTACCTGGACAAGCTGTCGGAACCGGGCCGCCTCCCTGTCTTCCCGAGAGGCTTTAAGTTCCCCAGTCAGCAGGGACATCACCTCTGTTAGTTGTGTCGTCCATGTTGGGACGCTTTGGGGTTCTGAGGAGGGCTGAGCCGATGACTCCTCACCTAAAACCAGAATTTGCTTTTGTGTTGCCTTGGAGCCTTTATTGGCCATGGCAGCACCTACCCTTGAGACCCTTCCCCCACAGGGAAACAGCAATAGTAGAATGGGTGGGAGGGGGGGGGGGGAAGCCGGGAAAAAACGCAGCCACAGCAGCCCAATCTGTCCTGCACGATACTCTGTGCAGTGACAGGCTAACTGTAAGTTATACTAGTGCCTGCAGTGCCCCCGAGTGCCCCCCTTCCCCACTGTAACAGCTCACTGTGTCCGTGGCCTCCGTCCGTCCCGCGCTGTTGATACAGGAAATGCTCCGGAGCGCGCGCTACATCCGGGCGCGCAGAGCGGGACTAAGCCCCGCCCCTCTGCTCAAAGGCGCCAAGTTCAAACATGCTGTGCGCCGCTTTGCCGGATCCCCGTAGCGGCTGTGAGCCGCGCTGGCGGGGATCCGAGTAGGGAGGGAGGGAGGAGGGGGGGAGCGGAGGGCGGACGGGCAGCGTTTTTTTTTTTTTTTTTTAAATAAATAATAATAAAATTAATAATAAAAATCCGATTGTGAGAGGTGGGGGTGCGCTGTGTCAGTCACCCCCTTACAATCCCATTCAAACCCCTCATTGTCACCATCCTGGGGGGAAGAGGTACACACTCACCTTTCAGTGGTTGAGGGTGGCCCCGACACACGCCGCACGCAGCGGTGTCCGGCCGCTGATACTCACCGCTGCCGTGCTGCCGGAAATCTTCTGCTGGATGGAGTGGCCCCGACACGCGCCGCACGCAGCGGTGTCCGGCCATCTCAGGAGAGCTCAGTGTCTCCCTCAGCCGGGGCCCATCCCGAGCCGCACGCAGCTGCGATGGGACCCCGCCGGCAGCTCCCGCGGTGCAGACTGGCAGTGGCAGAGCTGCCAGTCTGTGAGTGTGAGAAAGAAAAAGAAAAATAATAAAGAAAAAATAAAAATTCTTTCAGCTAAACCCAAGTGAACCAGCTCCCTTGGGCACAAATTAAAGACTGGCTTGGAGGGGACATAGTAGGGGAGGAGCTAGCCACAGTGTTAGAATTTTTTAAGTGCCAGCTCCCTATTACTGCCTACTATTTCCTACTATTTCCCATTGTAACTGTACTCCAGTGGCCCCTAGTGGATGAAGGAGAAATATATGGTTAAGGATGAGCCAGCAGTTGAGGAATCAAAACAGCAATCTAAAGCTGGTGATTCCTGACCTACCAAACAGTAATTGTCATGACATTGAACCTGGGGATTATGTAATGATTCTAAATTTTCTACGCTCAGGTTGCCTTATTGACAGATGGGAAGGACCGTACCAAGTCTTACTAACCAGCACGACAGCATTAAAGGTTGCCGAGAGAGAGACTTGGGTCCACTCGTCCCACTGTAAGAAGGTCGCTGACCCAGAGAGAGCCCGTGACAAAGAGCAGAGTGTAGAGGAAATCATATCACTGGAGTGCCTGTTCCGGGAAGGTTGAGAGGCAGGACTGTTGTCACGGCACCTGAGCATGGTAAACTACAAGACCAGAGGCGGTTGTCGCACAAAATTTCTTTTTCCTTTTTATAATTTTCTCCATCTCCCATTACCCTCCTTTCCCCCTCCTTCCTTGCTCCTTTTCTCTCCCCTTAACAAGATGGACTTACCCCAAGAGACTGCATTCTGGGTTTTCCTGTTGACCCTGTGTTTGACCAGAGCAGTCTGTTTCGGTGAGAGTACCAGAGAGGTCGAGAAAGGATCTGGAATGGGTTCTGATGACAAGGACGGATTGATAGAATTCCAAGAGCAACACATCCACCGAGCAAAGGCGAGTATCAGAAAACGATCTGGTAGTCAAGAAACTAGGAGGCACTGTGAAGGGTTATTGGCTGAGGAAAATTGTATTTGTAGAAACTGTGAAAACATAGTTGAGGACGGGTGCATCCAGAGATGTCAGTCCAGCCTTAATATCAACATGGGCCGTCATCCATTGAGTGATTATCACTCATTAGTGGGTAAGGTTTTAAACCAAACAGAATGCTGGGTGTGCTCACAAGTACCTCAAGGTCAGAGCAAGTCAGGACTAGTACCGTATCCATTAACAATAGATGAGGTACTTGAATTAAGGGGTGGGAGACCGGTGGACAAGAAATTTAATATTTCTAGGCCCCCTAGTTTGAAGCTCCACCAATATCATGTGGATAGATCCTTAGTATGTTTCAACATTTCCAATTCCCGAAAGCTGGGAAATTGGGAAGTGACATGGAATAACCAAACCATGGCATTTTCACACAGAGCCGACAGAATGCTCGTAGACTCAGAACTTATACGCCAAATAGCCGACGGTGGAAGGTATTTTCGGTACAGGTATACTCTAGGAAGTAGGACCATGCGGGTTGGAGAAGTATCACCAGGATACTGTGCGCATATCATACAGCCTGATATGTGTACTGAATAGATGAGAGAGTTAGGGATAGGATTTTTCACTTGGAAGGTTTGCAATATGGTAATGTCATATTCTGTCCCATATGTTCTCCCCGATGATGCATATTTCATATGCGGGAGGAAGGCGTATAAGTGGCTTGCCCCAAACTCAGAGGGATTGTGTTACATTGGAAGAGTGTTGCCAGAAGTAATGACCATAACGCATAATAAGATGAAAGACGTTCACCGCAATGATCAAGCTCCTTACACTCACACTCACTATGAACACATCGTCAAGAGAGACCTTATAGATAGGACAGAGCACGCAGCCTCTGATTTGATCCACGAATCCACCGGGATTCAATTCCTTCTCACGTTAGACATAACCCATACCCCCAGAGGAATTATAAATTATAGGTATATCCATGCGCTAGCGAACCTGATAGATAATATCATCGAGATGTATGATGACACCTTCAGGTATACAGGGAGGGAGTTGCAAGCTTACAAAACGGAACTGATCCAGCACAGGATGGTTCTCAATTATATCACAGCGGTGACAGGCGGGTACTGTGTCACCTTGGCAACTCAGTATGGTGTGAAGTGTTGCACGTACATTACAAACAGCACTGATGACCCAACCGAGGTCATAGATCAAAAGATGGACGATATCTTGCAGTTGAAGTGGGAGTTCCGGAGGAGACACAACCTTACCCTTACTGCTGTGAGTAATGAACTGACCGGCTGGGTCTCATGGTTGAACCCACGCAATTGGTTCTCAGGTTTAGGAGAATGGGCTCAAAATGTTATCGTGAGTGTAGGAAAGTTTCTCCTTTGTATCCTGGGAGTTGTCATAATGATTGGTTTGATATTTAGATGTGTTCGAATTTTAACGCGGCGCAAGCGCGGTACCAAAGTGATGAGTTTGAGGAGCGGGGGCATTGTTACAACAACTGATTTAATTTATGACCCATCAATAGAGACAATGTTGTGATAAGACGTGATTCCACGGTCCGTTTCTTTCACCCGTTTCTCCTTTGTTTTCCCTCAAGCAAAAATACATCCATTCGGAAAAGACTTTGATGAACAATACCCATTCGGAAAAGACTTTTGATGAACAATACATCCATCCAGAAAAGACTTTGATTAACACTTTCAGCAAAGATACACCCATCCGGACAAGACTTCAACCAACACCCAAGAACGATTGCACAAATGTTATGTGAATGTATTTGTGATAGGTGTCTTATCTTCATCTCTACAACCTTCAGGTAGTGACACACATAGTCGACAGGTGATATCCACATATTAGCATTCACATGTGTTCCCCCTCCATGTATCATCAACTAAATGTGCACCCCATTTGTTGGAACAAGAAGCCGAAACGAGCTCGGTAGTGTTTGTTGGCCCACTTACAGACCCTTAATACGGGATGAGAAGGATTTAATGTATACTTCGCAATACCTCGAAGCTTATCTAGAACATATACGGCACGATGATACATACCCCTCAGACATGGATTTCATACATACATGCTTTTACTATCCCACTAGGTCATACATTTCCCGCCTACACCTCTCCTCCTACCATCCAATTATTTTTATGGATAATGTATTGTATATTTTTATCCAACCATCTGTAGATATTGTATTATATATTTTTCTGTTTAATGTTTAGATAGTGGCAGTTATTGTTGACTGCCAAAGGGTGGACTGTCAAAGTTGAAAAATATTGTAATGCATGCCCCACGTACTAACCCCATGCCCGCTGCGCGTGCACTCAATCTGCCGTGTGTGCACATATCCGCTATTTGCGTAATGGAGCTTTCCACGGCCATGCACCTTAGCGTGTGGTATGCGCATTTACGGTCGAGTTTGTGAATGCATAGAGGGTTATTAGAACATTACATATTTAACCCAAATAGTGTACATTTTAGATATAGCTCCCCTAGACCACATCAGCGAGTATCAACAGTTTAAACAGTTCCTGGACTAAGAGATTCGCCTTTGCATGATAGGAAGGGTCAGATAAAGGTTGGAAGGTGATGTCTAGTATCCAGCTGTAGGGTATTTTGAGGGTAACATTCCGGTGTTGGTTAGAGAAAGATCGCATGTTCCAGCGTATAGATATGTGCAGAAGCAGAATATGAACATTAACTGTATTTACTGTATATTATGTATGCGGCGGGAATCCAGAGGATACCACCCACAAGAGCAGTTGGGGAAAGACATCACCCATCTATTCAAATCCACCTATGACCTCTTCTGTAATGTAAAGACACATCCCTGTGTCCAATGGACAATGAGATTACAGTGACCATTGTATTGTGTATGCATGTTGTGTATAAAAAGCCCTTTGTTGCCTGGCCGGTCAGAAGACTCTGAACGCTTTCTATCTGACTAGCGGAGGACCGGCCGGGTTGCTCTTGCGAACATTCTCACGTATGTACATTCTCTATAGCCATTATTCTGTTTAGATTTATCTTGTTAGCCTGTAGTGTATGATTTGTACTGTTTACCTTTTTGGAATTAATCCACTGTGGCCTTAGAACCCTGTGGTTTCAACTACAAATCTGTGTTGTGTCTTCACTTTCCTGCAAGGGTTTTAAAGTGTATTTATCTGTATAAGGTGTATAGGTATTGATAAGGTGTACGCACTGCGGGTACTTTATACCGTCAGCGCTACTTAAGGTTTAAGATATAACATCGTTGCAGTACTTTGCTGCTAAGGGTTTAAAGTGTAATCAAATCATTACAGTATATCATTAACAAGGTTTAAAGGTTATCAATTGTGTGTGCGCTCGCTGTGTGTTCTCTGTACACTCAGCGCGGCGTGTGTACGCCAAGTACGTACCACGTGCAGGACTCTGTACGCAAATAGCGTACAAAGTGCGTAGCACGTGTATTCCGCCTAGCGGCCATTGCGGCTCCACGGTAATAGTGTATCTAGAGGTATAGCTTTTCGGTCTAAGATAATATCGACATTATCAAAAGTGACGTACTTGAAGATATTTCCAAAAGTCGGAACCCGGTATATTCAAGAGTGATTGAATATCAAAAAATGACCGCACCTTGCCAGACCTCACCAGCTGACCTATCCAAAAAATCCCAATCTCAACCCACTGTGTAAAGGCTGTTTCCTAGAAACCTGGAATAAAGTCGGGTTAAAAATGAAAGCAGTGAGGGGGATAATTTAGAAGATATGTGAGCATCTAACCGAACCCTACCCCATAGTTTAAGAGTGGGAGAGACCGTGGGGTGGTTAACTCTCGGAAGAGTATGCAGCCAGGGAATCATTTCAATATAATGCGGGAGGCAGCCCTCCTCCAGTAATACCCATTGTTTGCAATCTTTAGCACGCGACCATTCCAAAATTCTATTTAGCACCACTGCATTATAATAGCTATGGATGTGTGGGAGTTGTTGGCCTCCTTTATGTTTCCTCATAAATATGTGATGTGGTGTTTAAAATGTGGTGTGGTGCAACCCCAGACAAATGTCCAAATAAGATTCTGAATGGAACGGAACCATGTGAGTGGAATATGTATGGGGATGGTTTGTAGAAAAAAAACAATATTCTAAGTAAGGAGTTCATTTTGACCCCATTTATTCTACCAAACCATGACAGATGTAAATGCCTCCAGTTCTGAAAATGTAAACGGAGTGTTTTCAGTAATGGGGTAAAATTTAAGGAAAACAATTTAGTCAAGTCATTGGAGATCTAAACACCTAAATATTTCAGTTTATAATCATGCCATGTAAAAGGGAATGAATATTTCTCTGGCTGGGTCCACAGGATTATCCACAGGATAACATTGGGATATGGTTGAGCGACAGAGGAAATGGCACCAGCACAGTCACGAGCTTTCTGGTCTCCCAGGATGCATCGGGGCCTCACCATATAGTCCCGCCCACTGACTCAGTCAGATCAGTTTTTTGCTTGGTGCGGCAGGAAGCCGCATGGTCACAGGGCAGCCTCAAGCTTTTTATTATTTTATTTTTATAGACTTACTTTTTTTGAGCAACTTTTCTTAACAGCGTCTTAAACGCATACTGGAATATGGAATAAGTTGCTCCAACAACTCCCCACCGGGTCGCAACAACGCTTACCGTCGCGGTAATAGTGCTGTCTCTACGGGTGTCTGTGTCGGATGTTCTAGCAGGTCCAGCAGACGTAACCAGGCTGTGGCCGGAGCATGGGGGGACGTTAAGTCTATGGATTTCCTCTTACTAGGGGGGTCCGGACACAGCTACACTGATTTGGTGGAGGCTACAAACAGTGTGTTGATGCGCCAAACATCTTGAGTGCCACAGCGCTACGCTCCAGGGATCATAGGCGCCAGGACTAGGTAGAGGCCATGATCCTTAGGGTTTAAGTCAACAGGGGGATTCAGACGCTCTCCTGGCCGCCCCTCCTCCGAGTTCATGGCCAGTTTCCACGCGTCTCTCGTTTCATGAACTGAATGACCTCACTTCCGGCTCAGACGCTACCACCAGGGTACTCGGTCGCAGCTTAGATGCTGCGGTTGTGTACACTAGAGATCCCGCCTAGACCGAGTCGCAGGCCTTAGCGTCTGCATACACGTGGAAGTCCCTGAGCATCCGTGTCCGCAGGAGCGACGGTGTCCATTATCAGTTATCAAGAGCGGTAGTGTACATCAGTAGCGTCTGAATCCACTCAGCGTCTCACGAGCGCATTTGCTTGGATATGGAAGTGTGGTGAGTCTCCCTGTATCCCGCTCTCCAGAGGAAGGGTATACAGTGCTAAAAATTCTCTCTACTTGTTAGTTTGAATTGTTAATTTTTAGTACCTATTTCATATGAGATCTGTATATTACTGTGTTTTCTGCATGTAATGTTCAAAAAGAACCAGTTAAAAACAGAAGTACAATTTTCCTACTTATTTATAAGTTGTAATGAGGGTTGTATTCTCATATGACAATGTCTAATGCTTTAACATGTGACTGACTGCTAGTATGAGTGCTGACTTTTCTGTGTAATGTCAGTCCTGTTCTGACCCTCAATTCAGGTGCACTGTGGTCAGATTGATCTCACTTCTATATACTCATATATAGGTGATTTTCAGTCACAAATTGTGTAGTTATTAACAGATTATTACTGTGAGCGGCAGAAGTGACGAGGAGAATTTATCAAGCACTCCTACATCCCTAACATGCTTATCTTGTAAGACAGGGTTAATTGATGTGGATCAATTAGTCACTTATGAGGCCTTGTGTGCGAACTGTTTTGCTTTTCAGCAAAGTAAAAAACAGGAGTTGGTTCAACCACCAACAGAGCCACCATGGAATATGTTCGCAAAGACTCTATCTTCAATAGTGGACAGGTTAACTCCGGTAGCACCACCTCAAGGGTTAGGTTACACTATTAACCCATACATGCAGCTCCCTTCCTACAGCTTGGTTCCAGTAGCCTCTACAAGCAACCAAGGGACAGGTAAGACTAAGACAGATATGTCTATGTGGCAAACTACACAAGATGATACAACAGATGATGATACAGTATATTCAAATACTCCGTATGATGATCAGTCGCAGAGTTTTAGTTCAGAGGATGTAGCTGAACTTATTAATGCTGTTCTCTCTTTGGAAGAGCCAGCTAAGACAGTGTTTAAATCTAAAGCACCTGTGTTCAAACGAGCAAAATAAGTCAGAACTGAATTCCCAGCGTCAGATGAGCTGACGGAAATGATGGATGAGTCTTGGGCGACGCCCAGTAAGAAATATAAGATTCTGAAAAGATGGAATTCTTATTATCCATTTCCAGCTGCGGATTGTTCGAAAAGAGAAGTTCCTCCAAAAGTAGATGCACATGTTCTGCGACTTGTGCATATGTCTGCTTTACCACTGTCATCTACCTCACTAAATGATGTCACAGACAGAAGGGTAGATAGCTTTTTGAAAAATTTATTTTCTCTAGTAGGAGCAGTGGTAAGACCTGCTATGGCTTCGGCCTGGATAGCAAAGGCAATGGGCGAATGGATAGAGGAACTAGAGAATGACATCTCCTCTCCTACTACAGAGCAGGAGTATCATTTAAGCCGTTTAAGACAATCTGCCCAATACTTGGAAGAAGCAGCAATTGATATGGGTACAGTTGCTTCTAAAGCTTCAGCCTTGACAGTAGCCGCTCGCAGAGCAGTTTGGCTACGTACCTGGAAAGCAGATGCGGAATCCAAAAAAGAATTGGAAGCATTGCCTTTCATTGGTAATATACTGTTTGGGAAACCATTATCTGATATCCTAGAATCAGAGGCTGAGTCAAAGAAGGTCAGATTTCCGACTACTTATAACCCTAAGTCCAAGGGTTCAAAGTTTAGCTCATTTCGTTGGCAAAGCAAAGCGAAAGCCAAAGAGGAGTCTAAGCAACCCCAGTTCAAAACTAGGGGTAGGAAGCAGTGGGATGGCAAAAAGCCAGCTTCCAAGCCTGAACAGAAACCATCAGCCTGAAGAGACGGGCCTACGCCTGGAGGATTCCAGGGTTGGGGGCCGACTCCTTCATTTTGCACACATATGGCAACAGTCAACAACAGATGCTTGGGTGCAGAAGGTGGGTTCCCATTCAGGAGGCAGCCTCCTCAAAGATTTTTTTGCACCAGCCCGTCTCGTATAGAGTCGAAGGCCAATGCCCTGCAAGAAGCAGTCCAAAAATTACTGCAGTCAGGTGTGATTGTCCCAGTACCTCCATCGTAAAGGGGACAGGGGTTTTACTCCAACCTGTTTCTGATCCAGAAACCAAATGGGTCATATCGACCAATTCTCAATCTAAAAATGTTAAACAAATACATTTGGATCCCGAAGTTCCACATGGAGACGTTCCGCTCCATAATGTTGGCCATGGAACCAGGAGAATACATGGTATCTCTGGATGTACGGGATGCTTACCTGCATGTGCCTATAGCACTGTCTCATCAATGTTACCTCAGGTTTACCATCCTCCAGGATCATTTTCAGTTTCAAGCTTTGCCCTTCGGGTTAGCAACAGCACCCAGGGTGTTTACCAAGATCATGGTGGTTATGGCAGCTTGTCTGCGCAAACAGGGGATAAGAATATTCCCATACCTCGACGACCTGTTAATCTTAGCACATTCGCAAGATTTACTCCTGAGCCATTTTCAACAGACAATAGTTTGTTTACAGAGACACGGGTGGCTCATAAATTGGGAAAAGTCATCTCTGAATCCGTCACAGCGGATGGTTCATTTGGGGGCCATATTGGATTCAGACCTACAGAAAGTTCTCTTACCAGAAAAAAAGATAGTCAAGGTGCAGGTCATGGCTCAGGAAGCGTTGCACACCCAGACAATGTCAGTCCATGCAGCAATGCGACTGTTGGGTCTGATGGTATCAACCTTTGACATGGTGGAATTTGCGCAATTCCACTCCAGACCATTGCAGCACCTTATTCTGACCAAATGGAGTGGAAATCATCAGACGATAAAAAAGCAGATGATAAAGTTTCCAGTAAATGTAAAAAGGTCTCTAGCGTGGTGGCTGCAGACAGACCATTTAAACAAGGGGAGACCCTTTTGGATAAAAGAGTGGCAAGTCCTGACAACAGATGCCAGCCTGCAAGGCTGGGGTGCGGTACTCGGAAGCCTGTGGTTCCAGGGAAAATGGACCGCAAGGGAAAGTCGCCTGCCAATAAATCTGTTGGAAATAAGGGCCATTTACATGGCTCTAATTCAGGCATAGGACAGTCTGCAAGGAAGACTGGTCCAGATCCGCTCAGACAATGCGACAGCAGTAGCGTACCTCAATCATCAAGGAGGAACTCACAGCAAGAGATTGATGGAGGAGGTAACTCCCATTCTAAGATGGGCAGAACTCCATCTGCCAGCATTCTCAGCAGTGTTTGTCCCAGGTGTATTGAACTGGGAAGCGGATTTTCTCAGTCGACACACCTTTCAGGAAACCGAATGGGCATTACACCCAGAACTGTTTCAGACAATAGTGAACAGATGGGGTCTACCAGAGATAGATCTCATGGCGTCTCGTCTAAACAACAAGGTTCCAAGGTACGGATCGAGAACAACGGACCCAGGAGCGGTCCTTGTAGACGCACTGTCAGTGGAATGGAAATTTCATCTGGCATATCTGTTCCCTCCAATATCTCTTACCCAGAGTAGTGAGAAAAATAAAGCAAGCAAAAAGAGCAATAATTCTAATATCTCCAGCAGAGGCGTCACTCACCTCTGTGACACCCGATGCGGCAGCGAGGATAAAAGAGGTGGGGCTTCACGAGAATGGGCGGGGCTTAAATAGAGGGGCTGGGCTTCGCGGGCGGAACCCATTTTTAAACCATTGCAGGTATGCAAAGGGGGCGGGGCTTTGCGGAGGGGCGGGGCTTCGTGTCCCGACACCCGTTTTTTTTTTCACTGGGGGGTGTGGGAGGTGAGGACTGACTCTCGGGAGGTGCTGTCCCTGCAGTGCTGGCTCCTACAAAGTGACAGGAGCCGAGTGCTGCACATAATATAACAGTGCAGCACTCGGCTTCTGTCACTCTGCAGGAGCCGGCATTTTGGTGTCACCCCTCGGCGGGTGACACCCGGGAGCGGGCCGCACCTCCCTTGTGACGCCACTGATCTCCAGCTTGGCCAAGAAGGCATTGGTACACAGATCTGCTAAGAATGTCCGTGGAAGCACTGATACTGCTCCCTCAACGTCCAGATCTGCTAATGCAGGGTCCTTGTTGCCACAGTCATCTGGATCGCCTGTCTTTGATGGCGTGGCTGTTGAAACCTCTAACTTAGAAGTGAGAGGATTTTCAAGACAAATAATCCAAACTATGTTTAGAGCAAGAAAGCCTTCTTCAGCTCGTGTGTATCATAGAATATGGCAAGCCTATATTCATTGGTGTACTGGAAAAAATTTGATCCAAGATCTTTTAAAGTATCCAGGATTTTGGATTTCCTTCAAGCAGGATTAGATAAAGGTTTGAAAGTTGCTTCCTTGAGAGTTCAAGTATCAGCATTAACTGTATGGTTTCAGCGAAAGATTTCTGATTTACAGGATGTACGTACTTTCTTTCAGGGAGTTGTACATATTCAACCTCCATTTGTTCCTCCTGCAGCTCCCTGGGATCTGAATTTAGTGCTTAAATTCCTCCAGGGTCCTCCGTTTGAACCGCTTAAGAGATTTTCCATAAACACATACATCAGACATTATGCCTTGGATACTTTTGCCTCTCATGATGCAGACTTCGGGCGAAAGGTCCTCCTGTGTAATCAGGAGCGTCCCCACCACTAGAATTGGCTTTGGGAATCCCAATGTTATCCTGTGGATAATCCTGTGGACCCAGCCAGAGAAATAGACGTTATGGTAAGAACTTACCGTTGATAACGTGATTTCTCTTGTGTCCACAGGTATCCACAGGGATCCCACCCTGACGCACCTGATTTGAGGATCTAGACAATCACTAAACCTCTTCCTTCTTGTATGGAAGGGTGTGCATGTGTGTTCTTATCACCTAAACAGGACTCTACCTGATGCTCCTGCCTAAATCGCTGTGAAAAGAACTGATTTGACTGAGTCAGTGGGCGGGACTATATGGTGAAGGCTCCGATGCATCCTGGGAGGCCAGAAAGCTCGTGACCGTGTTGGTGCCATTTCCGCTGTCGCTCAACCATATCCCAATGTGATCCTGTGGATACCTGTGGACATAAGAGAAATCACGTTATCAACGGTAAGTTCTTACCATAACGTCTATTTCAAACTAGCAATTACGGGGGGAGGGGTAGTTAAGTTTATAGCGATGGATTTGGAGTAATTTATCTTAAAGTTGGAGAGGGCTCCAAATCTATGAAATTCCGAAATCAAATTTGGAAAGGAAATCGTCGGGTTTGAGATCAGGGCAAGCAGGTCATCAGCATATAGAGCCAATTTATATTCCTTTCCTTTAACAGACAGACATTAAATATTTTGATTAGCTCTAATGACTCTAGCCAAAGCATATTCTATGCATATTACAAATAACAGGGGGGACAAAGGGCATCCTTGTCTTGTGCCATTAGATATTTTAAAGGTATCAAAGAGCCATTAATGTTGATTTGAACGAACAGAGAGGTATAAAGAGATAAGATTCTATGGAGACAGGTGTTACCCAATCCTAGATGTCTCAGAATGCCAGACATAAAACCCCAATCCACCCTATCAAACACTTTTTCAGCATCAGTTGATATTACAAGAGGGGGACGAGGATAGGGTTGCATAATGGATCATATTGATCACTTTGGAGGTATTATCTCTGGCCTCTCGACCCAAGACAAAGCCCGCCTGGTCTCCATGAATCAAATTCGGCAACAATAGTTTAAGGCGATTCGCAATCAATTAAGCAAAAATTTTAATGTCTATATTCAAGAATGAAATCGGCCGGTAACTTAAACATAGACTGGGGTCTTTACCTTCTATTGGCAACACCGTGATGTGGGCCTCAAGAGATTGTACAGAAAAATATGATTCTTCCGAGATGGCATTAAATGCCCTTGTGAGAAGTGGGGCCAGTTTCCCTTTAAAAGCTTTGTAATAGGCAATAGAGAACCCATCTGGACCGGGGCTTTTACCATTGGGCGAGGAGTCAATAACTTTCATAACCTGCTCAGTAGAGAAGGGGTCATCTAAAGAGTCAGCATCTTTCTTCAACAAGGTAGGGAAATTTAAAGATTTTAGATAATCAGATACAGCGGTCTGATGGGATATAGGGGGTCATTCCATATTGTTCACTCGTTGGCGATTTTCGCTATACTGCGATTAGTCGCTTACTGCGCATGCACTTAGTTATTTTACACAAAAGTTAGGTATTTTACTCACGGCATAATGAAGCTTTTTCATCGCTGTGCTGATCGTAGTGTGATTGACAGGAAGAGGGTGTTTCTGGGTGGAAACTGGCCGTTTTATGGGAGTGTGCGGAAAAATGCAGGCGTTCGAGTTGCAAAACGCAGGAGTGGCTGGAGAAACGGGGGAGTGGTTGGGCAAACGCTGGGTGTGTTTGTGACGTCAAACCAGGAACGATAAGGACTGAGCTGGTCGCAATGGCTGAGTAAGTCTGCAGCTACTCAGAAACTGCTAAGAAATTTCTATTCGCAATTCTGCTAATCTTTCGTTCGTACTTCTGCTAAGCTAAGATACACTCCCAGAGGGCGGCGGCTTAGCGTGTGCAATGCTGCTAAAAGCAGCTAGCGAGCGAACAACTCGGAATCACCCCCATAGTATCAAACATCCCATTTAGGCCTGAGAGGTTGTATAAGTTAGAATAATAGGCCTGAAAGGCCTTGCAAATATTTTGTGTTTCGTGATGGGTTTGACCATTATCGGTCTTTATAGCATGAATGAAGGTAATTGCTTGTTGTTCCCTAAGAGCCTTAGCCAGTAGCTTACCTGGTTTATTACCCCAATGGTAGTATCGGCTGCGGCACAGGCGCCGATTCCGTGGGTGCTCCCGGGCCCGAACACCCACAGACACACAGGAGCACCCACGGAACCAGCCGCTGTGCCCAAGTTGCCGCTAGCCGCCACAGCCCCCGCAGTGCATTGAGACACGCTGGGGGCTGCAGAGTTCCATATAGTGCAGTGTAAAAAAAAAAAAAAAAACACCAAAAATGGCTACCGCCAAGGAGCAGGCCGACGCTTGAGGTCTCGTTTGACCTCTAGCGCCTGTCTCCCCGGTGGCGGGCATTTTGAGATTTTTTTTTTTACACTGCACTGTAAGGAACTCCGCAGCCTCCAGCGCGTCTCAATGCACTGTGGGGGCTGCGGCAGCTAGCGGCAACTGGGACAAACTATCACCAAGACCACCCTCCCCCAGGACGCAGTGTGTGTGACACCAGGCCCCCCTCCCCCAAGACCCACTGTGTGTGTGTGTGTGTGTGTGTGTGTGTGTGTGTGTGTGTGTCACCATGCCCCCCTCCCCCAGGACCAACTGTGTGTGTCACCATGCCCCCCTCCCCCAGGACCCACTGTGTGTGTGTGTGTGTGTGTGTGTGTGTGTGTGTGTGTGTGTCACCATGCCCCCCTCCCCCAGGACCCACTGTGTGTGATTGTGTGTCACCATGCCCCCCTCCCCCAGGACGTGTGTGTGTGTGTCACCATGCCCCCCTTCCCCAGGACCCACTGTGTGAGTGTGTGTCACCATGTCCCCCAGTATATGTATCACCAAGCTCCCCCAGGATGTAGTGTGTTTGTTACCATGGCAAACCCCCTATATGTTTTTCACCATGCTCCCCTCCCCCACAACCCACTCTGTGTGTGTGTGTGTGTGTGTGTGTGTGTGTGTGTGTGTGTGTGTGTGTGTGTGTCACCATGACCCCCCCAGTATGTGTATCACCATGCTCCCCACTCCCATGGAACCCACTGTATATGTGTGTGTGTCACTATGCCCCTCCCCCCAGTATGTATATCACCATGCCCCCCCTCCCCCAGGACCCAGCGTATGTGTGTTATCATGACCCCCCTCCCCAGTATGTGTATCACCATGCTCCCTACTCCCATGAGACCCACTGTATATGTGTGTGTCACCATGGACCTCCCCCAGTATGTATATCACGATGCACCCTCAATGGGCCAGATGTACTAAGCCTGAAAAGTGATAAATATCACAGAGATAAAGTACCAGCCAATCGGCCCCTAACTGTCATTTTTCAAACACAGCCTGTGACATGGCAGTTAGGAGCTGATTGGCTGCTACTTTATCACAGTGATATTTATCACTTTTCAGGCTTAGTACATCTCCCCCCTTGGACCCACTGTATGTGTGTTGTCAAAATGCCCCCCCTTCCTCAGGCCCTAGTATGTGTTACCATGTCATCCTTCCCAGGACCCAGTGTGTGTGTGTGTCACCATGCCCACCCAAGCCCTGGTATGTTTATCACCATGTCCCCCCATGGGCCCCAGTGTGTGTTTCACCATGTCATCCACCCAGAGCCCAGTATGTGCCCTCCCTCCCTGAGGTGTGTCGGTGGGGTCCCTAAGCATATTTTCTCTTACGTCCTAGAGGATGCTGGGGTTCCATTTAGTACCATGGGGTATAGATGGGTCCCTTGGGAGCCATGGGCACTTTAAGAGTTTAATAGTGTGGGCTGGCTCCTCCCACTATGCTCCTCCTACCAGACAGTTTAGAAAATGTGCCCGGAGGAGCCGGTCACAGCTAGGGGAGCTCTTAGGAGTTTTTCTAGTTTTATTATTTTCTGAGTTTAGTTAGGTACAGGCAGGCTGCTGGCAACAGCCTACCTGCTTCGTGGGACTTAGGGGGGGAGTAGGAATCAACTCTAGTAGTTAATGGTTCTCTATCTCTGCTGACAGGACACTGAGCTCCTGTGGGTGCTGATCGCAAGCCCATGAGACGACCGGTCACTCCCGCAGCACGGCCACCACCCCCTAACAGATCCAGACGAAAGAAGAGTGGTGAGTACAGCGCAGGTGGCCCGGAGAGCGGGTAGCTGGCGAGAATGGCGGCCCAAGGGTGGGAGCGCAGCTGTGACAGGATGCACTCCAGAAGGCTCAGCGGCACACTGTGTACGGCGCTGTGAGGGACGTCCTGGGCCAGCGCAGACCCTACACTGGTCAACACTGCTAACAGGGGCTAATCCTGCTGTTAGTGAAAAAATACCTCAGGCCAGTATAATACAATAAGTGCGGGAAGAGGCGCCATTACAGGGGGCGGGACTTCTCCTCAGAGCGGATCCAGCACTCACCAGCGCCATTTTCTCCCTGCAGTTCATCAACAGATACGCTGGCAGGGAGCGCTGTCCTCCACATAAGTAACACTGTGTTATAGATACGGGGGGAGTGTAATTCGATACTAGCTACCCTGTTAAGGTTCAGCTAGTCAGAGGTTTTTTTTATCATAATAAAATCCTATAAGGGTGCGGTGTGGCTGGCTCCTTGTACTCTGTTACTCTCTCAAGGTATTCTGGGGGGAAAATTGTACTGACATTTTCCTGTGTGTGTGTTACCCACTGTACCATATTTGGGGGACTTTGTCCTGTAATGCAGAATGTATATCTTCTCCTGGGGAGTCTATACCATGCTCAAAACTGTACAACTTCTCAGGCTTCGTGGCAGAACGCCCTGGGGTGGCCTCCATAAGGTGTACTTTCACATATTTTTCTTCAAATATGTCCCATGCTGGGAAGAAGCCACAGTTTTGAGATGTCTGGGGAGTCAAATCCCACAGCTGTGCCTCTCACCCCAACTATGTACCCTGAAAAGCGTACACTTGCCATATAATGCAACTGACATATGAGGGGTGCAACATATAGTTTGAGGCTAATAGGGTTGAGGAATAATTTATATATATATATATATATATATATAGTATATAATCCACATCCCTAAAGAGTGTCTAAATTGTCAAAGAGGGTTGTGTGTTACCTGTCCCTGGTACAATCTCCATAAAGGATTAGATTGATCGCAGATTGAGACTACTCTCTAACACTGTGCACTGCTACAGGTGTGGCTCAGAGACCCTCGCTTGCGTAGATCTCTGGGGCTGTAGTTACGTGGTCAGGCTCCTTACTTGATGATTTAGATTCTATGTATAGAAGTGACATTTGCTTGTTTCTATGTCACTTACAGGATTCTACAGGCTTCACGGCTGGAGGCCATGAAAGAGATTGGCCTGCGTCACGCAGGGGCCACTACTCTGGCAGTTTAGACAAGCAGAGGACGGTGGCTACACCAATGGAATGCATATACAGAATCCAAGAAAGGTATGGCGGGTCCACCCTTCACAGGTGAGGCCCTGTTGGGACGGACTGGATACATGAATATCCATGTCAACTGCGGGTAAGTCGACATATCTTCCTTCAGCAGCTGCACAGACCAGGAAATTATATCCTACACCTCCACTGCAATCCCTTCGAACCGCAAGGTTTAAACATGAGTCCAAAGGTTCCTCCACTTCCTTTAGATGACGTTGAGGAAAATCCAGAAAACCTGCACCGCCAGGTCCCCAGGGACGGATTTCGGATTCTGCTTCTCAAACCCTTCGGTTTGTCAGTGGACCTCACTGCCTGGGGATCAGGCAGGTGGGAGGGAGACTAAAGAGATTTCAGTTAAACATCTGGGTGATGTCCTGCCTAGACCCCTAGAAATGATTAGGTTGCCCAGGGGTGCAGACTGGAGTTTCTAGTAATCCCACCTCACAGATTTAAACATTTGCCAAACAAATGTAATTGTTCCAGTTCCACCTCACCTACAACACAACGGTTATTAAGCAAACCTGTTTGCAGTACCGAAACCGGACGGTTTGGTAAGGCCAATATTAGACCTAAAAACATTGAACCCTACTTGAGGGAATTCAAATTCAAGATGGAGTCTCTGAGAACGGTGATCTCAGTTCTGGTGGAGGGGGAATTCCCAGTATCCCTGGATATCAATTATGCGTACCTTCACATTCCGATCTGGCCGCCTCACCAGGCTTATCTAATATTTGAGCTGCTGGACTGTCACTATCAGTTCCAGGCACTGCCATTTGGCCTCTCCACAGCACCGAGGGTATTCCCCAAGGTCATGGCAGAGATGATGCTACTCCTCCGCAGACAGGGAGTGAACATAATTCCATATCTGGACGATCTGCTGCTAAAAGCATCTTCCAGGGAGAGGCTGTTACAGAGTATTGCTCTCTCAACTCGCCTACTCCAGGATTTTCTGTGGATCCTGAACCTTCCAAAGTCACATTTGGAGCCGACAGAAAACGTTGTTGATCCAATCAATGGTCCGGGATGTCCTGAAGCCAGCCCGGGTATCGGTTCGTCAGTGTATTCGCCTTCTGGGGAAGATGGTAGCCTCCTACGAGGCTTTACAGTACGGAAGATTCCACGACCGGTTCTTCTAACTGGCTCTCCTGGACAAATGGTCGGGATCACATCTTCACATGCACCAGCGGATATGTCTGTCGCCGAAAGCCAGAAATTAACTCCTCTGGTGGCTGCAAACTTCTCCCCTACTCGGGGGCCGCAGGTTCGGGATTCAGAATTGGATTCTTCTAACCACAGATGCAAGTCTCAGAGGGTGGGGATCAGTCACCCAAGGGGAGGACTTCCAAGGAAAGTGGTCAAGTCAGGAAGCTCTCCTTCCGGTAAACATTCTGGAACTAAGGTTCATATACAACGGCCTTCTACAAGCAGCACATCTTCTGAAAGATCAAGACATTCAAGTATAGTCGAGCAACATCCGGGCTGTGCCCTACATAAACAGGCAAGGCGGAACGTAGAGCAGAGCTGCAATGTCAGTGGTAACGAGAATCCTCCTCTGGGCAAAAAGATACACACTGGCGCTGTCAGCAATCTTCATTCCGGGAGTGGACAACTGGGAAGCAGATTCCCTCAGCAGACGCGATCTCCATCCAGGAGATTGGGGCCTCTATCCGGAGGTATTTGCAGAGGTAACAAGCTGATGTGGGGTGTACCTCAGATAGACATGATGGCCTCTCGACTCAACAAGAAGCTTCAGTGGTACTGTTCCAGGTCAAGAGACCCACAAGCAGTGGCGGTGGACGCCCTGGTAACTCCGTGGGTGTCCCAGTCAGTGTATGTGTTCCCCCCACTTCCACTCCCAAGGATTCTCAAACTAATAAAATGCACAAGAGTTCAGGCGATCCTCTTTGCTCCGGACTGGCCAAGAAGGGATTGGTACGCGGATCTTCTGGGATTACTCTTGGAGGATCCGAGGCCTCTTCCTCTTCGGGAGGACCTTCTTCAACAGGGGCCGTTCGCTTATCAAGACTTACCGTGGCTACATTTGACAGCATGGAGGTTGAACGCAGGATCTTAGCTCAGAAAGGCATTCCGAAAAAGGTCATTCCTACAGGCTAGGAAGGGAGTAACGTCAAAACATTACCATCGGATTTGGTAAAAAGTATGTGTCTTGGTGTGAATCCAAGAAGTTTCCTACGGTGGAGTTTCATCTGGGACGTTTTCTCCTCTTTCTGCAAGCAGGTGTGGATGTGAACCTATGCTTGGGCTCCATAAAAGTCCAGATTTCGGCCTTGTCCATTTTCTTCCAGAGGTTCAGACATTTTTTAAAGAAGTTCTGCACATCCAACACCCTTTGTGCCTCCTACGGCACCTTGGGATCTTAATGTGATGTTGCAGTCACTGATGTCGGATTGGTTCGAACCTTTGCAAGAGGTGGACGTAAAGTTTCTTACTTGGAAGGCTGTCACAGGGGGCATTGTCGCACAAGAGCCCTTACTTGATTTTCCATGAGGATAGAGCTAAGCTCAGAACACGTCAGCGATTTCTTCCAAAGGTTGTGTCAGCTTTTCATAACAACCGACCTATTGTGGTGCCAGTAGCTACTGACACCTCGATTACTCAAAGTCCTTGGATGTTGTGAGGGCTTTCAAAATATATGTGAAGAGAACTTCTCGTCACAGAAAGTCGGACGCTCTGTTTGTCCTTTATGATCCCAACAAGGGTGGTCATTCCGAGTTGTTCGCTCGCTAGATGCTTTTAGCAGCATTGCAAATGCTAGGCCGCCGCCCTCTGGGAGTGTATCTTAGCTTAGCAGAATTGCGAACGAAAGGTTAGCAGTTCTGCTATTAAATATTTCCCTGCAGTTTCTGAGTATCTCCAGACCTACTCCTAGATTGCGATCACCTCAGTCCGTTTAGTTCCTGGTTTGACGTCACAAACATGCCCTGCGTTCGGCCAGCCACTCCCCCGTTTTTGCCTGACACGCCTGCGTTTTTCAGCTCACTTCCGGAAAACGCTCAGTTTCCGCCCAGAAACACCCACTTCCTGTCAATCACTCATCGAGCAGAAGAGCGACTGAAAAGCGTCGCTCGGACCTGTGTAAAATTGCATAGTTTTGTGTGAAAATACTTAGCGCGTGCGCCCTGCGGCCCATACGCATGCGCAGAATTGCCAATTTTTAGCCTGAACGCTATTCTGCTAAAAACGGCAACGAGCGAACAACTCGGAATGACCACCAAGGTTGGGTGTCCTGCTTCTAAGCAGACAGTTTGTCGCTGGATCAGGTTTTCTATCCAGCATGCTTATTCTACGGCAGACTTGCCGTGTCCAAAATCTGTTAAGGCCCACTCTACTCGTACAGTGGGTTCTTCCTGGGCGGCTGCTCGGGGTGTCTTGGCTTTACAGCTTTGCCGAGAAGCTACTTGGTCAGGGTCGAACACGTTTGCTAAGTTCGATACTTTGGCCTCTGAGGACCTAAAGTTTGGTTAATCTGTTCTGCAGGTGCCTCAGCATTCTCCCTCCCATACTGGGAGCTTTGGTACATCCCCATGGTACTAAATGGAACCCCAACATCCTCTAGGACGTAAGAGAAAATAGGATTTTAACTACCTACCGGTAAATCCTTTTCTCGTAGTCCGTAGAGAATGCTGGGCGCACGTCCAGTGCTTCGTTTTCCTGCATTGTTGCTTGGTTGAGTATTGGTTCAGCTGTTGCTGTTCCTATTTCATGCTGGTTAGCAGGGTTTCTTCTAGTTCCTGCTGGTTAGTTGCATGCTGGTTAACATGGTTTCTTCATGTTTCATGCTGGTTAACATGGTTTCTTCATGTTGCATGCTGGTTGGCATGGTTTCTCCATGTTGCATGATGGTCAGCATGGTTTTTCAATTCGGTGTGAGCTGGTGTGATTCTCACCACTATCTGTGTATTCCTTCTCTCCAAGTATGTCCGTCTCCTCGGGCACAGTGATAAAGCTAACTATTTATCTTATAACATTCACAATAAATGGGTAAGAGACACAGTACGCAATTGGCGTATGAGGTACCGTAAGGGTACGCACTTAGCGTAGCATACGCTCGGCCGTGATCGAGACGCACATGCGACACGCTCGTTCACAGCTTAATGCGTGGTGTCGGGCACGCTATAGGCGGGCGACTACCGTAATGCCAGCGTAGCGGACGCTCGAGACCACGAGGAGATCACGAGCGGCGCAGACGCTCACAGGATTACAATCAGTAAACCTTGAATGTAACGCACCGAAAGGATACTCTTATACTGTAAACCTTGTACTGAAATACTGTAGCGATATAACACTGCTTAACCTTGTTAATGCTAAAGCTGCTTGAGCGTTTGAGACGCTCCTATTACCCTCTGCAATATACTAAACACACGATACCTTGCTAAGGTTCCAACACCTTTACTAACAAGCTTTTAGTTATATTGAAAAGGGGAAACAGTTTACAAGTCATACACTACAAGCTAACATATAATTCTAACAGAATATCTAGACAGAAATATACAATAGCGTCACAAACTTATACTATAACAGAGAGAGAGGGAATGGCCAATACAAACAGAGAACTAGTTGATTACAGAGAATAACTTACACACACTGGGAATGATCGCTGCGCAGCTTTCTGGTACCAGCTCCAAGTTAGTCAAGATGAAAACCGTTTGTGGAGAGAGAGAGAGCTGCCCAGGCTGGCTGATCTTATATACACTGCGTACAGTACACTACAAAGGGACCTATAATCTCATTGTTCATTGGACACAGGAATGTCTCCCTGCATCATAACAAAAGGTCATAGGTTAGTTTGAACAGGTGGGCTGCGACTATATCAAACTGCTCAGGTGGGAGGGAATCTGAAGATTCCCGCCGCATGGGTAATGAATCGCAAATATAGTAAATGTCCAGAAAATACTAATGGCCATAACTATACGCAGGAGCGATTAATCTTTACCTCACCAGCACCGGATTGTTTCTAATAAAATGTTCTTTAGTTAGGTACCAGACACAGCTGTTCAAACCCTGTCTGACCCTTCGTACCATACAAAGAGGAATTCCTCTGTCCAGCGATCAATTACATTAAACAAACTTACAGTCATTATTAAGGGGAACATTATCTATAAAACATACTATTTGGTTTTATTATTTAACGATTGAGTCGCCCGCTATACGCACACAAACTCTACCGTAAATGCACATACCACGCGCTCGAGCGCATGGCCGAGGCGCCATCACGCGGCTGCGAGTATCCGCACGCACGGGAGAGAATGTGCACGTGCAGCTGGCACGCGCATGGGGTGGATATATGGCAACGTGTAGCATGATATTTTTCCGACTTTGACAGTCCACCCTTTGGCAGTCACCAATAACTGCCACTTCCTAAAACAGTTCAAAAAAGAAAAAATATATGTCATATGTAAATACATTTCTATGATTAGGTAAGGGAGAAGAGGATCAGGTAGGAAAAAGGTATGACCTAGTGAGATAGTAGAAGCATGTGTGTATGAATCCATGTTTGAGGGGTCATGTATCATCGTGCCGTACGTGTTTTAGATCAAGCTTCGAGGTATTGCGAAGTATACTTTTGAATTCCTTCTTATCCCGTATCAAGGGTCTGTGGATGGGCTGTCAAACTTTACCGAGCTCTTTTCGGCTTTTGGTTGTAACAAAATGGGGGAGCACATTTTAGTTGATGATACATGATTGGGGGGATATGTGAGTGCTGATATCTGTGCCTATATTCCCTATTGACTATGTGTGTCATTACCTGAAGATTGTAGAAATGAAGATAAGAAGCAATTATGGTAAATGCAGTCATAAACTATGTGAGTTTAATATACATTTGCCGATTGAGGTCTTGTCTTGTGTCTTGTCTCGATGTACATGTTGACTGTAGTCTCCTGATGCTTTTGCTATAAATGACGGCAAAAGTTTTTCCATTGTCCAGAAAGTTAGTCACTAAAGTATTTGGGCTATCGTAAAATTTTAAAGTCACTAGGGAAAATGGGGCTTGTAGCATAGTTCATCAATGGTCTGTATAAGAGAGGTTGTCAAATTCTTCTTCCAAGCGGATGTCTTTGTACCTTGGAGGAAAACAAAGGAGAAATGGGTGAAAGAAACGGACCGTGGAATCACATTTTCATCACAACATTGTCTCTATCGTTGGGTCATACATCAAATTAGTTGTTGTTAGTACAGTGTCCTCGCTCCTTAGACTCATCACCCTGGTATTACTTTTACGCTTCGCTAAAATCCGAACGCATCTAAATATCAGGCCAACCAATATGACGACTCCCAGAATACACAAAAGAAATTTCCCTACATCCATAATAATACCTTGGGCCCATTCTCCTAAGCCCGAGAACCAATTTCGTGGGTTCAACCATGACACCCAACTGGTCAGCTCATTACCCACAGCAGCGAGTGTGAGATTGTGTTTCCTTCGAAACTCCCACTTTAATTGTAAAATGTCATCCATCTTTTGGTCTATGACCTCGGCTGGGTCCTCCGTGCTGTTTGTAATGTACGTGCAGCACTTTATTCCATATTGAGTTGCCAGGGTAACACAATACCCACCTGTCACAGCTGTGAGGTAATTGAGAATCATCCTATGCTGAACCAGTTCTGTTTTGTAGGCTTGTAACTCTTTCCCAGTGTACCTGAATGTGTCGTCATACATTTCGGTGATATTGTCTAATAAATTTGCAAGCGCAGATATATATTTATAATGTATCACTCTTCTGGCGGTACGAGTGATATCTAACGCGATTAGGAATTGAATCCCGGTGGATTCATGGATCAGGTCAGAGGCCGGATGCTCTGTTCTCTCTATCAGGTGCTGTTTAATGATGTGCTCGTAATGAGTGTGAGTATAAGGAGCTTGGGCACTGCGGTGAATATCTTTCATTTTGTTATGGGTTACAGTCATTACTTCAGGCAGTACTTTTCCAATATAGCACAATCTCTCTGAGTTTGGGGCAAGCCACTTATACGCCTTCCTCCCGCATATGAAATATGCATCATCGGGGAGAACATATGGGACGGAGTATGACATTATCATGTTACAAATTTTCCATGTGAAATCTCCTAACCCTAATTCTCCCATCTGTTTAGTACACGTATCAGTTTGTACGATCTGTGCACAGTATCCTGGTGATACCTCTCCAACTCGCATGGTCCTACTTCCTAAGGTGTACCTATACCGGAAAAATTTCCTATGGTCGGCTATCTGGCGTATAAGTTCTGTGTCTATGGGCATTCTGTCGGGTCTGTATGAAAAGGTCATGGTTTGATTACTCCATGACACTTCCCAATTTCCCGGCTTTCGGGGATTGGAAATGTTAAAGCATACTAAAGACCTATCCACATGATATTGGTGGAGCTTCAAACTAGGAGGACTAGAGATATTAAACCTCTTGTCCACCGGCCTCCCACCACTTAGCTCAAGTACCTCTCCTACAATTAATGGGAATGGTACTAGTCCTGATTTGCTATGGCCTTGAGGTACTTGAGAGCATACCCAACAGTCTGTCTGATTTAACACTTTACCCACTAAGGAGTGATAGTCACTCAATGGATGCCGGTCCATGTGGACATTAAAACTGGACTGACATTTCTTTATGCACCCATCCTCAACTATATTGTCACAATGCCTACAGATGCAGTTCTCTTCAGCTAACAATCCTTCACAATTCCTTCTATTGTCAATGCTACCAGATCGTTTTCTGATACTCGCCTTTACTCGGAGATTATGTTGTTCTTGGAAATCTACGCCTGCATCCTGGTCATCAGAACCCATTCCTGATCCTTTCTCGACCTCCATGGTACTCTCACCGAAACGGACTGCTCTGGTCAACATCATGGTCAACAGGAATATCCGGATCACAGTCTCTTGGGGCAAGTCCATCTTAGAGGAGTAAAAGGAGAAAAATAAGAAGGGGGAAAGGAAATAGGAGGGAGGTGGGAACTGGAGAAAATAAAAAATGGGAAAAAGAAATCTGGCTCGACAAGCTTCCGGTCTTGTTATTCTCAGCGCTCAGGTGTCGTCTCAATCCTCCCTGAACAGACACTCTAGTGATACAACCTCTACCGTCTGTTCTTTATCACGGGACCTCTCTGGGTCAGTGACCTTTTTACAATGAGATGAATGGACCCAAGTCTCTCTCACGGCAACCTTCAAAGCAGTTGTGCTGGTCAATAAGACTTGATATGGTCCTTCCCATCTGTCAATAAGGCAACCTGAGTGTAGAAAATTCCGTATCATTACATAATCCCCAGGTTCAATGTCATGACAATTACTGTCTGGCAAATCAGGAATCACCAACTTTAGATTATCATTCTGATTCCTCAATTGCTTACTCATCTTAACCAAGTACTTTACGGTTACTTCATTGTTACATTTCAAATCATCCTGGGGGTTAATCATAACATGGGGTTGTCGACCAAACAGAATTTCAAAAGGAAACAGATTTAGAGGGGACCTGCGTGTGGTTCTGATGCTGTATAGTACGATTGGCAAAGCTTCAGGCCATAACAGTCCTGTTTCAGTCATTACCTTGCTCAGTTTATTTTTAATAGTGCTGTTTACTCTTTCCACCTTCGCGCTCGCCTGGGGGCGGTACGGAGTATGCAGCTTACTATTAATTCCCATCAACTTACACATTGTTTGAAAGACTTCACCTGTGAAATGGGTACCCCTATCACTTTCAATTATTCTAGGGATACTGTACCTACACACAAATTCCTGCACAATTTTCTTTGCAGTAAATACAGCGGTATTTGTGGCCGCGGGAAATGCTTCAACCCAATTTGAGAACACATCAATACAGACCAATACATACTTTAAATTTCTACAAGGTGGTAATTGTATGAAATCAATCTGTATTACCTGGAAAGGACCATCTGTCGGAGGGATATGGGATGGCTCTGTCGGTATTGCCTTTCCGATATTCTTCCTCAAGCAGGTGAGACATGTCATCGCTCTTTTACCCGCATGGGAAGAAAATCCTGGGGCGCACCAATAAGCTCTTACTAGCTTACACATTCCTTCTTTGCCTAGATGAGTCAGCCCGTGTGCTGCTTCCGCTAGACTTGGAAGGTATGCTCTGGGTGCCACTGGTTTACCCTGTCCATCTGTCCTGAGGACTCCTGGCCATATCCTTTTGACCTCCAAACTGCCTTTTCCTGTGGGGAACACAAATTTTGCATTTCACACAATTTCTGTGTGTTTACAGTATTAAATACCATCAGCTGTGTGGTGTCTGTCTGTATGGGGGTACCGGCTGCTGATTTAGCAGCTTCGTCTGCTCGGCTGTTACCAAGTGATACCGGGTCTTGGCTATATGTGTGAGCTTTACACTTGATAACAGCCACTCTGTCGGGTTCCTGTATCGCTGTTAGAAGTCTTTTGATGTGGGCTGCATGCGCTACGGGTGTGCCAGCTGCCGTCATGAAATTTCTGAGGCGCCATAGGGCTCCGAAATCATGGACTACTCCGAAGGCGTACCTAGAATCTGTGTAAATGTTGGCTGATTTGCCCTTAGCCAATTCACATGCTCTGGTTAGGGCAACCAGTTCAGCAACTTGTGCTGAGTGTGGTGGGCCTAGCGGTTCTGCTTCTATGGTACCTTGGTCATCTACGACTGCGTATCCAGTACACAAGTCTCCCGAGTCCGTCTGTCTGTGACAACTACCGTCCGTGTAGAAGGTAAAATCTACATCTTCCAGTGGGTTGTCACTGATGTCAGGCCTTGCCGTGAAATTCTGGGTCAAATATTCCATACAATCATGCGTGTCATCCCCTGTATTAAATCCTCCTTCACCATCACTCTCATCCTCCACCCTTTGTGCCTGTCCAGGCACACCTGGGAGATACGTTGCAGGATTTAATGCGCTGCATCTCCTTATGGTGATGTTTACGGGGGCCATCAATGCCAATTCCCATCTTGTAAACCGCGCTGATGAGACGTGTCTGGTTTGGGCAGAATTCAGTAAGGCTGACACTGCATGTGGTGTATGAATTGTGAGGTTGTGTCCTAGCACTACATCTTCGCTTTTTGTGACTAGCAATGCTATTGCTGCAACACTTCGCAAGCATGTGGGGAGGGATCGCGCTACCGTATCTAGCTGAACGCTATAGTAGGCTACCGGCCTGCTGGCATCACCATGCTTCTGGGTTAAGACACCTGCTGCGCACCCAGCACTCTCTGTTCCGTACAGCTCAAAGGGTTTCCCATAGTCAGGCATACCTAATGCTGGTGCCTGCGTTAGGCACTGTTTAAGTCTCTCAAATGCCATCTCAGATTCGTCTGTGTGCGAAATCCGATCAGGTTTGCTTGATGAGACCATCTCCTGCAAAGGTAAGGCCAGTATGGAAAAACCTGGGATCCAGTTACGGCAATACCCACACATTCCTAAAAACGTTCTAATCTGTTGCTGGGTTTGTGGCAGGGTCATGTCACGAATTGCTTGAATTCTATCAGCGGTAAGGTGTCTCAGTCCTTGTGTTAGACAGTGTCCCAAATACTTCACACGGGTCTGGCATAATTGTAACTTGTCCTTGGAAACCTTGTGTCCTGTGTCTGAAAGATGAAACAGGAGCTGTTTCGTATCTCTCAGGGACGCTTCCAGTGAATCTGAACACAGTAGTAAATCATCCACATACTGTATCAATATTGATCCACTCTCTGGTTGGAAAGACTGTAAACAATCATGCAGAGCTTGTGAGAAAATACTTGGACTGTCTATGAAACCTTGTGGTAATCGAGTCCAAGTGTACTGAACTCCTCTGTATGTGAATGCGAATAAGTATTGACTGTCAGGGTGCAGAGGTACCGAGAAGAAAGCGGAGCAGAGGTCAATCACAGTGAAAAATTTGGCAGTGGGAGGGATTTGCATAAGGATGACAGCTGTATTTGGTACTACGGGGAATTGACTCTCAACTATTTTGTTGATCCCTCTTAGATCCTGCACTAATCGGTAACCCCTCCCCCCACTCTTTTTAACAGGGAAGATGGGACTATTGGCAGTGCTGGACGTTCTTACCAGAATGCCCTGTTGTAGCAAGCGCTCTATTACAGGGAAAACTCCTAACTCCACCTCTGGCTTCAGAGGATATTGTGGGATTTTTGGAGCTATCCTACCATCTTTTACTTGCACAACTACTGGGGCTACGTTTGCCATCAATCCAGTGTCTTGTCCATCCTTGGTCCAAAGTGATTCCGGTATCTGGGAAATCATTTCCTCTACCTTGGACGGACACCTATTTACAACAACAGTGTGTGACATTAATCTTGTTGGGGAGTCTAGCATATCCTGCGCTTCCTGAGCGTGGTTTTCGGGTATGTCCAAGAACACACCTTCAGGAGTACAGTATATGACGCATCCCATTTTGCACAGTAAATCTCTCCCTAGGAGATTAGTCGGAGCCGATGCAGCCAGCAGAAAAGAATGCTTGGTATGCAAAGGCCCTATCGTAATCTCTGCAGGTTTGCTTAAAGGGTAGTGCTGTACTACTCCTGTTACTCCCATGGATGGAATTGTTTTACCAGTGGTTCTCATGCCCACGGTCGAATTTATCACTGACTTGGCCGCCCCCGTATCTACAAGGAAATTTAGAGATTTACCAGCTACATCAATTGTGACCTCGGGTTCACTTCCAAGGTTCGCAATTAATTTCACTGGCTGCAGATTACAGGTGTGGCCTCGCCCCTATGGTGCGTGGTGGCCTCCCTGCATTGCGCTGGCAGCTATTACCTGTGAAGGGGGTAAATGGGATCTATCAGTGACTTGCCAGTCTCTTTTTGGGGGATACCTTTTTGTTTCCCCTGCGTGTGGCTCATAACTTCGTCTCTGCGGTCCTTGATCCCAATTTCGTGTGTCATGTCGTTGTCTAGGGGGTTGATATGATTTTTGTGCATTCTTTGATCTACAGTCTCGTGCATAGTGTCCCTCTTTATGACAGAAATAACAAGTTACCACATTTGACTTACCCACAGGGGTCTGAGATTTATACTGAGGTGGCCTTGTGGTCAGGGCCTGTATACTTACGGCCATTAACTTATCACTCTGCGACTCCCTGTGTCTGGTGATATTCCGATCATGATCAATAGCGGCCTCTCTCAAAGTAGCCACCGACAGACCTCGCCAACATGGTTGGGTGGTCTGTACCCTCGTCCTCAATACTTCCTTTAAACCATCCATTAACACAGATACTGCTACTTCTCTATGATTCACATTTGTCTTAATGTCTTCTATGCCTGTATACTTAGCCATATCCTGTAGTGCCCGATGAAAATAATCAGCTGCTGTTTCTCCCTCTTTCTGTTTGATGGAGAAAATTTTGTTCCATTTGACAACAGCTGGAAAATACTCTTTTAACTGTAAATTTATTCTCTTTACATTATCTTGGTTGTACACATCCGTAAGGGGTACATCTTCATCTCATTTACAGTCAGCTAAAAATCTCGCTGAGTCGACATTGGAGGGTAGACATGCCCTCAGCAATATCTGCCAGTCTTTGTTATTGGGCTCCACAGTATTTCCTAGCTCTCTAATGTATTCCTGGCTTGCAACTAGATCTTTCCTAGGATCAGGGAATTCAGACACCATTGATCTTAATTCCATTCGGGAAAAGGGGCAGTGCATGGCGATGTGTCTGAGAGGAGTGACTCCTGAAGTGTCAGTTTTCCCATTTGGCACTGCAATTACCCTAACGGGATTAAGTTCAATAACATCATTCTGAGTAGATTCTACAGCATGTGGTGAAATGGTTTCAGCATATTGTATGGTGCCGTACTTACCAGTTGATACGATCTCACCTGTCCCTCCACTAGGGGCCTTTGATACTAATCTTACGGGTTGGGCCGTGCCCACTGTTGTTTCTGCTATGGTGGCTGCTAGAGAGAGTGCCGATATTGTTGTTGGCTCATCCTCTTGGTCACAATCCTGGGGAAAGTTTAAAACAGGGTACAGCTTGCACGGGTTAACATTAGCATCCACAATCTTGGTTACATTAGTCTTAACATTTATACAGTTACTAAGTGCATGTTTATCATTCACCAGTGTGCCATTCTCTGCAACCACCTTCTCTCCCGTTATGTATGGTGGAGGTGGCGCGGTGGCTATCAGTTTTCTGATAGGGTTAGATCCACCCGCTTGAGCCAATCCTCTTTGTATTTCACCTTCCTGTTGCCATAACTGTAAATAATCATAATGTTTGATCCGTCTCTTTGCAGATTTAATGAGACATATCCTTCTCCTTAGATTCTGTAACACCTCGGGACTAAAACTGCCTACCCGTGGGAACTTTTCCCCATCGTGCACAGTCATTCTTTCCCATTCATCGCACAAAACTTCTGTGTGTGAACCGTATTTCTCACACATTACATACCTTGCCGACCCGATTGGTCGGTTTACTAAGTCAACCCGAACCGAGGTTGATCCCCCCCTCCCTGAACAACTGGCCCCCATCTTTGCAGGTGTTGCTTTCACTACCTCTGACCTTCAAATCAGGGTCTTCAGCGAACCCTTACAAAAACCAAGATGTCCGGGGTAGGCCGGCAGCGGAAGTTTACCGAGTACTCCACTCACTCGCCCACGTCGACCAATACGCCCACACACTGCCCTAGCGCTGGCGTACTCGACCTAGGGCCCCTGCGACCTGAACCTCTATTTACTGGAACATGTGGGTGTGATCCGAAGAGCACTTAACCCTTTCCAGTAACTATTGGTTGTTGGATAGTTCCCAAGTGACCAGCGAACTTCCCTTAAAATAAAAAAAATTACACAAATCACGTTAGAATGTGCAAATAGCGTTTATGACCCCTCTAGCATGCGCAAATGGTACTGGGTCAAGTTACTAACTAATGCACACAATTACGTGCGGTACAATCGTTCTGCACATAAGCAACTAATCTTATGTGCGGAGCGACCAGTGGAATCGAAAATTGTGGCTGTGAATTCCTTCAGCCTGAGCTTAATGGCCTATATGGGTACCGCACAAACCCTTTCTGGTGTTGTGCTCTTTTACTCTTTATCTATAGCGGACTTCTTAGTCTGCTGTACCTGGACCTCCTGGTCTGTCTGGACCTCCTGGTCTGTGCTACAGTAGACCTCCTGGTCTGCTATACTCTAATGCTCTTTTTTTAAATGTTTAACAAGGGATGCCTCCCAAGCCACCGTACAGTCACTTACACGTATGTACCTTCACGAGAACTCGATGATTTCCTGTGGTTCAACCCCAAAAATTAGAAACTTATATATATGTATACACACTCTTTCACCTCATATACTCTTTACTTTCGTTTCTGCGCAGAAATCCCTTTCATTCGGTATCGCAGGCTAATCCCGAGGAGTTACAACTAGAGAAGGATCTATTAGCTTAAAATTTTGGACACTGAGATCGATTTGCGCTATTATCGCGTTGCCTCCTTATCGCCTAACTAAAACAATACTATCGTGTGATTTGTATTATGTGGGCGTACCCAGACGCTCCGTTGCGTAATATACGCTCCGTGCGTCGGCCCTTGTGTCGCGCACACTAGTCCCGCCCTTTGTTAGAGACACGTGTACGCCAGCCAGGTATATCCACAGAAATACAATTTAACACGTTTATATCAATGTAGATGATCTTTAACTGTAATCATCTACCGAACACCACACCAAACTTCCTTGTATCTTAGGCAAGCTGTGCGCGTGTATTACAAATTACTCCTTAACGTATTAATATTACCTTTAACTACCAATAGCAACACATCTTTCTCAGCACGTTATCAATTGTGAAATGGCAACCAGGAAACTGATATGTGAGAATACACAAATGAAAAGAAATACATGTGTGTGCGTGCGTGCGTGTGTACGCAAAACAGAAATAAACAGTTTTTTAAAAGACACTAGCGTATTGTTCTTACCTCCGGTTCCGGATTCCACCAGCACTCCTTCAATGTAGCGAAACCGACGCTTATCTAGCCAGCACTACTGTGTCCCGATACGAAGGGATACTGCCTTCCCGCCCTTGCTGACAGATAAGTCTGTGTTCGCTAGTGCGGATATGTGGAGGACGGATGAGCCGCCAATTGATAAAGCTAACTATTTATCTTATAACATTCACAATAAATGGGTAAGAGACACAGTACGCAATTGGCGTATGAGGTACCGTAAGGGTACGCACTTAGCGTAGCATACGCTCGGCCGTGATCGAGACGCACATGCGACACGCTCGTTCACAGCTTAATGCGTGGTGTCGGGCACGCTATAGGCGGGCGACTACCGTAATGCTACACTACCAGCGTAGCGGACGCTCGAGACCACGAGGAGATCATGAGCGGCGCAGACGCTCACAGGATGACAATCAGTAAACCTTGAATGTAACGCACCGAAAGGATACTCTTATACTGTAAACCTTGTACTGAAATACTGTAGCGATATAACGCTGCTTAACCTTGTTAATGCTAAAGCTGCTTGAGCGTTTGAGACGCTCCTATTACCCTCTGCAATATACTAAACACACGATACCTTGCTAAGGTTCCAACACCTTTACTAACAAGCTTTTAGTTATATTGAAAAGGGGAAACAGTTTACAAGTCATACACTACAAGCTAACATATAATTCTAACAGAATATCTAGACAGAAATATACAATAGCGTCACAAACTTATACTATAACAGAGAGAGAGGAATGGCCAATACAAACAGAGAACTAGTTGATTACAGAGAATTACTTACACACACTGGGAATGATCGCTGCGCAGCTTTCTGGTACCAGCTCCAAGTTAGTCAAGATGAAAACCGTTTGTGGAGAGAGAGAGAGCTGCCCAGGCTGGCTGATCTTATATACACTGCGTACAGTACACTACAAAGGGACCTATAATCTCATTGTTCATTGGACACAGGAATGTCTCCCTGCATCATAACAAAAGGTCATAGGTTAGTTTGAACAGGTGGGCTGCGACTATATCAAACTGCTCAGGTGGGAGGGAATCTGAAGATTCCCGCCGCATGGGTAATGAATCGCAAATATAGTAAATGTGCAGAAAATACTAATGGCCATAACTATACGCAGGAGCGATTAATCTTTACCTCACCAGCACCGGATTGTTTCTAATAAAATGTTCTTTAGTTAGGTACCAGACACAGCTGTTCAAACCCTGTCTGACCCTTCGTACCATACAAAGAGGAATTCCTCTGTCCAGCGATCATTTACATTAAAAAAACTTACAGTCATTATTAAGGGGAACATTATCTATAAAACATACTATTTTTGGTTTTATTATTTAACGATTGAGTCGCCCGCTATACGCACACAAACTCTACCGTAAATGCACATACCACGCGCTCGAGCGCATGGCCGAGGCGCCATCACGCGGCTGCGAGTATCCGCACGCACGGGAGAGAATGTGCACGTGCAGCAGGCATGCGCATGGGGTGGATATATGGCAACGTGTAGCATGATATTTTTCCGACTTTGACAACAGTTTCTAGACTGAGTCTGGTAGGAGGGGCATAGAGGGAGGAGCTAGCCCACACTATTAAACTCTTAATGTGCCCATGGCTCCCAAGGGTCCCGTCTATACCCCATGGTACTAAATGGAACCCCAGCATCCTCTGTGGACTACGAGAAAAGGATTTACCGGTAGGTAATTAAAATCCTATTTTTGCACCTGGGCCGACCACTTGTTAGTTCAGCCACTGGCTAGCAGTATACTACCAGTATACTTATGACGCAAAGAAAAAAAGAGGCGCAATGAGGTAGCTGTGTGAGTAAGATTAGCGACCCTAGTGGCCGACACAAACACCGGGCCCATCTAGGAGTGGCACTGCAGTGTCACGCAGGATGTCCCTTCCAAAAAACCCTCCCCAAACAGCACATGACGCAAAGAAAAAAAGAGGCGCAATGAGGTAGCTGTGTGAGTAAGATTAGCGACCCTAGTGGCCGACACAAACACCGGGCCCATCTAGGAGTGGCACTGCAGTGTCACGCAGGATGTCCCTTCCAAAAAACCCTCCCCAAACAGCACATGACGCAAAGAAAAAAAGAGGCGCAATGAGGTAGCTGACTGTGTGAGTAAGATTAGCGACCCTAGTGGCCGACACAAACACCGGGCCCATCTAGGAGTGGCACTGCAGTGTCACGCAGGATGTCCCTTCCAAAAAACCCTCCCCAATCAGCACATGATGCAAAGAAAAAGAAAAGAAAAAAGAGGTGCAAGATGGAATTGTCCTTGGGCCCTCCCACCCACCCTTATGTTGTATAAACAAAACAGGACATGCACACTTTAACCAACCCATCATTTCAGTGACAGGGTCTGCCACACGACTGTGACTGATATGACGGGTTGGTTTGGACCCCCCCCAAAAAAGAAGCAATTAATCTCTCCTTGCACAAACTGGCTCTACAGAGGCAAGATGTCCACCTCATCTTCACCCTCCGATATATCACCGTGTACATCCCCCTCCTCACAGATTATCAATTCGTCCCCACTGGAATCCACCATCTCAGCTCCCTGTGTACTTTGTGGAGGCAATTGCTGCTGGTCAATGTCTCCGCGGAGGAATTGATTATAATTCATTTTAATGAACATCATCTTCTCCACATTTTCTGGATGTAACCTCGTACGCCGATTGCTGACAAGGTGAGCGGCGGCACTAAACACTCTTTCGGAGTACACACTTGTGGGAGGGCAACTTAGGTAGAATAAAGCCAGTTTGTGCAAGGGCCTCCAAATTGCCTCTTTTTCCTGCCAGTATAAGTACGGACTGTGTGACGTGCCTACTTGGATGCGGTCACTCATATAATCCTCCACCATTCTATCAATGTTGAGAGAATCATATGCAGTGACAGTAGACGACATGTCCGTAATCGTTGTCAGGTCCTTCAGTCCGGACCAGATGTCAGCATCAGCAGTCGCTCCAGACTGCCCTGCATCACCGCCAGCGGGTGGGCTCGGAATTCTGAGCCTTTTCCTCGCACCCCCAGTTGCGGGAGAATGTGAAGGAGGAGATGTTGACAGGTCGCGTTCCGCTTGACTTGACAATTTTGTCACCAGCAGGTCTTTCAACCCCAGCAGACTTGTGTCTGCCGGAAAGAGAGATCCAAGGTAGGCTTTAAATCTAGGATCGAGCACGGTGGCCAAAATGTAGTGCTCTGATTTCAACAGATTGACCACCCGTGAATCCTTGTTAAGCGAATTAAGGGCTGCATCCACAAGTCCCACATGCCTAGCGGAATCGCTCCCTTTTAGCTCCTTCTTCAATGCCTCCAGCTTCCTCTGCAAAAGCCTGATGAGGGGAATGACCTGACTCAGGCTGGCAGTGTCTGAACTGACTTCACGTGTGGCAAGTTCAAAGGGCATCAGAACCTTGCACAACGTTGAAATCATTCTCCACTGCACTTGAGACAGGTGCATTCCACCTCCTATATCGTGCTCAATTGTATAGGCTTGAATGACCTTTTGCTGCTCCTCCAACCTCTGAAGCATATAGAGGGTTGAATTCCACCTCGTTACCACTTCTTGCTTCAGATGATGGCAGGGCAGGTTCAGTAGTTTTTGGTGGTGCTCCAGTCTTCTGTACGTGGTGCCTGTACGCCGAAAGTGTCCCGCAATTCTTCTGGCCACCGACAGCATCTCTTGCACGCCCCTGTCGTTTTTTAAAAAATTCTGCACCACCAAATTCAAGGTATGTGCAAAACATGGGACGTGCTGGAATTTGCCCATATTTAATGCACACACAATATTGCTGGCGTTGTCCGATGCCACAAATCCACAGGAGAGTCCAATTGGGGTAAGCCATTCCGCGATGATCTTCCTCAGTTGCCGTAAGAGGTTTTCAGCTGTGTGCGTATTCTGGAAAGCGGTGATACAAAGCGTAGCCTGCCTAGGAAAGAGTTGGCGTTTGCGAGATGCTGCTACTGGTGCCGCCGCTGCTGTTCTTGCGGCGGGAGTCCATACATCTACCCAGTGGGCTGTCACAGTCATATAGTCCTGACCCTGCCCTGCTCCACTTGTCCACATGTCCGTGGTTAAGTGGACATTGGGTACAACTGCATTTTTTAGGACACTGGTGAGTCTTTTTCTGACGTCCGTGTACATTCTCGGTATCGCCTGCCTAGAGAAGTGGAACCTAGATGGTATTTGGTAACGGGGGCACACTGCCTCAATAAATTGTCTAGTTCCCTGTGAACTAACGGCGGATACCGGACGCACGTCTAACACCAACATAGTTGTCAAGGCCTCAGTTATCCGCTTTGCAGTAGGATGACTGCTGTGATATTTCATCTTCCTCGCAAAGGACTGTTGAACAGTCAGTTGCTTACTGGAAGTAGTACAAGTGGGCTTACGACTTCCCCTCTGGGATGACCATCGACTCCCAGCGGCAACAACAGCAGCGCCAGCAGCAGTAGGCGTTACACGCAAGGATGCATCGGAGGAATCCCAGGCAGGAGAGGACTCGTCAGAATTGCCAGTGACATGGCCTGCAGGACTATTGGCATTCCTGGGGAAGGAGGAAATTGACACTGAGGGAGTTGGTGGGGTGGTTTGCGTGAGCTTGGTTACAAGAGGAAGGGATTTACTGGTCAGTGGACTGCTTCCGCTGTCACCCAAAGTTTTTGAACTTGTCACTGACTTATTATGAATGCGCTGCAGGTGACGTATAAGGGAGGATGTTCCGAGGTGGTTAACGTCCTTACCCCTACTTATTACAGCTTGACAAAGGGAACACACGGCTTGACACCTGTTGTCCGCATTTCTGGTGAAATACCTCCACACCGAAGAGCTGATTTTTTTGGTATTTTCACCTGGCATGTCAACGGCCATATTCCTCCCACGGACAACAGGTGTCTCCCCGGGTGCCTGACTTAAACAAACCACCTCACCATCAGAATCCTCCTGGTCAATATCCTCCCCAGCGCCAGCAACACCCATATCCTCCTCATCCTGGTGTACTTCAACACTGACATCTTCAATCTGACTATCAGGAACTGGACTGCGGGTGCTCCTTCCAGCACTTGCAGGGGGCGTGCAAATGGTGGAAGGCGCATGCTCTTCACGTCCAGTGTTGGGAAGGTCAGGCATCGCAACCGACACAATTGGACTCTCCTTGTGGATTTGGGATTTCGAAGAATGCACAGTTCTTTGCTGTGCTGCTTTTGCCAGCTTGAGTCTTTTCATTTTTCTAGCGAGAGGCTGAGTGCTTCCATCCTCATATGAAGCTGAACCACTAGCCATGAACATAGGCCAGGGCCTCAGCCGTTCCTTGCCACTCCGTGTGGTAAATGGCATATTGGCAAGTTTACGCTTCTCCTCCGACAATTTTATTTTAGGTTTTGGAGTCCTTTTTTTTCTGATATTTGGTGTTTTGGATTTGACATGCTCTGTACTATGACATTGGGCATCGGCCTTGGCAGACGACGTTGCTGGCATTTCATCGTCTCGGCCATGACTAGTGGCAGCAGCTTCAGCACGAGGTGGAAGTGGATCTTGATCTTTCCCTAATTTTGGAACCTCAACATTTTTGTTCTCCATATTTTAATAGGCACAACTAAAAGGCACCTCAGGTAAACAATGGAGATGGATACTAGTATACAATTATGGACTGCCTGCCGACTGCAGACACAGAGGTAGCCACAGCCGTGAACTACCGTACTGTACTGTGTCTGCAGCTAATATAGACTGGTTGATAAAGAGAAGATGTCTATGTAACTATGTATGTATAAAGAAGACTGAAAAAAATCCACGGTTAGGTGGTATACAATTATGGACGGACTGCCTGCCGAGTGCAGACACAGAGGTAGCCACAGCCGTGAACTACCGTACTGTACTGTGTCTGCAGCTAATATAGACTGGTTGATAAAGAGAAGATGTCTATGTAACTATGTATGTATAAAGAAGAATGAAAAAAAACCACGGTTAGGTGGTATACAATTATGGACGGACTGCCTGCCGAGTGCAGACACAGAGGTAGCCACAGCCGTGAACTACCGTACTGTACTGTGTCTGCAGCTAATATAGACTGGTTGATAAAGAGAAGATGTCTATGTAACTATGTATGTATAAAGAAGAATGAAAAAAATCCACGGTTAGGTGGTATTACAATTATGGACGGACTGCCTGCCGAGTGCAGAGACACAGAGGTAGCCACAGCCGTGAACTACCGTACTGTGTCTGCTGCGACTGGATGATAAATGATATAAAAAATATATATATATCACTACTGCAGCCGGACAGGTATATATTATATATTATATAATGACGGACCTGCTGGACACTGTCTGTCAGCAGAATGAGTTTTATTTTTATAGAATAAAAAAAAAAAAAACACACAAGTGAAGTCACACGACGAGTGTTTAACTTTTTCAGGCAATCACAATATAAGTATACTACTAACTATACTGGTGGTCAGTGTGGTCAGGTCACTGGTCAGTCACACTGGCAGTGGCACTCCTGCAGCAAAAGTGTGCACTGTTTAATTTTAATATAATATGTACTCCTGGCTCCTGCTATAACCTATAACTGGCACTGCAGTAGTGCTCCCCAGTCTCCCCCACAATTATAAGCTGTGTGAGCTGAGCAGTCCGACAGATATATAATATATATAGATGATGCAGCACACTGGCCTGAGCCTGAGCAGTGCACACAGATATGGTATGTGACTGACTGAGTCACTGTGTGTATCGCTTTTTTCAGGCAGAGAACGGATATATTAAATAAACTGCACTGTGTGTCTGGTGGTCACTCACTATATAATATATTATGTACTCCTGGCTCCTGCTATAACCTATAACTGGCACTGCAGTAGTGCTCCCCAGTCTCCCCCACAATTATAAGCTGTGTGAGCTGAGCAGTCAGACAGATATATATAATATTATATATAGATAATAGATGATGCAGCACACTGGCCTGAGCCTGAGCAGTGCACACAGATATGGTATGTGACTGACTGAGTCACTGTGTGTATCGCTTTTTTCAGGCAGAGAACGGATATATTAAATAAACTGCACTGTGTGTCTGGTGGTCACTCACTATATAATATATTATGTACTCCTGGCTCCTGCTATAACCTATAACTGGCACTGCAGTAGTGCTCCCCAGTCTCCCCCACAATTATAAGCTGTGTGAGCTGAGCAGTCAGACAGATATATATAATATTATATATAGATAATAGATGATGCAGCACACTGGCCTGAGCAGTGCACACAGATATGGTATGTGACTGAGTCACTGTGTGCTGTGTATCGCTTTTTTCAGGCAGAGAACGGATTATAAAGTAAACTGCACTGTCCTCACTAGTAAACTCTCTCCACTCAGTCTCTACACTTCTACAGTAACAGTACTCCTCCTAGTCAGCTCCAGTAAATCTCTCTCAGTCTCTTATAATCTAAATGGAGAGGACGCCAGCCACGTCCTCTCCCTATCAATCTCAATGTGAAAATGGCGGCGACGCGCGGCTCCTTATATAGAATCCGAGTCTCGCGATAGAATCCGAGCCTCGCGAGAATCCGACAGCGTCATGATGACGTTCGGGCGCGCTCGGGTTAACCGAGCAAGGCGGGAAGATCCGAGTCGCTCGGACCCGTGAAAAAAAACATGAAGTTCTGGCGGGTTCGGATTCAGAGAAACCGAACCCGCTCATCTCTACTTAGTGATGCCCACACACACCCTCCCTCCCTCCCATACTTTGTTGGCAACGTGCACAAAACCCCTGGCAATGTGCTGGAGATCCCTGACAACGCGCATGAAACCTCTGGCAACGCGCAGGAGACCCCTGCGAGCATAGAACCCAGAGCATGAAACCCCTGACAACGTGCATGAAACCCTTTGCAATGAGCATGAGACCCCTGACAACAGGCAGGTAATTTAAAAGTAATTGGAAGCCTTACTGTGTTGCATCATTTGTAAGGGGCATTATTGTGTATGGGGCATAAAATGGTGTCAGGGTCATAACTGTGGCATAATGGGCATTACGGTGTGTGGCATATTGTGTAATGGGCATTACAATGTGTAATAGGCATTATGGTGTGTGGCATAATGTGTAATAGGCATAACGGTGTGTGGCATTATGTGTAATGGGCATTAGGGTGTGTGGCATAATGTGTAATAGGCATTATGGTGTGGCATAATGTGTAATAGACATTACGGTGTGTGGCATAATGTGTAATGGGCATTACATTGTGTTGCATAATGTGTAATGGGCATTAGTCACTGCCGCAGCTGCCCGTTCATTCCCGCTGCCCCCTCCCGCCGCGCACCCACCAACAAAAACATATATCGGCACCTATGGGCTGCGGCACTTACGATATAAAAATCTGACATTATCAGAAAGGAGTTTATTCATAGAAGCTCGGGCCTCTTCAAGGTCAGTGTAATGTTGAGGGGACTGAGATTTCTTATGCATAGTTTCTAAGATTTGTATCGTGGCTAATAAGTCATCCCTCTGCTTAATTTTTTGCTTTTTCCGGTTGGACCCTATCTGGATACAAACACCCCGCAAGACACACTTATGTGCCTCCCATATCGAAACCTTAGAAGTGTCATCGTGGTCATTATTGCTAATATAGGAGTCTATAGCGGAATCTAATTGGGATCTACAGGATGTGTCTTGGTGAAGAGTATCATTAAAATGCCACGACCACGACCTTCATGACCGTTTGGGAAGGCGTAGTGTGAGGCTAACAGGGGCATTATCTGACCATGTAATTTGCCCTATCGAAGCGTCAGATAACAAATGGAGGTGTCAGTGATTTAAAAACAAATAATGTATTCTGGAGTATGCCTGATGGGAATGTGAAAAATAAGACTAGTCAGTGTCTGAGGGGTGAGTTAATCTCCAAGTGTCGATCAGCTGGTGGTCAAGCAAGCTGCGCCTCACCTTCCTATACTCCTTTTCTGGTCTATAGGAAACTTTTTTTGAGGTATTATGGAGAGGTTCAAGAGTCCAATTTAAGTCGCCACCTTTTACCATTACCCCTTCAAGAAGAGGTTCAACTTTTTCTAAAACAGAGGACAAAAGGGAAGGCTGTTTCATGTTGGAAGCATATACATTCAAAAAGGAGAAACGTTGGTTATTAATTTCACATTTAACCAATAAGCCTCTGCCCTCCAGTATTCTATGAGAAGTGACATTAAGAACGGGTATGTGTCGTGCTAGTAATATTGCCACACCTAACATCTTCCCAGAGGGGTTATTAGCTGTAAAAACATGAGGATAATAGTGACATTTAATCGATGGGACATTACCGATCTTAAAGTGCTTTTTCTAAATGAAAGCAATGTCCACTTTCTCATCTCTAAGCCATTTAAGGTGTTTGGATCGCTTCTCAGGAATATTGAGGCCTTTTACGTTAAGGGTAGTTATATGCAAGTCGTCAAATCCCATTATAGGTCAAACAAGAGAGAATCCCTATTTGTCACATAACCCATAAAACAGCAGAGGAACGGTGGCCATTGATCAAAATGTCTAACACAAAGAGCTGAGAAAAGGAGCTGAGAGGAGGCACCAGGGATAAACAGTAGAAGTGAAAGAACATCAGAGAAAGCGAGAAAGAAGACTTGTACAAAGAGATGTACAGCAGAGTACACAGATGTAGTATAAAATAGACAACAACGTGACAGAAAGGACAACTGCAAATGGATCAGGAGTGGATACCTGCCGACTCCCATCCCAGAGGAACAGTGGATGCAGCCTGGGGGACTAACGGGGGGCCAAGGACAGCGACCACCCATGCTACAAGATCAACAACTTTAAAAGTTACCAAGAAGCGAAAACTAGCAAATTATGATGTAAATGAATTTGAATATGAAGAAAAGCGGTCATAGCCGACATATGAACTTCACTGTAAACGAATAAGAGAATCATTCTAACAGTAGCAAGCTACATCTAATATGTGGAATATAGGCAGACATTATGCATTCAATAGCATAGTTAGTAAGAGAAAAGAAAATCTAAGCATATGTCAGCAAAAACAACAATTATCTCACCAATAGGAAGTATAACATATTAATCAAGTCGGCTCAGAGGATTGCGGGTCTGTAGGATGTTTCCCCCGTTTCTGCGGGGACCATACTTGTTGCCACATATCATCGTGATGAGCAATGGAGGGAAGTTCAGGTTGGCGGTGGAATAAGTACCAATCTCGTAGCATTAGAGGATGTATACCAAGGGCGGTGAAGAAAGCTGGTAGATCTGATGGCTTGGAGAGCGTAGCTGATCTGCCATTATGGGAAACCTGGAGAGAGAATGGGAAGCCCCAATGATATTTCAGTTCATGTTTCCGAAGAGTGTCAGCAAGGGGCTTCAGAGCTCTGCGCTGCTGTAGAGTCAACCAGACCAAATCCGGAAATAGCTGTATCTTTTCTCCTTGGAAGTCAATTCCGTCCAGCTGGTGAGCCTTCCGCAGTATCTCCTCTTTTTGGGTATAATAATGTAGCCTGCAGATCACATCTCGCGGCCAGTCTGATGGCAAGCCTCTAGGTCTGAGGTCGCGATGTGCCCTATCAAATACATTATTTCTGTTGGGATCTAGATCAATAATTTCTCCAAATATTTTTGTAAGAACGTTCGTTACGTCATCCCCCTGGATATCTTCAGGCAGGCCTCTGACCCTAATATTGTTCAGCCTCCCGTGATTACCCATATCTTTAATTTGGGATTTAAGGAAGGAAATGTCTGTTGTCTGTTGCGAGATCACCTCTCTAAATTTAGTTAGAGAGTCCACAGTAGTTGGTTCATGTTGCTCCAATGAAACAACTACTGAAACTTGGTGGATAACAAGCGAGTCTCAAAAGCCAAAAGGTCCAGTTTTGTGGGCAGTGATTTAACATGGGACAGAATTTTGCTTATTTCTGCGGTTATGGAAGAGGCCGCCTGAGGCTGCGTGTCACCAGATGAGGACATACCGTTGGATGATGTAGACAAAGTCGGAGAAGCAGGGATTGCTTTGGCAGAAGATGGATCTGAACTAGGTGATATTAAGAACTGACGTAGATCAGACGAATGACGATCAGTAGATCTCGGTGTCCCTTCCTGCTTGGTCTTAGTTTTTATTTATATTGCCTCTCACCATGAAATCGAGCCTTAGAAAACCTGTGCAGCGGCCGAATAGCAGGACAGACTTCACTGCTCTAGCCTTGGTATTATGAAAACGCGTGGGTCATCACTGTGCGATAGCCCCCCAAGTAGCACTAAGTGGCCATCAGCAGTTGGACTTCAGCATTCTGAGAATGGAGATGAGGGTCCTTCCCATTTTCAATGGGAGGTAATGTGGATTGAGGATATGACTCGGCTGCACACTTCAGATAATATATACGAAATGCATAATGTGTGTCGTAAATGTCTGTAAACGAAGTAGGTGGAGGGTCAGTATAACAGTGTAGAGCAGATCCAAAACAGCACCTGTTATCTTGTGTTGCTAATCTGGTTGTATTTAGTGGCTTCTGCAGATAGGAATCTGGCTAGATAATGTCTCCTCCCCTGTCAATGGTGCAAGCTACTTGCTGGGGTCCAGCACACAATTAAATGTCTGCCCAGGGTAATGGATGTCCCTGATCAGGGACAGGGATAGTTCAGCTGGGAGGCTTAGATGTTAAATAGCCCCAGGTTATAAAGAGAAACGTTGCAACTCTCCTGCAGCCGGCCACTCCGTCGCACCCAGCCTGTTGTGCAGCTCCTGTCAGTGCGCAGAGTTAAGATGGCCACCGCAGCTCTCCCAGCCGGGCCTTCCAGCCGCTTCCGCTACTCTCACCTCCGCAAAGCTGCTTCTATCTTCACAGTGTGGCACCACATATATTGCAGCCGCTGGGGAGAACTGGCATCCGCTCCCGTTCCACCTCCTGCCGCCGGACCTCCGCGCCGCACAGCTCAGCTGCCCGCCGTGGATCCCACTGCCGGCTGTTCCTGGTGCTCCAGTCCCTGGCTTGGTGAGTGAGGACAGGCCGCAATCCGCAGGAGCACACAGACACGATCCCCGATTCTGCAGACCTGCTCCACTGACACGGGACCCTTCGCCCAGGTTTAGGGGACAACACAGGCACTACAAGGAGATTCCAATGGGGCTAGATCAGGGGTGTAGTATGGTATGCCGGCGGCCGGGATACCGACAGCTGAGCAAGCGCAAATGAGCCCCTTATGGGCACGGTTGCGCGCTACGCTATTAAATCTCCCTCCAGGGGAGTCCTGGACCCCAAGAGGAGAATAGTTGTCGGTATGACGGGTGTTGGGTTTCCAGCGCCGGTATACTTAGCCCCAGGATCCCAACAGCCAGCATACTGAATACCAACCCTAGATCAGGGCTCAAATGCTCCGATATCCCGGAGCTCATACAAGGTACTGCTGCTCAGTATGGCGTTCAAGCCACGCCCCCATGTATCAATTTCTAACACTATAGGGACTGTTACTGATACTGAATACAAGGCCACAATTTTTTTTTTTAATGCTTTTATTTTGTAACTTATGCAACAATTTAATGGAATGAGCTGAGTACCAGCAAATGCATTGATCCGCTTTGTCACTGACCTAGGTTGGGGGTGTTGTGAACTCGGGGGTTCTCCCGATGGTAGGGGAGAGGAACCACAGTTGGGTCGGAACAGGGATGGCTTGATATAGGTCTTCCTCATACAGGACTCTGACAGAAAAGCTTGGTGAAAATATTAAAGGACTTTATTGCAGGAAGAGAGCAACACAATGTCACATAATAGAGAAGGAGTGTATGGAGAAATGTCCAGGAAGAACTTGTGAGTGACGGTAAAAGATACTGGTTAAAGACACTGTGGTGGTTAAAGACACTGATGATTTGAAGAACTTGAGAGCGGTGGTGAAAGACACTGATGATTTGAAGAACTTGAGAGCGGTGGTGAAAGACACTGATTATTTGAAGAACTTGAGAGCGGTGGTTAAAGACACTGATGATTTGAAGAACTTGAAAGCGGTGGTGAAAGACACTGATGATTTGAAGAACTTGAGAGCGGTGGTTAAAGACACTGATGATTTGAAGAACTTGAAAGCGGTGGTTAAAGACACTGATGGTTTGAAGAACTTGAGAGCGAGGGTTAAAGACACTGAAGACTTGTATACCTTGAGAGCGAGGGTTAAAGACACTGAGGACTTGTATAACTTGAGAGTGAGGGTTAAAGACACTGAGGACTTGTATAACTTGAGAGCGACGTTTAACCTGCAGCCCACGCTGACTCCAAGAAGCACTGGTGACTAGAGCGCAGTGGAACCCAGCAGCGGCTGGGAACGCTGGAAGCTGTGCAACAACTGACACCTGGAAATGCCGGAGACTCTGTGGTATGCTGCAGAGAGATCCGCCGAGGACAGAAGCACTGGCATCCACTTCAGGGAAAATGACGATGCTCAGGCGCCGAGGCGCTGCCCGGCGTCTGCCTTTGAATCTCCCGCCTCCGCTGGATTGGCGGAACAGTCTGATGATGTCACCTGCTCCCCGCCCACGTGATGCCGGGTGTCATGGCGGCGCCCCTGCTCCGGAGAACCGCCGGGAGCCGCGCCAGCCAGGTGCCGGAGCCCGTGGACCAACGAAGGTGGAGGCCGCAACACAGACCAGCAGGCATGCAGGGGTAAGCGCGGTGAACGCCACCTATGGCGTGTGACAGTACCCCCTCCTCCAGGAGTGGCCCCCGGACACTTTCCAGGTTTTGTTGGATGTCTGGAGTGGAAAATCCGCACCAGTCGGGGAGCCATAATCTCAGTAGCCTTGACCCAGCTCCTCTCCTCAGGGCCAAAACCTTTCCACTCCACCAAATACTGTAGATTCTTGTGAAGATAACGAGAGTCAAGAATAGCTTTGATTTCAAAGTCCGTTCCAGCTTCAGACTCTGCAGAGGTTGGCCTTGGGGACTTTGAATGGAACCGGTTTAAAATAAGGGGGCGAAGGAGAGAAACATGAAAGGAGTTTGGCATCCGGAGGTGGGAAGGCAATCCCAATTTGCAGACAACCGGGTTCAGGACTTGTAACACGGGGTAAGGACCAATAAACTTTGGGGCGAACTTCATAGTGGGCACCCTTAACCGGAGGTTGCGGGTGGAAAGCCATACCCTGTTACCAACCTTGTATTGGGGAGCTGCTCGTCGCTTCTATCCGCAAAGAACTTATAGCGGCCGGAAACTCTCTTGAGATTAGCATGAACTCGACTCCAATTTTGGCTGAAGTGCCGAAGAGTAGAGGCTGCAGCAGGAACCTCCTCCGGAGGACAAATGGGTAATTCAGGAACTTGAGGATGGAACCCATAATTAATGAAAAATGGGGACTCACCAGTCGAAGAGTGGTACAGATGATTATGGGCAAACTCGGCCCATGGCAATAGTTCCACCCAATCATCTTGTGAAGGAGAAAGATAAACACTGAGAAAAGTCTCTAAATCTTGATTGACGCGTTCAGTTTGCCCATTGGTTTGTGGATGGTAAGCGGATGAAAACTTGAGTTTTATTTGTAAGGCCGTACAGAGAGCTCTCCAGAATCTTGCAGTGAATTGTACCCCCCGGTCAGAGACAATTTCCTGAGGTAAGCCGTGCAGGCGGAAATGTTCTCGGATAAATAACAAAGCCAACTTGGGAGCTGATGGTAACCCAGTCAAAGGTACAAAATGTGCCATCTTAGAGAAACGGTCGATAATTACCCAGACAGTATTGTGACCCTTGGAGAGGGGCAGTTCGGTGACAAAGTCCATAGAGATATAAGTACAAGGCCTCTGAGGAATGGACAGTGGATGCAATAACCCCGCAGGAGGCAAACGAGGAATTTTGTGCTGAGCACACTGAGGACATGAGTTGACATAATCTTGAATATCCTTCTTCATAGTGTCCCACCAGTAAGACCTTTGTAGAAACTCGCCCATCTTTTGAACTCCAGGATGACCGGAAAACTTGGAAACGTGAGCCCACTGCAACAACCTTGGTCGAAATTTAGCTGGCACAGACATTCTCCCAGGAGGAGGACCCAAAGCGGTGGGAGCCGCTGACATAGAAAGTGGACTGAGAATCAAAGCCTTCTCAACGGAATTCTCCTCATCCGAAGCTGTTAAGGAACGGGATAAAGCATCAGCCTTGGTGTTAAAAGTCCCAGCCCGGTACTTAATAACAAACGAAAACCGGGTAAAGAAGAGCGCCCATCTAGCTTGACGGGGATACAAGCACTGGGCCGTCTTGAGGTACAGCAAATTCTTATGATCAGTGAAAACTGTAATTAGGTGTTTAGCACCTTCCAAAAGATATCTCCATTCCTCCAAGGCAGATTTTATTGCCAAAAGCTCTTTGTCTCCAATGGTGTAATTCTGTTCCGCAGGAGAGAATAGGCAAGAATGGAAACTACATGGATGTAACTTCCCATCTGGAGCGTACTGCGAAAGCACGGCACCTATGCCTACCGAGGAAGCATCAACCTCCAAGAAGAATGGTTTTGAAAAATTTGGTTGTTGAAGGACTGGAGCGGACATAAAGGCTGCCTTTAACTGAGCGAACGCTGCTACAGCTTCGGAGGACCAATGACTTGGGTCAGAACCCTTCTTGGTTTGGGCAGTAATGGGTGCCACGATGGTAGAGAATCCCTTTATGAATTTCCGGTAGTAATTTGCGAAGCCCAGAAATCGTTGTACCGCTTTCAAGGAAAGAGGCTGAGTCCAGTCCCGGATGGCAGTGAGTTTCTCTGGATCCATACGAAGCTCCGTGCCCGAAATTATGTAACCAAGAAATGGAATAGAAGGAACCTCAAAAGTACATTTGGAAATCTTGCCATAAAGATGGTTCTCTCGCAATCGACGAAGTACCTCTTTGTCCTGTATTCTGTGCTCTGTGAGATTTTTAGAAAATATCAGAATGTCATCCAAATATACCACTACACTTAGGTATAGCATATCCCGAAAGACTTTGTTAATGAATCCCTGGAAGACGGCAGGGGCGTTGCTGTATCCAAACGGCATTACCAGATACTCGTAATGCCTGTCCCTGGTATTGAAGGCCGTCTTCCATTCGTCCCCCTGTCGGATAAGTATCAAATTATAAGCTCCCCTTAAATCAAGCTTGGTGAAAACTCGGGCTCCGCGAACTCTATCAAAAAGCTCCGTAATGAGCGGCAAAGGATACTTGTTCTTAATGGTGACATCATTTAGACCACGATAGTCAATACATGGTCTCAGCCCTCCGTCCTTCTTCTTCACAAAAAAGAAACCCGCCCCCGCCGGAGAAGTAGAGGGGCGAATTAATCCTTTCTGTAGATTAGACTTGATATAGTCCGACATAGCTTGGGTCTCTGGCAATGATAAGGGATAAGTGCGACCCCGAGGTGGCATTTCCCCCGGAATGAGCTCAATGGGACAGTCCCAGGGTCTATGTGGTGGTAGTAGATCGGCCGCTTGCTCCGAGAACATGTCAGAAAACTCCCGATAGGCCTCCGGAATGAGCCCTTCATCTGACTTGGAAGATACACGGAGCAGATAGACTGGGGTGAGACAATTTGAATGACAAAAAGAACTCCAAGATGTTATTTGTGTCGAACTCCAGTCGACGTGAGGGTTGTGAAGTTTAAGCCAAGGAAGGCCAAGAACCAGATCGTGGGGCATCTCCCGAATCACTAGGAACTCTAGGTGTTCTTGATGCAGAGCTCCCACTTGCAGTTTGATTGGTACTGTACAACTTGAAATCAGACCGTTAGAAATTTGGGTACCGTTGATAGCAGTCAACGTAATAGGTCATTCAACCGACCGTAGCTTACAACCCAGATCCTGGGCACAGGTAGGGGAAATAAAATTCCCTGCAGCCCCTGAGTCCAGCAGAGCCTTAACGGGTTTGGCTATTGACTCGGAGAACAGAGACACGGAGAGTAAACAGTCCACTGGCGGAGAAGGTTTAGAAGAAACTCCTAGCTCGACTCCTCCGGAACAAGCTAGGACTGCCCGTTTCCCGGGCGAGACTTGCAAAACTTGAGAAAGTGATCCGCGGCTCCACAGTAGAGGCAGAGTCTACCCTCATGACGACGCTGACGTTCTTCTGGGGACAGCCGGGATCGATTAATCTGCATGGGTTCATCAGGACTTGGAATAATCGTTTGCTTAGACGGAAGAGATCGGACCCTTGATCGATCTGACCGACTACGTTCGCCACCTCGTTCCTGCATGCGAAAGTCTACCTTTACACAGAGCGAGATCAACTGTTCCAAAGAATCCGGCAAATCTCTAGTGACCAACTCGTCCTTTAGACGATCGGAGAGCCCGTTCCAAAAGGCAGCCCGAAGGGCATCATTATTCCAGCGCAGTTCTGAGGCTATGGTCTGAAAATTAATCACATACTGTCCCACTGAACGAGAGCCTTGTCGGACACGAAGCAAGTCTGCAGAGGCAGCGATCGCCCTGCCGGGCTCATCAAAGATCCTCCGGAATGACGTAATGAAATTGGTGTAACTAGAAACCAATGGATCAGATCGCTCCCATAACGGAGACACCCAATCCAACGCTGAACCCTCGAGCAAAGAAATAATGTATGCCACCTTGGACAGATCAGTAGGGAAGTTATGTGAAAGCAGTTCAAAATGTACCTCGCACTGATTGAGAAAACCATGGCAATTCTTTGGATTCCCATTATAGCGAGAAGGAGTAGGGAGCTGAAGGCGTGACCTGGTTCCAGAGGAGGATGGAATATTACTAGAGACAACCACTGGAGCGGGTACTGGAGCTGGGGCCGGTACTACTGAGGCCAGAGAAGTCTGAATTTGATCCAGCCGACCAGATAATTCCTGGAGATAATGCATCACCTGGCCCTGTGCTGCTTCCTGACTTTGTACTCGAGAAATCAAGTCCTGGATGGTACTTGCCTCTGGGCTCCGATCTCCCGGGTCCATGAGGCCTGAGTATACTGTCACTGACCTAGGTTGGGGGTGTTGTGAACTCGGGGGTTCTCCCGATGGTAGGGGAGAGGAACCACAGTTGGGTCGGAACAGGGATGGCTTGATATAGGTCTTCCTCATACAGAACTCTGGCAGAAAAGCTTGGTGAAAATATTAAAGGACTTTATTGCAGGAAGAGAGCAACACAATGTCACATAATAGAGAAGGAGTGTATAGAGAAATGTCCAGGAAGTACTTGTGAGTGACGGTAAAAGATACTGGTGACTGAAGAACTTGAGAGCGGTGGTTAAAAGACACTGATGATTAGAATAACTTGAGAGCGGTGGTTAAGACTCTGATAATTTGAAGAACTTGAGAGCGGTGGTTAAAGACACTGATGATTTGAAGAACTTGAGAGCGGTGGTTAAAGACACTGATGATTTGAAGAACTTGAGAGTGGTGGTTAAACACACTCATGATTTGAAGAACTTGAGAGCGGTGGTGAAAGACACTGATGATTTGAAGAACTTGAGAGCGGTGGTGAAAGACACTGATGATTTGAAGAACTTAAGAGCGGTGGTTAAAGACACTGATGATTTGAAGAACTTGAGAGCGGTGGTTAAAGACACTGATGATTTGAAGAACTTGAGAGCGGTGGTGAAAGACACTGATGATTTGAAGAACTTGAGAGCGGTGGTTAAAGACTGATGATTTGAAGAACTTGAGAGCGGTGGTTAAAGACACTGATGGTTTGAAGAACTTGAGAGCGTGGGTTAAAGACACTGAAGACTTGTATACCTTGAGAGCGAGGGTTAAAGACACTAAGGACTTGTATAACTTGAGAGTGAGGGTTAAAGACACTGAGGACTTGTATAACTTGAGAGCGACGTTTAACCTGCAGCCCACGCTGACTCCAAGAAGCACTGGTGACTAGAGCGCAGTGGAACCCAGCAGCGGCTGGGAACGCTGGAAGCTGTGCAACAAATGACACCTGGAAATGCCAGAGACACTGTGGTATGCTGCAGAGAGATCCACCGAGGACAGAAGCACTGGCATCCACTTCAGGGTAAAAGACGATACTCAGGCGCCGAGGCGCTGCCCGGTGGCTGCCTTTGAATCTCCCGCCTCCGCTGGATTGGTGGAACAGTCTGATGACGTCACCTGCTCCCCGCCCACGTGATGCCGAGTGTCATGGCGGCGCCCCTGCCCCGGAGAACCGCCGGGAGCCGCGCCAGCCAGGCGCCGGAGCCCGTGGACCAATGAAGGCGGAGGCCGCAACACAGACCAGCAGGCACGCAGGGGTAAGCGTGGTGAACGCCGTCTATGGCATGTGACATGCTTCTTCTGGGAAGCCATATAGCAGATATAAAAATAAAATAAAGTAACAGAAAAAATATATAGAAAAACAAAAAAATAGATGTTCCATTTTTTTTTTATGTTTTTTTTTGGGGGGGGGTTATTCAAAACAGCCTCCAAAAAAATGATCTACTGAATATATCAGCTGTCCTCAAAAAAAGGGGTCATTCATGAAAATCAGAACAGGCAGGTCAATCCAGACTCCAAAAGGTCAGGTCGGGTCTTTATTTAGCAATCATTAGCTATGGGCCATATAGTTGTACTATTTGTACACAAATTAATGTGTACCCTGAAATGCTGTGTGACGGCCAAGGGCAAGAGATTGTTGGCAATTCATATTGTACCTACATTAATTTGCAGGCTTGCATGGAATTTAAAAACACAAAGTTTTGCTAAATCCTTTTCAATTATTCCTCTAGTTTACTCACTATTTCACAATGTTCATGTTATGTAACTGGGTTAGAAAGTGGAGTCTGATAGCATAAGCTCATATAGTGAAATCTCACTAGTGATCAGATAAGTTAAAGATTTTAACACCAGCAAGAAGCTAACATACATCTTTCAATCAGATAATTTGGATAAATGGGCCAAAGTTCCTTTTAATTCCAAAGGTTATATTGGATACCTGAGTTGTCAGTAATAAAAAGTAGGCTTTAGCTTAGTCAAAATCTTCACTGTTTGGGAGGAGACATAACAGGACAAGTAGTTCCCGACACACATCAGTGACAGGGGATACAGGGCTCCTTTGCCCACTATGAAAGTGTTTCCGTGTGTGCCATCCCTGCAGTGAAACACCATGGCACCTACCGAAGAGACAAAACAAGCCAAAGTGCGTCAGAGAAAGAAAAATCTCAAGACAGACCAAGACCAAAATGGTAATTACCAAGCACGTGTTAGTGTGTGACTAATGCCTACTTGTGGGACAGACAACGTAATAGGCAATTTCTGTGTATTTGTGATGATGGTACTTTTGGCTTACAAGGCATCCCCATTAGGCTACATCATCACAGGTGCTTTTATTGAGCTTTTATTGAGCATGGAAGGAGCAGTAGTGTCTGAAGAAATGGGAGAAATAACATTAATTATCACTCACCCACCTGCTGTATTTATTTATTTATTTATTTATTAACAGTTTCTTATATAGCGCAGCATATTCCGTTGTGCTTTACAATTAGAACAACAGTAATAGAACAAAACTGGGTAAAAACAGACAGACATAGAGGTAGGAAGGCCCTGCTCGCAAGCTTACAATCTATAGGGAAATAGGCATTGATACACAAGGATAGATGCTACCTATTGCATAATGGTCCACCAGATTGCTAGGTTCTTAATGGGTTGTATGATGATACCCCGCAATGTTGGCCAAGTGTCAGGAGGGTGTGAGAGTAAAGAAAGACAAAATATGTGATGTTATGTATACTGTACAGAGAGCATGTAATTAGATAGGGAATCACTGAAGATTATGTGGGTGGTCTGGAATTTGATAGGCATGTCTGAAGAGGTGAGTTTTCAGGGAACGTTTAAAGGTTTGGAGACTAGAGGTGAGTCTTATTGTGCGTGGGAGGGCATTCCACAGAGTGGGTGAAGCCCGGATAAAGTCCTGTAATTTTGAGTGTGAACAAGTAATGCGTGTGGATGAGAGACGTAGATCTTGTGTAGAGCGGAGAGGTCGGATAGGGAGATATTTTGAGATGAGTGTATTTCCTCTGCACACCAGAATAAGGCCATGTGGAAATAGCCTTAAGGCATTCTCAGGCTTAGAAATAATATATGGTCCACTTTAAGAAGGACATTTTCTAGGTATGTGCCTTCACTCAGGACTGAAGCTGGGTACACACTATACAATATATTGGCCGATCTTGCTGTACATCAGATGGGACAATGTGACAGATGACATGGTGTAATTACATTGAGCATGTAAGGATATATCCTGCCAACAAACTGCAGATGGTATAGTGTGCACAGCGATGCAATAATAAGAATTTACTTACCGATAATTCTATTTCTCATAGTCCGTAGTGGATGCTGGGGACTCCGTCAGGACCATGGGGAATAGCGGCTCCGCAGGAGACAGGGCACAAAAGCAAGCTTTTAGGATCACATGGTGTGTACTGGCTCCTCCCCCCATGACCCTCCTCCAAGCCTCAGTTAGGTACTGTGCCCGGACGAGCGTACACAATAAGGAAGGATCTTGAATCCCGGGTAAGACTCATACCAGCCACACCAATCACACCGTACAACTTGTGATCTGAACCCAGTTAACAGTATGATAACAAAGAAGTAGCCTCTAAAAAAAGATGGCTCACAACAATAATAACCCGATTTTTGTAACAATAACTATGTACAAGTATTGCAGACAATCCGCACTTGGGATGGGCGCCCAGCATCCACTACGGACTATGAGAAATAGAATTATCGGTAAGTAAATTCTTATTTTCTCTAACGTCCTAGTGGATGCTGGGGACTCCGTCAGGACCATGGGGATTATACCAAAGCTCCCAAACGGGCGGGAGAGTGCGGATGACTCTGCAGCACCGAATGAGAGAACTCCAAGTCCTCTTTAACCAGAGTATCAAATTTGTAAAATTTTACAAACGTGTTCTCCCCTGACCACGTAGCTGCTCGGCAAAGTTGTAATGCCGAGACCCCTCGGGCAGCCGCCCAAGATGAGCCCACCTTCCTTGTGGAGTGGGCTTTAACAGTTTTAGGCTGTGGCAGGCCTGCCACAGAATGTGCAAGTTGGATTGTGCTACAGATCCAACGAGCAATCGTCTGCTTAGACGCAGGAGCACCCATCTTGTTGGGTGCATACAAGATAAACAACGAGTCAGATTTTCTGACTCCAGCTGTCCTTGAAATATATATTTTCAATGCTCTGACAACGTCCAGTAACTTGGAGTCCTCCAAGTCGCTAGTAGCCGCAGGCACCACAATAGGCTGGTTCAAGTGAAAAGCCGAAACCACCTTAGGGAGAAAATGAGGACGTGTCCGCAGTTCTGCCCTGTCCGAATGGAAAATCAGATATGGGCTTTTGTACGATAAAGCCGCCAACTCTGAAACTCTCCTGGCTGAAGCCAGGGCCAGTAGCATGGTTACTTTCCATGTAAGATACTTCAAATCTACCGATCTGAGAGGCTCAAACCAATGAGATTTGAGAAAATCCAAAACTACGTTTAGATCCCACGGTGCCACTGGAGGCACAATTGGGGGCTGTATATGTAGTACACCCTTGACAAAAGTTTGTACTTCAGGCACTGAAGCCAATTCTTTCTGGAAGAAGATTGATAAGGCCGAAATTTGAACTTTAATAGACCCCCATTTTAGGCCCATAGACAATCCTGCCTGCAGGAAATGTAGGAATCGACCCAATTGAAATTCTTCCGTTGGGGCCTTCTTGGCTTCACACCACGCAACACATTTTCTCCAAATGCGGTGATAATGTTGTGCGGTCACTTCCTTCCTAGCTTTAATCAAGGTAGGAATAACTTCCTCTGGAATGCCCTTTTCTTTTAGAATCCGGCGTTCAACCGCCATGCCGTCAAACGCAGTCGCGGTAAGTCTTGGAACATACAAGGTCCCTGCTGAAGCAGATCCCTTCTTAGAGGTAGAGGCCACGGATCTTCCGTGAGCATCTCCTGAAGTTCCGGGTACCAAGTTCTTCTTGGCCAATCCGGAGCCACTAGTATTGTTCTTACTCCCCTTTTCCGTATAATTCTCAGTACCTTTGGTATGAGAGGCAGAGGAGGGAACACATACACTGACTGGTACACCCACGGTGTTACCAGAGCGTCCACAGCTATTGCCTGAGGGTCTCTTGACCTGGCGCAATATCTGTCCAGTTTTTTGTTGAGGCGAGACGCCATCATGTCCACCTTTGGTTTTTCCCAATGGTTCACAATCATGTGGAAAACTTCCGGATGAAGTCCCCACTCTCCCGGGTGAAGGTCGTGTCTGCTGAGGAAGTCTGCTTCCCAGTTGTCCACTCCCGGGATGAACACTGCTGACAGTGCTATGACATGATTTTCCGCCCAGCGAAGAATCCTTGCAGCTTCTGTCATTGCTCTTCTGCTTCTCGTGCCGCCTTGTCTGTTTACGTGGGCGACTGCCGTGATGTTGTCCGACTGGATCAACACCGGCTGACCCTGAAGCAGCGTTTCGCCAGGCTTAGAGCATTGTAGATCGCTCTTAGCTCCAGTATATTTATATGAAGAGACGTCTCCAGGTTTGACCATACACCCTGGAAGTTTCTTCCCTGTGTGACTGCTCCCCAGCCTCGTAGGCTGGCATCCGTAGTCACCAGGACCCAGTCCTGTATGCCGAACCTGCGGCCCTCTAACAGATGGGCACTCTGCAACCACCACAGGAGAGACAACCTTGTTCTTGGTGACAGTGTTATCCGCTGATGCATGTGCAGATGCGATCCGGACCATTTGTCCAGCAGATCCCACTGAAATATTCGTGCGTGGAATCTGCCGAATGGAATTGCTTCGTAAGAAGCCACCATCTTTCCCAGGACTCTTGTGCATTGATGTACTGACACATTTCCTGGTTTTAGGAGGTTCCTGACAAGTTCGGATAACTCCCTTGCTTTCTCCTCCGGGAGAAACACCTTTTTCTGAACAGTGTCCAGAATCATTCCCAGGAACAGCAGACGAGTTGTCGGTGTCAATTGAGATTTTGGAAGATTCAGAATCCACCCGTGTTGTTGAAGCACTACTTGGGTTAGTGCTACCCCGACTTCCAGCTGTTCTCTGGACCTTGCCCTTATCAGGAGATCGTCCAAGTAAGGGATCATTAATACGCCTTTTCTTCGTAGAAGAACCATCATTTCGGTCATTACCTTGGTAAAGACCCGAGGTGCCGTGGACAAACCAAACGGCAGCGTTTGAAACTGATAATGACAGTCTTGTATCACGAACCTGAGATACCCTTGGTGTGAGGGGTAAATTGGGACATGCAGATAAGCATCTTTTATGTCCAGGGACACCATGAAGTCCCCTTCTTCCAGATTCGCTATCACTGCTCTTAGTGACTCCATCTTGAACTTGAATTTCTGTATGTACAGGTTCAAGGATTTCAGATTTAGAATAGGTCTTACCGAACCGTCCGGCTTCGGTACCACAAATAGTGTGGAATAATACCCCTTTCCCTGTTGTAGGAGGGGTACCTTGATTATCACCTGCTGAGAATACAGCTTGTGAATGGCTTCCAATACCGTCGCCCTTTCTAAGGGTGACGTTGGTAAAGCAGACTTTAGGAACCGGCGAGGGGGAGACCTTTCGAATTCCAACATGTAACCCTGAGATACTATCTGCAGGATCCACGGGTCCACCTGTGAGCGAGCCCACTGATTGCTGAAAATCTTTAGTCGACCCCCCACCGCTCCTGAGTCCGCTAGTAAAGCCCCAGCGTCATGCTGATGGCTTTGTAGAACCCGGGGCGGGCTTCTGTTCCTGGGCAGGGGCTGCTTGCTGCCCTCTCTTACCCTTTCCTCTGCCTCGGGGCAGATAAGACTGTCCTTTTGCCCGCTTGTTTTTATAGGAGCGAAAGGACTGCGGCTGAAAAGACGGTGTCTTTTTCTGTTGGGAGGGGGTCTGAGGTAAAAAAGTGGATTTGCCGGCAGTTGCCGTGGCCACCAGATCCGATAGACCGACCCCAAATAATTCCTCTCCTTTATATGGCAATACTTCCATATGCCTTTTGGAATCCGCATCACCTGACCACTGTCGCGTCCATAAACTTCTTCTGGCAGATATGGACATCGCATTTACTCTCGATGCCAGAGTGCAAATATCCCTCTGAGCATCTCGCATATAAAGAAACGCATCCTTTAATTGCTCTAAAGTCAATAAAATACTGTCCCTATCCAGGGTATCAATATTTTCAGTCAGGTAATCCAACCACACTACCCCAGCACTGCACATCCAGGCTGAGGCTATTGCTGGTCGGAGTATAACACCAGTATGTGTGTAAATACTCTTCAGTGTAGTTTCCAGCCTCCTATCTGCTGGATCCTTGAGGGCGGCCGTATCAGGAGACGGCAACGCCACTTGTTTTGATAAACGTGTGAGCGCTTTATCCACCCTAGGGGGTGTTTCCCAGCGCGCCCTAACCTCTGGTGGGAAAGGGTATAATGCCAATAACTTCTTTGAAATTAGCAGTTTTCTATCGGGGTTAACCCACGCTTCATCACACACGTCATTCAATTCCTCTGATTCTGGAAAAGCTACAGGTAGTTTTTTCACCCCCCACATAATACCCCTTTTTGAGGTACATGCAGTATCAGAGATCTGCAAAGCCTCCTTCATTGCCGTGATCATATAACGTGTGGCCCTATTGGAAAATACGTTTGTTTCTTCACCGTCGACACTAGATTCATCTGTGTCGGTACCTGTGTCGACTGACTGAGGTAAGGGACGTTTTACAGCCCCTGACGGTGTCTGAGACGCCTGAGCAGGTACCAACTGGTTTTCCGGCCGTCTCATTTCGTCAACTGACTTTTGTAATGTACTAACATTATCACGTAATTCCATAATTAAAGCCATCCATTCCGGTGTCGACTCCCTAGGGGGTGACATCACCATTACCGGCAATTGCTCCGCCTCCATACCAACATCGTCCTCATACATGTCGACACACACGTACCGACACACAGCAGACACACAGGGAATGCTCTTATCGAAGACAGGACCCCACTAGCCCTTTGGGGAGACAGAGGGAGAGTTTGCCAGCACACACCAAAAGCGCTATAAAATGTATATAAACAACCCTAAAAGGTGTTGTTTCTGTTATATGCGCTTTAAATATATAAATATCGCCAAAATATGCCCCCCTTCTCTTTGTTACCCTGTTTCTGTAGTGCAGTGCAGGGGAGAGTCCTGGGAGCCTTCCTCACAGCGGAGCTGAGCAGGAAAATGGCGCTGTGTGCTGAGGAGAATAAGCCCCGCCCCCTTTTCGGCGGGCTTTTCTCCCGGGTTTTGAGATATCTGGCCTGGGTTAAATACATACATATAGCCTCAATGGCTATATGTGATGTATTCCTTTGCCATAAAAGGTATTAAATATTGCTGCCCAGGGCGCCCCCAGCAGCGCCCTGCACCCTCCGTGACTGGTCAGTGTGAAGTGTGTAGCAACAATGGCGCACAGCTGCAGTGCTGTGCGCTACCTTCATGAAGACTGAAGAGCCTTCTGCCGCCTGTTTCCGGACCCTCGATCTTCAGCATCTGTAAGGGGGATCGGCGGCGCGGCTCCGGGACGAACCCCAGGGTGACCTGTGTTCCGACTCCCTCTGGAGCTATGTCCAGTAGCCTAAGACTCCAATCCATCCTGCACGCAGGTCAGTTGAAAATCTCTCCCCTAAGTCCCTCGATGCAGTGAGCCTGTTGCCAGCAGGACTCACTGAAAATAAAAAACCTAAAAACTTTTTCTAAGCAGCTCTTTAGGAGAGCCACCTAGATTGCACCCTGCTCGGACGGGCACAAAAACCTAACTGAGGCTTGGAGGAGGGTCATGGGGGGAGGAGCCAGTACACACCATTTGATCCTAAAAGCTTGCTTTTGTGCCCTGTCTCCTGCGGAGCCGCTATTCCCCATGGTCCTGACGGAGTCCCCAGCATCCACTAGGACGTTAGAGAAATATTGTTATCACTCACTGATAAATGGGTCACTAAATTTGTGCATGATTAAAGACATCCTGAAAACATGTTGGGAATACCTGAGGGATGGCGTTGACAACCCTGAATTACCCTCAGGGTTCTTGGCTCCTATTGCTGTGACAAGGAGAATACTTTTTTCAATTCTCTCGTAAAGTTGCGGCATTCCTGTGTATACACTGCAGCTTTCGCAATTATGTTCATACACACCTACGATGTTAGAATTACTTGTTCAATGAGACCAATAAGAGAATAGAAAATAGTGTTGGACAGTTACCTACTGCTTATGAAAACAAACAGAAAACCATATTTACTAATAATTTCTAATTCATAGGGCGATATTCAATTGATTATCGCGCCCAAACTGTCTAAAATGATGAGAGATTGCGTGGGCAATATTCAATTGTATCTCTTTTTTACGCTGATCGTGCCCATAGAGGTCAGGTTTAGTCACTTTAAGCCGCTGAACCCGACCAAAGTGCTGGGTGCCCAAACGGGTCACTGTTCGCGCATGATGCCGGCAGCCATCGTGTGTGAATGGAGCTACAATTGAATAGCTCCATTTGGGGTCCATCTAGTGGCTGCCGGTGGAAAAACATTTGAATCTCGCCCATATACCGTTCCAGATTTGACCCTGGGATAAGTGAATAATTATGGAGTATTATGAGTTCCTAAGGGTAAATTTACTAAAGCTTCTAAAAATGCAAAGTATTGATGTTGCTCATGGCAACCAATCAGATTCTGTCTATCATTTCTCTATAACATCCTAGAAAATGGTAGACAGAATCTGATTGGTTGCTATGGGCAACATCACCACTTTTCAGTTTTAGAAGTTTTAGTAAATATACCCCTTAAAAGATACTTAAAATACTTAAAATACTTATAAGAGTATGTTCAGCATCAGGAAATGTAACTCTGTGGGAATGTTAGTGTGTTCCACGATCCAGCAAAACAGTGCGTGACTTGTGATTGGTTCCGCAGCAACATGTACTTAGAAACTACTTATATCATTGGCAACTTTGACACACTTTTATGCCAAGGGCTTGTTTATACTGTACACTACCTCACTCTTATGGCGGATGATGTTGGTCTCAAACCGTAAGTGAAAAACCCCCCCGACATTCTGAGCGTGGATACTAAATATGGATAAACTATGACTTTATAGACAGCTGAAATCTTTGCTAATGCTTAATGCAGTAACACCCAGTTTTATATGACTACATGACTGCAACATTCTATTTACTTATCCAGGTGAGTGTATAAAATGGCAGCATTCAGTGAGCAGCCTATAAATCATTGTCTGTGTTATACTGTAAATAGTAAATGCCACTCTCCAGCTTCTGCTATTCAATAATGAGCTGTTTCCTCACTGTAGTTTCTCTATCAGGTCAGATGCGCGGTGAGCCTCGTTGTGGATGGCTTTCAGGCTAGTCAGATGTTGCCGGCCTGCTTCCCACTATCCTACAAAACACAAAGGACTGCATTCAGCTTGGATCTCTGATTAGCAAAAATCGCAAACGGGCATTTTTTCGCCAATCCGCGCATGCGCAGCGGCCGCAATGCACATGCGTGGACCTACACAGTGTAATCAGAATCAGTTTATTGCCAAGTATATCAGTACATAATACACAAGGAATTTGTTTCCGATGACCATAGCTCTCAGACAAGATACAACACATGACATAACATAGGGAATAGAAGCATGACAGATGCTTTAGAACATGTTACGTGTATAACATTGAAATGGGCTAGGCAGTTGTCGAGTTAACCAAGATAGGGGTCATTCCGACCTGATCGCATGCTGCCGTTTTACGCAGCGCAACGATCAGGTCACTACTGCGCATGCACTGCAATGCGCAGGCGCTTCGTACGGGTACAAAGCGGATCGTTGCTGGGCGATTGATTTAACGAAGAATCCGTTCGCACAGCCGATCGCAAGAAGATTGACAAGAAGAAGGTGTTTATGGGTGTCAACTGACCGTTTTCAGGGAGTGGTTGGAAAAACGCAGGCGTGTCCAGCCATTTGCAGGGTGAGTGTCTGACGTCAATTCCGGGACCGAACAGGCTGAAGTGATCGCAGCGGCTGAGTAAGTTCAGACCTACTCAGAAACTGCACAAACTGTTTTTGTACTGCTCGGCTGCACAGTCGTTCGCACACTTGCAAAGCTAAAATACACTCTACAGTGGGCGGCGACTATGCGTTCGCGCGGCTGCATAAAGTAGCTAGCGAGCGATCAACTCGGAATGACCTCCATAGTTGCTTGGGGGAAGAAACTGTTCCTGTGTCTAGCTGTTCTCGCCAGCCTCAAGCTATACCGTCTGCCAGATGGCAGCTGACGGAACAGGACGTGAGCGGGGTGGGAGTGGTCGTCAATGATCCCTGAAGGATGCAATTGCACTGTGATTGACAGTGGTGGCTGTCGGGGAAGGGGGTGGGGCCGTTGCGGGGGCCAAGTACGAACAATGGAGGCGTGGTCGGACAGTTTAAAGATGTTGTATGCAGGGTGGCATCCTTAAAATCAAGTTCAGCGCGACACGATCACAATTAGAATGCGATGGAAACGCTGGGTGGCCCCAGCATGCGATCCTACTTAGTAGCAGATTCTGCAACTGAACCTGAATAGGGTCCTAAGTACAGCAAATGCTACATTACTAATATAAACTTATTAAATATGACTTGTTTACTGTTTGGGGGAGGTTTACTTTTAAGTCTGCAAAACAAACAACATCATAATTGTTCATATTAATACATCACATGTGATTATGTAAAAACCTATTGTTCTCCATCCAGTTAGCATGTACAGTATTTTACCCACTAGTGTAAAATGCTAATAAAAGCTGGTAGAGAGGTTTCCTATTGGTTGCAGTGATCTCGTACACACTACCATTTGAACTGGCACTTGGGAACAGCGGCATAATCATCACACTCCTGCCACAGGGTGCGTAGTGAGGGGCGGGGCTTGGTGCGTAGTGAGGGGCGGGGCTTGTTAACGCAACTGCCAGACCCATTTTGTATCTCCCACTGCATAATCAAGTCACACTGCGTTTTCCTACCTTCCTAATCTCCAGGGAAGAATAAGTATGTTGTGCATTAATGTCAATTATGTAATGTTAAGAGTCCTTTTTAATTGAAATACACATAACTGATTTTTTTCTCTGGCTTTTAATGCTGTATTAGTGCATGGTACATACGGGTATATTTATCAAATATTATTTTCGGGATATGACCTAAAAACACCAGTGTATGGAAAAAAATATAAGGGTGTAGCTATCATAGGTGCATGGGGGTAAATTTACTAAGATGGGAGTTCTATTTAAGATGGGATGTTGCCCATATCAACCAATCAGATTCTACTTCTCATTTATCTAGAACCTTCTTGAAGATAATACCTGGAATCTGATTGGTTGCTATGGGCAACATCACATCTTAAATAGAACTCCCATCTTAGTAAATTTACCCCATGGAGATGCTATGAGGCTCAGAGCTGAGAGGTTCTGAAACAGAAGATAGACATTAAAAAGATAGACAGTGATTAGGTCGACAGTCAAAAGGTCGACAGGGTGAAATGGTTGACAGTCAAAAGGTCAACAGGGTCAAAAGGTCTTTAAGAAAGACCAGTTTAGATCATTCTGTTAGAGAATGTCTTAGGGCAGATATACAACAGACAGAAACTGGAATGCAATAGTACAGACATCTTGGTGGAATTCCGGTTGATTTTGGCCTCCAGCTAGGTGAATATAATAGGCAGGGATTTGGCGGTTGACTTGCCAAGGCAATGTGCGTAGAGCTATGAGTCCACATATCGCCAGCATTCCAGCGTGTTTACACATGTTGATAAATAGAGATTCTTTCCTCCATCTCTAATGTAAAATTATACCCCTTTCATACCGCACAAATAACCCGGCATTGACCCGGCATATTGCCGGGTCGACACGGGTCTGCGTGCGGTGTGAAAGGGGCATTGCCGAAAACGCGGGTCGCCTGACCCGGCAATTCAACCCGGGTATAAAGCAGTGTTATACCCGGGTTGAATACCGGGTCAGTGGCTGCGTAAACGGGCTCCCATGTCGATGCGACCCGGGACCCGTTTACTAGATAGGGAGAGGCGGCGCAAAGATGAGCTCATCTCCCAGCGCCTCCTCCACCTGCGCCGCCAGCTCCGCCCCCCCCTTCCTCCCGCTGCTATGGCAACTCGACCGGCTTATTGCCGGGTCGGGGAAGCCTGCAGCAGCTGCCAATGCCGGATCCCACCCGGGAAGGACCCGCTTCCAATTCCCGGGTGGGATCCGGCATTGGAAGTGTGAAAGGGGTATTAGAGAGGGAAAGAGCATGGGGTCCCCCATGAAATTTCCATCACCAGTACTAGGCATTACCAGTCAATGCAGGAAGACACACAGAGGCAGATGTAGTACGTCTTGGAGAGAGATAAAGTACCAGCCAATCAGCTCCTAACTGCCATTTTTCAAACGCAGCCAGTACTTTATCTCTCTCCACCTTGTCTATCTCCAGTGCTTACTACTGTACATCTGCCCCACAGCATCTTACGGGCATGAAATGTTTTGCATCAAGCAGGTCGCACACGGGACTTGTGCACGGGTGCTTCCTGGGTGCAAACCGCTTGAGACCCCTTTCAAACTGGCATCTCCAGTCCGGGTTGGTGACGTCAATGGTGACGCGTGCGGAGGCGGCGCTTGGAGATCAGGTGTTCTCCTAGAGCAACCTGTTCCTATACAGTGAACAGGTGGCAGGTCGCATCGACCAGGCAACCCATTCACACCGCACAACGACCCAGGTTAAACTCTTGTTCAACCCTGCTTGCTGCCAGGGTTGAAATACCAGGATATTTCCCCTGGGCTCTTTCACACTGCACAAACCCGTGCAACAACCTGGGTTATTTTTGGCAGTGTGAAAGGGGTATCAGTTTTTACACATGGTGTAGATTTACTAAGCATTGCTTTTTCAGAGATTTTTCATCAACTTTGCAAATGAGAGATGTACTAAAGGCAAAAAGGCTGTAAATTTGCATGAAAACCCCCAACCATCGGAGCATCCATCGATTAGATTTAATAGACAAAAATACAAATTAGGGATACTTGGCAGTTGTGTAAAAGAGGTTGGGATGTTGGTGGTTGTTTTCCTGATAAATAGAAAGAAGGATGTAAAGTTAATACTTATAAAAAAAAAAAATTGCGATAAAAAAATACAGTGAAACCTCTACAGTATAGGAGTATAAAGAATCTTCTTATAAAACGCTAATGCATACTATATATTCACTACAGAAAATAATGTCCTCTTATCTAACCAGTCCAAACCAGATTGAGCTGATATTTTCTTAAGCTATACAATAGCATGTAAAAAGTATAGTCCTTGTATATTGCTGGATGTGACCACAAACATTCTAAAATGGGCCCGAATCCAAGGTCATCTCATCCATCGCTGAAGCAATACTACTCCAAGATGTACTGATCTTTACTGTGAGAATACTATCCCTTTGTAAAGATGAAAAGGTTTATTTACTAATACTGCTTTCAGATTGCAAACCCAGTACTGACCCAGCTTTTAAACCTGGGTCCGACCCGGGTCCGAGCAGTCTCAGACCCTTTCACATTGCAGTTTCGACCTGGGTTATTCCCAGGTTAATCCCAAATTGGTGCCTTATACACTGTACCCGGGTCACCCATGTTAGACACTGTGAGGTGATTCACAGGGTCTGTTCTAGACCTTGTGGCGCCCAGGGCGAAAGTTTTCCTTTGGCACCCCCCTTTCCCCCCCCAACACACACAGCGAAAACAGAGTTTATGCGCAGCAAAAAATCGGGGCATGTTTTCATAGGGAAGGGGTGTAGCCACAGTTAAGCCCCCAGTAGATTTGCACCCAGTAGTTGTGCCCACTGTAGTTGTGCGTGCCCCCTGTAGCTGTGACCCCTGTAGCTGTGCCCTAAGTAGCTGTGCCCCCTGTAGCTGTGCCTCCACTAGTTGTGCCCCCTGTAGCTGTGCCCCCAGTAGATGTGCCCACTGTAGTTGTGTCCCCTGTAGTTGTTCCCTCAGTAGCTGTGCCCCCTGTAGATGTGACCCCTGTAGATGTGACCCCTGTAGCTGTGCCCTCAGTAGCTGTGCCTCCAGTAGTTGTGCCCCCTGTAGCTGTGCCTCCTGTAGCTGTGCCTCCAGTATCTGTGCCCCCAGTATCTGTGCCCCCTTTAGCTGTGCCCCCTGTAGCTGTGCCTCCACTAGTTGTGCCCCCAGTAGATGTGCCCACTGTAGTTGTGTCCCCTATAGTTGTTCCCTCAGTAGTTGTGCCCCCTGTAGATGTGACCCCTGTAGCTGTGCCCTCAGTAGCTGTGCCCTCTGTAGCTGTGCCCTCTGTAGCTGTGCCTCCAGTAGTTGTGCCCCCTGTAGCTGTGCCTCCTGTAGCTGTGCCTCCTGTAGCTGTGCCTCCAGTATCTGTGCCCCCAGTATCTGTGCCCCCTGTAGCTGTGCCCCCAGTAGTTGTGCCCCATGTAGCTGTGACCCCTGTATCTGTGCCCCCCTGTAGTTGTGCCCCCGGTAGTTGTGCCCCTAGTAGCTGTGCCCCCTGTAGCTGTGCCCCCTGTAGTAGCGCCGCTCACAAACACACACATAAAAAAAAAACAATACTTACCAGCCCCGCTCCTGCTCCAGATCGCTGCTGCCGCTGCCCTCCGTCTTTGGCCGCCCGCTCCTCTCTATGGTAGCAGCGCCGCACAGACACTAGAGGTTAGTTATGACCTCCAGTGTCTGACAGCCCACGACGCCTGCTGTAGCCGGGGAGCAGAGAGCGGGATGCGGATGCCGGCGGCGGGTGGGCGGCAGGCGCCTGCGGGGTGACTGCATCCGCGCCCTGCGTGCCCGTGCCTAGATCCGCTCCTGGTGATTTCAAATGGTCTTTTCTGGCTCACATTGATGAGGTTTCAAAGGAAATAAAAGGAGGGACATCTTTCCCTGAGACCTGGGTTAAATATCCTAGGTCAGAGGCTTACACACTGCACAACGACCCGTGTTTAACCCTTCTTTTAACCCGGGTTGAAATGCCGGGTTGATCGACCCGGGTTATTTACTTTGGCGCAGTCATGCTGCACCTGGACCCGGGTTTGAAAAGCCGCTGTTTAGCAAATTGGCCTCTAAGGGGTGTAATCAATAACTGTTGGAATCAATAACTGTTGGAAGTTGTAATCAATAACTGTTGGAAGCTGCTGTCTCGTCGGAAAGATGGCTACTTCCGACAGAAATAGGTCGGAAGGGGTTCTGACCTATTCATTAGAGGCAGTTTTTTTCTGACAAGTTGGGAATTCCCGACTTGTCGGAAAAGACGTGGATCGGCGGAATAGCCGCCGATCCGCGTGTTTCTGTCGGAAATGGGGCCAAATCCAACAGATTTTGTCCCCCTTTCCGACAAACTCAATCCGACTTGATAACAAGTCAGATTGAGGTGAGGAGGCGGGGCGGTGCGACGGGCTACGGGGATGAGAGGTACCTTGCCTGGCCGTCCCCCGGCCAGGCACCTCTCTCCCTGCAGCATCTCCCCCACCGCCGCCAGCTCCCCCCACCGGTCGCCAATCTCAGCTATCCCCTGTCACGTCTGAGGATTCTTGTGGATCCAGATTTGAGGAAGATGATTCTGGTGCACTTGGATCTCTGAATAACAAACGAGCGGGACGGATGAAGGTCTTGCACATTTATTACTTGGAGTAGTTTAACAAGGTTCGTCAAAGACAGTTGAATAGAGATATGACTGTAGGTTAGCGGGTGGCTGCGGATACCGGAACCGCGACCCAGTACTTTAAAGGAGGAATTCCGAAGGCTGGTTACTGCGGCGTCCGGAACAGGTAGCTGGGTAGGACACGGGAACAGAGTCGGCAGTCTGCGTAAGGCAATATCAGGAGACTTGGGTAATTTGCTGTAACAAGAACCTGACACTGGAGACACTGCAGAAGCACAGAGAACTAGCTTCACAGATACTGTGAAAGACGGTGCACTGGCAAATTCCCTCCTCCGGGCCTTCCTGTATTATAGCAGCTGCTCAGAGCTAATTGGCCACAGGAAAGTGATAAATTGGTGAAGTGTGGGCAAGAAGGTAGGGAAAAAATGTGCGCAATTAAAACCAGAGGTGCAGCCTAAATATGCGTGATAGAGTGTACATCCAAAGAAACACTTAAAACGATATATAGAAGTAGAAAAGCACGCATACACAAGGCGCTCAGAGGTTAAAAATAGTACACCACAATAGGAGCTTTAAAATATAAGTATAATCACCCCGCTATTTTCCCCGCTCCTATTTGTTTGTAAGCAGTAGATCTTAGACCGGGATCTGAGGGTGGCTGCTACTATCTGCTAAGCTGGATACCTTGTGGAAACTTGGTTTTAAATGCTGTTTCTCTAACGTCCTAAGTGGATGCTGGGGACTCCGTCAGGACCATGGGGAATAGCGGCTCCGCAGGAGACAGGGCACAAAAAGTAAGCTTTTAGGATCACATGGTGTGTACTGGCTCCTCCCCCTATGACCCTCCTCCAAGCCTCAGTTAGGTTTTTGTGCCCGTCCGAGCAGGGTGCAATCTAGGTGGCTCTCCTAAAGAGCTGCTTAGAAAAAGTTTTTTAGGTTTTTTATTTTCAGTGAGTCCTGCTGGCAACAGGCTCACTGCATCGAGGGACTTAGGGGAGAGAATTTCAACTCACCTGCGTGCAGGATGGATTGGATTCTTAGGCTACTGGACACCATTAGCTCCAGAGGGAGTCGGAACACAGGTCTCACCCTGGGGTTCGTCCCGGAGCCGCGCCGCCGACCCCCCTTACAGATGCTGAAGATTGAAGGTCCGGAAACAGGTGGCAGAAGGCTCTTCAGTCTTCATGAAGGTAGCGCACAGCACTGCAGCTGTGCGCCATTGTTGTCACACACTTCACACCAGACGGTCACGGAGGGTGCAGGGCGCTGCTGGGGGCGCCCTGGGCAGCAATATATAATACCTTTTATGGCAAAAGAATACATCACATATAGCCATTAAGGCTATATGTATGTATTTAACCCATGCCAAATGTCTAAAACTCCGGGAGAAAAGCCCGCCGGAATAGGGGGCGGGGCTTATTCTCCTCAGCACACAGCGCCATTTTCCTGCTCAGCTCCGCTGTGAGGAAGGCTCCCAGGACTCTCCCCTGCACTGCACTACAGAAACAGGGTAAAACAGAGAGGGGGGGCATATTTTGGCGATATTTTTATATATTTAAGCGGCTATAAGGAACAACACTTATATAGGGTTGTTCCCATATATATTATAGCGCTTGGGTGTGTGCTGGCAAACTCTCCCTCTGTCTCCCCAAAGGGCTAGTGGGGTCCTGTCTTCGATAAGAGCATTCCCTGTGTGTCTGCTGTGTGTCGGTACGTGTGTGTCGACATGTATGAGGACGATGTTGGCGTGGAGGCAGAGCAATTGCCGATAATGGTGATGTCACCCCCCAGGGAGTCGACACCGGAATGGATGGCTTTGTTTATGGAATTACGTGATAATGTCAGCACATTACAAAAATCAGTTGACGACATGAGACGGCCGGCAAACCAGTTAGTACCTGCCCAGGCGTCTCAGACACCGTCAGGGGCTGTAAAGCGCCCTTTACCTCAGTCGGTCGACACAGACCCAGACACAGACACTGAATCTAGTGTCGACGGTGATGAAACAAACGTATTTTCAAGTAGGGCCACACGTTATATGATCACGGCAATGAAGGAGGCTTTGCATATCTCTGATACTACAAGTACCACAAAAAGGGGTATTATGTGGGGGGTGAAAAAACTACCTGTAGTTTTTCCTGAATCAGAGGAATTAAATGATGTATGTGATGAAGCGTGGGTTAACCCAGATAGAAAAATGCTAATTTCAAAAAAGTTATTAGCATTATACCCTTTCCCGCCAGAGGTTAGGGCGCGCTGGGAAACACCCCCTAGGGTGGATAAGGCGCTCACACGCTTATCGAAACAAGTGGCGTTACCGTCTCCTGATACGGCCGCCCTCAAGGATCCAGCTGATAGGAGGCTGGAAACTACCCTGAAAAGTATATACACTCATACTGGTGTTATACTGCGACCAGCCATCGCCTCAGCCTGGATGTGCAGTGCTGGGGTCGTCTGGTTGGATTCCCTGACTGAAAATATTGATACCCTGGATAGGGACAGTATTTTATTGACTATAGAGCAATTAAAGGATGCTTTCCTTTATATGCGAGATGCGCAGAGAGATATTTGCACTCTGGCATCGAGAGTAAATGCGATGTCCATATCTGCCAGAAGGAGTTTATGGACGCGACAGTGGTCAGGTGATGCGGATTCCAAACGACATATGGAAGTATTGCCGTATAAAGGGGAGGAATTATTTGGCGTCGGTCTATCGGATCTGGTGGCTACGGCAACTGCCGGAAAATCCATTTTTTTACCTCAGACCCCCTCCCAACAGAAAAAGACACCGTCTTTTCAGCCGCAGTCCTTTCGTTCCTATAAGAACAAGCGGACAAAAGGACAGTCATATCTGCCTCGGGGCAGAGGAAGGGGTAAGAGAGGGCAGCAAGCAGCCCCTGCCCAGGAACAGAAGCCCTCCCAGGGTTCTGCAAAGCCCTCAGCATGACGCTGGGGCCTTACAAGCGGACTCAGGAACGGTGGGGGGTCGACTCAAGAATTTCAGCGCACAGTGGGCTTGCTCACAGGTGGACCCCTGGATTCTACAGGTAGTATCTCAGGGTTACAGGTTGGAATTCGAGAAGTCTCCCCCTCGCCGGTTCCTAAAGTCTGCTTTGCCAACGTCTCCCTCGGACAGGGCGACGGTATTGGAAGCCATTCACAAGCTGTTTGCTCAGCAGGTGATAGTCAAGGTACCCCTCCTACAACAGGGAAAGGGGTATTACTCCACGCTATTTGTGGTACCGAAGCCGGACGGCTCGGTAAGACCTATTCTAAATCTCAAATCTTTGAACCTGTACATACAAAAATTCAAGTTCAAGATGGAGTCACTCAGAGCAGTGATAGCGAATCTGGAAGAAGGGGACTTTATGGTGTCCCTGGACATAAAGGACGCTTACCTGCATGTCCCAATTTACCCTTCACATCAAGGGTACCTCAGGTTCGTGGTGCAAAACTGTCATTATCAGTTTCAGACGCTGCCGTTTGGATTGTCCACGGCACCTCGGGTCTTTACCAAGGTAATGGCCGAAATGATGATCCTTCTACGAAGAAGAGGCGTATTAATTATCCCTTACTTGGACGATCTCCTGATAAGGGCAAGATCCAGAGAACAGCTGGAAGACGGAGTAGCACTAACCCAACTAGTGCTGCAACAACACGGGTGGATTCTGAATTTTCCAAAATCTCAGTTGACCCCGACGACACGTCTGCTGTTCCTGGGAATGATTCTGGACACGGTTCAGAAAAAGGTGTTTCTTCCGGAGGAGAAAGCCAGGGAGTTATCTGAACTTGTCAGGAACCTCCTAAAACCAGGGACAGTGTCTGTGCATCAATGCACAAGAGTCCTGGGAAAGATGGTGGCTTCTTACGAAGCGATTCCATTCGGCAGATTCCACGCACGAACTTTTCAGTGGGATCTGCTGGACAAATGGTCCGGATCGCATCTGCAGATGCATCAGCGGATAACCTTATCGCCACGGACAAGGGTGTCTCTTCTGTGGTGGTTGCAGAGTGCTCATCTGTTAGAGGGCCGCAGATTCGGCATACAGGACTGGGTCCTGGTGACCACGGATGCCAGTCTGAGAGGCTGGGGAGCGGTCACACAAGGAAGAAACTTCCAGGGAGTATGGTCAAGCCTGGAGATGTCTCTTCACATAAATATACTGGAGCTAAGAGCGATTTACAATGCTCTAAGTCTGGCAAAACCCCTGCTTCAGGGTCAGCCGGTGTTGATCCAGTCGGACAACATCACGGCAGTCGCCCACGTAAACAGACAGGGCGGCACAAGAAGCAGGACAGCAATGGCAGAAGCTGCAAGGATTCTTCGCTGGGCGGAAGATCATGTGATAGCACTGTCAGCAGTATTCATTCCGGGAGTGGACAACTGGGAAGCAGACTTCCTCAGCAGACACGATCTACACCCGGGAGAGTGGGGACTTCATCCAGAAGTCTTCCACATGATTGTGAACCGTTGGGAAAAACCAATGGTGGATATGATGGCGTCCCGCCTCAACAAAAAACTGGACAGGTATTGCGCCAGGTCAAGAGATCCTCAGGCAATAGCTGTGGACGCTCTGGTAACACCGTGGGTGTTCCAGTCAGTGTATGTGTTCCCTCCTCTGCCTCTCATACCAAAAGTACTGAGAATTATACGGCAAAAGGGAGTAAGAACGATACTAGTGGCTCCGGATTGGCCAAGAAGAACTTGGTACCCGGAACTTCAAGAGATGCTCACGGAGGATCCGTGGCCTCTACCTCTAAGACGGGACCTGCTTCAGCAGGGACCGTGTCTATTCCAAGACTTACCGCGGCTGCGTTTGACGGCATGGCGGTTGAACGCCGAATTCTAAAGGAAAAAGGCATTCCGGAAGAGGTCATTCCTACACTGGTAAAGGCCAGGAAGGAGGTGACTGCACAACATTATCACCGCATTTGGAGGAAATATGTTGCGTGGTGTGAGGCCAGGAAGGCCCCCACGGAGGAATTTCAACTGGGTCGATTCCTACATTTCCTGCAAACAGGATTGTCTATGGGCCTCAAATTGGGGTCCATTAAGGTTCAAATTTCGGCCCTGTCGATTTTCTTCCAGAAAGAATTGGCTTCAGTTCCTGAAGTCCAGACTTTTGTAAAAGGAGTACTACATATACAGCCCCCGGTTGTGCCCCCAGTGGCACCGTGGGATCTTAATGTAGTCTTGGATTTTCTAAAATCCCATTGGTTTGGAAGTATCTTACATGGAAAGTAACCATGCTACTGGCCCTGGCTTCAGCCAGGAGAGTATCAGAATTGGCGGCTTTATCATATAAGAGCCCATATCTGATTTTCCATACGGACAGGGCAGAACTGCGGACGCGTCCTCATTTTCTGCCTAAGGTGGTGTCAGCGTTTCACCTGAACCAGCCTATTGTGGTGCCTGCGGCTACTAACGAGTTGGAGGATTCCAAGTTGTTGGACGTGGTCCGGGCATTGAAAATATATATTTCAAGAACGGCTGGAGTCAGAAAGTCTGACTCACTGCTTATATTGTATGCACCCAACAAGATGGGCGCTCCTGCTTCTAAGCAGACGATTGCTCGTTGGATTTGTAGCACAATTCAACTTGCACATTCTGTGGCAGGCTTGCCACAACCTAAATCTGTCAAGGCCCATTCCACAAGGAAAGTGGGCTCATCCTGGGCGGCTGCCCGGGGAGTCTCGGCATTACAACTCTGCCGAGCTGCTACTTGGTCAGGGGCAAACACGTTTGCAAAATTCTACAAATTTGATACCCTGGCTGAGGAGGACCTTGAGTTCTCTCATTCGGTGCTGCAGAGTCATCCGCACTCTCCCGCCCGTTTGGGAGCTTTGGTATAATCCCCATGGTCCTGACGGAGTCCCCAGCATCCACTTAGGACGTTAGAGAAAATAAGAATTTACTTACCGATAATTCTATTTCTCGTAGTCCGTAGTGGATGCTGGGCGCCCATCCCAAGTGCGGATTGTCTGCAATACTTGTACATAGTTATTGTTACAAAAAAATCGGGTTGTTATTTGTTGTGAGCCGTCTGTTCAGAGGCTCCTACGTTTGTCATACTGTTAACTGGGTTCAGATCACAAGTTATACGGTGTGATTGGTGTGGCTGGTATGAGTCTTACCCGGGGTTCAATATCCTTCCTTATTGTGTACGCTCGTCCGGGCACAGTACCTAACTGAGGCTTGGAGGAGGGTCATAGGGGGAGGAGCCAGTACACACCATGTGATCCTAAAAGCTTACTTTTTGTGCCCTGTCTCCTGCGGAGCCGCTATTCCCCATGGTCCTGACGGAGTCCCCAGCATCCACTACGGACTACGAGAAATAGAATTATCGGTAAGTAAATTCTTATTTTTAACTACGTTTGTTTGTAAGTGCATTGATGTATTAAATTCTTTACATGTTAAAAGGATTATTGCACTATCTCTTCTTTATGTGCCTCAAACCTCAAAACACATATTATGTGGAGGTAGTCGCACTTATTTTTTAGATTTATACATCGGTCCAGATCCTTGCCCAGATATCCTCAGCTGGATGATAAGCAGTTTGCCGTGTGGGATCATGAAACACGCTGTTTATTAACATATGTTTGTAAGTGCATTGATTTTATTAAGAGACTACCCTTTGTAAAAGGACTACTACACTATCTCTTGTATTCTTTGTGCTCTACCTCAAACACATGATATGTGGAGGTAGTCACGTTGTGTCTTTCTAGATTCCTATTAAGAAAGGTGAAATAAGAAAATTTGAGTCTAGATTGCAAGCCTGCTCTATCTGGAAATAGCGGGGTGATTATACTTATATTTTAAAGCTCCTATTGTGGTGTACTATTTTTAACCTCTGAGCGCCTTGTGTATGCGTGCTTTTCTACTTCTATATATCGTTTGAAGTGTGGGCAAGACAGGCTTTTTGCCCACATCCAAGATGGCCACCGGGAACACAGACCAGTCTGTTCACAGAAGCCCTGGCTCCACAGCAGCACTGCTAACCCCTGCCGGAGGGACATGCTGCCAGTCTGCTGAGCTGCCAACCAGTGCCCCTGCCTGTCCACCCAGCACACCCTGCCCAGCGCCAGCAGGCCGCACCTCCGCCAGCTGGACCTCTCCAAAGGGACCGGACAGGTAAGAGCCGGCTCCCCTGCACAGTCTCCCGCCGGACCGTGACATTACCCTACCTCTTTAGAGTGGCCCTTGGATACAATTTAGGCTTCTCTGGATGTTCAGAATGAAATTTGCGAACTAATGCTGGGGCATGAACATCTGTCGCGTGCTCCCAGGACTGTTTCTCCGGACCATATCCTTTCCAGTCCAATAGGTACTGTAACCGACCATAACGAATTCGGGAGTCAAGTACCTTTTTAACCTCAAACTCTATTCCACTCTGGGTGAGTACTTTGGGTGGTCGTGGTAACAGTCTCCGAAATCGGTTCAAAACTAAAGGTTTTAGCAAAGAAACATGGAAAGAAGAAGGAATTTTGAGGTAAGGGGGTAGTTTGAGTTTATAAGACACTGGATTAATTATTCCTACAATTGGAAAAAGGACCTATAAAGCGGGGGGGGGGGGGGCAAGCTTCATTGAAGGTACTCGTAAGCGTAAGTTCCTTGTAGAAAGCCAAACTTGGTCTCCTATCTTGAGACTAGGAATTGTTGTTCGTTTTCTATCAGCCCATTTCTTGTAACGAAGAGAAGCCTTTTGAAGATTGGTATGAACCCGATTCCAAATGTTCAAAAAACGTTTAGGGTAAGTTTCCACTGCTGGTAAGTCGAGTGCTGGTAGACTTTGAAATGCTGGAACTTTAGGATGGGCTCCGTAAACAATGAGGAAGGGCGTAAGCCCAGTAGAAGAATGGTAAGTATTGTTGTGGACGAACTCAGCCCAAGGTAAATGTTCTACCCAATCATCCTGAGAAGAGGAAAGGTGAATGCGCAGAAAGGTCTCCAAATCCTGATTTACTCGTTCCGTGGAACCGTTGGACTGTGGATGATAGGCTGTGGAATACTGCAATTTGATTTGTAAGGCTGTGCAAAGGGATTTCCAGAACTTTGCTACAAATTGCACCCCTCGATCAGACACTATTTCGGTGGGAAGACCGTGAAGCCTGAAAATCTCGGAAATTAAATGATGGGCCAGTTCAGACGCTGTTGGTAATTTCTTCAATGGTACAAAGTGGGCCATTTTGGAGAATCAGTCTATCACCACGCAGATTGTAGTGTAGCCTCTAGAAGATGGTAAATCTGTTATGAAGTCCATTGATAAATGGGACAACGGTTGAAAGGGTACAGAAAGAGGAAGTAACTTTCCAGCTGGAGGTTGCCGAGAGACCTTGTGTTGGGCGCACTTAACGCAGGAGGAAATTAAGGCTGTCACATCTGCTTTCAGCGTGGGCCACCAATAGGATCTTTGCAGAAATTCCATTGTTTTGTGAACACCTGGATGACCTGAAAATGGGGAAGTGTGAGCCCAAGATATGAGTTTCTTCCATAGTTGGGGAGTGACAAAAGTTTTCCCTGCAGGAGGTTGTAGACGAGTGGAGGCAAAAACTTTTGCATCTAGGATGGGGTGTGTTTGAGGAGGTTCTTCAGATTCAATGGAAGTAGTGGACCGTGACAGAGCATCTGCTTTTAGATTCTGTGAACCGGGCCGATAAGTCAGGATGAACGAAAAGCGGGAGAAGAACATGGTCCAACGAGCAAGACACAGACTCAGACATTGTAAATCTTTCAGGAAGGTTAAGTTCCGATGATCTGTATAAATGGTAATAGGGAAGTTAGCTCCTTCCAGGAGGTATCGCCATTCCTCTAGGGCTAGCTTGACTGCCAACAACTCCTGCTCCCCGGTAGTGTAGTTCTTCTCGGCGGGGAGAAACTTCTTTGAGAAGTAACCACAAGGATGGAACTTATGATCTTCGTACCTTTGAGAGAGTACCGCTCCTACCGCTTCCGAGGAGGCGTCCACTTCGAGGAAAAAGGGTTTATTAATATCTGGTTGCCTTAATACTGGTGCTGATATGAATGCTTGTTTAAGCAGATGGAAAGCGGACTCTGCTTCTGGGGACCAATGGGACGGGTCTGCTCCTTTTCGAGTAAGAGCGATGATCGGGGCTACCAAGGCGGAGAATCCTCTAATAAATTTCCGATAGTAGTTGGAGAACCCTAGAAAACGCTGCACCGCTTTAAGATAGGAAGGTCTTGACCAATTCAATATGGCTTGTACTTTCTCCGGATCCATCTGTAATCCGGAGCCTGAAATTATATACCCTAGAAAGGGAACTGAAACCTGCTCGAAGATGCATTTCTCTAGCTTGCAATACAGATGGTTCTCCTGCAGTCTACGTAGAACCTCTAGGACATGTCGTTGATGTGTTCCAAGGTCTGGGGATAAGATTAAGATGTCGTCCAGATAGACCATGACAGATTGATATAGAAGGTCTTGGAAAATTTTGTTGACGAAATTTTGGGATACGGCAGGGGCGTTACTCGGACCAAATGGCATGACGAGATATTCAAAATGACCATCCCTGGTATTGAACGCAGTTTTCCATTCGTCGCCTGCTCGATCCTGATCAGACTGTAGGCTCCTCTTAGGTCTAGTTTGGAGAAGATGGTCGCTCCCTTGACTCGATCAATTAATTCGGAAATGAGGGGTAGAGGGTAACGATTTTTTACCGTGATGTTATTCAGGCCCCGGTAATCTATACAAGGTCTTAACCACCCATCTTTTTTCTGGACAAAGAAGAACCCAGCTCCGGCTGGTGAGGTAGATGACCGAATGAACCCCTTGGCCAAGTTTTCTCGGATATACTCGGACATAGCCTTAGTTTCTGGAATTGATAAAGGGTAGGTCCGACCTCTGGGTGGATCTTTCCCTGGTTCGAGGTCTATAGGACAGTCCCATTTCCTATGGGGTGGCAAGATATCTGCTCCCTGTTTACTGAAGACGTTGGAGAAGGAAGCGTACTGAGACGGAATCTGTGGGGGTGATGTGACAAGGGTTTTATTGAGTGGTTTGATACACGGCAAACAAGGGGTCAAACAAGTCTTCCCCCAGGATAAGATTTGCATGGAGTGCCAATCGATATGCGGGTTATGCCTACTAAACCCAGCACAATTTCATGTGATGCCTTGGGTATAACTAAAAGTTCCAATTGCTCTTTATGAAGAGCACCGATACCAACTGAAATAGGAAGAGTCCGTTGAGAAATTACTCCACCGGGAATACGGCTTCCATCAACCGCAGATAACGAAATGGAACGGGACAAATCTTGCACAGGGATCTGAAGCTGCTGAACCAGATGGGCTGTGATGAAATTCTCTGCCGCTCCTGTATCTAAAAGAGAGAGAATGGATTTAGAACCTTGCGAGAGTTCAATAGTGACTGGTAGAGTAGGTTCAGAGGATTTTGGAGACTGAGACAAGACTCCTAGCCTGGTGTCTCCTAGCCCAGTTAGGAGCGGGAGTTTCCCGGACGCTGTGGGCATGATGCCACCATGTGTCCCAGTGCCCCACAGTAAAGAAACAGGTAGCTGGGTAGGACTCGGGAACAGAGTCGGCAGTCTGCGTAAGGTTATATCAGGAGGCTTGGGTAATTTGCTGTAACAAGAACCTGACACTGGAGACACTGCGGGAGCACAGAGAACTAGCTTCACAGATACTGTGAAAGACATTGCACTGGCAAATTCCCTCCTCCAGGCCTTCCTGTATTATAGCAGCTACTCAGAGCTAATTGGCCACAGGAAAGTGATAAATTGGTGAAGTGTGGGCAAGACAGGCTTTTTGTCCACATCCAAGATGGCCACCGGGAACACAGCCCAGCCTGTTCACAGAAGCCCTGGCTCCACAGCAGCACTGCTAACTCCTGACGAAGGGACATGCTGCCAGTCTGCTGAGCTGCCAACCAGTGCCCCTGCCTGTCCTCCCAGCACACCCTGCCCAGCACCAGCAGCCCGCACCTCCGCCTCCTGGACCTCTCTAAAGGGACCGGATAGGTAAGAGCCGGCTCCCCTGCACAGTCACTCGCCGGACCGTGACACCCCCGCCACCATCCAGCTTACCCCTGCCGCCGTCCAGCCCGCAGCCCACCGCCATTACTCCTCCCCGTCGACACTGTCAGCGCACCCGGCAGCCGCTGACAGCAGCGGCAGGACAGGACCCCAGGTACGGCCAAATCCGACAGTCGGATTTGGCCGTCCATTGAATAGGAGTTGTCGGATCCATTCCGAAAAATCATGTCGGAATGGATCCGAATCTTATTGAATATACCCCTAAGTTTTGGTTTACCATTAATGCTACAGGGGTCTATTCATGAAGCAATGAAACGAGTAGAAAAGTGAGCCAGTGGAGAAGTTGCCCATGGCAACCAATCAGCATTGAAATAACATTTATCAAGTGCATTCTATTAAATTATACATAGCAGCTGATTGACTCACTTCTTCAAACTTTTCACTACTTGAAGAATATACCCCATACTCTGCCATTCTCTGTTTTGGTGATGGTGAGGGGGTAATAACTCAACACATAGGACCAGATTCAAATGTTGTTGTCCCTCCCGCAATCACGCCCACCAGCAGCTATTCTAATGTTGCTGCCGACAGGCACAACAAGATAATTTCAGCTCGCTACCTCCGAGGGTAGTGAGCTAAAGTGTGCGTAAAGAGACCTGTTTGGTCTTTTCACGATGGCGCCCATTAATTTAGTCGGGTTTAGGCATACCTCCCAACTGTCCCGATTTTGGCGGGACAGTCCCGTTTTTCACGGTCTGCGCTGTCACACCCGCGGGTCGCAGTGTCCCGCGGGTGGGGGGCAGTTGGGAGATCCCCCTTGTCAGTCACTGCTCCCCCTTGTCAGTCACGGCAGAGAGGGACAGGGGGCATGACTAGCAGCTCTCACAGCGCTGTTCATGCCCCCATAATGACGAAAACAGGGCGTGGCTTGCGATCGCGGCACTTGCCGTGAGGTCACCCCCCCCCTTTTTGTTAGGCCACACACCCTAAAATCGGGTGCGCACTTTCGGCGCGCGATGGTGTCCTTCCTCTGCTGATGTCAAAGTTGGGAGGTATGGTCTAGGTGCTTTGCCCGCCTAAATCAGAGTGTAATGGGCGCGATCAGCACGATAAGTGGGGGCATTTGAATATCGCCCCGCGATCACCCATCACTTTAGATGGGAGATCAAGGGTGCAATAACATTTGAATTCCATCCTCTTAGATGACTATAGTATGCCAGCTCATCTGTAAAATGCATTGTGACATACTTTACTGTGCACTCTTGTTTAACATTAGATTATTCTTGGTAATGTAAAATAAAATTGGTATTTCTTTATTGTCAGTCAAAATAAAAAGGTTAGATTCCCGTTAAAATTGTTGCATAACCAGTTTATAGTACTGCAGAGAGCAAAGTGCAAGATATCTGTTAATAAATAAAATAAATAAATAACAAATCTTTTATGTTTTGTCAAAGTCGAAAAATATTGTAATGCATGCCCCATGTACTAACCCCATGCACATATCCGCAATTTGCGTAAAGTAGCTTTCCACGGTCATGCGCCTTAGAGCGTGGTATGCGCATTTACGGTAGAGTTTGTGAACGCATAGAGGGTTATCAGAACATTACATATTTTACCCAAATAGTGCACATTGTACACATAGCCCCCTGCACCACATCAGAAAGAAATAGCTGTTTAAAATGGTAACAGAACAAAGGGATTCACCTTTACAGGATAGGAGGGGACAGAACAAGGTTACAAGGTGGTGTTTGGTATCCAGCTGTAGGGTATTTTAAGGGAAACATTCTGGTGTTGGTTTGAGGAAGATAGCATGTTCCTGAGGATAGTTAGATGCAGAAGCAGAATATAGGTTTAAACTGTATTTACTGTATATTATGTATGCGGCGGGAATCCAGAGGATACCACCCACAAGAGCAGTTGGGGAAAGACATCGCCCACCTATTCAAATCCACCTATGACCTCTTCTGTAATGTAAGGACACATCCCTGTGTCCAATAGACAAAGGGATTACAGTGACCATTGTATTGTTTTGGATGAAGTGAATAAAGAGAGCTTGCAGCAGGCTTGGTCACACAAGACTCTGAACGCTTTCTATCTGACTAGCGGAGGACCGGCCGGGTTGCGCTTGCAAACATTCTCACGTATGTACATTCTCTGTAGCCATTATTCTGTTTAGACTTATCTTGTTAGCCTGTAGTGTATAAATTGTACTGTTTTACCTTTTTGAATAATCCACTGTGGCCTTAGAAACCCTGTGGTTCAACTACAAAACTGTGCTGTGTCTTCACTTTCCTGCAAGGGTTTTAAAGTGTATTTATCTGTATAAGGTGTATAGGCATTGATAAGGTGTACGCACTGCGGGTACTTTATACCGTCAGCGCTACTTAAGGTTTAAGGTATAACATCGTTGCAGTACATTGCTGCTAAGGGTTTAAAGTATAATCATATCATTGCATTGTATCATTAACAAGGTTTAAAGGTTATCAATTGTGTGTGCGCACGCTGTGTGTACTCTGTACACTCAGCGCGACGTGTGTACTCCAAGTACGTACCACGTGCGGGACTCTGTACGCAAATAGCGTACAAAGTGCGTAGCACGTGTATCCAGTCTAGCGGCCATAGCGGCTCCACGGTAATAGTGTATCTAGAGGTATAGCTTTTCGGTCTAAGATAATATCGACATTATCAGTTTGTAAATTGTGGGATTTAACCAGTTTTATAAATGATATACTGTACATATACATTACCAGTCAAAAGGTTTAGAACTCTCCCATTTTTCCATTTTTTTACTGAAATGTACGTACAGTAGTTTACTGTCTCAATGTACTATGGAATTAATTCATAGAACAAATAAACAATTAGCAGTGGCCAGTGCCGAAACTAGGCATTTTATCGCTGTGTGCAAGAAACAGCGTTGGCGCCCTTCCCCCATACAAGACAGGGGCAGTGCGCGCCATAGGCGTGCAAAAAATATAAAGGGGCATGGCTTCATGGGGAAGGGGCATGGCCACAAAATAATACCAATTCATACTACGGTGCACAGTAGTCTCCATTATTCAAATTACGCTGCACAGTAGCACCACTACACCAGGTAGAGCCCCTTTTACACATTACGGCAGACAGTCCCCCTTTTTACACATTACGGCAGACAGCGTCCCCCTTTTTACACATTACGTCAGACAGCATCCCCCTTTTTACACATTACGGCAGACAGCGTCCCCCTTTTTACACATTACGGCAGACAGCGTCCCCCTTTTTACACATTACGGCAGCCAGTCCCCCTTTTTACACATTGCGGCAGACAGAATAGATAGATAGATAGAGAGAGAGAGTGAGAGAGAGACAGATAGATAGATACTTACCCTCTCCCCCCCGCTGGAAGTCAGGCTCCTCGTGCTGGCAGATCCTGGGGAGTCGCAGGGGAGAAGGAGAGAGGGGGATGGAGCCGCAGCTGCGCTATGTACTTGCAGCAGTCCCCTCTCCTTCCGCATTGGCTAGCCGTTGCTGTGAATGCTGGGATGAGGGAAGCGCATCCCAGCATTCACAGCAGCGCCGGGCAGCCAATGCGGAAGGAGAGGGGACTGCTGCAGCGGCACTACTACCAATAACATAGCGCTGCTCCAGTCCCCCTCCCTCCTCCTCTTCTCCTGCCTCCGGCGCTGTTGCTCTCCTCCCCTGCCTCCGGCTTCAGCGCGGCGCACACAGCAGAGGCGGCTTGTAATGAGTCAATTTGACTCATTACAAGCCGCTGGCCGTTGCGCCCTCAGGGCAACTGCGCTGTGTGCCAGGCACACCTAGCACACACCTATTTACGGCGCTGGCAGTGGCTGTGGAGCCCACAAGGGAATTATCATCTAGCCCGGAGGCCTACATTCCATGATCTGAAGGCTGTGTTCTGGTTCCTGTCCTTAAATATAGCACTTATATAGTCTGGAGGTATGTTCTGGATCATTATTTTGCATGTAGGCTGAACCCTAGACCAGTTCGGCTCACACCAGATGGTATTGCATGGCGCTGCAAAATGCTGTAGTAGCCCTTTTGGTTCGGGATGCCAGTCGCTCTGTGTAAGTCACCCACTTGGGATCCAGCAAAAGAGTCCCAGACCATCAGCTTCCTCCTTCATGTTCGGCAGTTGGTGTCACAGGGTTTTATTTACAAGCTGCAGCTTAGTAAATAAACCCCTCATACTGAGGAACCATCCTTTCGCCTACCTGACTACATACAAACAAACAAAATCTTAAAAGTTTTAATCCATGAGACCTTCTTCCAGTAGCCCATTGGTGGTTCTTAAAGGCCAACACAAGCCTGATTCCATTGCTCCAGAACAGCTGTAACTACTTAATTTCCCTGAAAAAGAACTTTTTATTTATAACTCTGAAGCTTACATTATCTTTCAGTAATTGCTGACCTAATCTTAGCTTTCATCCTTTGCAGTTTACCGTTTACATTTGCACCATTTCAAGTTGTTTACTGAACTTGAATTGAAAAAAAGGAGAGACATTGTTTCCCCCAGCACCCTGAATGATAACAGTAACCAGATATAAATCCCACATAATATTAGAATTCAGAGATCTTCGTTACACATATTTGCGCAAATGTGTGAATAAGCCCCAAAGCCGCATCAAGGCATCTCTGTATATTTGGGGTCCCTAGCGCTATATCTAGGTGCAGGGTGTGGCACCCCAAAACACCAGCATAAGCCAGAAAGCCCAGCGTGGCATACCAGTGAAAAAACTATAGTGTTAATAAATTAGTATTTAGGAAGCCGAAGCTATAGAGAGGGTGATACAAAAATTAAATGAAATTAAAATAGAGAAATAGTGTTAAAAAATGAATAAGTGAAAAGTGTTAAAAGAATGTAATGGTATGCCACACTAAAGCCATCCAGCTCAGCCAGTCCAGAGGCACCACACCCAGGGGTGTAGTGAGGGTGGCTCCAGTGGAGCACGAGCTCCGGGCGCGAAAAAAGTTAGAGGGCGCAGATGGGGCACACACTGGCTCGGACTCAGAGACTAGGTGGGGAACAGGTCAGGCCAGTGGTGACAGCAGGAGACACTGACATCCAGCACATGCCGTAGCTCTGCCCACCCTCTTTACATGTCTCACTGTCTGCTTGTAGCTGTGCAGCCGGGTTACTTTTGTCCTGCAGCTTTCACTGCTGCAGCACCTCTTTCTGCCCAGGCTGCTGCAGCACATCTCTCTGCCTCGGCTGCTGCAGCATCTCTCTCTGCCCCGGCTGTTGCAGCACCCCTTTCTGCCCCGGCTGCTACAGCATCTCTCTCTACATTGATGCTGCAGCATCTCACTATGCCCTAATTCAGTACAGGGAAGGAGGCGCCGAAACATACCCTTGCTCTGGGCACCATGGCACCTAGCTACACCTCTGACCACACCCCATTATCATGTGGCTCCTTGCTGGTTAATCTTAGATCCAGATTGGGGTAATGTGTGGGTGTGGGGTGTGGTGCCTCTGGACTGGCTGAGCTGAATGGCTTTAGTGTGGCATACCTTTACATTCTATTAACACTTTTCACTTATTAATTTTTTAACACTATTTCTCTATTTTAATTACATTTCATATTTGTATCACCTTCTCTATAGCTTCGGCTTCCTAAATATGAATTTATTAACACTATAGTTTTTTCACTGGTATGCTACGCTGGGCTTTCTGGCTTATGCTGGTGTTTTGGGATGCCACACCCTGCACCTAGATATAGCGCTAGGGACCCCAAATATACAGAGACGCCTTGATGCGGCTTTGGGGCTTATTCACACATTTGCGCAAATATGTGTAACGAAGATCTCTGAATTCTAATGTTATGTGGGATTTATATCTGGTTACTGTTATCATTCAGGGTGCTGGGGGAAACAATGTCTCTCCTTTTTTTCTTGCTTAGAAATACCTCTCCCTTTCGAGCACCTGAATGATATCATTAAGCTAATTGAGCATCTACCATTATATATGTCTGAACTTGAATTGATAAAATTTCAATTAAAAAAATGGGAAAATTGGTGTATTGTAAACTTTTTGTCCAGTATTGTGCATGTATGCGCCTGATTCAGAGGTGGATGCTTATCGTGTCGCTATTGCACCTTTGTAAGCAGCTGACCTGAGCAGATATGCTAATGCTGCAGTGCTGTTTTGTGTGTCGAGACGCCCACCGCCGGCTTCTCTAATTCACAGCTTGCATACAAAGATCTGTCCTCTATGCCACCCTGTGGGCCCTTATTTATCAATGAGTGATACATTTCATTCTGAGTGATAAATTGCACCAGCCAATCAGCTCCTAACTGCCATGTTACAGACTGTTGCCCTTATTTATCAATGAGTGATACATTTCACTGTGAGTGATAAATTACACCAGCCAATCAGCTCCTAACTTCCATGTCACAGGCTGTGTTTGAAAAATGACAGTTAGGAGCGGATTGGCTGGTGCAATTTATCACTCACAGTGACAGTTATCACTCATTGATAAATAAGAGTATATGTGTGGTTTACCCTTTAGCCCGGAAGGGCCTCTTCTTCCCTACATGCCGCACAGGTACAGTGACTGCATGTAGGGAAGAAGAGATGTTTCCTTTTTGTAAGAGCATCCATGTGCTTTACACTTGACACTGCCCCTCTTGCATCACTGTTTGTTCTGCATTCAATTACTTCTCTTTGGGATTTTGAAGATCCTTGATAATCTCAGGTCAGTCCCTTGACTTTGGATATCCACCTTCGGTTGACAGGTCTTTTTGATTGAATCTTGATTCTGCTTGAAGTCCTCAAACAACTGAGGACTGAACTAATCTCAATCCACCAAATGAGGCAAATCCATAGATTTAGATGCCAGGTCTGAAAAACTTGCTCTTATCCACCAACGCTGGCAAAGGTTAGTTATTAAGGGTCTGGCTTAAAGACGGTAAGCATCCTACAGAACAAACAGATCACCTTGCTTCAGGTCTCAGTCTGAGCAGTAATGCTACACCAGCAATTTTATATTGGATTTATTTCTGTGTCCAGTCGGTGTCAGTATGCATTTTCCCACCAACAACAGTGGTAAAGGCCAGTTCGATATCTGAAGCAAATATTGCTGGGGCATCCAGTAACCCTGTGTGACTACATATCTCCAACTCCTCTTCCCTATGAGTGTGGTGCTGAAGGTCAGCTGTGTAAACTACTGTATCTCAGCATTGTGTTTGAGTTCAATGTGCATCATATCAATTTGCTTGAATCTCACAAACTTCACCTCTCTTGCATAAGGTAGAGGCCCTGGACACCGCCTCGGACTTCCAGTCTACAGTGGAAGAGCCTTACAGCCCTCCTCTTCAGGGAGAAAACATTGTGGCTTATGGTGCAGTTACCCCTGATTCTGACTGTGGGTTCCTTCATACTGCCAGCTTCTGACAGAATATGTATGCCAGCTATACCTGCTGCGGGCAAGCATGGGCTACTGGCAATCCCAGCGAAAGTGTTATATAATTGCATTCTGGGATAAGATTTAATTTAAAACATTTTTTTATTCGGCAGCTGACGAGGAAGAAGATAAATGGGGATAGGTGACCCTAACTTCAACCTCTGGTAGAAGAAGGCCAGATTTGTCTTGACTTATAAACGTCAGCTTTTTGTATTTTTATCTAGGACAGTCGTATAGAGGGGCTAATTGATGCGACCGCAATAACCCCTTTGTGCACATACTGGTCCCGTACTGCGCCTGCGCTAGCAGCCAATGCAACTTCATTACACAGGCTGCGAATGCCTCTGCCTAATTAACAGGCAAAGGCGTTCGCGGGGCTGGCGGGGGGCGGTGACGGAGCATTGCGGGGGTGGCGCGGGCAAAACGGGTGGCTGGGCGACTGCGTGACGTCACACGCAGCTGCTCCGATCAAGAAAATGGTGGCAAACCGTCTGCATACACAGCCTAGCTGCGGCTGCAGGGGGTCGTCCATAGTTGCTGCGACCGCTATTAAATTGCAGTCTCTGCCGCTGGGCAGGCCATTTAGCATGCTGGGCAGCCTTGCCCTGAGATGGGCGGCCCCCAGCATGCGATAGAAAGGATTGCAGATTCTGCTGAAAAGCAGAATCTGCAATCCTTACTGAATAACCACCAGAGTCCATCACAGTCATATCTAGCTGCTAGAAACATGAACTTGTGCGCACATGACCACATACTACATGCACATACAGGGTGATTCAGACCTGATCCTAGATGTGCTAAATTTAGCACATCTACGATCAGTTTCTCTGACATGTGGGGGGACGCCCAGCACAGGGCTAGTCTGCCCCGCATGTCAAGCCCTACCTCCCCTGTACGGCGGCAATGCTTTTGCACCCGCCAAGTGGTCCCTACCTGCGCTACCTGCCGTGTTTTGGGTTGCAGCAGCTGCTTTTGATGCCACGGCCCGACCCCGCAACCGTCTGGACACGCCTGCATTGTCCGGACCATGCACGCCCCCCTCTCGCCCCGAGACCGCCTCTGCCTGTCAATCAGGCAGAGGCAATCTCACCAGTGAGATGCTTTCGCATCTCACTGGGTGCGTACGCCCACTGAACAGGCGCACTAGGCAAAGGGCTTCAGACTGCGATCGCTGCCATTGCAGCAATCTGGACTGAATTAGGCCCAGAGCCCGCTCCTTGTGCAGCAGAGCAGTGAACATTCCTCTTCATTTCTCTCCCTGCCACAGTGCTGTATCAGAAGTCTTGCTGCCTAACTCTCCGGCTGTTTCTATGTGCCTAGTCTCCCAACATACAAAGAGCAAATCTTGGTCTTGACCAGTGCTTTGTCAGAGAGCCAATTGGGACAAAAGGCAGACAAAGTCACAGCTCGTGGTCTGTCTGTGTTTTCTTGTATATCCAGTGTTGCTGTTGACACACTTAATTCAGAATGGAAAGTCACCAAAAAAGTAAAAATAAACTAGTTTACCATACTCTAATTAAGAATTGACTGGCTAAGCTTCCATGATTAGAGATATATAAAGACTAGGGCTCCATTTAATACCGAGTGATATGCTTGTTATCACTTGTTACCAATCTTAAATATTGCTCCAACCAATCAGCTCCTAACTGCCATTTTTCACACACCGCTTGTAACCTGACAGTTGGGATCTGATTGGTTAGGTTCTCAAACTCAGCCCCCAGGACCCCACACATTTCATGTTTTCCAGGTCACCTGTGGATTTTTAAAAATGTGACAGTTGGTGATGCACAGTACACCTGCCGCGTGATCTGGAAAACGTGAACTGTTCTGTGTCCTGAGGACCGACTTTGAGAACCATTGGGTTACAGCAACATTAATATTAGCAACAAGTGATAACAAGCATATCACTCGTTATGAAATGTGGCCCATACAGTTTTACGAACTGCCTAAATGTCAAATCCTCCTAGTGCTACAAAGGAGGACCCAAGCCACTTTGTAGGCCGCAGCCTATAGCGATGGGACGTAAGCCCCTATAATGCTGCATAAGCATTATTAATGTTATGACAAGTAAAAGCTTTGGTTAAGTTACATTTGGCACTGGGATGTCCATGTCATAATGTTGGTACAGAGGAGGCGCTATGGTGCAGCAAGGGAGAGGGCACAACACATGGCTACATTTTAAACTGTCCACACAGTTCAGTACTTTGGCTGATTGGCTTAAATGTGACCCCAAACAGGTGTGGGTGTGGCTTATCGACATTCAGAATATTGACAAGCTCTAGGGTTACAGCAGTATGTAGAATCCGACATGCCAATGTGGTAGTAATATAATGTACAGCATTGTAACCGTGTTGGCTTTTAAACGTTAAACTTGGCGGTAAAAGTTTCATGTTTAAAGCTGTACAGCCGACATGGTTACAAATCTGAATGTCACACCGTTGTCCTCCTTGTGCTTGTCCACATTTTGAATGTTGATAAGCTAACTATATCCCCCAAAGCTATCCTGATGACTGATTATAATTGAAAGGAGCATTATCATGTTGAAAAATAAGAGCTTGGAATTGCTCCAACGGGGACATTGGTCGTTTTCCAGCGTTTTCGCACAGCTGGCTATCAGGTACTAACTGCGCATGCGTATGCACCACAATGCGCACGCACATCGGACAGCAACAAAGGGCATCGCCGGTCAGCAAAGGGATGGTGCGAAAATTCCGATCGCATGGGCATTCGCAAGGTGATAGACAGGAGGAAGCTGTTTGTGGGTGGTAACTGACTGTTTACTGGGAGTGTCCGGAAAAACGCAGGCGTGCCCAAGCGTTTTCAGGGAGGGTGTCTGACGTCAGCCCTGTTCGGATCGCATTGTAGGAGTAAGTCCTGGGCTGCGCAGAGACTGCACACAGTGGATTTTTGCAGCTCGGCGTACACATGAAACGCACTCTTGTTTGGTGAATTTACACTCCCCCTGGAGGCGGAGACTATCTAACCGCAGGACAACAAAGTTAGCAGCCCAGCAATTAGGTCTGAATCACCCCCTAAGTACGCGCTGAGACGGAATGGTGCCGCTGCCAGTGCACGTCTCAGCAGACTCAGAATCAGTTGCGGCATTAGGATAAATAAACAGACATGGTTGCAGAAAAAGACTCAGCTGCGGCTGCTTTCTGTGCGCTCTTTACAAACAGGCCTGATTCTAAAGTTGTTATCTTGGTTTTCATTGTTTTTTGTTTGTTTTCATATATGATTTTAAACAATAAATGATTATTATTGTACATATTAATACTTCATATTTGTTATTGTGATTAGATACATTTACTGTTGTTCTGTAAAGAAGGTTTTAATAGTTTCAAACTGAATCAACAACTTTATAGAGATCTTCAGCTTATGGGGCTCCATATACATAATGCCAGTTCCTGTGGCATAAATCATTTTGCAGTTCAGGAAGCAGTTTGGTGGAAGTTTCTATTTTTGCCCTGTGTTCCAAGTACAAATTGTAAGATATAATAAGTAAGTCACACACAAACGTGCTGAGAAAACTCTCCAAATGAAAGCTGTACCTGTGGCCGATGAGGTTGCGTAAACCTGTCTGAGGTGGGATCCGGTCTGAAGATCGACAGTGTCTAGGTCGACAATGTTTAGGTCGACCACTATAGGTCGACAGTCACTAGGTCGACATGGATGGAAGGTCGACAGGGTTTCTAGGTCGACATGTGCTAGGTCGACAGGTCTAAAGGTCGACATGAGTTTTTCACATTTTTATTTTTTTTTATTTTTTCATACTTAACGATCCACGTGGACTACGATTGGAACGGTAAAGTGTGCCGAACGAAGCGGTAGCGGAGCGAAGGCACCATGCCCGAAGCATGGCGAGCGAAGCGAGCCATGCGAGGGGACGCGGTGCACTAATTTGGGATCCCGGTCACTTTACGAAGAAAACGACAAAAAAAAAAAATTCCTCATGTCGACCTTTAGACCTGTCGACCTAGCACATGTCGACCTAGAAACCCTGTCGACCTTCCATCCATGTCGACCTAGTGACTGTCGACCTATAGTGGTCGACTTAAACATTGTCGACCTAGACACTGTCGATAAAACTAACAACACCCGTCTGAGGTATCTGTCTGCAAGAACAAAATAAAAAGTTATACTAAACATATGTATTAAATAGTCCCTAATTAATACTTCATGAAGCATTTCAAATAATGAATAAATATATTACTGTGGCACGGGTATTATTATAAATGTTTGTGTATTATATTAAGAGACCGGTATTGTTTAAGTAACAAGACCAATAATATTTTTTCGTTAATTAGGGCATGTTAATCAATGATGTAGGCATGTGCATGTTGACACTTGTAGTGCCACATATGTAGTATAATTGATGCCTCATTCATTAATACGGTCCCAATTCACATAAAACATATTAGTCCCGTTATTTAATCATCATTAGCTCTACAGTCTGCAGGAGTCTAGAGAGGAGATTTATCAAACCTTCTAAAAAGGAAAAGTAGAGGTGTTGCCATAGCAACCAATCAGATTCTAGCTATTACTTTATTGCATGTAGTAGATAAATGAAAATGAGAATCTGATTGGTTGGCAACACTACCACTGGTTATCATTAGGTTTGCTAAATCTTCCCCTTTGGCTCTACTATACATTTGCACACCATAGCACCCATTCTGCGAAATACACCTACATTATGTTTCATTTGAATGCAAATACATTGTTTGGGGAAAACCACTATTGAAATATCCTCCTTTTTAGTAATTGTACGTTATTCTGCATGAAGGAGATGATCTTTCTGAATATTTGAATGTCTGGTAAATACTGTAGAGTTTAAATTGGAAAAAGTAAATGTAAATATCATACATATGCAATAAGAAAGCAATACCAGCAAGTGTGCAAAATATCCTCCAAACTGTCCTGCACTGACCATTCTGTTTTGGCTTTAGATGGTGTATCTGATTCCATAGAAGATCTAATTGAATGGAAGAGACATATAGAGGTAGGTGGCTGGACATACGCCATTATGAAGTTAATGCGCGATGGCATCTCACATGTCATATACTGTACATTTATGTATTTTAAGGTATTGAAAGAGAAGGTATAACAATGAAGGACTAAAGCAATAATAAGATCAAGAAACATTATACAATGTAAAACTGATCTCATCCCATGCAAATAAAAAACTAATTTAGTATAATAAATATGAATACAAGTTTGGTTATAGAAGAAGATTGTTACAGTTGGGGCATCAAATAAAAGAGATAAGTTTTAGAGCATACTTGCCTACTTTCCCGGAACAGGCTGGAGGCTCCCGAAAATTGGATGGGCATCTGGAAAAGTGGGCAAGTCTCCCAGATCAGGCTGCTACCCCTCCTCTAAGCCGGGCGATGGCGCGATTAGCACTGAATCACGTAATTTCCCCCCCCCCCCCCCCCCCCCCTCCACTGCTGTGTAATGCTGGTAAGCTCCACATTGTATAGAGGGGGAAGATTGGCCACAATGTCAAGATCACGGAAACCACGCCCCTGTACAGCTCTCTATGACCTGCTGCGTCCCCGTCTCACCCCCACTGGCGCATCATGCCTGCTGCACCAACCTGGCTGCCCTTTCCCAGAGGTGCTGCCAGAAAGTCGATAACTATGATTTAGAGCGAGGAAATAATTATTTAGTGTATTTGTAAAATAAAAAAATAAAATAAATGCGGAATAATAAAACTGGTTTATATTACAATATTATCAGGCTCCAGGCTCATTTTTGGGTAAGGCACTACAAGCAATATTGCAGGCTGTATAGCCATCTTTTTTTTTTTTTTTATATAAAAAAGTTGATTTTCACAGTAATACACGAGTTACAGTGTTAGAGTTTTCAGAGGATATACATAGATACAAATAGTATCACAACATATCAAGCACTATCATAAAATTAGATAAAAAGATCATCTCAAATGTAGATATTGGGGGTGGGGGGATGGAGAAACCACAAAAGGAAGAAGGGGAATAGGAAAAATAGGAAGGGGGGGGGGGGAGAAGCAGAATATTAATGAGTATGAACAAAGAGGAAATATCAACTCTACGTAGGCTTAAGATTAGTCCCAGTGCATTCAACTGTAGATAGGGGACAGAAATTGAAGATATCAGTAGCGTATCAAAACCGGAAGGCTCATGATTCAGCAGCTAAAAATCTAAGTAAATACCAATTAGTATCTTTGTATAATTTCAGAATATGAGCTTGAGTCGAGTCATCTAAGATGTTGATAAAAGGCCCCCATTTCTGGTAACATTTTCTACACTACTTTCAATTTCAGGCATGGTTGAACGCCTACCAAACTACAAAAGTTATAACAATTTTTGTTTAAGTTCAGTCAGGCTGTATAGCCATTTTAAGAGGTTCATGGGAATCTCAATTAAAATCCACCTACTCATTTCTGAACCTTAAACCAAAAGGAGCTTTACTGATAACAAATTATGGGGCTAATTTATCAACAAGTGCTAAAACTCATTGTGAATGATAAAACTGGTTGCGTATGATACATGGCGCTCCAGGCAATCAGCTCATGTGTTCAGTTCCTAACTGTCATGTGTTTGAAAATGACAGCTGAGAGCTGATTGGCTGGAACACCATTTATCATAAGCAGTTTTATCATTCACAATGAGTTTTATCACTCGTTGATAAATGGCCCCCATATCTTTCATTTAGGAAAAAACCTGGTTTTAAGTTTAATAGCATTCTTTGGATACCAACCGTCTGGTAGGGTTTCCAGACACCTACAATTCACTTTAGATACGCATGAGATCCCAGCCCAATCATGAAATAAATCCAAAGGTTCACTTGCATATCCTAATACCCTACTCCAACAAAAGCATGACATTTTTCCCTATTTCTTTTTCTTAATTTGCACACAGTTTATTATTGTTTCTGTATTACAGTATGTACCACTGTGGCTTGGGTACTTACTGTATTACATATATACAGTCCGTGTCTCAACCAGACCTTTTCCCCCCTCCCCCACCGTGTGGGTGTAAACAAACTTGAATGGAGGAAAAAAACAGTAGCCAACCATTAGAATATTAATAGGAATAGACCAACCCATAACTGGTGGAATCATAAGACCATTTACAGGGCTAGACCTGTATTTAGAGCAATGTAACTGCGCCAAAATACATCTCTTCGATTATCTCAAAATGTCTCGGAACCCGACCTCTCCACTCAACGCACATATTATTCACTCCTACTCAAAACTACAGGACTTTTTACGGCTGCACCCACTTTGTGGAATGCCCTCCCACGCACAATAAGACTCACCTCTAGTCTCCAAACCTTCAAACATTCCCTGAAAACTCACCTCTTCAGACAAACGTATCAAGTTCAGGACCCAGTCACAAAACCGTCAATGCCTCCCTATCTAATTCTATCCTCTCTGTACAGTCCACACAAAATCTCCCATATTTTGTCTTTCTTCACTTTCACACACTCCTGACCCTTGGTCAACATTGCTGGGCGACCATATCATACATTCCATTAAGAACCTTTGCAATCTGGCCAAACTATTTTGCAATAGCTAGCACATATCCTTGTGAATCAATGCCTAATTCCTTATAGATTGATTGTAAGCTTGCAAGCAGGGCCCTGCTACATTTATGTCTGTCTGTTATTACCCAGTTTTGTTCTATTACTATTGTCCCAATTGTCAAGTACAATGGAATATGCTGCGCTATATGAGAAACTGTTAATTAATAACTAAATAATAAATAAATGTAATATTCACATGATTTTTAACATATACTGATTTTAGGTGGTGAAGGCAGAACTTGTGAAGGATGTGACCTGCCATCTGACAAAGCTCCTTGATAAAGCTGTAACAGAAGCTGTACAATCATACAAGAAAGATAAAAATACAGATACCTCTGGAGTAGATCACAGGTTAGTACTAGGGCTATATCAACAGATGTCTCTGCATTGTAGCTTATAGCACTATAAGCAGTGAGAGTGGACAAGCATTGCCGGACCTTGCTCCAAATTTTTGTTATGGGTCATCATGTGTACCACCATTATATACTGTAAGTAATGTATTTATTCATAATTTCAGCCTTATACTGTCTCTAGCTGGGACAAAGAAACTACATCAGACAACAATTGTTGTTTGTCAGCTCTATGGTTGGGTCCACATCACGCTATACAGTATGTTCTACAAAAAAAAGGCACTAATGCCCAGTGAACCTAAGAGGGCTCGGCTGACCAAAATAGCACCCACACTAACTTATAGGTTTTCAGAAATTAATTTGACTGTATTTTAACTAAATTCCTTACATCGCGCTGCCTCCAAATAACTGTTCAGCACTTAAATGAAAACATTTACTCTAGTTTTGAATTTACCATCATCTCCAATCAGTCACCCACAACATTGATGTTACCCTGCACACACACCCTTCCATGGTCGGATTGGGTTTGAAAACCAGCCCGGGAAATTTCTGGTAGCAGCCTTAATGGGGGTGGAGTCTGTTGAGGGGCGGAGTCGGAGGGAGGGGCGGGATTCGCACTTCTAAGAAGCAAGACTGCATTTTTCCCAAGTGACTGCAGATTCCAGCATAACCGTACAACTTCACTACTTCATGTCACAGCACCAGCTGTAAACAAATACAACTGTAGTGCAGTACAGCAGCACCTACCTGCCTCCCTGACAGCAGCACATCCCTGCCTCACTGACAGCAGCACATCCCCGCCTCACTAATAGCAGCACATCCTTGCCTTACCGACAGCAGCACATCCCTGCCTGACTGACAGCAGCACATCCCCGCCTCACCGACAGCAGCATTTCCCCTCCTCACCGACAGCAGCACATCCTTACTTTACTGACAGCAGCACATCCCCGCCTCACTGACAGCGTCACATCCCCGCCTCACTGACAGCGTCACATCCCCGCCTCACTGACAGCAGCACATCCCCGCCTCACTGACAGCAGCACATCCCCGCCTCATCACATCCTCAATGACAGCAGCACATCCCTGCCTTATCACCGCCACACTGACAGCAGCACATCCCCGCCTCACTGACAGCGTCACATCCCCGCCTCACTGACAGCGTCACATCCCCACCTCATCACATCCTCAATGACAGCAGCACATCCCTGCCTTATCACCGCCACAATGACAGCAGCACATCCCCGCCTCACTGACAGCGTCACATCCCCGCCTCACTGACAGCGTCACATCCCCACCTCATCACATCCTCAATGACAGGAGCACATTCCTGCCTTATCACCGCCACACTGACAGACATACGCATTCCCCCAGATAAATCTCAATTACACAGCTTTGCAGTGAGAGCATGAAAGAAAATTAGTAACATAAAAATAAAATACAAGGAAGCAATTTAAATAAAAATGTATGTGTGTAGTGGGCATGTCTGCAGTATTATATATGTGTACAATGGGCATGTGTGAAGTAGACATGTGTGCAGTGGGCAGGAGTGCATTGGGCATGTGTGCAGTATGTATGTGTGCAGTGGGCACGTGTGCAGTTGTATGTGTGCAGCGGGCAGGAGTGCAGTGGGCATGTGTGTAGTATGTACAGTATGTGTGCAGCGGGCATGTGTGCAGTATGTATGTGGGCATGTGTGCAGTGGGCACGTGTGCAGTATGTATGTGTGTGTGCAGTGGGCACATGTGCAGTATGTATGTGTGCAGCGGGCACGTGTCCAGTATGTATGTGCACAGTGGATAGGAGCGCAGTGGGCATGTGTGCAGTATGTACAGCATGTGTGCAGTGGGAAGGAGTGCAGTATGTATGTGAGCAGTGGGCATGTGTGCAGTGGGCAGGAGTCCATTATGTATGTGTGCAGTGGGAATGTGTGCAGTAAGTATTATGTGTGCAGTGTGCAGGAGTGCAGTGTGCAGGAGTGCAGCATGTATGTGTGCAGTGGGCATGTGTGGAGTATGTATGTGTGCAGCATGTGTACAGTGGGCATCTGTGCAACATGCATGTGTGAAATATATGTATATAGAGCTTCAACATGTTCTGGCAGTGAGGGGTTAGTTCTGCACCAGAGAGCATACACGCTGCCGTCTGGGTGTCACAGGGAAGATATACAGGCTACAGGCTTTCTGCAGCGAGAACACAGAGCAGAGCCAGCCCTAGGCATAGTGTGCCCCTAGGCAAACAAGGCAAATGACTAGGGCATTTGGTATGCCTAGGGGCACAAGCAGCTTCTGCTGATTAAAATGATATGCGGCATGCCTATATTCTGTGTGTGACTGTGGCTGTATCTGCATACAAAATGCTACGTTACAGTGTAATCCTGGAAATCACGGTAATGTAGCATTTTGTATGCAGATACAGCCACTTTTGCACACAGAATTTAGGCATGCCGCATATCATTTTAATCAGCAGAAGCTGCTTGTGCATCCTAGCCACATAGTTATGCAAATAAGATGCATATTAGTCAAAAAAGGCATCCGACGTTAGCAGAGTTGCAAGCTGACTCATGCCAGGTATCTCCTGTTGCATGGCATATTGAGGCAAGATGTATGAGGACACATCTGTCCAAGCAGAGGCAGAGGGCACAGTGTTAGCGGCCATGTGAGTGCTGTGTGCAGGTAGGTTGGTTGTGCAGTAGTGTTCGGTATATGTATAAGGGGCATTATTTGTGTCATGTGTATAAATGCTTTAATAATGTGTGGCATATGTGTAAGGGGCACTATGTGTGTCATTATGTGTATAAGTGCACTAATAATGTGTGGCATATGTGTAAGGGGCACTATGTGTGTATTATGTGTATAAGGGCATTAATAATGTGCGGCATATGTGTAAGGGACATTTTGTGGTTTTTAGTGCATTACTAAAGGTTGGCATAATGTGTAAGGAACAGTATGTTTATAAGGACATTAATAATGTGTGTCATATGTGTAAGGGGCATTACTGTGTTGTATTATGTGAATAAAGAGCAATATGGTGTGGTGTAATGTGAATAAGGAGCAATTCAGTTTGATGTAATGTGATGTAAGGAGCACTACTGTGAGGAGTAATGTATATAAGGTAAAGTGGTACTACTGTGTGATGTAACGTGAATAAGGAGCACTACTGTGAGGAGTAATGTATATAAGGTGAAGTGGTACTACTGTGTGATGTACCGTGAATAAGGAGCACTACTGTGAGGAGTAATGTATATAAGGTGAAGTGGTACTACTGTGTGATGTACCGTGAATAAGGAGCACTACTGTGAGGAGTAATGTATATAAGGTGAAGTGGTACTACTGTGTGATGTAACATGAATAAGGAGCACTACTGTGAGGAGTAATGTATATAAGGTAAAGTGGTACTACTGTGTGATGTAACGTGAATAAGGAGCACTACTGTGAGGAGTAATGTATATAAGGTGAAGTGGTACTACTGTGTGATGTAACATGAATAAGGAGCACTACTGTGAGGAGTAATGTATATAAGGTAAAGTGGTACTACTGTGTGATGTAACGTGAATAAGGAGCACTACTGTGAGGAGTAATGTATATAAGGTGAAGTGGTACTACTGTGTGATGTAACATGAATAAGGGACACTATTGCATGATAAAATGTGAGTAAAGTTGCAGTTCTGTGTGGTGTAATTTGAATAGGGGTTACTATTGTGTGGCCATGCCCCTTCCCAGCAAGAAGATGCCCCTTTTTGGGCTGTGCTCCAAATGTGTGCACTGTTCCTATTTAAAATATAGGGGGTAGGAGCACCAAAATGAGGACTGCTATGACTGAGGGGTGATGGTGCTGGGAAAGGGGTGCAGGGTCATAGGCTGAACTAGCGGCGGTGCTAGGGGGCACCAGCCAAAATCTTGCTTAGGGCATCATATTGGTTAGGGCCGGCTCTGACACAGGGTTATCAGCCCAGGGTCACAGCCTCATAATACGGAGCTCTATCAGCCCAGGGTCACAGCCTCACACACAGTACTACAGAGCTAACACAGTCACTCACACCAAAGTTCCTGTCAGCCAAGTACCAGCGTGTGTCACTTGTTTACAGCCTCCTAACACATTGTTATAGTGTCACAGCCTCAGCACATTGCTGTCACTGCTGCAACTCACCAGTGTCAGTGTGCGTGGCGCTCCGCTCCAGTCTCATGCTGACGCCTCCACAGGGCTCCGAGCACTGTCGGCATTCATTTGAATAGTCCAGCCCACCTAATGATAGGCATAATGGCTGACCTATCTTAGCTCCTGCAGCTGTGTGTCTGCTTGTTCTTGTAGAGGAGACAGAGCTGGAGGCAGACCCAGGAGGGAGCCGTAACGGAAGCAGTCAGTTAACGCTGTCCGATTGCTGCAGCTGGCAGCGGAGGGGGGTGACCGGCAGCCAACAGAGGGAACAATGAGGCCGGCTAACCAGGATCCGTCCCGGGATCCAGGCGGGGCCAATCCACCCCTGCACCATTCCCCACAACTAAATCACTAATCCTAACAAACTTATGCCCCCATTTATCAAGCCTTGGAAAGTGATAATTAGCACGGTTATAAAGTACCAACCAATCAGCTCCTACCTTCCATGTCACAGGCTGTGTTTGAAAAATGACAGTTAGGAGCTGGTTGGTTGATACTTTATCACCGTGCTATTTATCACTCTCCAAGGCTAGATAAATCTGGGCCTTTGTATTTTACTTGTTACTTGTCAAATTGCACCTTTATTATAGTTACAAATATAAGGGACGTGTACTTGTTTTCACACTGTACCAACGTAAACAGGACCCCTATTAGGCATACATGCCTACTTTTGAAAAAGCATTTCAGGGAGATGTGAAAGTAACACCTATCAGTGTGGACGTGTACTGCTACATCTGAGAGGCGTGTCATAAAAATCTTACATCCAAATGTAAATGAGCACCAAAGTTGAAGAAAAGACTCTTATACTTTGCAGAATTTGTTTGTGTATTGTGCTTTACAAGAGGTTCCATATACTGTAAGTGGCCATGAGAAACTTTGTATAAAACGCATGTAGCCATAGAGATCATTGGGGTATATTTACTAAGCTCCCGATTTTGACCGAGTTGGTGTTTTTTCATCAAAGTGTCATCTCGGGAATTTACTAAACTCAAATCTCGTCAGTGATGAGGGCATTCGTATTTTTTTTGAAGTCAAAGAAAAAAAATACGAATGAATACATCAGTCAAACACGCCTGTTATTTTATACAATTAGGTAATTTACTAAAAATTCGAATTCACAATCACTGCCGGCAATAGCCAAACACTGCCGTGAAAAAATACAAATCGTAAAAAAAAGCAGTTTTCAAATAGACCTGCTTTTTCTTTATCAGTGGGAAGGGGTGTGAAAGAGTTAAAAATCAGGAAAACAATTTACGTGGGGTCCCCCCTCCTAAGCATAACCAGCCTCGGGCCTGGTTGTAAAAATACAGGGGGGAAATTGACAGGGGTTCCCCCATATTTAAACAACTGGTACTTGTGGTTCTCCAAGTACCAGCTTGCGGAGGAGGCTTGTGGGACTTGTAGTTCTGCTACAAAAAACAATATTCTTTTTTTTACACAAAAGTTTATCAGCCTCCCATCCACCGCCCACGGATGGAGGGGACAGCCTCGGGCTTCACCCCTGGCTCTTGGGTGGCTGGAGGGGGGGGGACCCCTTGATTTAAGGGGTCCCACTCCTCCAGGGTACAAAGGCCATGGGTGACTAGTTGGGGATTTAATGTCACGGCCACAGGGACCAATATAAAAGTGTCCCCCGGCTGTGGCATTATCTCTCTGACTAGTGGAGCCTGGTGCTGGTGTTAAAAATACGGGGGACCTCTACGTCTTTTGTTCCCCGTATTTTTTGCACCAGGACCAGGCGAAGAGCCCGGTGCTGGTTGTTTAAATATGAGGGTAACCCCAGTCAATTTTTTCCCTGTATTTTTACAACCAGGACCGGCTCAAAGAGCCCGAGGCTGGTTATGTTTAGGAGTGGGGACCCCATGCAATGTTTTGGGGGCATTTTTAACACTTTCCACACTTCTTTTAAAGTACACAATGAAGCCCTGCACGGATCTCACTGATCTGGCCGGGATTCATTGTGTTAAGTCCGGCAGTGTTTTACTAATCATCCCCGTAAACCACTGCCAGACATTACGAATGACATCGACATCGAAAATGCAGAATACGATTGCATAGTAAATGAGGTGGAAAAAACACATTCAATGTCATTCGAATTTAATCTCCCTCCAAATCCCGACAATTCCGAATCTTAGTAAATATACCCCATTGTGTCTTATAACCAATGCAGGGAAATGGCACTGATGTACCCATTTGAATGTATGTATCTGTGATTTATTTCCCCGCCCCCCAAGAATGTAACAGCTGCATAACGGGGTTAAGGTGCAATCAGGGAGATTGCTGGACTGTTCAGGGAGTTAGGGAGATTGCTTCTATTTCAGGGAGTCTCCTGCAGAATGAGGGGGCGTAGGCAAGTATGCTATTAGGTTAGAAAACTAATAGCATTAATGTAATTGGGAACTGTTTTGAACTTTAGTTAGAGTTGGCTGCAAATCTGCACCTGGACAAACCATGTTGCAAAACATGAAGAACAAATACAATTTTTGTTTTTAGTTATTTATTTGCATGCAGGAAAAATCCTGCATGCTTTTACATGTAGCCAGTGGCGGAACTTACAGCGGTGCAGCCGGTGCATTGCACTGGGGCCCACCGCAATTAAGCATACTTGCCTACTCTCCCGGAATGGCCGGGAGGCTCCCGAAAATCAGGTGACCCTCCCGGCCCCACGGAAGAGCAGACAAGTCTCCCGACTTTTCACTTCCCTCCTGCCCGGCCGCCCACTTTGAGAGTAAAGTGGGCGGTCCGGACACTCGATGACGCGATTCAACAAGAATCGCGTCATCGTAGTCATGCCCCCTGCTGGAAAATGCCGGTTATAGCGGCATTACAGAGCGGGGGCGTGGCTTAAACGTGTTGTCACTGTAACCCCGCCCTCGTACCGCCTCCGACCCGCCTCCACCATGCCCCATTCCGCCTCAGACCCGCCCCCTCCTCTCATCATCGTCCCGGACAGCCCCTCCACTGAGCCGACCTGGCAGCTCTCTCCCGGAGAGGGCTGCCAGAAAGTAGGTAACTATGCAATTAAGGGGCCCTTAGCTGGCAGCTTTATTATGAGTCACACTGACTCATTGCGCCGCCGCGCTGCTCTGTGTGCCACCCGTCATCTAAGACAGTCATGGGAGTGGGAACGTATTTCTGACATGTCGAAGTCAGAAAAATGTCTCTATGCACGTTGCCATATTTGCACCGCACACTGGTCCGTGCTGCGCATGCGTGCGCTCTCCCGTGGAGGCGCATACCCGCAATAGCGTGCACTCGCAGGCGCGGTATGCGTATTTACGGTAGAGTTTACGTAGTCGTAGCGTGCGACCCATTCGTTACAACTGTTCACAATTAATGTAGTTTATAGATCATGGTCCCTTTGATAGATTCTGAAAGTTTGGTTAAAATAGAATGTCCCTGAGCTGAGGAGTCCCTCTTTGCATCGTACGAAGGGTCTAACAGGAATCATACAGCAGTGTTTGGTACCCATCGGAAGAGTATTTAATTAGCAATATTCCGGTGTTGGTTTGGAGCGTATTAATTGCTCGTGCGAATAGTTATGGACATAAGAAGTTATGTCCATTTATTTATTATTATTTGTTCTTACTTAGTCATGCATCTGAACAGTTGGAGACAGGCATCAGTAGGTCTCAAATGTCTCTTTGACCTCAGAGATCCCCCAAACAATAGTTTGCATGTTAAGAGGGCCTCATATCTACACATGCATAAGGTAAACACAGGAATAGTAATTGAAGATCAATTGTACTCCAAATCAGTATCTTTCCCGCAGACGGAGTACAATAGCCTTTAATTACACTGAGCTTTTGAGACTCAATAAGGAGGGCCAACACCTGTGTTTACAAATGGGGCTGGATTTGTATACAGGAGAATGAGGGCTGAGATGTCATTGTCTCAACTGAAAGTGGACATCATGAATATAGAACAAAACCCAGACAGGATTCTGTTTTGTATTCGCCAAACAATAGCTTCTCACTAGACAGGAATGTGTTGGTCATCACCCATTGTGTTACATAACCAAGGCCACTGATGCAGCTGGCTCACATGCTGGGAGGGACACACACTTCCTGTGGTTGACACACCCCCACAGCTGGAATGCAGGTATGATATACCCACTGGAGATCACAGGGCTGACTGACACTCAGAACTAAGCTAGCATCAAGCAGCATGGCGGCTACATCCCCAGGACAGAATTCCTTCCCAAAGGCTAAGTATAGAATCACATGGCTATAGAAGGAAATATAGACATATTGCTTTCTGGTTTAAATAGGATATTGTAACTTGGCTGTGATGATTGTTGGGTGTTAGTGTTGGTGCCCTGTGGAATCTGTGATGGTAGCTGGGATCTTGTTAATCATAAATACCACCATGCAGTACTTTTGAATATGTGCTGGTAGCAATGGCAGGCTGATACTTGTGAGTACCTGGTGGTCTGGTCTTGTGATAACTCATATGCTCTGGTTATAGAGATACTGTGTTTGCTTGAAATTGTGAAAGGTGATTTAGATTGTTTGGAATTGTAAAATCAGAACATATGCATTGTTTTGAGGCTTGGACATTTTGGAATAAGATGGAGTCTAGCTTCTGCCCCATGCGGCATTGTAGGGACGATTGTGTAGCTGGGTGTTGTGTATATAGGGACAGGCAGCATGGGTAAGCTCAAGTACTTTCTAAACAAAGATTCTCAGCATTGATTAACTGCGCAGCGATTGTTCCTCACATGTGTAAGCTTCGCTGCAACCATATTGTTTTTTAATGTTATTGTGAGCCAATCTCTCTCAAATCTCTCTCTCTCTCTTGTCTTCTCATCTTCTCTTATTTCTCCTTAAACTTAACTGTATTGTATTGTAGTGTGTTTCCTGTATAGTTATCTGGTTAGGTGGTTTATGTTATACTGTAGTGTATCATTTGTACTGTGATTCCTTTTTGCAAGTATATTAGTTATAATACATAGTTAATAGGCTTTGGAACCTAAACCAGTATCTGTGTATTTTCTATAGTGTTAAGTGTTCATTTGAGCGTCGGTGACGCTCAAGCAGCTTTGTAGTTAGTCAGGTTACACAAGGTTGCACTTACACCCTGTACTCACATTAAGGTATTCAGTGTATTTCATTGGTATAAGGTTTTAACATAAAGGTATAGTGTTGTGAGCGTCTGCATCGCTGGTGACCTCCTCGTGGTCTCGAGCGTAGGCTACGCTACAGCGAATCATTCCCCTAGACATAACCAATAACGTGTCCTGTGATCACTGGGCCGTGAGCGAACGTGACGCTTGAGCGTCTCGCCTACGGCTTAGCGATCGTTACGCAGATAGCGTACCCATACGGTATTTCTTAAGCAAACAGCGTACAGTGTTCTTAGCTTCATAAAGGGTTGTTTATACGACAAGGGAATTTGGCATTGTCAGACAGGACATAAGGGTTTCCCCTGTCATCGCTCCCCGGTTCTTCCTCCATGCCTCCTGACTGCTACGGGGCCCAGGCACTTCAAGGGCATGCCAGCCCAGCAAGCATACCATTGTTCTGTTTTTAAAAAAAATTAATACTTTGCACTGCGGGCCGCGGAGGAAACAGGAGGGAGAGAAGTAGGAGGGGTGATGTCGCCACTCACTGTGAACGGAGCCTGTAACTGCAACTGAGAGATCCCTGCCTGCTTCATGGAGTTGGCAAGGACTGTATGTATCATCTAGGCGGTGGGCAAAGAGGTATGGAGGCCAGAAGCACACCCGCCGCACACATCTACATGCGAACAGGTACCGGGGAGCGGGTTACAAGAGTCTGCTGCTTATCCGGGAGGGGAAGGTGGGGCTGCACTGTCAGTGTGTATAACATGCTTTACCTGGTGCACTCTACCTGGTGCAATGTGTATAACATACTCTACCTGGTGCATTGTGTATAACGTGCTCTACCTCGTGCATTGTGTATAAGTACTCTACCTGGTGCATCGTGTATAACGTGCTCTACCTGGTGCATTGTGTATAACGTACACTACTTGGCGCATTGTGTATAACGTGCTCTACCTGGCGCATTGTGTATAACGTGCTGTACCTGGCGCATTGTGTATAACGTGCTGTACCTGGCGCATTGTGTATAACGTGCTGTACCTGGCGCATTGTGTATAACGTGCTCTACCTGGTGCAATGTGTATAAGCCCTTTACCTGGTGCAATGTGTATATTGTCATCTACCTGGTGCAGTATGTATAATATGCTCTGCCTGGCGCTAAGTGTATAACGTGCTCTGTCTGGCGCTAATAACGTGCTCTACCTGGCGCTAAGTGTATAACGTGCTCTACCTGGAGCAAAGTGTATAACATGCTCTACCTGATGCAAAGTGTATAATGTGCTCTATCTGGTGCAAAGTGTATAACGTGCTATATCTGGCGCAATATGTATAAAGTGGTCTACCTGGCACAGTGTGTATAAGCGGCACTACTCTGTGTGGTGTTATGTGAATTGGCACTATTATGTGGTCACGCCCCTTCCCCATGAAGCCACGCCCCTTATATTTTTGTGGCACACCTTTAAGAGGTGGAGCATCAATTCATTTTCTGCCAAAGGGCACCAAAATGTCTAGTTACAGCTCTGGTGCAGGGTGTCCTGCATGCTACATAGCCCAGCAGCACTGTCACCCCATCCCCCCACCTTGCAACACTTTTGTAGTGTCCAAATAAGATTAAGATTAATAAGATCCTTCATTCTGATGGGACCCAGAAAAGGACTGGTAGGACCCCAATTTTTAAAAGTGAGGGGTCCCTGGGACCCACTTTTTTGGGGGCTCAGAGCAATCACTGGGCACCCTGTGTCTCTCCCAGCCACCTCTACCTGACGCCCAGTAACTCCCCGTCACCATCTGCCTCTCCCGTCACCCACGGCTTGTGCAGATGTGACCTACAGCCTCTGTCACTGTCACCCGCTGCATCTCCCATCACCCACTCTTTCTATCTGTAAGGTGGAGCAGGGGGGCCCAGAGCATATTTTTGCTCCTGGGCCCACCACTCGCAAGTTCCGCCACTGCATGTAGCATACAGTAACAGATTTAAGTTATCACTTTGATTTACAGTTAAGGTAGGACATGCACCTTTCCCAGTTGTACATTTTTTCACACATTTTAAATTTGCTCACCCTTCAGCAGCACGTGGCTTTTTCCTAGGAGCAAAATTATACCTTCTAGCTGTATATACGCCTAACTGACAATAAACCCCTGTATAAGGTTATGTTGAGAATTGTTTATGCTGTTGGTATAGCAACATCAGGCTTTTGGACCACTTGACAGCATGCAGGGGCAACCCAGGTCTTACTGTGATATGTATGCGTAATCAGACGGCCATGTGTAGGGAACAGTAGTGATGGCGGGATGTAGACATTAGCTTGATATTGTTAAAATATTGACAGGGAACATGGAGAAATTGTAAGAATGTTGAAATATGAAATATACAGATGTAGGTTAAGCTGCGGGCAGGAAGGTTATGTATTAAGGGGAGGTTAGGATTAGGCTGCTGGAAAGAGGAGAGGTTATGGTTAGACACTAGAGGGAAGGTATGGGTCTAGGGATTAGGGATAGGGGAATAACACTCACTGGAACGCTGCAGGATCATAAATCTGACCTGGAACTGACAGTCACATGACAGCCTGATTCCAGAAGCCCTGATGAAGCTGCTGGAGCCATCAGGAGCATGTAAGTCACATCTGGGCCACCAGGGAAGATATGTCAACATTCTGGCATGTCAACATTTCTTCAGTGTCTGAATGGTGACATGGGCAACATCTACATTTTCATGTCGATTTGATGTATGTTGACATTATGAGTGTCAATATATTGTTATGTGGACTACAGTGTGCTATGGGCTGTCTGATGGTTCTTGGTGATGCTCACGCAATTACCCTTGCCCAGCAGTCTTTTAGCCTCCTGCAGCCAAAGACTTTGCCTATAGCAGCTGCCTTTCAAGGGCATATTAAGTCCACCCCGTATTCAGATGCCCCCAGTTTTTATGTATAGACAAGGAGGTTATTGGAGGCTGGGCAAGAGTAGGTTGCAGTACGGTGAGACGTACACTGAACCCTAATGCACATTTATTGGTAAGCTGCTCAATCAGATTGTGATGTCACTCAGGTGCTAAAAGGGAGGGGTAACTCTGGGTAAGAGAAAAACATATAGCTATCCCTAATGCACACTGAGTGAGAAATAACACTACATAATAATCTAATAATACAGAGATCTGAGTTGCATATATCTGCAGATATAGGGTTAAGCCCCCGGCCGAACGGCAAGGCGTCTCTGTCACTGGGAGTCCCTAATACTAGGTGTGGGTCCAGGGTGCGGGACCCCATCATGTCGGCACAGGTCGGCTACACCAGGGCAGCACACAGGTGAAAATTAGTAAGGGTTAATAAGAAGCACATAAGTGCTATGAAAGTGAGGTGTGATTAAAATAATGCAAAAATATATACAATGTGACAGGGAAAAACATAAGTGTTAAATAAAGTGTTAGGGTGTGCCAACCTGAAGCAGCCTAGCCATACCAACACAGGGAAAATCGCACCCCAAACCCACCCCATAAATAATGACAAATATGTCTGGGTCTTATAGCCCAGTTTAAGGCCACATGATAATGGCTCCTACAGCATCTGAGAGCCAGCTTACCTGGAGACACCTCTAACTTCTCCAATGGTACTCTGGAGTCAGAAATCCCTCCTAATGCTGACCCATCCATGCCTCTCTGAAATACAATGCACATTTATTGGTAAGCTGCTCAATCAGATTGGGATGTCACTCAGGTGCTAAAAGGGTCACAGTGTATATATTTTTGTATTATTTTAATGACACCTCACTTACATAGCACTTATGTGCTTCTTATTAACCCTTACTAATTTTCACCTGTGTGCTGCCCTGGGGTAGCCGACCTGTGCCGACATGATGGGGTCCCACACCCCGGACCCACACCTAGTATTAGGGACCCCCCAGTGACAGAGATGCCTTGCCATTCAGCCTGGGGGCTTAACCCTATATCTGCAGATATACGCAACTAAGATCTCTGTATTATCTGATTATTATGTAGTGTTATTTCTCACTCAGTGTGCATTAGGGACCGGGGTGCGGGACCCCATTATGTCGGCTACACCAGGGCAGCACACGGGTGAAAATTAGTAAGGGTTAATAAGAAGCACATAAGTGCTATGTAAGTGAGGTGTGATTAAAATAATACAAAAATATATACAATGTGACAGGGAAAAACATAAGTGTAAAATAAAGTGTTAGGGTGTGCCAACCTGAAGCAGCCTAGCCATACCAACAAAGGGAAAATTGCACCCCAAACCCACCCCATAAATAATGACAAATATGTCTGGGTCTAATAGCCCAGTGTAAGGGCACATGTACACTGAACCCTATCTAGAAACTGCTGCACTACACGCAGACAGAGAGAAATAACCAAATGCACATGAGTGCAACAATGCACAGGTTGGAATATAATCTTAACACAATCAATATATGTATACTACAAAGTACAGGATGTTATTAGCAACAAGACCGTATATACATATACAATGCACAGGGTGTTATTAGCAACAAGATTGTATATACATGCAACAATGCACAGGATGGTATGAATAATAAATAATTTAGCAGTGAGTTCCTAAAGGAGCTTGGCAGAGCAAAGCAAGGTACAGATAACAAGATTACTTAGCTGCAGGAAACCCCTGGATTCCAGGCAAGGCAGGACAAAGCAAGACAAGGCTAGGTAAGGCTGGAGCTGTCTGATAGTACTTCAAGGCTAGGTCTCACATGCACAATCAGGCACTCAGGTGACAGGTAATGAACTCAGGATTCTGGCAGGACAGGGTACACAGGAGTCTAACTGGACTGGGAATCACCAGTGATATAATAGCATGACTGTACAGATTCTAGATTCACCAAGGAACAGGGACCGGGCACAGGTACTATCAGGAACAATAAGCTTCAAGCTATAACCAGTGTCAGATGAGGGGCAGGTTGGGTAATAAAGGAATCAAGCCCCAATCAGGATGGCTGGAAGCCAAACACAAGGTAATGGCCTAATTATCTGACAGGTGAGACTGCACAGGCCACACATATAGGAGACAGGCTGTAATTAACCAGACACAAGGTAATGGCTTAATTATCTGACAGGTGAGACTGTCCAGATCAGACCACACATACAGGAGGAGACAGGCTGCAGTTACACATACTCACCAAAGGCGGCCCACAACAATACCCTAAAGAAGTACATAAGAAAACCTGGAATGCTAACAGCATACAACAGACTCATAACATAATAACATAAACATGAATGAGCCACAGCGGTGGCTCATGACACATATCACAACTCGACCGTGGAGGCTGAGGGGGAAGAGTGTCTTTTGAAGAGAAGAAGCATCAAACATTAACATATCACAGCAGTATTAAAAGAATGGTGTATCAAAAGCACACGGAATGGGGTTTTGACCTGTACATAGTCCATGTCCCCCCCCCCCAAACATGAGTCTTGACTACATGTGAAATGTAGATTAAGTAGCATGCCTCATAAAGCAGGTAGTTGAAACTTATGTGGTAATGCCGTATGCTCCACTCTTCATCTCTGGGTCACATTATGCCTCCTCCTTGTCCCGTGTCACATATGACCCTCACCCACTACCTTCGTCATATATGCCTCCCCGCTTTTCTCTTGTCATACTCACTACTGCTACATGATATGGGTGGACTTTACAGAGAGCTGGTGGCTCCTGATGATGGCATCACTGGAATTCTGCATAAACTACCACCACTTTGTGGAGCAGTTTTAAAAGTAGGGGTAACCTATGCTTGAGTCCTCCATCTCATGGATAAGAACCTTTTATTGTTTCCTGTGGGATTCTTTCCTTGTGTTCTGTGAGAAAAACAGTTTTTTACATTCTTATCTCTGTATAACCAACTGCATTTAGTTATTGACACATAATCAATAATTATTTTGTATCCAGTTGTTTTTATTTCCTTTTAGAACCCATGGGGCAGTATCTGAAAGGAAGAAAGTGTTTCTCCATCGTGCGTCATTGCTCGAGTGAGTACATGCCCTTCAATATTCATATTTTTTTCTTGCATTTCAGCCTGTTTGGTGTATATCTGTTGTGTTGCTGTATAGGGGTTGTAGAGACTATGGGTGTATATTGCAAGTTATGTACCTCTGAGGTAAGGTTATAATTCTGCCCTACACAGATCAATATAATTTTAATCTCACTCAGGAAGCGTGAAGCAGGGTCTGGTGTAGTTTCATTAGCATGTACATTCATTATGATCCTGTAAGCAGTAAAGCAATTGCCTGAGCAGTCCAGGTGCCCCAGGGAGAAGACATTGGCAAGCGTAAGGTTTTTGCCTACATCTGCATATAGGTTATTAAAGGATGCTCTTTCGGCACCAACACAGCAGGGGGTATTCACACAGCAATCTGATCACAAGTGTGACTTCACCTAAACAGGGATCAAAACCTTACCATATTTTATTAGTTTTTGCTGTAAAATTGGCATTTCTATAACAGCAAGGCGTTCCCAAAATCATATCAAAATACCTGAAGTCTGTATGCTAGACCGAGGTTATTTGGAAGTCATTAGGGCATATGGCTTGGGAAAAATTAGGTATCTAACCAATTACATATTTTAGACCAGTCTTGTTTACTTTTATTTTATAGTTTAAATATTAGAGATTAATACGCCATATTTCATGCACTTATTACATATGGAAAATGATGTAGTTATTTGTACTTACAGATGTGTTCACTCTCTCATCTAACAGCTATTTGTGGCAAATGTGACTAATTTGCTGTGAATAGAGTCCGCAGCTGTGCATGGGCACGTTCGTATGCACTGCTTCTCTAACAAATACGCATGCGCACACTACAGCTAGTTGCAGCCTGCCACCAATAGTCACTGCCACAATGCATTCGAATTTGGCAGCAAGATGAGAGTGGACACATATGTAGGTTAAACATTACGTGGGCAGTCCTGATATGGATCTTGGATTAATTAACAAGCCAACCATCATCAGGAACTTGGTCATGACATCACTATGAGGGGTGGGGGGTGGGGGGCAGTTTATAAAAGGTATGGGAGTCTTTTGTTCCATGTCAGACTCAGGGGGATGAAGTCTAAGTTGAAGTCTGGAAATGCATTTTTCTGTCATGCTCCCTGGCCCAAACTAAGCCACATTTAATTTTCTGTAAGTTTTTCCTTTATATTTTTAAATTGCAACACATGTAATCTGTAACCCTTTATATTTATATAATTTCTGTAACTAAGCATTATACTCAATATTCATCCTGAGTATTATATCCATCTCTACTCCTGCAATTATCAGGACTTGGGGTGCTACGCAATCGCAGTCCTGATGCTGTTATAGTAACAGTCAAGGTGATACAATTACTTATAAGTTTATTCCCTTGGGCAGCAAACAAAGGGATAAAAATTCCAAACCAATGTGGATTCATAAAATGATTAAGGAACTAACAAGCAGGAAAAAAAATCGAGCTTTCAAAAATACAAATCAGCACTATAAGGCTTGTAACAAAATATGCAAAAAAGAAATAAGAGCTGCTAAAGTAGAAACTGAAAAGCTAGTAGCCAAGGAAAGTAAATCAAACCACAATTTTTTTTAAATATATCAACAGCAGAAGATTAAAGGAAAGTATAGGCCAATTAAAAGACAGGCTGGGAGTCTTACTCAAAAAACGATAATGACATAGCGGACAAATTAAATGAGTTTTTCTCATCGGTATTCACAAGAAAGGACCAGATGCAGAAAGTAACAAACTACCTCAATAAAGATAATGTTAAACTGCTAAGTGCTTATTTAAGCGAGGAGTAAGTCTGGGACCGATAAAAGAAAATAAGATTAGTAAGTCACCTGGTCCCGATGGAATTCACCCAAGGGTTCTCATGAACCCTTGGGTGAACTCCGAACTAGCAAGACCACTATTTACGATCTTCAATGACTCACTTACATCAGGCATGGTTCCCAAAGACTGGCATATAGCAGAGGTAGTGCTGATATTCAAAAAGGGGAGTAAAGCTGAACCTGGTAACTATAGACCAGTTAGTCTTAACGTCTATAGTGGGGAAACTACTGGAATGTATTCTAAGGGATAGTATACAGAAGTTCTTTGAAACCAGTAAGGTTATTAATAGGAACCAACATGGATTTGTGAAAGATAGATCATGTCAAACAAACTTACTAAGCTTTTATGAAACAGTTAGTGCAAACCTTGATCAGGGTAAGGAGGTGGACGTAATCTTTTTAGACTTTGCTAAAGCATTTGACACAGTATCGCACATGAGACTTATCTATAAATTACAAGAACTGGGACTAGGGAGCACAATATGCACTTGGGTTAGTAATTGGTTGGATAATAGGGAGCAGCGCGTTGTGGTAAATGGAACTTTTTGAAATTGGACAAAAGTACTAAGTGGTGTGCCACAAGAGTCTGTACTTGGACCACTATTGTTCAACATTTTTATTAATGATCTAGCTGTAGGTCTAGAGGGCATGGTGTCAATTTTTGCAGATGGTACCAAACTGTGTAAGGTTATAAATTCGGAAGGTAATGCTGAGTCTCTCCAGAACGATTTAGCTAAACTGTAATCATGGGCAGCAAAATGGAGAATGAGTTTCAATACAGATAAGGTAATGCACTTTGGTAGCAAGAACAAAAATAACACATACTCACTAAATGGGGTGAATTTAGGGGATTCTGTACTGGAAAAAGACTTAGGTGTTCATATAGATAGCAAACTGAGCTGCAGTACCCAAAGTAGGATTGCAGCAAAGAAGGCAAACAAGGTATTAGCATGCATTAAGCGGGGAATTGATGCAAGGGATGAAAGTGTTATACTCCCATTATATAAATCCCTAGTAAGGCCACATCTTGAATACTGTGCACAATTTTGGGCACCGTACTACAAGAAGGATATCCTGGAGTTAGAAAAGGTTCAGATGCGGGCAACTAAACTAATCAGAAGAATGGAGACGCTGGAATACCAGGAAAGACTTGCAAAACTAGGCATGTTTACACTGGAAAAGAGGAGATTAAGAGTACGCATGATCAACATTTATAAATATATAAGGGGACAGGGACAATACACAGAGCTAGCAGGGGATCTGTTTTTAGTAAGATCGACACAGAGAACCCGTGGACACCCGCTTAGGTTAGAGGAGAGGAGGTTCCTCACACTAAGGCGAAAAGAGTTTTTCACAGTAAGGACAATACGAGTTTGGAATTCCCTACCTGAGAGAGAAGTAATGGCGGACTCAGTCAACATTTTTAAGAATGAGCTGGATACATTCCTAGTGGATAAGGATATACAGGGTTATGGTGCATAGATCACACGCTACAGTTATAAAAAAGAGTAATAAACATAACGGCTGACTTTAGCACAAGTTAGAATGGGATCGGTATTAAATACCTAGAATCAAAATCCCGACAGTAATTGACCGACGGTCAAAATCCTGACAAGGTCAAAATCCCGACATGGACAAAATACCGACATTTAAAATACCAACAAGGTCAAAATACCGACATTCAAAATGTCAACAGGTCAAAAAGCCGACACAAGTTTTTCATATATTTTTGTGTGTGTATGTCAACATTGGTCGACATGGACACCATATAAGTGTACCGCTTCCCCTCACATGGCTTGCTTCGGGCACGGTGCCTCGCTGCGGTCGGCACACTATTATATTCCATCTCCAGGTCCACTGGGATGATAAAGTATGAACAAGTCGGTTTCAATGAAAAAATCATGAAAAACTCATGTCAAATTTTTGACCCGTCGACATTATAAATGTCTGTATTTTGACCTTGTCGGTATTTTAAATGTCGGTATTTTGACCATGTCGGTATTTTGACCGTCGGTCAATTGCTGTCGGTATTTTGAATGTTGGGATTTTGATTGTCAATAAATTGACTGCATCCCGTTAGAATTAGTCCTGATAATAATACAGCATATGAGATCACAAATAGGATGAACTTGATGGACAAATTTTCTTTTTTCAACCTCAGAAACTATGTTACTATGTTACAATGGCTCTGACCTAGTCAGTGCTACTCTCATGTACATCTATTTGGGTACATGATGGGCAAATTTATCAAGGTAATTCTGACCTTAAAACATGCAGAAATGGCTGTTTCTGCATGTTAAAGGTCAGAATTCAGTGTTGCTAGTATGTAACAAGATAAAAAAGCAGGAGATATCAGAAATGTCTCCTGTTTTCCTATCAATAGCCATCAGTATTTTCATTAGGGTCGGGGTTCTGGGGCAACATGACAAGCTCCGAAAAGTTTAAAACATTTTTGGAGCTTGTGTTGGATAACGCCATCTTCAAGTGCTCAGAATACAGTAGCAGACAGAGAAAATCTTTAAACAATGTTAATAATTATCTCTTAATGACTGTCTCTGTTCTATTTGTTCTCTGTCCAAAGTGATCTTATGGAGGTGGAGCATTTCCGAACTATCTACCATATGTTTGTGGCTGCGCTCTGCGTTTTCTTCATTAGCACAGCAGCTGTGGATATCATTGACAAGGGAACGTGAGTATATAAACGTCAACAAAATCTAACCTTATTTAAAATATTTTATACTGTGTACCTCAACATGTGTAGAATAATCTTAGATCATATCTAAATATCTATAATTTAGTAATTGGTTTGAAATATAAGATTGTTTCTTCATTTGACCTGGTCTGTTTTTATTTTATTTTTGTCTTCCAAAATGGAATGTGAATGAAGAAATCATTGGTGGGATGTAATGCCATCCGAGATCGCCTAGTAAGTGATTGTCCCTTTAAAAAAAGGTACGAGATCGGCCAGCAACCTGCACCTCCAGCGATCTCAGACTACATTACATCCCACCGTATATCTTAAATGTTTTTCCATTCTGAATTGTCCATCAGTGGGTTTATCCCAATATAGATTGGAACAGATGACTGCTCTCCTGTTATGGTTACTTTTAAAAATGAGTATATGTAACACCAACGGATAACAGAAGGATATGTTCTATCTTGAGGACCTAAGTTTACCTTCATATCTGCTGGGAATAATGGCAGCTTTTAATAGTTTTCTTAAAACAAGTGTATTGCTGCTATCTTGTGTCCCATTTGACCGTCTACAACACAAAGTCCATTCTGTCCATTCTTTAATAATCTAAGTCTTCCTTTTCTTTTTTTTAAGGTTGGTTATGGAGTTTGATCTTCTGTATTATACGTTTGGACAATTTGGCACTGTGGCATGGTCATGGATCTGTCTGTTTACATACACTCTCATCGTGCCCTACAAGGTTTTAACTTACTGGGGATCTCTGTATCCAAAATCCAACCACAAAATCCTGCTGACTGCCTTTTTTGGCACATTCCTGCTTGTGAGCCAGACGTGTGTACTTTATGTATTCCCCGTCTATGTGGTAAAACATTACCAATTGCCTCCGGCTTCAAGTTTCATTGTCATCCTGGAACAGGTGAGTCCAGTAAAAAATGTAACGAAAGGAGCCCAGCTATTGATGCCGTGAAACTAACAATATTGTGTTTTGCTGCTAAAAATCTGTTTTCATTGCTGTAGAAAGTTACTGCATAGATTTTATGTATTATTGATTATATAATTGCTGGACAAATGATATGTAACCAGTAGGGGATTTAATTAGCCATGGGCCTTGCTGCTCTGGGTTAACTATCTGGAGCTATTCAATCACATCCCGCCGCAAGCCCCACGGCTAACGCTCGGTAAGGCATAGATTCCAGGTTAAGTGCCTGGAGCTACATATGCAAGTACTGTGTGTACTAAACCCACATATACGCCAAGAGGATACGCTTAATGAGGATTTCTGTTCGCAAATTCCCAAGGTGACCCTATTAAGTACAACCTCAGGGTTTAATTGAGTTTCCCCCCATGGCGTCTATTAGGAATGAGCAAGACTACATAGATAAATGAAGCTAAGATACACGTGTACAGTCACCACCACACAGTATGAAAGGGCACCTATTTATTTCAACAACAATTAAAGAAACTGGGCACTCAAAGTTGGATGAAGGTCGATGGCTGCATTATGTTTAATATAACATATCAGATATACTTTATTAGCTGAATAAAAGAAACATAACTGGGGATTAAACTAGCACCTTACACAATTTTATTTGCATTTGAATCATTTAGACCTCCCGGGCACTCAGAGACTATTTCATGTCATACTTTATTTATTTTCTCTGACGTCCTAAGTGGATGCTGGGGACTCCGTCAGGACCATGGGGAATAGCGGCTCCGCAGGAGACAGGGCACAAAAGTAAAAGCTTTAGGATCAGGTGGTGTGCACTGGCTCCTCCCCCTATGACCCTCCTCCAAGCCTCAGTTAGATGTTTGTGCCCGGCCGAGAAGGGTGCAATCTAGGTGGCTCTCCTAAAGAGCTGCTTAGAGTAAAAGTTTTATTAGGTTTTTTATTTTCAGTGAGTCCTGCTGGCAACAGGCTCACTGCAACGAGGGACTTAGGGGAGAAGAAGTGAACTCACCTGCGTGCAGGATGGATTGGCTTCTTAGGCTACTGGACACTAGCTCCAGAGGGACGATCACAGGTACAGCCTGGATGGGTCACCGGAGCCGCGCCGCCGACCCCCTTGCAGATGCTGAAGAGAGAAGAGGTCCAGAAATCGGCGGCTGAAGACTTCTCAGTCTTCATGAGGTAGCGCACAGCACTGCAGCTGTGCGCCATTGCTCTCAGCACACTTCACACCAACGGTCACTGAGGGTGCAGGGCGCTGGGGGGGGCGCCCTGGGCAGCAATGAAAGTACCTATACTGGCTAAAAATACATCACATATAGCCTCTGGGGCTATATGGATGTATTTAACCCCTGCCAGGTTGTCAGAAAAACGGGAGAAGAAGCCCGCCGAAAAGGGGGCGGGGCCTATTCTCCTCAGCACACAGCGCCATTTTCCCTCACAGAACTGCTGGTGGGAAGGCTCCCAGGCTCTCCCCTGCACTGCACTACAGAAACAGGGTTAAAACAGAGAGGGGGGGCACTTATTTGGCGATATGATTATATATTAAGATGCTATAAGGGAAAACACTTATATAAAGGTTGTCCCTGTATAATTATAGCGTTTTGGTGTGTGCTGGCAAACTCTCCCTCTGTCTCCCCAAAGGGCTAGTGGGGTCCTGTCCTCTATCAGAGCATTCCCTGCGTGTGTGCTGTGTGTCGGTACGTGTGTGTCGACATGTATGAGGACGATGTTGGTGAGGAGACGGAGCAATTGCCTGTAATGGTGATGTCACTCTCTAGGGAGTCGACACCGGAATGGATGGCTTATTTAGGGAATTACGTGATAATGTCAACACGCTGCAAGGTCGGTTGACGACATGAGACGGCCGGCAAACAAATTAGTACCTGTCCAGGCGTCTCAAACACCGTCAGGGGCTTTAAAACGCCCATTTACCTCAGTCGGTCGACACAGACACGGACACTGACTCCAGTGTCGACGGTGAAGAAACAAACGTATTTTCCTTTAGGGCCACACGTTACATGTTAAGGGCAATGAAGGAGGTGTTACATATTTCTGATACTACAAGTACCACAAAAAAGGGTATTATGTGGGGTGTGAAAAAACTACCTGTAGTTTTTCCTGAATCAGATAAATTAAACACCCCTTAGGGTGGATAAGGCGCTCACACGCTTATCACAAGTGGCGTTACCGTCTCCAGATACGGCCGCCCTCAAGGAGCCAGCTGATAGGAGGCTGAAAAAATATCCTAAAAAGTATATACACACATACTGGTGTTATACTGCGACCAGCGATCGCCTCAGCCTGGATGTGCAGCGCTGGGGTGGCTTGGTCGGATTCCCTGACTGAAAATATTGATACCCTTGACAGGGACAGTATTTTATTGACTATAGAGCATTTAAAGGATGCATTTCTATATATGCGAGATGCACAGAGGGATATTTGCACTCTGGCATCAAGAGTAAGTGCGATGTCCATATCTGCCAGAAGATGTTTATGGACACGACAGTGGTCAGGTGATGCAGATTCCAAACGGCACATGGAAGTATTGCCGTATAAAGGGGAGGAGTTATTTGGGGTCGGTCCATCGGACCTGGTGGCCACGGCAACAGCTGGAAAATCCACCTTTTTTACCCCAAGTCACATCTCAGCAGAAAAAGACACCGTCTTTTCAGCCTCAGTCCTTTCGTCCCCATAAGGGCAAGCGGGCAAAAGGCCAGTCATATCTGCCCAGGGATAGAGGAAAGGGAAGAAGACTGCAGCAGGCAGCCCATTCCCAGGAACAGAAGCCCTCCACCGCTTCTACCAAGTCCTCAGCATGACGCTGGGGCCGTACAAGCGGACTCAGGTGCGGTGGGGGGTCGTCTCAAGAGTTTCAGCACGCAGTGGGCTCACTCGCAAGTGGACCCCTGGAGCCTACAAGTAGTATCCCAGGGGTACAGATTGGAAATTCGAGACGTCTCCCCCTCGCAGGTTCCTGAAGTCTGCTTTACCAACGTCTCCCTCCGACAGGGAGGCAGTATTGGAAACAATTCACAAGCTGTATTCCCAGCAGGTGATAATCAAAGTACCCCTCCTACAACAAGGAAAGGGGTATTATTCCACACTATATTGTGGTACTGAAGCCAGACGGCTCGGTGAGACCTATTCTAAATCTGAAATATTTGAACACTTACATACAAAGGTTCAAATCAAGATGGAGTCACTCAGAGCAGTGATAGCGAACCAGGAAGAAGGGGACTATATGGTGTCCCTGGACATCAGGGATGCTTACCTCCATGTCCCAATTTTCCCTTCTCACCAAGGGTACCTCAGGTTCGTGGTACAGAACTGTCACTATCAGTTTCAGACGCTGCCGTTTGGATTGTCCACGGCACCCCGGGTCTTTACCAAGGTAATGGCCGAAATGATGATTCTTCTTCAAAGAAAATGGACGATCTCCTGATAAGGGCAAGGTCCAGAGAACAGTTGGAGGTCGGAGTAGCACTATCTCAAGTAGTTCTACGACAGCACGGGTGGATTCTAAATATTCCAAAATCGCAGCTGTTTCCGACGACACGTCTGCTGTTCCTAGGGATGATTCTGGACACAGTCCAGAAAAGGGTGTTTCTCCCGGAGAAGAAAGCCAGGGAGTTATCCGAGCTAGTCAGGAACCTCCTAAAACCAGGAAAAGTGTCAGTGCATCATTGCACAAGGGTCCTGGGAAAAATGGTGGCTTCTTACGAAGCGATTCCATTCGGCAGATTTCACGCAAGAACTTTTCAGTGGGATCTGCTGGAAAAATGGTCCGGATCGCATCTTCAGATGCATCAGCGGATAACCCTGTCTCCAAGGACAAGGGTGTTTCTTCTGCGGTGGCTGCAGAGTGCTCATCTATTAAAGGGCCGCAGATTCGGCATTCAGGACTGGGTCCTGGTGACCACGGATGCCAGCCTGAGAGGCTGGGGAGCAGTCACACAGGGAAAAAATTTCCAGGGAGTGTGATATAGTCTGGAGACTTCTCTCCACATAAATATACTGGAGCTAAGGGCAATTTACAATGTTCTAAGCTTAGCAAGACCTCTGCTTCAAGGTCAGCCGGTATTGATCCAGTGGGACAACATCACGGCAGTCGCCCACGTAAACAGACAGGGCGGCACAAGAAGCAGGAGGGCAATGGCAGAAACTGCAAGGATTCTTCGCTGGGCGGAAAATCATGTGATAACACTGGCAGCAGTGTTCATTCCGGGAGTGGACAACTGGGAAGCAGACTTCCTCAGCAGGCACGACCTCCACCCGGGAGAGTGGGGACTTCATCGGGAAGTCTTCCACATGATTGTGAACCGTTGGGAAAGACCAAAGGTGGACATGATGGCGTCCCGCCTGAACAAAAAACTGGACAGGTATTGCGCCAGGTCAAGAGACCCTCAGGCAATAGCTGTGGACGTTCTGGTAACACCGTGGGTGTACCAGTCGGTGTATGTGTTCCCTCCTCTGCTTCTCATACCCAAGGTACTGAGAATTATAAGACGTAGAGGAGTAAGAACTATACTCGTGGCTCCGGATTGGCCAAGAAGGACTTGGTAGCCGGAACTTCAAGAAATGCTCACAGAGGACTCATGGCCTCTGCCGCTAAGAAGGGACTTGCTTCAGCAAGTACCATGTCTGTTCCAAGACTTACCGCGGCTGCGTTTGACGGCATGGCGGTGGAACGCCGGATCCTAAGGGAAAAAGGCATTCCGGAAGAGGTCATTCCTACCCTGGTCAAAGCCAGGAAGGAGGTGACCGCACAACATTATCACCACATGTGGCGAAAATATGTTGCGTGGTGTGAGGCCAGGAAGGCCCCACGAAGAAATTTCAACTCGGTCGATTCCTGCATTTCCTGCAAACAGGAGTGTCTATGGGTCTCAAATTGGGGTCCATTAAGGTTCAAATTTCGGCCCTGTCAACTTTCTTCCAGAAAAAATTGGCTTCAGTTCCTGAAGTCCAGAAGTTTGTCAAGGGAGTATTGCACATACAACCCCCTTTTGTGCCTCCAGTGGCACTGTGGGATCTCAACGTAGTTCTGGGATTCCTCAAATCACATTGGTTTAAACCGCTCAAATCTGTGGATTTGAAATATCTCACATGGAAAGTGACCATGCTGTTGGCCCTGGCCTCGGCCAGGCGAGTGTCAGAATTGGCGGCTTTGTCTCACAAAGCCCATATCTGATTGTCCATTCGGACAGGGCAGAGCTGCGGACTCGTCCCCAGTTTCTCCCTAAGGTGGTGTCAGCGTTTCACCTGCACCAGCTTATTGTGGTACCTGCGGCTACTAGGGACTTGGAGGACTCCAAGTTGCTAGATGTTGTCAGGGCCCTGAAAATATAGGTTTCCAGGACGGCTGGAGTCAGGAAAACTGACTTGCTGTTATCCTGTAGGCACCCAAAAAACTGGGTGCTCTTGCTTCTAAGCAGACGATTGCTAGTTGGATGTGTAGTACAATTCAGCTTGCACATTCTGTGGCAGGCCTGCCACAGCCAAAATATGTAAATGCCCATTCCACAAGGAAGGTGGGCTCATCTTGGGCGGCTGCCCGAGGGGTCTCGGCTTTACAACTTTGCCGAGCTGCTACTTGCTCAGGGGCACACCCTGGCTGAGGAGGACCTGGAGTTCTCTCATTCGGTGCTGCAGAGTCATCCGCACTCTCCCGCCCGTTTGGGAGCTTTGGTATAATCCCCATGGTCCTGACGGAGTCCCCAGCATCCACTTAGGACGTCAGAGAAAATAAGAATTTACTTACCGATAATTCTATTTCTCGTAGTCCGTAGTGGATGCTGGGCGCCCATCCCAAGTGCGGATTGTCTGCAATACTTGTACATAGTTATTGTTACAAAAATCGGGTTATTATTGTTGTGAGCCATCTTTTCAGAGGCTCCGCTGTTATCATGCTGTTAACTGGGTTCAGATCACAGGTTGTACAGTGTGATTGGTGTGGCTGGTATGAGTCTTACCCGGGATTCAAAATCCTTCCTTATTGTGTACGCTCGTCCGGGCACAGTATCCTAACTGAGGCTTGGAGGAGGGTCATAGGGGGAGGAGCCAGTGCACACCACCTGATCCTAAAGCTTTTACTTTTGTGCCCTGTCTCCTGCGGAGCCGCTATTCCCCATGGTCCTGACGGAGTCCCCAGCATCCACTACGGACTACGAGAAATAGAATTATCGGTAAGTAAATTCTTATTATTTGTTACCAATTATATATATAGCGCACACATATTCCGCAGCACTTTACACACAATATTTGGCCATTCACATCAGTCCCTGCCCCAGTGGAGCTTACAATCTATATTCCTTACCAAATGTACACACACACACACATTCGCACAAGGGTTAATTTTGTTGGGAGCCAATTAACCTACCAGTATATTTTTGGATTGTGGGAGGAAACTGGAGAACCCGGAGGAAACCCACACAAGCACGGGGAGAATATACAAACTCCACACAGTTAGGGCCATGGTGGGAATCAAACCCATGACCTCAGTGCTGTGAGGCAGTAATGCTAACCATTACACCCTCCATCTACTTGTAGCCTGTCCCTGTACCATTTATCGTTTGAACCTGATTTGATTTGTTATAGCACAAACAGTTACATCAGTGTGAATGCATGTATTATGTATTTAGTACATCAAGTGTAACATTATCTGTTCTCCTTACAGATCCGCCTCATTATGAAGAGTTACTCCTTTCTTAGAGAGACAGTGCCGAGCATCCTGCAGACAAAAAGTAGGTAGAGGATTGTGGGGGCATGGTACATTGGAAAACAATTTAAATAGGAAAAGATACATTTGTGTATGGAATTGGTACCTTTACCATACATAGCACAAACACATAACACACTGTAATTAATATTTTGTACACAAGCAGATCGCTCTATAAAGGAGCACTAATTACATTTTTATATAACTCTATCAACTTCGTCAGTAATGTATCAAAAGATTTTTGAAGTAACAAAATTTTCATCTAACTTTTGTTTCCTCAGCGACATCAGCTTGCCTTATTGTATATAGGTATCTAACAATCTGTACTAAAGTATATATTTATTGGTTTAGGGAAAGCGTAGTGCCTATATTGTCATCATTGGCTAAAGCATTCAGCGACAGTGGCAGCAACATGTGAGATGTCTATAGTTTTCAGCACAACATGCTTTACACCTGGGGGAAATTTAATATTGGCGGGTTTGAAATCCTGTAGTGTTGCTGCATTTTACTGACAGGTTTGCACCCTGCAGATTTATGAAGCTCAAAACCGCTACAAAACCCCCCACATTTTAGAATTCAGTAGAATATTGAATGACCATCAATGGGGGAAATTTACTAAGCTCCCGATTTTGTCCGAGATGGTGTTTTTTCTTCAAAGTGTCATCTCGGGAATTTACTAAACTCAAATCACGGCAGTGATGAGGGCATTCGTATTTTTTTGGAACTCAAAGAAAAAAATTACGAATGAATACACCATCGGTCAAATACGCCTGTTATTTGGTAGAACTCGGTAATTTACTAAAAGTGTAATTCGCAAACACTGCCGGCAATAGCCAAACACTGCCGTGAAACAATACAAATCGTAAAAAAATGCTAAAATAAAACAGACCTGCTTTTTTTTACCGTGTTCTGATAGGCATGCACGGATCCATGAGATCCGTGCATGTTTATCAGTGGGAAGGGGCGGGAAAGTGTTAAATTTACTGGAAAAAAATGCGTGGGGTCCCCCCTCCTAAGCAAAACCAGCCTCGGGCTCTTTGAGCCGGTCCTGGTTGAAAAAATCTGGGGAAAAAAATGACAGGGGTTCCCCCATATTTAATCAACCAGCACCGGGCTCTGCGCCTGGTCCTGGTTCCAAAAATACGGGGGACAAAAAGCGTAGGGGTCCCCCATATTTTTGAAACCAGCACCGGGCTCCACTAGCCAGGTACATAATGCCACAGCCGGGGGACACTTTTATATTGGTCCCTGCGGCCCTGGCATTACATACCCAACTAGTCACCCCTGGCCGGGGTACCCTGGAGGAGTGGGAACCCCTTAAATCAAGGGGTCCCCCCTCCAGCCACCCAAGGGCCAGGGGTGAAGCCCGAGGCTGTCCACCCCATCCAAGGGCGGCGGATGGGGCTGATAGCCTTTTTGTTAAAATGTGAATATTGTTTTTAGTAGCAGTACTACAAGTCCCAGCAAGCCTCCCCCGCAAGCTGGTACTTGGAGAACCACAAGTACCAGCATGCGGTGGAAAACCGGGCCCGCTGGTACCTGTTGTACTACTACTAAAAAAATACCCCAATAAAAACAGGAGACACACACCTTGAAAGTATAAGTTTATTACATACATGCACACCTCCAAACATACATACTTACCTATGTTCACACGAGGGTCGGTCCTCTTCTCCATGTAGAATCCATGGGGTACCTGTGGGAAAAATTATTCTCACATAATCCAGTGTAGATCGGTCCTCTTCTGTTCTTTGTATAATCCACGTACTTTGCAAAATAAAAAAACGGACACCCGACCACGCACTGAAAGGGGCCCCATGTTTTCACATGGGACCCCTTTCCCCGACTGCCAGGACCCCCCCTGACTCCTGTCTAAGAGGGTTCCTTCAGCCAATCAGGGAGCGCCACGTCGTGGCACCCTCCTGATTGGCTGTGTGCTCCTGTAGTGTCTGTCAGGCAGCACACGGCAGTGATACAATGTAGCGCCTATGCGCTCCATTGTAACCAATGGTGGGAACTTTGCGGACAGCGGTTGACCGAAAGTAACCTCACCGCTGTCCGCAAAGTTCCCACCATTGGTTACAATGGAGCGCATAGGTGCTACATTGTATCACTGCCGTGTGCTGCCTGACGGACACTACAGGAGCACACAGCCAATCAGGAGGGTGCCACGACGTGGCGCTTCCTTATTGGCTGAAGGAACCCTCTTAGACAGGAGTCGGGGGGGGTCCTGGCAGTCGGGGAAAGGGGTCCCATGTGAAAACATGGGGCCCCTTTCAGTGCGTGGTCGGGTGTCCGTTTTTTTATTTTGCAAAGTACGTGGATTATACAAAGAACAGAAGAGGACCGATCTACACTGGATTATGTGAGTATAATTTTTCCCACAGGTACCCCATGGATTCTACATGGAGAAGAGGACCGACCCTCGTGTGAACATAGGTAAGTATGTATGTTTGGAGGTGTGCATGTATGTAATAAACTTATACTTTCAAGGTGTGTGTCAACTGTTTTTATTGGGGTATTTTTTTAGTAGTAGTACAACAGGTACCAGCGGGCCCGGTTTTCCACTGCATGCTGGTACTTGTGGTTCTCCAAGTACCAGCTTGCGGGGGAGGCTTGCTGGGACTTGTAGTACTGCTACTAAAAACAATATTCACATTTTAACAAAAAGGCTATCAGCCCCCCATCTGCCGCCCTTGGATGGGGGGGACAGCCTCGGGCCGCAGGGACCAATATAAAAGTGTCCCCCGGCTGTGGCATTATGTACCTGGCTAGTGGAGCCCTGTGCTGGTTTCAAAAATACGGGGGACCCCTACGCTTTTTGTCCCCCGTATTTTTGGAACCAGGACCAGGCGCAGAGCCCGGTGCTGGTTGATTAAATATGGTGGAACCCCTGTCATTTTTCCCCCCATATTTTTTCAACCAGGACCGGCTCAAAGAGCCCAAGGCTGGTTTTGTTTAGGGGGGGACCCCACGCATTTTTTTTTTTTAACAATGTTTTTTTTTTAACGAAAGGTGCACAATGAAGCCCAGCACGGATCTCACAGATCCGGCCGAGATTCATTGTGTTAATGTCGGCAGTGTTTTCCAATTCACTCCCGTAAAACACTGCCAAAAAATACGAATGACATCGACATCGAAAAATACGAAAATGCAGAATACGACAGCTTAGTAAATTAGTCGTAATAAATTCAAAAAGTAGCAATTTTACACTTTCGATGTCATTCGTGTTTGAACTTTTAGCCTCATTCGGAAAAATACGAATTTTAGTAAATATACCCCAATGTTTTTACTATTACAAGTATACTGTAGAAACCCCAGATTTACAGAGCGTTGAGTTAAGAAACCGCTGCAACCCTGCTGAAAAAAAACATGAGGTGGTGATAACTCATAAAGCATCCTGTGTGAGCTGACTGGTCATTCATTATGTATTGAATAAGTAGGCAAATAACATTGATAACTCTCTTATGGGGGAAATACTACTTTATTAATAGTATAGCACTGCTATTTTGGTGTCACCCCCTTAAACGGTGTCACTCGGTGTGGTATGCACTCCCCGCACCTCCCTAGTGATACCAATTTATTAAAGGAGCAATATTAAGTATTACTTAGGGGGTAATTCAGAGTTGATCGCAGCAGCAAATTTGTTAGCAGTTGAGCAAAACCATGTGCACTGCAGGGGAGGCAGATATAACATGTGCAGAGAGAGTTAGATTTGGGTGGGTTATTTTGTTTCTGTGCAGGGTAAATACTGGCTGCTTTATTTTTAACCACAAAATATATTTAAACAAGGGAGCGCTAAGAACGGGGTCAGTTTAAATCACACATTTATTACAATCCACATATAAACAGCAAATAAAATCAAGGATAATATCCGGTTATTAAAACAATATAGTGCACTCTTTATTTAGTCCCATGCCCTGAGCTCGAATTAGTAATTGTCTATTCACACAGATAGATCCGTACAATCTCCACTGGTACGCATTAATTGTGTCCAATTGTAACCATGCTGTCTTGATAATTAATTGGCTTTAAACAAGGCAACCTTCTTATTATTTGTATCCAGCAAAAATGTATCAGTCACTGGAAGGCTCCTTATTAGATAGCAGTAGGGGGAGAGCGCTGTGTAGTAAATGGATGCACAGCGGTATGCTACGACCCCTACGTCCCAGCCGCAGCACGTCTTTTGAAAGGTTACTCACAGCCGCCTCTGCTTCCCTCGGGGTGCAGACCGTTTTGCACTCGGTCCTGCTGTTGCTTTATCCCCGGTCAGGTTTCCATTGCGCTGCGTGCGGTAGTGGGATCCGTTCCGTTCGTGAAAGAGCTCCGGGCACCGGAATCCAAGTAGTGAGGGGCGTTCACTACTTGGATTCCGGTGCCCGGAGCTCTTTCACGAACGGATCCCACTACCGCACGCAGCGCAATGGAAACCTGACCGGGGATAAAGCAACAGCAGGACCGAGTGCAAAACGGTCTGCACCCCGAGGGAAGCAGAGGCGGCTGTGAGTAACCTTTCAAAAGACGTGCTGCGGCTGGGACGTAGGGGTCGTAGCATACCGCTGTGCATCCATTTACTACACAGCGCTCTCCCCCTACTGCTATCTAATAAGGAGCCTTCCAGTGACTGATACATTTTTGCTGGATACAAATAATAAGAAGGTTGCCTTGTTTAAAGCCAATTAATTATCAAGACAGCATGGTTACAATTGGACACAATTAATGCGTACCAGTGGAGATTGTACGGATCTATCTGTGTGAATAGACAATTACTAATTCGAGCTCAGGACATGGGACTAAACAAAGAGTGCACTATATTGTTTTAATATCCGGATATTATCCTTGATTTTATTTGCTGTTTATATGTGGATTGTAATAAATGTGTGATTTAAACTGACCCTGTTCTTAGCGCTCCCTTGTTTAAATATATTTTGTGGTTTTTGGTAATTGGTGGAACAGTACCACCGGTGGGAGCAGTAGAGATTATGTGTTTTTGAATCAATTATGGGTAGTAATTAACAGATTTCTTGGTGGTATTATCATAAAGCGCTGTATATTTTAGAAATATTTAGACTGCTTTATTTTTACACTGCACATGGGGGTTCATTCCGAGTTGATCGCTCGCTAGCTGTTTTTAGCAGCTGTGCGAATGCATAGTTGCCGCCCACAAGGGAGTGTATTTTAGCCTTACAAGTGTGCTATCGCATGTGGAGCCGAGCTGTGCAAAAACAGTTTGTGCAGTTTATGAGTAGCTCTGATAAATACAGAAAGAATGAAAGAAAGAAGAGTGCACTATCAGTGGCAGCCTGTACAGGGAAGGTCGATTCCCTGAATAATTATAGAAATAAGAGAAAGTGTGTATTGTATACTGGCGCCGGCTGTAAGTCAAATAATGATATACATAATACCAATAAAAATATAAACACTAATTTATTTAAACAATTTTACCAGATTCTAATTATTAAAAAAAAAAAAAAAAAAAAATATATATATATATATATAGCAATTGCTCAAAATGGTGAATAAAAGGTTAAAAATAGGAGGTACCACTGGCTATTCCCTTTGAAACTAATGTCCAGAACTCCTGGCTAGGACTCTATTCCACTTATGCTCACAAGTTCAATTGATGAGATGAATTGTTACCAGACTTGCTTCCGGAAAAAAGCTATATATCTAAGGACCACAAGGTGCTTTTCCCTATTGACATTCCTGACGGCATGGACTCTTTTGCATCCACCGGATAAAATTCCAGCACAAGTCATCTACAGACCCGGATATATCCCTGCTTGCTAATTTGGATCTTCATGTAAGAGATACCTAGGGGGACTTTTTTCCGGAAGCAAGTCTGGTAACAATTCATCTCATCAATTGAACTTGTGAGCATAAGTGGAATAGAGTCCTAGCCAGGAGTTCTGGACATTTAGTTTCAAAGGGAATAACCGGTGGTACCTCCTATTTTTAACCTTTTATTCACCATTTTGAGCAATTTCTATATATATATATATATATATATATATATTTTAATAATTAGAATCTGGTAAGATTGTTTAAATAAATTAGTGTTTATATTTTTATTGGTATTATGTATATCATTATTTGACTTACAGCCGGCGCCAGTATATACACTTTCTGAGTAGCTCTGAACTTTCTCAGCCGCTGCGATCACTTCAGCCTGTCTGGTCCCGGAATTGACGTCAGACACCCACCCTGCAAACGCTTGGATATGCCTGCGTTTTCCAAACACTCCCAGAAAATGGTCAGTTGACACCCATAAACGACTTCCTCCTGTCAATCTCTTTGCGATCGCTCGTGCAAATGGATTCTTCGTAAAACCCTCGCACAGCAACGATCCACTTTGTACCCATGCAACGCGCCTGTGCATTGCGGCGTTCTGACCTGATCACAGCGCAGCAAAAAAACCTAGCATGCGATCAGGTCGGAATGACCCCTGTGGTTTTGACCAACTGCTAACAAATTTGCTGCTGCGATCAACTCTGAATTAGGCCCTTGGTGTTTACAAATATTTTTATGACAAGACAACATTTATTATTTTATGGCTATGTCACAGGCCCACTTCATTCAATAATAAATATTGCCCCATTATAAAAACATTTCTAAACAACTTTTCTTTAACAATTAATACTGACCCTTTAATATAATTAATAAATAATTTTGCTGTCTTAATAATATTAAACAAAAATGTCTCCCCTGATACAAATGTAAGGGTGCTGGTACGGTGTAATGCCTGCTACCGTGCAAGTGTACCGCTTCTTACCTCAAAATGCTTCTCGTGTTCAGACCACTCTATTTCGGCTTGTCCGAGCAAAATTCTTCTTCGGGGCCTCTACCCGGGGCTCAGTCTGGGAACCGATGGCTAAAGGAGACAAGGGACACTATCACTGTATGCTCACTCCTTCCACGCCAGGGAAAAGTGGCACACCGGGGTGGCAGCGACGTTCACCGGTAGGGTGAATGTCATCATCGGCCCGTGGGCCTCAGCCACCCAAAATGTCACCTACTCGGCACTTGCGCACCTAGGTGAGAGCGAGCCCGCTAGGCCTAGCGGGGTCTCGCGACCGGCGCTCAACGTGGACAAGGACACACACCCACAGAGTATACTCACACTGGTACTCTTGTCAACTTGCTTGTCGCGAACCTCTGCTCCTGGAGAGAAAATGACAGCAGCCTACCTACAAACTAAACAATGGCAAACAACGGAACTGAGCCTATTCACTATGAACTTCAAACAGTGTAACTTGGTTGGCTACTTCACCTAGCTCCAATAAACAGGACAAGCAAATACAGGACCACAGTATGAATACAATACAAATGAGGGTTACCTTTCCAGTCCGGTCCGATGCAGGTTCCGCTACCTCGCACCAAGAGGATAATCCCTGATACACCCGAACTCCCTACGGGGATCGCCGTCCACTCCGGCACCCGGATATAGGCCGTGCGAAACCGGACGGTCTCTCCACAGCCCCCTCCGAGCACCAAAGGCGCATCCAAGATACGAGGGTCAGCCGACCCTCCGTACCTGACCTACAATGGGCCCAACGCGAGTTGCCACACAGCCCACTCGCAGGGGTATCCAAAGAGCGGGGCTCAGCCTGTACCAGGAACACCTCCCCTGGTGCGACTGTCCTGGGACACAGACCCCCACAGCCGAGGTTAGGATTAGGGTCCTAGCTCTCCATGGCCTATTGCCAATGTTCCCCCTTCCCTGGCCTAACACGGGACAGACAAGCGGTGTCCCCCTTTACCCTGGTTATGGCACAGACCTAGGGCCTGACTGCAGCCTCAGGCCTAGTGCCTGCCTAACTCGTCGCTGGTTGGGTGACCGGGGCCTAAAGCCCGGGGTAACCTTATGCTCCCTTTTCTGCAGACTCCCTAGGGCCTGATGCCCTCTATAGTACCCCCAGGCCTAGTGCCTGATATGTCGCCCGGGCCTAGTGCCCGCCTACCGCACTGGAAGAGGTGGCTTGGGCCTAACGCCCACACCACCGTGACAGAGAATGACCCCCCACACTCCTAACTGCGCTCGGGCCTATTGCCCGTACGTGCCCACGGGCCTAGTGCCCGACACCCTGGTGGCCTAGGGAGGAAGTGAGACTCTCGGCACAAGGCCGCTTACCGGACCGTAGGGAGAGGCTGCAGTGGGGAGCTTTGTTAGCTCTTTTGCCTCCCACACACTGCAGCACTCTCCACCGGACCTCCGCGTGGGCTTCCCGGGCTATTCTTCCTCGCCGGCCGCCTCGGCGTCTTCTTCTCCTCGGGTGCCGCCTCTTGTTCCCCACTGCCGTCTCTTCCTCCTTCTTCTTCTTCTTCCGCCGCCGCCGCCTATTCTCCTCGGCCGCTTCTTCTTCTCTTCTGGAGCTCTTCACTGCTCCGGGTCCGGCGCCGACTGACCGCTCCCGCTCCGCAGCATCTGTTATAAGACGCTGGGAGGGGGCGGCGCTATGACGCGACGAGCCCTGATTGGCTCGTCGCGGCATGTTCCCATTGGCTGACTGGGCGCGAGCCCTGATTGGCTCCCGCCCGGCACCACACTCACCTCACCGCGCCGTGATTGGAGGGACTTGAATCCCAGCGGATACAAGCCCCTCCGTGCCGGAACCTTGCCGCAACGTCGCCTCATCTTGTGTCCCGCCGCTGTCTGTCCGGGGGAGACGGAGGTGAGCAACCTCCCCCGTTCCCCCAGCATGGCGTCCTCTCACATTTCCCCCCCCTGTTTCCTTTGTAGTCCCTACAAAGATGTGAGCCGCTGCCCACTCAAAGTTTGGATCCGCAGCAAAACGGGGGGCCGGTACTCCCAACGTCGTTCGGGTTTAACGCCTGGGCAGGGTTGCTGAGGCCGGAGCAGAAGCCTCCGGGTCAGCACCCTCGGCTGACCTTCCCGATGGCGGGGGCTCTGGTGCCACTTCAGGTGGTGGAACCCACCAATCATCTTCATCCAAGTCAGGGGTAGCCGCTGGGACTGTCCCAATGGGCGACAGATCCTCGAAGAGGCAGGGGCGCAACATGTTCCGATGCAAAGTGCGGGCACGTCCACTCCCGTCTTCTGCCTTTACTTCTTAAACGGGGTTGGCAGGAGACACTCGCCGCTGCACAATGTAAGGCATCACCTACCATCGTTCACTCAACTTGTTCCCAGGCCGCTTCTCTCGGACCTACACTCTTTGCCCCTCAGCGAATGGTCCTCCCAACGTCCTTCCAGGGCTGGGATGTAGTTTGGACCCGATGTTCCCCGCCGCCACATCCCGGGCAACTGCCAGGCGGCGTTTCTGCTCCTCAATCCATCCACTGTGCGTCCACTGATCCTCCTCCACTGGTAGGGACAGATCAAGGTCTTGCAGTTCCTTCCCTGGTCGGCCAAACAGCAAGAAATACGGCGAGAACCCAGTGGTCCGGTGCACCCTGTTGTTATACACCCACACCAATTCCGGGACAAAGTCGGGCCAGCGCCGCTTCTTGTCAGCCTCCAGGACTCTCAGCATTTGTAGCAACGTCCGATTGAATCGCTCACAGGCCTCATTTCCCTGTGGGTGGTACGGGGTGGTCCTTGATTTGTGCATGCCATAGGTGCGGCACAGCCGCTCCATCACCCAACCTTGGAAGCACGCGCCTTGATCGGAATGGACGCGCTCTGGGCAGCCATACCTACGGATAAAATGTTCGACAATAGCCTTGGCCGCCGTGTCGGCCGTCTGGTCCATGGTAGGGACAACCACCGTGAATTTTTTAAAGTGGTCGGTCATCACGATAGCATACTGGTACCCATGCACCGATTCCCCTATCAAGACATAGTCCACCATGAGGAGCTCAAGGGGTCTGGTGGTCCTAATGGTCTGCACCGGTGCCCGTTGCTCGCCACCTTTGGTAACAGCACACCTCCTACAGGTCTGACACACACCCTCCACCAGGGCCTGCAAGCCTGGGAAGAAATACTGACGACGGATCCATTGTAGTGTCTTTTCCGCCCCAAAATGGGCACCTTCTTCGTGTGCTTCGGTCACCAGATCACGGGCTAAATCTCTAGGGAGAATGATCTGCCACACCTTCCGAAGCTCGTGCTCGAGGTAAGCCTGCCGGCATAACACCCCTCCTCGTATGGCCAACCGATCCCACTGATGTATCAGCTTCTTACCCCACGGGCTAAGCTGCAGCCTCTCCGACGAGGAAGGCCAGTGATCCCGTTCCTTCCACCCACGTACACACTGCACCTCCTGGTCCTGCCCTTGTTCTATGGCCCAATCCGGCAAGGTCTTCTGTAGCAGAATTCCGCATGTCACCTTGGGCTCTGTCGAGAAGGGGATCATTCTGGTAAGGTCAGGGATCTCCTGCCCCTCCCTCTCTTCATCCGTGGGACCAGTAGGCAACCCCACCGGATAGCGGGACAAGGCATCCGCATTCGTATTCGCCTTTCCCGGGCGATATCGAATTTTAAAGGAGAATTTGGCCAAGCGAGCCACCCAACGCTGCTCCAGAGCGCCCAACTTAGCTGTATTCAGGTGTGACAGGGGGTTGTTATCCGTGACCACTTCGAAGTCGGCGGCGGTCAGGTACTCTGCAAACTTTTTGGTGACCGTCCAGACGACCGCCAGCAATTCTAGCTTGAACGAGCTGTAGTTGTCGGGATTCCGCTCCGACTCCCGGAGGCTCCGACTCCCATAAGCAATAACTCGTTCCTGGCCCTCCTGTAGCTGGGAGAGTACAGCCCCCAGGCCTTGGTGACTCCCGTCAGTGTACAATATAAATGGCTTATCAAAGTCAGCATAAGCCAGTACTGGGGCCTGGGTGAGGGCTTGTTTCAGACCAGTGAAAGCGACCTCTTGCGCTTGGTCCCACGCCACCGCCCGATTCCGTACATCCGTGGCAACACCTCGCAACAGTCCATGTAGGGGACCCGCGATCTTGGCAAAGTCCCGAATAAAGCGCCGGTAGTAACCCACCAATCCAAGAAATGCCCTCAACTCCGTCACGTTGCCCGGGGTCCTCCATTCTTGGACCGCGGCAATTTTGTCGGTGGTGGGCCTTCCTCCGAGACCACATTGCCCAGGTATTCCAAGCTGGACTTCAAGAGGTGGCACTTCCTCGGTTTTAGTTTGAGGCCATATTGTTCCAGTCTTTGAAGCACTTGTTCCAATCTATGCAAGTGTTCCTCCAGGGTGGGGGCAAACACTATGATGTCATCCAAATAGATAAGAATTGCCTCAAAGTTCAAGTCCCCGAGGCAGCGCTCCATAAGGCGTTGGAACGTGGCCGGTGCATTGGAGAGCCCGAAGGGCATTCGACAGAAATCAAAGAGTCCCATGGGTGTAATGAATGCTGTCTTCGCCTGGTCTTTTTCCGCCACGGGCACCTGCCAGTACCCACTGGCCAGATCCAGTGTGGAAAAGAAGCGCGATTTCCCCAGAGCTGCCAGTGACTCCTCAATACGGGGCAACGGATAGGCGTCCCTGACGGTGCAGCTGTTCAATCTCCGGTAATCCACGCAAAATCGAATTGTCCGGTCTTTCTTCTTTACCAACACAATCGAGGCGGCCCATGGGCTCTTACTTTCCTTGATGACGCCGTTGGCCAGCATTTGTTGGATCATAGTCTTGACCTCCTGGTACAGCTTCGGGGGAATCTGCCGATATCGTTCCCGAGCAGGCAGACTGTCTCCTGTGTTGATTTCATGTTCTATCTCAGTCGTGTGGCCAAAGTCTTCCTCGTAACGGGAATAACGACTTCTGTTGTGCCCACAGCATTTGTTTTACCCGGTCTACCTCTACTGTACTAAGGCCCTCCAGTGATACATCCATTTGTTCCAGAATCACTTCCCCGTTCCATTCCGCGGTGGGCTCCTGTTTCTCCTCAAGGGTGACGGCCAACGTCCAAGGCTCGCATGCATCAGGCCTTAAGGTAACCCTAGGGCCTGGTTCGATACCACCCTCAGGGATAGCCTCTAGATGGGCCAACACTGACCTGGCCGGGATCTTAATCGGCGAGTTTCCCAGGTTGCACACCCGTAGGGGTACGGCACCATCCTGTACCACCGCTACAGCTCTGGCCAACAGCAAACCGGCCTCCACTTGCCTGAACCAACAAGGTTCTATCACAACCTCCCTTCCTTCCAACCGCTGTTGTGAACGGACGGGTACTTCCAGGACCACCTCTTGTCTTGCTGGGATCCTCACCTTTTGGTTATGCCGCGTCTTGATCAGGCCTAGGGGACGTGAGGCTTCTACGGAGGCAGTCTCCTCGTTCCGCCGGACGACCCTCTGGAAAGCTTGCTGCACCAGTTTCTGCACACCCAGATACTTCCAGTACTGGGGGCCCTTATCGTGCACGAGAACTTGATCCAGACTCCGCAGGATGTTCATCCCCAGGATCACCGGCCCATGGTGAAACTCCTCGCCACTCACCACTACAAACCCCTTTTTCCCAAGGGATTGCCCATACACCTCCACTTCGATCCACACGACCCCTTTTACGGGAATGGGAAGATTGTTTGCAGCCACTAGGGTCACCCAATTCCCAACACTGGTGGTCGTGAGATGGGCATAGTCTTCCCTAAACCGTTTCTCGGACATGGTGAACACTTGCGACCCGGTATCCAAAAGACAACGTTGATCCCTCCCTCCTAACTTTGCCACTACAGTGGGACACTCACCGAACAAGTCGGATGAGTTGACGACATCTACTCGCGCGCCGTCTTCCCCCCGCGGATTGTCCCGCTACCGCGAGGGACCCTAGTTTAAAGGTCTCCTACGCCCCTCTCTGCCGGGTCGGCGGACCGGGCAGTCCCGAGCGAAATGTCCAGCCTCCTCACATTCCCAGCACACTAACTCACGGGGTCCCCTCGGGCGCACCTCCCCTCCCCGACGTCCATTAGTCTCCGGTTCCCTTTTCTTCCGAGGGGTCTTTTCTTTATAACGATCCTCGTCGTCCCAACCCCTCTTTTCTTGGTCGGCGTCCCGGCTCTCTGCCCGTTCCACCCTCTGCCTTAACTGGGACACTTCGTCCTGGACGAGAAGGAGCGTGGTGGTCAATTCCTTGATGCAGCCCTCCAAGGGACTAACCTCCGGCGTCCGAACCCTATCTACCGGTTGGGTTTGTGGTGTGGACACGGCGCTGGAACAAAAGAACGCATTTTCTTCTTTCTTCAGCGCCATCCCCAACACTTCAAAGAAGGTGAGCTTGCCATCCCCATCGACCTTATCCTGAAGGTAGTTTCGCAGGGACCTACTCCTCAGTCCACCTATTAGAATACCTCTCAAGGTGGAATCCGGATCCCCCGTCATCAAATCCTCATCCTCCCTCGTCTGGATCTCGCTCATATATTCCTGGATCGCGTTAGTGAACTGGGAGATTGTCTCGTCTTCCCTTTGGATCCGTGCGAAAACACGCTTCTTCAGCGTGGTCGTGGTAGCCTTTTCTCCATATACGCCCTTCAGAATGGTGAAGACGTCGGCCAGGCTTTTACGGAGTCGCTCAGGACGTACCCTCACCGTCTTCCGGGCGTCGCCAGTCAGGACCTTCAACGCCAAATTCACCTGTACACTTTTCGGTATCTGGTAGAGGTCAATAGTGGTCTCCAACTGTTCGATCCACTCCATCAGGGGCATATTCTGCCCGTCAAACTTGTCGAGGTGGTTTAGGGCTGCCCCGATGGGCAACCTGGCCCGAGGCTCATCACGAGGCTCGTCAACAGGCTCGTCGCGAGACTCGTCACTGTCGCTCTCCGGCTTGTCTGCTTGGTCCATCCTTTCCAGTGATCCTGCCGACTACGCCAAATGTAAGGGTGCTGGTACGGTGTAATGCCTGCTACCGTGCAAGTGTACCGCTTCTTACCTCAAAATGCTTCTCGTGTTCAGACCACTCTATTTCGGCTTGTCCGAGCAAAATTCTTCTTCGGGGCCTCTACCCGGGGCTCAGTCTGGGAACCGACGGCTAAAGGAGACAAGGGACACTATCACCGTATGCTCACTCCTTCCACGCCAGGGAAAAGTGGCACACCGGGGTGGCCGCGACGTTCACCGGTTAGGTGAATGTCATCATCGGCCTGTGGGCCTCAGCCACCCAAAATGTCACCTACTCGGCACTTGCGCACCTAGGTGAGAGCGAGCCCGCTAGGCCTAGCGGGGTCTCGCGACCGGCGCTCAACGCGGATAAGGACACCCACCCACAGAGTATACTCACACTGGTACTCTTGTCAACTTGCTTGTCGCGAACCTCTGCTCCTGGAGAGAAAATGACAGCAGCCTCCCTACAAACTAAACAATGGCAAACAACGGAACTGAGCCTATTCACTATGAACTTCAAACAGTGTAACTTGGTTGGCTACTTCACCTAGCTCCAATAAACAGGACAAGCAAATACAGGACCACAGTATGAATACAATACAAATGAGGGTTACCTTTCCAGTCCGGTCCGATGCAGGTTCCGCTACCTCGCACCAAGAGGATAATCCCTGATACACCCGAACTCCCTACGGGGATCGCCGTCCACTCCGGCACCCGGATATAGGCCGCGCGAAACCGGACGGTCTCTCCACAGCCCCCTCCGAGCACCAAAGGCGCGTCCAAGATACGAGGGTCAGCCGACCCTCCGTACCTGACCTACAATGGGCCCAACGCGAGTTGCCACACAGCCCACTCGCAGGGGTATCCAAAGAGCAGGGCTAGGCCTGTACCAGGAACACCTCCCCTGGTGCGACAGTCCTGGGACACAGACCCCCACAGCCGAGGTTAGGATTAGGGTCCTAGCTCTCCTTGGCCTATTGCCAATGTTCCCCCTTCCCTGGCCTAACACGGGACAGACAAGCGGTGTCCCCCTTTACCCTGGTTATGGCACAGACCTAGGGCCTGACTGCAGCCTCAGGCCTAGTGCCTGCCTAACTCGTCGCTGGTTGGGTGACCGGGGCCTAAAGCCCGGGGTAACCTTATGCTCCCTTTTCTGCAGACTCCCTAGGGCCTGATGCCCTCTATAGTACCCCCAGGCCTAGTGCCTGATATGTCACCCGGGCCTAGTGCCCGCCTACCGCACTGGAAGAGGTGGCTTGGGCCTAACGCCCACACCACCGTGACAGAGAATGACCCCCCACACTCCTTACTGCGCTCGGGCCTATTGCCCGTACGTGCCCACGGGCCTAGTGCCCGACACCCTGGTGGCCTAGGGAGGAAGTGAGACTCTCGGCACAAGGCCCCTTACCGGACCGTAGGGAGAGGCTGCAGTGGGGAGCTTCGTTAGCTCTTTTGCCTCCCACACACTGCAACACTCTCCACCGGACCTCCGCGTGGGCTTCCCGGGCTCTTCTTCCTCGCCGGCCGCCTCGGCGTCTTCTTCTCCTCGGGTGCCGCCTCTTGTTCCCCACTGCCGTCTCTTCCTCCATCTTCTTCTTCTTCTTGCGCCGCCGCCGCCTATTCTCCTCGGCCGCTTCTTCTTCTCTTCTGGAGCTCTTCACTGCTCCGGGTCCGGCGCCGACTGACCGCTCCCGCTCCGCAGCGTCTGTTATAAGACGCTGGGAGGGGGCGGCGCTATGACGCGACGAGCCCTGATTGGCTCGTCGCGGCATGTTCCCATTGACTGACCGGGCGCGAGCCCTGATTGGCTCCCGCCCGGCGCCACACTCACCTCGCCGCGCCGTGATTGGAGGGGCTTGAATCCCAGCGGATGCAAGCCCCTCCGTGCCGGAACCTTGCCGCAACGCCACCTCATCTTGTGTCCCGCCGCTGTCTGTCCGGGGGAGACGGAGGTGAGCAACCTCCCCCGTTCCCCCAGCCTGGCGTCCTCTCACACATTAATAAAATAAGATTTCACCTGTAATCAATTTTACCTCAATAGTATCAATTATCAATGTCATTACCTCATTATGCAATACATAATGTTGCTGTAGTTTTGCTGCAGTTTTCTGGTGTTTTTCATGGCCTTTTGAACAAGATTGCCACGAAACGGCAGAAGTCTGTCGTAAAAGAGCTGTACATTGGGGGTAATTCTGAGTTGATCGCAGCAGAAAGTTTATTAGCAATTGGGCAAAACCATGTGCACTGCAGGGGAGGCAGATATAACATGTGCAGAGAGAGTTAGATTTGGGTGGGTTATTTTGTTTCTGTGCAGGGTAAATACTGGCTGCTTTATTTTTACACTGCAATTTAGATTTCAGTTTGAATACACCACACCCAAATCTAACTCTCTGCACATGTTATATCTGCCTCCCCTGCAGTGCACATGGGCCCTCATTCCGAGTTGTTCGCTCGCAAGTGAATTTTAGCAGATTTGCTCATGCTAAGCCGCCGCCTACTGGGAGTGAATCTTAGCATCTTAAAATTGCGAACGATGTATTCGCAATATTGCGATTACACACCTCGTAGCAGTTTCTGAGTAGCTTCAGACTTACTCGGCATCTGCGATCATTTCAGTGCTTGTCGTTCCTGGTTTGACGTCACAAACACACCCAGCGTTCGCCCAGCCACTCCTGCGTTTTTTCCGGAAACGGTAGCGTTTTTATCCACACGCCCATAAAACGGCCTGTTTCCGCCCAGTAACACCCATTTCCTGTCAATCACATTACGATCGCCAGAACGATGAAAAAGCCGTGAGTAAAAATCCTAACTGCATAGCAAATTTACTTGGCGCAGTCGCAGTGCGGACATTGCGCATGCGCATTAAGCAGAAAATCGCTGCGATGCGAAGATTTTTACAGAGCGAACAACTCGGAATGAGGGCCATGGTTTTGCCCAACTGCTAACAAAGTTCCTGCTGCGATCAACTCAGAATTAGGACCATTGATGTTAGTTTACAGAACCCAATCGAAACTGCTGAGTAGTAAATTCAAAGGTTTTGAGCTTCAATTTGACAGTAATGTGCAGACATTTCAAAACCCCAGCAAAACTCTCACCTATTAATTTGTGCCCATTCTGCTCACTTTTCAAGGGATTTTTCATTTTGTAGAACATATAGATATTTGGATTTGAAAATCTTCTGGAAATACATAAAATAGTGGAAACCAATCACAGAAATTCTATTGCTTGAAGTCCTGTCCATGTAGGCTGTGTGTAAAGGACTATAATTTATTAAATTGTCACTTTTGTGTGTTTAAATCCTAAATTGCAAATGGCAGTTACACCGTATTTCCCATTAAAGGTATATTGATTTTTTTTTTAATTTTTTTTAAAAGTGTAAAACTTGGAACTCTAACACCCATTCCTAATATGTATCCTGGTCTGCCCAACTCCTCCCATTGTAAATTGCAAATGTTTGCCCACCTCTACCACTCCACAGATGCCACCATCTTGTACTGAAGATCAACGTACTTACAGTGTTTTGTATCTTGCAGAAAATGAAGTGCAGCTGCCGCAGCTTTCCAGTTATCTGTATTTTCTCTTCTGCCCAACTCTGATTTACAGAGACCACTATCCCAGGTAGGATCAATTTGAAGGACTAGTTAAAGAGCAACTTAAGTTATTATTTTACCTTCTCAAATGTTGTCTATTACTTTTAACATTAATATATTTAAAAAAAAAATGTCATCAGAAATTAAGTTTTTTACTACTAAGTCTATCTATTAAAAAAATTATTTCGTTATTTTAGTGGGGGAAAAATATGAGTAGTGGGTCTAGTACCACCCTGGGGCTCATGCTTTTGTCACCATAAGTCTTCCTGTAGCAATTGATGTCCCATACAGCATTTCCCCCACACCCCTGTGCCATAGGCCTCAACTGTAGTATCACCCCATCCAGTGTCCATATGCCCCCATTGTTGCTTTACCTCCACCACTTAGAGCATGGGTCTTCAACCTGTGGCCCTCCAGCTGCTGTGGAACTACACATCCCAGCATGCCCTGCCTCAGTTTTAGCATACCTTAATAGCAAAACTGTGTCAGGGCATGCTGGGATGTGTAGTTTCACAACAGCTGGAGGGACACAGGTTGAAGACCCATGACTTAGAGGAAATAGAACACTTATTAGGGGGACATTTACTAAGCAGTGATAAGAGCGGAGATGTGAGCCAGTGGAGAAGTTGCTCCATCAACCAATCGGCAGCTCTGTATAATTTTATAGTATGCAAATTATAGATGTTACTTCAGTGCTGATTGGTTGCCATGGGCACTTCTCCACTGGCTCACTTCTCCGCTCTTATCACTGCTTAGTAAATGTCCCCCATAACCTCAACATTAACCTTCACAAGCCTAAATGTATATATAGGTGCACTATACCATCTGCAAAATGTTTTCTCCAAGATGGCTGTTTTTTTATTAGCATATTGATGAATTATTATTGTTTTTGTCTCTATTCAGAACTCCATACATCAGGTGGAAATATGTGGCTAAGAATTTTGCCCAGGTATGTAATGTTTCTGTGAGGGCTCATTACAATTAAATATTGAATGTGTATAATTGACATACCAGTCCATAAGGTCTGATGAGTGTTTGTTAATGTAGAGCTAGAGTATCTGTAGTATTGGCTGTCCTGTCTCCTGAATGTGCAAGCCCCAATGGCCCCACTGTGAGGGAGCCAAAAAAGCCCTAGGAGAGGAGTGGGTGGGCACAGCCCCAGGGTCTGTGTGCTGGTTGGGGGACGGGAGGACAGCAGAGAAAGGGGGGGGGGGGAGGGGCGGCTAGATAGAGAGGGTGCAGATATACTATACATACGTATGGAAGTAATGTGTATCTCAAACACATTTGTCAGTCTCTTGTGTCTGGGATATTTGTATTCTTATATATCTATTTCTTTGTGTTATAGTTATAATGATTATAAAACATAACTTTTATTGTTATTATACCTCTAAAATAAAGGCAATGTATTTTAAATAAAAAAGTAGTAAATCTGATTCTGTTGTCTGCACTGCTGTTCTCAGTAGATCAGGTTGGAGCATTCATCTCACTTCAAAGGACCGGATATGACACGTGTTTCGCCTTCCAGGCTTGATCACATGGTCGCCATATCCCTGAACACACACACACAGAACACACACACATGCCCATTGATAAAGCTAACTATTTATCTTATAACATTCACAATAATGGGTAAGAGACACAGTACACAATTGGCGTATGGGGTACCGTAAGGGTACGCACTTAGCGTAGCATACGCTCGGACGTGATCGAGACGCACATGCGACACGCTCGTTCACAGCTTAATGCGTGGTGTCGAGCCCGCTATAGGCGGTTGACTACCGTAATGCTACGCTACCAGCGTAGCGGACGCTCGAGACCACGAGGAGGTCACGAGCGGCGCAGACGCTCACAGGATGACAATCAGTAAACCTTGAATGTAACACACCGAAAGGATACTCTTATACTGTAAACCTTGTACTGAAATATTGCAGCGATATAACGCTGCTTAACCTTGTTAATACTAAAGCTGTTTTGAGCGATCGAGACGCTCCTATTACCCTCTGCAATGTAATGGACACACGATACCTTGCTAAGGTTCCAACACCTTTACTAACAAGCTTTTAGTTATATCGAAAAGGGAAAACAGTTCACAAGTCATACACTACAAGCTAACATATAATTCTAACAGAATATCTAGACAGAAATATACAATAGCGTCACAAAATTATACTATAACAGAGAGAGAGGGAATGGCCAATACAAACAGAGAACAAGTTGATTACAGAGAATTACTTACACACACTGGGAATGATCGCTGCGCAGCTTTCTGGTACCAGCTCCAAGTTAGTCAAGATGAAAACCGTTTGTGGAGAGTGAGAGAGCTGCCCAGGCTGGCTGATCTTATATACACTGCGTACAGTACACTACAAAGTGACCTATAATCTCATTGTTCATTGGACACAGGAATGTCTCCCTGCATCATAACAAAAGGTCATAGGTTAGTTTGAACAGGTGGGCTGCGACTATATCAAACTGCTCAGGTGGGAGGGAATCTGAAGATTCCCGCCGCATGGGTAATGAATCGCAAATATAGTAAATGTCCAGAAAATACTAATGGCCATAACTATACGCAGGAGCAATTAATCTTTACCTAACCAGCACCGGATTGTTTCTAATAAAATGGTCTTTAGTTAGGTACCAGACACGGCTGTTCAAACCCTGTCTGACCCTTCGTACCATACAAAGAGGAATTCCTCTGTCCATCGACCATTTACATTAAACAAACTAACAGTCATTATTAAGGGGAACATTATCTATAAAACATACTATTTGGTTTTATTATTTAACGATTGAGTCGCCCGCTAGACGCACACAAACTCTACCGTAAATGCACATACCACGCGCTCGAGCGCATGGCCGAGGCGCCATCACGCGGCTGCGAGTATCCGCACGCACGGGAGAGAATGTGCACGTGCAGCAGGCACGCGCATAGAGTGGATATATGGCAACGTGTAGCATGATATTTTTCCGACTTTGACAGTCCACCCTTTGGCAGTCATCAATAACTGCCACTTCCTAAAACAGTTCAAAAAAGAAAAAATATATGTCATAATGTAAATACCATTTTATGATTGGGTAAAGGGAGGAGAGGATCAGGTGGGAAAAAGGTATGACCTAGTGAGATAGTAGAAGCATGTGTGTATGAATCCATGTTTGAGGGGTCATGTATCATCGTGCCGTACGTGTTTTAGATCAAGCTTCGAGGTATTGCGAAGTATACATTTGAATTCCTTCTTATCCCGTATTACGCGTCTGTGGATGGGCTGTCAAACTTTACCGAGCTCTTTTCGGCTTTTAGTTGTAGCAAAATGGGGGAGCACATTTTAGTTGATGATACATGATTGGGGGGATATGTGAGTGCTGATATCTGTGCCTATATTCCCTATTGACTATGTGTGTCATTACCTGAAGATTGTAGAAATGAAGATAAGAAGCAATTATGGTAAATGCAGTCATAAACTATATGAGTTTAATATACATTTGCTGATTGAGGTCTTGTCTTGTGTCTTGTCTCGATGTACATGTTGACTGTAGTCTCCTGATGCTTTTGCTATAAATGACGGCAAAAGTTTTTCCATTGTCCAGAAAGTTAGTTACTAAAATATTTGGGCTATCGTAAAATTTTAAAGTCACTAGGGAAAATGGGGCTTGTAGCATAGTTCATCAATGGTCTGTATAAGAGAGGTTGTCAAATTCTTCTTCCAAGCGGATGTCTTTGTACCTTGGAGGAAAACAAAGGAGAAACGGGTGAAAGAAACGGACCGTGGAATCACATTTTCATCACAACATTGTCTCTATCGTTGGGTCATACATCAAATTAGTCGTTGTTAGTACAGTGTCCTCGCTCCTTAGACTCATCACCCTGGTATTACTTTTACGCTTCGCTAAAACCCGAACGCATCTAAATATCAGGCCAACCAATATGACGACTCCCAGAATACACAAAAGAAATTTCCCTACATCCATAATAATACCTTGGGCCCATTCTCCTAAGCCCGAGAACCAATTTCGTGGGTTCAACCATGACACCCAACTGGTCAGCTCATTACCCACAGCAGCGAGTGTGAGATTGTGTTTCCTTCGAAACTCCCACTTTAATTGTAAAATGTCATCCATCTTTTGGTCTATGACCTCGGCTGGGTCCTCTGTGCTGTTTGTAATGTACGTGCAGCACTTTATTCCATATTGAGTTGCCAGGGTAACACAATACCCGCCTGTCACAGCTGTGAGGTAATTGAGAATCATCCTATGCTGAACCAGTTCTGTTTTGTAGGCTTGTAACTCTTTCCCAGTGTACCTGAATGTGTCGTCATACATTTCGGTGATATTGTCTAATAAATTTGCAAGCGCAGATATATATCTATAATTTATCACTCCTCTGGCGGTACGAGTGATATCTAACGTGAGTAGGAATTGAATCCCGGTGGATTCATGGATCAGGTCAGAGGCCGGATGCTCTGTTCTCTCTATCAGGTGCCGTTTAACGATGTGCTCGTAATGAGTGTGAGTATAAGGAGCTTGGGCACTGCGGTGAATATCTTTCATTTTGTTATGGGTTACAGTCATTACTTCAGGCAGTACTTTTCCAATATAGCACAATCCCTCTGAGTTTGGGGCAAGCCACTTATACGCCTTCCTCCCGCATATGAAATATGCATCATCGGGGAGAACATATGGGACGGAGTATGACATTATCATGTTACAAATTTTCCATGTGAAATCTCCTAACCCTAATTCTCCCATCTGTTTAGTACACGTATCAGTTTGTACGATCTGTGCACAGTATCCTGGTGATACTTCTCCAACTCGCATGGTCCTACTTCCTAAGGTGTACCTATACCGGAAAAATTTCCTATGGTCGGCTATCTGGCGTATAAGTTCTGTGTCTATGGGCATTCTGTCGGGTCTGTATGAAAAGGTCATGGTTTGATTACTCCATGACACTTCCCAATTTCCCGGTTTTCGGGGATTGGAAATGTTAAAGCATACTAAAGACCTATCCACATGATATTGGTGGAGCTTCAAACTAGGAGGACTAGAGATATTAAACCTCTTGTCCACCGGCCTCCCACCACTTAGCTCAAGTACCTCTCCTACAGTTAATGGGAATGGTACTAGTCCTGATTTGCTATGGCCTTGAGGTACTTGAGAGCATACCCAACAGTCTGTCTGATTTAACACTTTACCCACTAAGGAGTGATAGTCACTCAATGGATGCCGGTCCATGTGGACATTAAAACTGGACTGACATTTCTTTATGCACCCATCCTCAACTATATTGTCACAATGCCTACAGATGCAGTTCTCTTCAGCTAACAATCCTTCACAATTCCTTCTATTGTCAATGCTACCAGATCGTTTTCTGATACTCGCCTTTACTCGGTGATGATGTTGTTCTTGGAAATCTACGCCTGCATCCTGGTCATCAGAACCCATTCCCGATCCTTTCTCGACCTCCATGGTACTCTCACCGAAACAGACTGCTCTGGTCAACATCATGGTTAACAGGAAAATCCGGATCACAGTCTCTTGGGGCAAGTCCATCTTAGAGGAGAAAAAGGAGAAAAATAAGAAGGGGGAAAGGAAATAGGAGGGAGGTGGGAACTGGAGAAAATAACAAATGGGAAAAAGAAATCTGGCTCGACAAGCTTCCGGTCTTTTTATTCTCAGCGCTCAGGTGTCGTCTCAATCCTCCCTGAACAGACACTCTAGTGATACAACCACTACCGTCTGTTCTTTATCACGGGACCTCTCTGGATCAGCAACCTTTTTACAATGAGACGTATGGACCCAAGTCTCTCTCTCGGCAACCTTCAAAGCAGTTGTGCCGGTCAATAAGACTTGATATGGTCCTTCCCATCTGTCAATAAGGCAACCTGAGCGTAGGAAATTCCGTATCATTACATAATCCCCAGGTTCAATGTCATGACAATTACTGTCTGGCAAATCAGGAATCACCAACTTTAGATTATCATTCTGATTCCTCAATTGCTTACTCATCTTAACCAAGTACTTTACGGTTACTTCATTGTTACATTTCAAATCATCCTGGGGGTTAATCATAACATGGGGTTGTCGACCAAACAGAATTTCAAAAGGAGACAGATTAAGAGGGGACCTGGGAGTGGTTCTGATGCTGTATAATACGATTGGCAAAGCTTCAGGCCATAACAGTCCTGTTTCAGTCATTACCTTGCTCAATTTATTTTTAATAGTGCTGTTTACTCTTTCCACCTTTGCGCTCGCCTGGGGGCGGTACGGAGTGTACAGCTTACTATTAATTCCCATCAACTTACACATTGTTTGAAAGACTTCACCTGTGAAATGGGTACCCCTATCACTTTCAATTATTCTAGGGATACCGTACCTACACACAAATTCCTGCACAATTTTCTTTGCAGTAAATACAGCGGTATTTGTGGCTGCGGGAAATGCTTCAACCCAATTTGAGAACACATCAATACAGACCAATACATACTTTAAATTTCTACAAGGTGATAATTGTATGAAATCAATCTGTATTACCTGGAAAGGACCATCTGTCGGAGGGATATGGGATGGCTCTGTCGGTATTGCCTTTCCGATATTCTTCCTCAAGCAGGTGAGACATGTCATCGCTCTTTTACCCGCATGGGAAGAAAATCCTGGGGCGCACCAATAAGCTCTTACTAGCTTACACATCCCTTCTTTGCCTAGATGAGTCAGCCCATGTGCTGCTTCCGCTAGACTTGGAAGGTATGCTCTGGGTGCCACTGGTTTACCCTGTCCATCTGTCCAGAGTCCTGTGGACTCCTGGCCATATCCTTTTGACCTCCAAACTGCCTTTTCCTGTGGGGAACACAAATTTTGCATTTCACACAATTTCTGTGTGTTTACAGTATTAAATACCATCAGCTGTGTGGTGTCTGTCTGTATGGGGGTACCGGCTGCTGATTTAGCAGCTTCGTCTGCTCGGCTGTTACCAAGTGATACCGGCTCTTGGCTATATGTGTGAGCTTTACACTTGATAACAGCCACTCTGTCGGGCTCCTGTATCGCTGTTAGAAGTCTTTTGATGTGGGCTGCATGCGCTACAGGTGTGCCAGCTGCCGTCATGAAATTTCTGAGGCGCCATAGGGCTCCGAAATCATGGACTACTCCGAAGGCGTACCTAGAATCTGTGTAAATATTGGCTGACTTGCCCTTAGCCAATTCACATGCTCTGGTTAGGGCAACCAGTTCAGCAACTTGTGCTGAGTGAGGTGGGCCTAGCGGTTCTGCTTCTATGGTACCTTGGTCATCTACGACTGCGTATCCAGTACACAAGTCTCCCGAGTCCGTCTGTCTGTGACAACTACCGTCAGTGTAGAAGGTAAAATCTACCTCTTCCAGTGGGTTGTCACTGATGTCAGGCCTTGCCGTGAAATTTTTGGTCAAATATTCCATACAATCATGTGTGTCGCTGTCCCCACTAAATCCTCCCTTACCATCACTCTCATCCTCCACCCTTTGTGACTGTCCAGGCACACCTGGAAGATATGTTGCAGGATTTAGTGCGCTGCATCTCTTTATGGTGATGTTTATGGGGGCCATTAATGCCAATTCCCACCTTGTAAACCGTGCTGATGAGACGTGTCTGGTTTGGGCAGAATTCAGTAAGGCTGACACTGCATGTGGTGTATGAATTGTGAGGTTGTGTCCTAGCACTACATCTTCGCTTTTTGTGACTAGCAATGCTATTGCTGCAACGCTTCGCAAGCATGTGGGGAGGGATCGCGCTTACCGTATCTAGTTGAGCGCTATAGTAGGCTACCGGCCTGCTGGCATCACCATGCTTCTGGGTTAAGACACCTGCTGCGCACCCAGCACTCTCTGTTCCGTACAACTCAAAGGGTTTCCCATAGTCTGGCATACCTAATGCTGGTGCCTGCGTTAGGCACTGTTTAAGTCTCTCAATGCCATCTCAGATTCGTCTGTGTGCGAAATCCGATCAGGTTTGCTTGATGAGACCATCTCCTGCAAAGGTAAGGCCAGTATGGAAAAACCTGGGATCCAGTTACGGCAATACCCACACATTCCTATAAATGTTCTAATCTGTTGCTGGGTTTGTGGCAGGGTCATGTCACGAATTGCTTGAATTCTATCAGCGGTAAGGTGTCTCAGTCCTTGTGTCAGACAGTGTCCCAAATACTTCACCCGGGCCTGGCATAATTGTAACTTATCTTTGGAAACCTTGTGTCCTGTGTCTGAAAGATGAAACAGGAGCTGTTTCGTATCTCTCAGGGATGCTTCCAGTGAATCTGAACACAGTAGTAAATCGTCCACGTACTGGATCAATACTGATCCACTCTTTGGTTGGAAAGACTGTAAACAATCATGCAGGGCCTGTGAGAAAATACTTGGACTGTCTATGAAACCTTGTGGTAAGCGAGTCCATGTGTATTGAACTCCTCTGTATGTGAATGCGAATAAGTATTGACTGTCATGATGCAGAGGTACCGAGAAGAAAGCGGAGCAGAGGTCAATCACAGTGAAAAATTTGGCAGTGGGAGGGATTTGCATAAGGATGACAGCTGGATTTGGCACTACGGGGAATTGACTCAACTATGTTATTGATCCCTCTTAGATCCTGCACTAATCTGTAACCCCTCCCCCCACTCTTTTTAACAGGGAAGATGGGACTATTTGCAGTGCTGGACGTCCTTACCAGAATGCCCTGTTGTAGCAAGCGCTCTATTACAGGGAAAACTCCTAACTCCACCTCTGGCTTCAGAGGATATTGTGGGATTTTTGGAGATATCCTACCATCTTTTACTTGCACAACTACTGGGGCTACGTTTGCCATCAATCCAGTGTCTTGTCCATCCTTGGTCCAAAGTGATTCCGGTATCTGGGAAATTATTTCCTCTACCTTGGACGGACACCTATTTACAACAACAGTGTGTGACATTAATCTTGTTGGGGAGTCTAGCATATCCTGCGCTTCCTGAGCGTGGTTTTCGGGTATGTCCAAGAACACACCTTCAGGAGTACAGTATATGACGCATCCATTTTGTACAGTAAATCTCTCCCTAGGAGATTAGTTGGAGCCAATGCAGCCAGCAGAAAAGAATGCTTGGTATGCAAAGGCCCTATCGTAATCTCTGCAGGTTTGCTTAAAGGGTAGTGCTGTAATACTCCTGTTACTCCCATGGCTGGAATTGTTTTACCAGTGGTTCTCATGCCCACGGTCGAATTTATCACTGACTTGGCCGCCCCCGTATCTACAAGGAAATTTAGAGATTTACCAGCTACATCAATTGTGACCTCGGGTTCACTTCCAAGGCTCGCAATCAATTTCACTGGCTGCAGATTACAGGTGTGGCCTCGCCCCTATGGTGCGTGGTGACCTCCCTGTATCGCACTGGCAGCTATTACCTGTGAAGGGGGTAAATGGGAACTGTCGGAGACTTGCCAGTCTCTCCTTGGGGGATACCTTCTTGTTTCCCCTGCATGTGGCTCATAACTCCGTCTCTGCGGTCCTTGATCCCAATTTCGTGTGTCATGTCGTTGTCTAGGGGTTTGGTATGAGTGTTGTATGTTTTTACTTTTACAGTCTCGTGCAAAATGTCCCTCCTTATGAAAGCAATAACAAGTTACCACATTTGACTTACCCACAGGGGTCTGAAACTTATACTGAGGTGGCTTTGTGGTCAGGGCCTGTATATTTACGGCCATTAACTTATCACTCTGTGACTCCCTGTGTCTGGTGATATTCCGATCATGATCAATAGCGGCCTCTCTCAAAGTAGCCACGACAAACCTCGCCAACATGGTTGGGTGGTCTGTACCCTCGTCCTCAATACTTCCTTTAAACCATCCATTAACACAGATACTGCTACTTCTCTATGATTTAAATTTGTTTTAATGTCTTCTATCCCTGTATACTTAGCCATTTCCTGCAGTGCCCGATTAAAATAATCATCCGCTGTTTCTCCCTCCTTTTGCTTGATGGAGAAAATTTTGTTCCATTTAGCAACTGCTGGGAAATATACTCCCAGCTGTAAGTTAATTCTTTTCACATTATCTTGATTGTACTCCTCAGTAAGGGGTACTTCTTCATGTAGTCTACAGTCAGTTATAAAACTCGCTGAGTCGACATTGGAGGGTAAACATGCCCTTAGCAATGTCCGCCAATCTTTGTTATTGGGTTCTACAGTATGTCCTAGCTCTCTAATGTACTTCTGGCTTGCAACTAGAACTTTCCTAGGATCAGGGAATTCAGACACCATTGATCTTAATTCCGTTCGGGAAAAGGGGCAGTGCATGGCGATGTTTCTGATGGGAGTGGTTCCTGAAGTATCAGTCTTCCCATTTGGCACTGCAATTATCCTAACAGGATTAAGTTCAATAACATCATTCTGAGTAGATTCTACAACATGTGGTGTAATGGTTTCAGCATAATGTACAGTGCCGTACTTACCGGTTGATACGACCTCACCTGTCCCTCCGCTAGGGGCCTTTGATACTAATCTTACGGGTTGGGCCGTGCCCACTGTTGTTTCTGCTATGGTGGCTGCTAGAGAGAGTGCCGATATTGTTGTTGGCTCATCCTCTTGGTCACAATCCTGGGGAAAGTTTAAAACAGGGTACAGCTTGCACGGATTAGTATTTGCATCAATAATCTTAGTCACATTATTCTTAACATTTATACAGTTACTAAGTGCATGTTTATCATACACCAGTGTGTCATTCTCTGTAACCACTTTCTCTCCCGTTATGTATGGTGGCGGTGGCGCGGTAGCTATCAGTTTCCTGATAGGGTTAGATCCACCCGCTTGAGCCAATCCTCTCTGTATTTCACCCTCCTGTTGCCATAACTGTAAATAGTCATAATGTTTGATCCGTCTCTTTGCAGATTTAATGAGACATATCCTTCTCCTTAGATTTTGTAACACATCTGGGCTAAAACTGCCTACCCGTGGGAACTTTTCCCCGTCATGCACAGTCATTCTTTCCCATTCATCGCACAAAACCTCTGTGTGTGAACCGTATTTTTCACACATGATATACCTTGCCGACCCTATTGGCCGGTTTACTAAATCAACCGGAACCATGGTTGATCGCCCCCTACCTGAACAACTGGCCCCCATCCTTGCAGGTGTTGCTTTCACTACCTCTGACCTTCAAATCAGGGTCTTCAGCGAACCCTTACAAAAACCAAAATGTCCGGTAGGCTGACAGTGAAACTTTACCGAGTACCTTCACAAACTCTTGCCCACGTTGGCCAATACTGCAATCACTGACTCAGAGCTGCTGTACCCAACCTAGGGCCCCTATAAACCTTTATTTCTGGGGCGTTGTGGGAGTAGGTTACCCGTCCCCAGCAAGTATCTGTTGTTAGAGAATTCCCGAGTGACCAGCGAACCTCCCTTAAAATAAAAAAAAATTCACAAATCACGTTAGAATGTACAAATAGCGTTTATGACCCCTCTAGCGTACGCAAACGGTACTGGGTCAAGTTACTAACTAATGCACACAATTACGTGCGGTACAATCGTACTGCACATAAGCAACTAATCTTATGTGCGGAACGACCAGTGGAATCGAAAATTGCGGCTGCGAATTCCTTCAGCCGGAGCTTAATGGCCTATATGGGTACTGCACCAACCCCCTGGGTTGTGCCTCTTTTCTAGCGGACTTCCTAGTCTGCTGTACCTAGACCTCCTGGTCTGTCTCTCTGGACCTCCTGGTCCGTGACCACAGTAGACTTTTACTCTGCTATACTCTAATGCTCCTGTATATGTTTAACAAGGGATGCCTCCCAAGCCACCACGCCGTCACTTACGTGAATGTCCTCACGAGAACTCGACTTCTACGTTCCAATCAAAAAAAGAATACTTATATATGTATACACACATTTTCACCTCATGTACACTTTACTTTTGTTTCTGCGCAGAAATCCCTTTCATTCAGTAACACGGTCTAGTCCAGATGAGTCGCAAATTAGAGAAGGATCTATTAGCTTAAAATTTTGGACACTGAAATTGACTTGCGCTATTATCGCGTTGCCTCCTTTTCGCCTATTTAAAATAATACTATTGTGTGATTTGTATTATGTGGGCGTACCCAGACGCTCCGTTGCGTAATATACGCTCCGTGCGTCGGCCCTTGCGTCGTGTACGCTAGTCTCACCCTTTTGTTAGAGACACGTGTACGCCAGCCAGATATGTACACAGAGATACAATTAACACGTTTATATCAATGTAGATGATCTTTAACTGTAATCATCTACCGAACACCACACCGAACTTCCTTGTATCTTAGGGAAGCCGTGCGTGTTTTACAAATTACCTCTTAATGTATTATTTTTACTCTTTAACTACCAATAACAACAAATCTTTCTCAGCACGTTATTAATTATGAAATGGCAACCAGGAGAGTGATGTGAAAATACACAAATGAAAAGAAATGCAGATGTATGCGTGCGTGCGTACGCAAGACAGAAATAAAACAGTTTTAAAAAGACAATAGCGTATTGTTCTTACCTCCGGTTCCGGATTCCACCAGCACTCCTTCAACGTAGCGAAACAGACGCTTATCTAGCCAGCACTACTGTATCCCGATACGAAGAGATACTGCCTTCCCGCCCTTGCTGACAGATAAAGTCTGTATTCGCTAGTGCGGATATCTGGAGGACGGACGAGCCGCCAATTGATAAAGCTAACTATTTATCTTATAACATTCACAATAATGGGTAAGAGACACAGTACACAATTGGCGTATGGGGTACCGTAAGGGTACGCACTTAGCGTAGCATACGCTCGGCCGTGATCGAGACGCACATGCGACACGCTCGTTCACAGCTTAATGCGTGGTGTCGAGCCCGCTATAGGCGGTTGACTACCGTAATGCTACGCTACCAGCGTAGCGGACGCTCGAGACCACGAGGAGATCACGAGCGGCGCAGACGCTCACAGGATGACAATCAGTAAACCTTGAATGTAACACACCGAAAGGATACTCTTATACTGTAAACCTTGTACTGAAATATTGCAGCGATATAACGCTGCTTAACCTTGTTAATACTAAAGCTGTTTTGAGCGATCGAGACGCTCCTATTACCCTCTGCAATGTAATGGACACACGATACCTTGCTAAGGTTCCAACACCTTTACTAACAAGCTTTTAGTTATATCGAAAAGGGAAAACAGTTCACAAGTCATACACTACAAGCTAACATATAATTCTAACAGAATATCTAGACAGAAATATACAATAGCGTCACAAAATTATACTATAACAGAGAGAGAGGGAATGGCCAATACAAACAGAGAACAAGTTGATTACAGAGAATTACTTACACACACTGGGAATGATCGCTGCGCAGCTTTCTGGTACCAGCTCCAAGTTAGTCAAGATGAAAAACCGTTTGTGGAGAGTGAGAGAGCTGCCCAGGCTGGCTGATCTTATATACACTGCGTACAGTACACTACAAAGGGACCTATAATCTCATTGTTCATTGGACACAGGAATGTCTCCCTGCATCATAACAAAAGGTCATAGGTTAGTTTGAACAGGTGGGCTGCGACTATATCAAACTGCTCAGGTGGGAGGGAATCTGAAGATTCCCGCCGCATGGGTAATGAATCGCAAATATAGTAAATGTCCAGAAAATACTAATGGCCATAACTATACGCAGGAGCAATTAATCTTTACCTAACCAGCACCGGATTGTTTCTAATAAAATGGTCTTTAGTTAGGTACCAGACACAGCTGTTCAAACCCTGTCTGACCCTTCGTACCATACAAAGAGGAATTCCTCTGTCCAGCGACCATTTACATTAAACAAACTTACAGTTATTATTAAGGGGAACATTATCTATAAAACATACTATTTGGTTTTATTATTTAACGATTGAGTCGCCCGCTAGACGCACACAAACTCTACCGTAAATGCACATACCACGAGCTCGAGCGCATGGCCGAGGCGCCATCACGCGGCTGCGAGTATCCGCACGCACGGGAGAGAATGTGCACGTGCAGCAGGCACGCGCATAGAGTGGATATATGGCAACGTGTAGCATGATATTTTTCCGACTTTGACACCATCCACCATATTTACTAGTTTGTATGGGTCAGATGCAGCAGTAGCAGACCGTCCAGTAGATCATTGATGGAAGGGCAGGGGTTGGGTGCATCGCACCAATAAGCCATGATCCCTTGTGGGGTAATTAGTGTTAAAGAAGGAATGGGCCCAAATATCATGTAGGGGAAGACCATAAACTTGGACCGCAGGAAAACGGCTCTGTTATAGAAAAATAATTGGTCTGTCAGGGGTGGTTTCTGAGTTCTCCTTATATTACATGTATGTTGAAGAAATATCTGCTGTTTCTTTATCCAGATACCCATATGTGAAAAAATCCTTAGAGGCATATTTATTATCAGAATAGGTCCCAATAATAATTTCTTATTGCGGCAATAACAATGAAGAATCGCCAGGATGTAACATGAATTTCATCCAGGGGCTCTGATCACTGTACTTCTGGGTTTGGGACCCACCTGTGCTGCTATGTATGCAAGGCCTCTCACAGAGTAGGCATGATTCCGCACCAGTTTTGAAGGTTTCAGAAAAGATAATGATAATAATAATAATAATAGTAGAGTACCAGAATAGCATATAATATGTACGAATAATTCGTTTCTGATAAATATGTCTGGTGGTGCACCCAGAGTCAGGGACAAGCTAGAGAAAAGAGAAAATACAGAAGACTCTTGTGTGGGTGCACTCTTGTTGTGAATTGTTAATATGAAAATATTAAAACATAACTTTTATTATCTATAATTTTAAGAAAAAATCCACCCTTCTTTAATCCACTACAGTTGATTCAATAAAATATACTATTGCCCATATAGCCCCCCAATATCCATGAGAGATATAATACTTGGTTGATGGAGCTATTGGGAAATTTAAGTCTCACTAAAAGGTTAGAATTGTTCTGGTTAGTCTATATTATTAGACTTCAGGAAGGATGCAGACACTCAGGCTCTACACCCTGATGTATGCAAGGCCATCAGGCTCCCGAAAACATTTAGGAAATATTGGGCCTAATTCAGATCTGGTCGTAGCAGCAAATTTGTCAGCTAATTGGCAAAACCATGTGCACAGCAGAGGGAAGGGGGGGGGAGAGGCAGATATAACATGTGCAGAGAGAGTTAGATTTGGGTGGGGTGTGTTCAAACTGAAATCTGAATTGCAGTGTAAAAATAAAGCAGCTAGTATTTACCCTGCACAGAAACAAAGGCCCTCATTCCGAGTTGTTCGCTCGGTATTTTTCATCGCATCGCAGTGAAAATCCGCTTAGTACGCATGCGCAATGTTCGCACTGCGACTGCGCCAAGTAACTTTACTATGAAGAAAGTAATTTTACTCACGGCTTTTTCATCGCTCCGGCGATCGTAATGTGATTGACAGGAAATGGGTGTTACTGGGCGGAAACACGGCGTTTCAGGGGCGTGTGGCTGAAAACGCTACCGTTTCCGGAAAAAACGCAGGAGTGGCCGGGGAAACGGTGGGAGTGCCTGGGCGAACGCTGGGTGTGTTTGTGACGTCAACCAGGAACGACAAGCACTGAACTGATCGCACAGGCAGAGTAAGTCTGGAGCTACTCTGAAACTGCTAAGTAGTTAGTAATCGCAATATTGCGAATACATCGGTCGCAATTTTAAGAAGCTAAGATTCACTCCCAGTAGGCGGCGGCTTAGCGTGTGTAACTCTGCTAAATTCGCCTTGCGACCGATCAACTCGGAATGAGGGCCCAAATAACCCACCCAAATCTAACTCTCTCTGCATATGTTATATCTACCCCCCCTGCAGTGTACATGGGAGGTAATCCAGATCTGATCGTAGCAGCACATTTGTTAGCAGTTGGGCAAAACCATGGGGGTCATTCCGAGTTGTTCGCTCGCAAGCGGATTTTAGCAGATTTGCTCATGCTAAGCCGCCGCCTACTGGGAGTGAATCTTAGCATCTTAAAATTGCGAACGATATATTCGCAATATTGCGATTACACACCTCGTAGCAGTTTCTGAGTAGCTCCAGACTTACTCGGCATCTGCGATCATTTCACTGCTTGTCGTTCCTGGTTTGACGTCACAAACACACCCAGCGTTCGCCCAGACACTCCCCCGTTTCTCCGGCCACTCCTGCGTTTTTTCCGGAAACGGTAGCGTTTTTTCCGGAAACGGTAGCGTTTTTTCACACACGCCCATAAAACGGCCTGTTTCCGCCCAGTAACACCCATTTCCTGTCAATCACATTACGAACGCCAGAACGATGAAAAAGCCGTGAGTAAAAAACCTAACTGCATAGCAAATTTACTTGGCGCAGTCGCAGTGCGGACATTGCGCATGCGCATTAAGCGGAAAATCGCTGCGATGCGAAGATTTTCACTGAGCGAACAACTCGGAATGACCCCCCATGTACACTGCAATTTAGATTTCAGCTTGAACACGCCCCACCCAAATCTAACTCTCTCTGCACATGTTATATCTGCCCCCATTGCAGTGCACATGGTTTTGCCCAAATGCTAACAAATTTGCTGTTACGATCAGGTCTGAATTACCCCCATGGTTTTCCCATTAGCTAACAAATTTGCTGCTGTGATCAGATCTGAATTACCCCCCATAGTGCATAGGGTACGTTGGGCCTAATTCAGACCTGATCGCTGCTGTGCGTTCGCACAGCAGCTGATCAGGTCTGAACTGCACATGCGCCAGCACCGCAGTGCGCCGGAGCATGCCAGACAGCCGACGGCCGTCTCGGCCCTGCTATCGTCTCTGCCTGATTGACAGGCAGAGGCGTTCGCTGTGCAGGAGGGGGCGGGCTGCCCGGCATTTGGCCGCCATATTACGGTGCGGTCTGGGCTATGCAGGCGTGCCCGGACCATGCAGGGGGCGGGCCGCGGTGGCTGCGTGACATCACATGCAGCCTCTGCGACCCTCACAGGGATGAGTAGCTCTCTGCCAGCACACAGGAGCTGCGCAGGTAGGGAGCTACTCCTAAAGTACAAAAGCATCGCCACTGTGCAATGCTTTTGTACTTATGCGGGGGAGTCGGGCCTGACATGCGGGGCGGACTAGCCCTGTGCTGGACGTCCCCCCGCATGTCTGTGTGACTGATCGTACATGTGCTAAATTCAGCACATCTACAATCAGGTCTGAATTAGGCCCAATGTCTGAAGATGATCTTAGCTACTGTGGCCAAGTTCCGGGGCATGGTAAGTTTGTCATCTTTGCAGCCCCCATAGGAACCTGGGTGATCACAGCAGATATCTCTAATATCTGTTTCAGTTCACCTTACATACATCCTGGGGATGATTAATATTTGCAGGCAGCCAGATATTTTTTTAGGAATATTCCCCTTAATGTCACCTATACTGAAGTGTTTGTATTTGACTTCTGTACGGAAAAACTCAGAACGGAATCTATTTATAAATACATTTCTCCAGATTTTCACCATATCCACAAACAAGTCATGTGTACTCACAAGGCTTCTGGACTGGAGAGAAGAGAAGCAGTGTTGAGATAGATCTCTTCCTGCTCTCTTCCACAGTGATAAATCCCCCCACCAGGGCCGGAATAAGGGCCTGGGATTGAAAAACGTTCAAGGACCTTTTTTACGAGAAGCAGAGGGGTATGACCAATGCTGTGTGGGCAAGGCCAGTGCCATATAGACATGTAGGCCCTGTACACTAACAGCCCCAATGTCTCCCTAAATATGTAAAAGTACAAAAAAATGCGTCATTTTGTGTCAAAAATAAAAATTACTATTAATTTAATGCTTATGATTTATGGCCGACCATGTAGTAGCTGGTGGCTGGTGATCATCATGCTGCCATGATGATGGGCCTATTTTTAGGTGGAGGCCTGGAGCTGGAGCTCCATCCGCCCCATTGTTAATCTGGCCCTGCCCACACCCCCACCCCGTCATCCAGGCAGCCTTCAGTTTATTGCTCAAACATATTGTGAAATACTGCACTGCTACACGTGGCTGTGTCTGTGCAGCCACAATATTGAATGTTAGGTTAACCTCAGATAAGGGGAGCTCACGGAGACATTGTAACAGCATGCCAGAGAAAAACTCCTGACTGACACATTTACTGTGAATGCACAGTAGGCTAACAGAGATAATTTCATTTATTTTGCAAAAGACGTGTCGCAAGACCTCTCTCTTTCGCATGTTCTGTGCCGGCAGGTATACTTCTGTAAATATTGTGTAATCTCTGGTGTGATAGTTGGCAAAAATAGCCGAAAAATATGTTGCCAATTTATTGATTTTTATTAAATAGACTCCTAAAGGTTAATCATTTATTTTCCATGAATTTATCGATATCTGATGTGGCTCACACATTGGAAAATGCCAGCTTTGCCAAGTGTAAAACATACTTGCTTACTCTCCCAAAATGTCCAGGGACTCCAGGAAGACTGCACCCAAGTTTTAATACTTAAAAATCACAACCAAAATGGCTGATGCTAATGTGCAGTAGTTATTTCGTCTCCAGAATATGGTGGGCGGCATGTCAAACGTTACTGCGATGCACTGAGGAATTTCCGTCGGAGGGTTCTCAGGGAACCCAGCCGGATCTACTTTCCCCAATCTGAAGCCCATAGGCTGCAATAGATTGTGGTAGCTGTGGGGAACAATATCGGGCAGCATCATATCCCCCATAGAAACCTATGGGGGGTGTGGCTGCTGGTGGAAATGGTGGTATTGCAGCAGGTATTGAAGATGCCTGCAGTGGTCTCTCCTTTATACATTAAGGAGATCCCTAATATTTGCGGCTAACCCCCCAAAACAGGTGTTTTCGGGGGACATAGCTGCAAATATTATTTAATAAATAGGACTCATAGTGCTCTACAGATCAGGCTGTGCTGCAAAACTAGACAGGTGGCCATAGATAGAATGAGGTTTTCCAGCTGCATTGAAGCACGCTGCTCATTCTGATATGCAACAACAATAATAATAAAAAAAAAACACCAACCTTATCACCCTGGGCTCTCAGTGATAAATAGGCAACTGAGTAGAGTGACCCAGCATCTATGTCTGCATCTTTTGTTGCTGTAGTGTCTGTGACATTGTGCTAATGCCACCGCAATGTCCTTCCCTGGTGTACAAATGTACAGCCGAATCCGAGATCCCACTTTATGCATCTTTAGACGAACATATACTCCTTGGTGCATTTGCGCCAGTCCTATTCTAGGTGCAAATTCTCCTTCTATGTCCTCCATTGTGAGCTATGAAGCATCTGTGTATGCAATCGCTTCTGTTACACGCCTGCGACACTCCCATAGCATTCATATATGACGCAGCATCTCCTCTGTCACCACACAGGAACACTCAATACATTTCTAATAGAGACCATTAGCGGTATGTTATGCTGCCAGAGTCCAGCGGCCGTGTGGGATGCCGGTTGAAAGCAGACATTTTTTCTCCTTTAAAAAAGCTTCAGAGTTCGAGCGGCATCCTGCACATCCGCCGGACTCGGGCAGGCATTACATCCTGCCACGGGATCAGTATGAGATCCCGCCGGACGGGATCCCGGCGGTCGGAATACCGACACCGGGATCCTGACCGGCACAATCCCGACAGGGGAGCGAGCTCAACACAGCCCCTTGCGGGCACACTAATTTATTCTCCCTCTATGGGTGTCGTGGACACCCACAGAGGGAGAATATGTTGGTATTCCGTCCGGCGGGATCTTGACCGCATCCCCCTGCCACCACATGTGTCTAAATCAGTACAAGTCTGTGCGCAGACAACTGGGACTCATGCACGGTGCCACTTAGAAAAACATTACTCCACTGCAACGAGTAGTAATTTATCCAAATCTCTAAAAAACGGCATTACGTTTTATCAAACTACTAGTAAAGAGACCCGGCATATGCCAGGTCACCTCAGTCCACCCTCTACTACTCCCCGCCCACCCCCTTCCCGATCTGTCCCTGCTGTATACTTACGCCATTGTTCCCAGCTCAGAGTGGTTCTCCATTCTCACCCACTGGAGTGTTCTGTCAATGCAGAGGGTGCGGTTTGTGAAGGGGGTGGGAGGTGGCACGTCACGTCACAGGCGGGACAGACCTTAGCCAATTTATTATATAGATTATATAGATTTTATTGTTTGTTGACAAAATTAAATCATCCCTACAAGAGAATAAAAATGTTGTTACTAATTTAAAGAGGTATCCATGGACAATATATGACCAATATATGTCATTTGCTGGGTGGCTAACTGTTGCTTTTTTTTATATTCAACTCCGATAGTTCCTGGGCTGTGTGTTTTTCATATACTTTGTCCTGGTCACTCTATGCATACCAGTATTCAAAAACATGAGCAAACAGCCGCTGAATACGAAGACTTTGGTACTTTCCATCTTCCATGCTACATTGCCGGGTAAGATAGTCAGCTGGCTCTTGTAACATCTATTTACTGCACTGGATCACGTGTAAACCGCGCTGAGGGTATAAATTACAAATTGCAAAATTCTTAGGGTTCCAGTAACATTGAAATGAAAAACTGGGCTTCCCAGGTGAAGTTAATAGTTCTGCATACTATAAAATCCCCATAACCTAATTCTAATAAATGGCAAATAGTATAATACACCAGGAACCAATTACAGTTTATTTTCTTACATTTAAGGCCCATGTGTACCCCCCTTTATAAAGGCCCATATAGACGGGCCGATGCGGGAGAGATGTGTGCTGAGCGAACCGCTCAGCACACATCTCTCCCGCCGCTCAGCACAGCACGATCAGTGCTGAGCATGCGGGCGGAGAAGGGGGGGGGGCGCTCATTTCACACAGCGGGTGAACTGAGCGACCTGCTAGATTGGCCTGCATGGCAGGCCAATCTAGCACCAGCAATAGCGATGCGCGGGGCTGCGCATCGCTATCGCTGTTAGGGCTCCACACGGAGCGATCTTGCTGAAAATCTAAGCAATCTAGTCAGATTGCTTAGATTATTGCTCCGTGTGTACCCCCCTTTATTCCATTGCAAGCGGAGCACGTAAGCCCAGTATGCACAGCAGGAGGCTGCCACACTGAAAAATGTATTTACCTTTTTCCACCGCAGCTGCTGTTCCACCCTACTAGTCCCCCACTCTGACACAGCAGCATGGGACATCAGTGCGAGTGCGGGAACATGCTCTGGGGGTGGGGCTTGTGCTATGAGGCATCAAAGGAGCTTTATACCACGTGTGCGTGAGCCCGAGAAAGGCATGTGGGAGAACCAAGGCCCTCATTCCGAGTTGTTCGCTCGCAAGGCGATTTTAGCAGAGTTGCACACGCTAAGCCGCCGCCTACTGGGAGTGTATCTTAGCTTCTTAAAATTGCGACCGATGTATTCGCAATATTGCGATTACAAACTACTTAGCAGTTTCAGAGTAGCTTCTGACTTACTCGGCATCTGCGATCAGTTCAGTGCTTGTCGTTCCTGGTTTGACGTCACAAACACACCCAGCGTTCGCCCAGACACTCCCCCGTTTCTCCGGCCACTCCTGCGTTTTTTCCGGAAACGGTAGCGTTTTTATCCACACGCCCATAAAACGCTGTGTTTCCGCCCAGTAACACCCATTTCCTGTCAATCACACTACGATCGCCGGAGCGAAGAAAAAGCCGTGAGTAAAAATCCTATCTTCATAGCAAAATTACTTGGCAAAGTCGCAGTGCGAACATTGCGCATGCGTACTAAGCAGAAAAACGCTGCAATGCGAAGAAATTTACAGAGCGAACGACTCGGAATGAGGGCCCAAGTACTGGCCCGTCTTTAGTACATCAGGAGTAGGAGTGTATGGGGAAGTTTTAATTCTCTGTGATGTACAATCCTGGAATAGCACATGGTAGCCGCCTACATCGCAAGTTTTCCCTCTTACTGAATTCAAATGTAGAAATGTGACACTTAAAATATAACTGTTCTGCCCCTTGCTTTCATGACTTAAGACATAAATGGGACTTGAACTTGCTGTATTTTTTGTAAAAAAAAATGGTATAAGATTAGATTAATTAGAGGTGGTGCAGAAGTGAAGTCATAAGGTGACATTTGACATAATTTGCATATTACTAAGAGTGTTTCCAGAAACCTTCATAACATTCATCTGTAATAAACCAATGGGAAAGCAGCAAATATGGCTATCAGTTTATACAATGTGCTTCATTAACCGGATGCTACAGAATATGAGGTTCTAGTATGGAAATTTTTACTTGTGGGACTTTACATTTTGTGATGTTTGTAATGATAACTTGGAAGTATGCACAAAAGTAGAGTGAATGGGAAGGGGGTGTCAGGAGGTGGAGTTGACCTTTAACACATAGCGGGAATGTAAGTAGGGTATAAATTTAGAAAACCAGATTTTTACGGCAGGGTTTAAAGTTGCACATTTTTCTTTTTTTTTTCTTTCTTTCCTTTTTTGTTTTTATGTAAATCAGGTTGGATTTACCTGTCCAAAAAAATCAATACTTTAAATTCTCCCAAAATATCAATGAGAAATTGCCACTTTTGTATTCCTCCCAGAAACCTTGTTGTCCATATAATGTCTGTATTTTCTTCTCTCTCCCAGGTACCTTTGTGTTGCTGCTCACATTCTTTGCCTTCTTGCACTGTTGGCTGAATGCCTTTGCTGAGATGCTCCGCTTTGCAGATCGCATGTTTTACAAGGTGACTGTACATCACCTCTACTTCCATAATTACATTGTGCATCTTACTGCTTCTTATTAACCATGCTCAATTTTCTACAGGACTGGTGGAATTCCACCTCCTTCTCTAACTATTACCGTACATGGAATGTGGTCGTTCATGACTGGTTGTATAATTATGTGTACCAGGATCTGCTTTGGGTGAGGACTCACTGATGGGATAATAGAGATATCTGTTAAAAAGGAAAAAAAAAAAAAAAAGTTTGTGTCCAGTAATGAAATAATTATTATTTTTTCTTGCTTTTAGGTGTTCAACCAGCGGTGTCGTGCCGGAGTGATGCTGGCTGTATTCCTCATCTCAGCCTCTGTACATGAATATGTCTTTACAGTGTCTCTTGGCTACTTTTACCCGGTCATGTTCTGCCTCTTTGCTATATTTGGAGGTATAGATATTTTTCATGTAGTACATTACTATACTTATGATAAAGCCTAATATTTATCCTATTTAAAACACTCTAAAAGGTTGAAGAACACAGTACACAATTGGCGTATGGAATACCGTAAGAGTACGCACGTAGCGTAACAAACGCTTAGCCGTGGATGAGACGCACGAGCGGCACATTCGCTCATGGCGTAAAGCGTAAAGGCAAGCACGCTATAGGCTGCTGACTAACGTAATGATACGCTATCAGCGTAGCGGACGCTCGAGACCACGAGGAGATCACAAGCGGCGCTGACGCTCACAGAGTTAAACCTTTGTAACAATATCATAAACAATGAACTTATACTGTAACCCTTTGTGCAGTGATAAGGTGTAAATGCAACACAGTGTAACCTTGTTAGTTTAAAAGCTGTATGAGCGACTGTGACGCTCTGAGAACCCTTTAGCAATATAATAAACACTCAAATACCGGTCTAAGGTTCTAACACCTTTAAGGGAGAAAATGAACGTTCAATCGCAAAAGAATACACAATACAAGTTATACACTACCAAACTAACATAAAATACCTAACCGAGTTACTACACGTTAAAATACAACAAAGACACAATTACATTTAAGGGGGAAGGAGAGAGAGAATGGCTTACAACATTAATAAGAGACAAAATGGTTGCAGAGAACTTACGCACAAGGGGAAACAATCGCAAGCGCCTTTCTGGATATCCAGCTCCCGATTATCAGTGATGAGAACCGTTGAGAAGAGTAGAGAGCTGGATCAGATCGGCTTGTCTTTATATACACTACACACAGTACAATACAATGGTCCCTACAATCTTATTGTTCATTGGACCAAGGAATTCGTCTCCGCATTATAACAAAAGGTCATAGGTTGGTTCATACAGGTGGGCTGTGACTATTCCAAACTGCTCAGGTGGGAGGGAAACTGGGTTTCCCGCCGCATGGGTAATAAAGTGCAAATATAGTAAATGTCCATAAACTTCTTATGTCCATAACTATACGCACAAGCGAGTAATCCGCTTCAAACCAACACCGGAATATTGCTAATTATATTCTCTTCCAATGGATACTAAACACCACTGTGAAACCCCTGTCTGACCCTTCATATCAAACAAAGAGGGATCTCTTTGTCCCTGAACATGCTACATTAACTAAACTTTCAGATTCTATCAAAGGGACCATAATCTACGAAATACATTATATGACTAAAATATGTTACGATCGAGTCGCACGCTAGACACACACAAACTCTACCGTAAATGCGCATACCGTGCGCCTGCGGGTGCACGCACTGTGAGTATACGCACGCACGGGAGGGCTCATGCACGTGCAGCAGGCACTCGCATGAGGTGCATATATGGCAATGTGTGGAGTGATATTTTTCTGACTTTGACAGTCCACCCTTTGGCAGTCACCAATAACTGCCACTTCCTAAAACATTTCAAAAAGAGAAAAATATATGTCATATGTAAATACATTTCTATGATTGGGTAAGGGAGGAGAGAAGAAGGTGGGAAAAGGGTATGACCTAGTGAGATAGCAGAAGCATGTGTGTATGAATCCGTGTTTGGGGGGTCATCTATCATCGTGCCGTACGTGTTTTGAATCAAGCTTCGAGGTATTGCGAAGTATACATTTGAATTCCTTCTTATCCCGTATTAAGGGTCTGTGGATGGGCTGTCAAACTTTACCGAGCTCTTTTCGGCTTTTGGTTGCAACAAAATGGGGGAGCACATTTTAGTTGATGATACATGAATGGGGGAATATGTGAGTGCTGATATCTGTGCCTGTATTCCCTATCGACTATGTGTGTTATTACCTGAAGGTTGAAGATGAAGAACAATTATGGTAAATGCAGTCATAAACTATGTGAGTTTAATAAACATTTGTTGATTGAAGTCTTGTCTGGTGTCTTGTCTTGATGTACATGTTGACTGTAGTTTCTTTGGGCTTTTGCCGAAATGCGAGCAAAAGCTTTCTCAATGTCCATAGACTAACAAAAAATGTTGGGCTAGCGTAAAATTAACGTTACTAGGGATAAGGGGGTCTATGGCATAGTCCATCTGTTGTCTGTGTAAAAGGTTGTCAAATTCTTCTTCCAAGCGGATGTCTTTTTACCTTGGAGAAAAACAAAGGAGAAACGGGTGAAAGAAACGGACCGTGGAATCACATTTTCATCACAACATTGTCTCTATCGTTGGGTCATAAATCAAATCCATTGGAATTACAATGTCCTCACTCCTTAGACTCATCACCCTAGTACTTCATTTACACTTCGTTAAAGCCTGAACGCATCTAAATATCAAACCAATCGATATGACGATACCCAAGATACACAGAAGAAATTTCCCTACATCCATTATAATTCCTTGAGCCCATTCTCCTAAACCAGAGAACCAATTTCGCGGGTTCAACCATGACACCCAACCGGTCAGCTCATTACCCACAGCAGCAAGGGTGAGATTGTGTCTCCTGCGGAATTCCCACTTTAATTGGAGAATGTCGTCCATCTTTTGGTCTATGACCTCGACCGGATCCTCGGTGCTATTCGTAATATAAGTGCAGCATTTTACGCCGTACTGCGTTGCCAGTGTGACACAATATCCACCTGTCACTGCCGTGAGATAATTGAGAACCATCCTATGCTGAACCAGTTCTGTTTTATAAGCTTGGAGCTCCCTTCCGGTATATCTAAAAGTGTCGTCATACATTTCAGTGATATTGTCTAATAAATTTGCAAGCGCAGATATATATTTATAATTCAACACTCCTCTGGCGGTGCGAGTAATATCTAACGCGAGTAGGACTTGAATCCCGGTGTATTCATGTATCAGGTCAGAGGCCGGATGCTCTGTCCTTTCTGTCAGTTGCCTTTTAACTACGTGCTCGTAATGAGTGTGAGTATAAGGAGCTTGGGCACCACGGTGAATATCTTTCATTTTGGTATGCGATACCGTCATTACCTCAGGCAGTACTTTTCCAATATAACATAATCCTTCTGAGTTTGGGGCAAGCCACTTATATGCCTTCCTCCCGCATATGAAATATGCGTCATCGGGGAGAACATATGGGACGGAGTAGGACATAACCATATTACACATTTTCCATATGAAATCTCCTAACCCTAATTCTCCCATCTGTTTAGTACACGTATCTGTTTGTACGATATGTGCACAGTATCCTGGTGATACTTCTCCAACTCTCATGATCCTACTTCCTAGGGTATACCTATATCGGAAATATTTTCCACTACCGGCTATGTGGCGTATAAGTTCTGTATCTGTAGGCATTCTATCGGCTCTATATAAAAAGGTCATGGTTTGGTTATTCCATGACACTTCCCAATTTCCCGGCTTTCGGGGATTGGAAATGTTAAAACATACTAGGGATCTATCCACATGATATTGGTGGAGCTTCAAACTAGGAGGACTGGAGATATTAAACCTCCTGTCCACCGGCCTCCCACCACTTAGCTCAAGTACCTCCCCTAAAGTTAAAGGGAATGGTACTAATCCTGATTTGCTATGGCCTTGAGGTACTTGAGAGCATACCCAACAATCTGTCTGATTCAACACTTTACCCACTAAGGAGTGATAGTCATTCAATGGATGCCGGTCCATGTGGATATTAAAACTGGACTGACATTTCTTGATGCACCCATCCTCAACTACACTGTCACAGAGTCTACAGATACAGTTCTCTTCAGCTAACAATCCTTCACAATTCCTCCTATTGCCAATGCTATCGGATCGTTTTCTGATACTCGCCTTTGCTTGATGATTATGTTGTTCTTGGAAATCTACGCCTCCATCTTTGTCATCAGAACCCATTCCAGAACCTCTCTCGACCTCCATGGTACTCTCGCCGGAACAGACTGCTCTGGTCAACATCATGGTCAATAGGAAAATCCGGATCACAGTCTCTTGGGGCAAGTCCATCTTATAGGAGGAAATGGAGAAGAATGAGAAGGGGAAAGAAATAATTGAGGGAGATGGGATGGGAAGTGGAGAAAAACAGGGATGGGAAGTGGAGAAAAACAATAAAAGGGAACAGGGAATCGACAACTGTATCCGATCTTATTATTCTCAATGCTCAGGTGCCATCTCAGTCCTCCTGAAACAGACACTCCAGTGATACAACTTCCTCAACCGTCTGTTCTTTATCACGGGACCTCTCTGGATCAGCAACCTTCTTACAATGGGACGAATGAACCCAAGTCTCTCTCTCTGCAACCTTCAATGCTGTCGTGCTAATCAATAAGACTTGGTATGGTCCTTCCCATCTGTCAATAAGGCAACCTGAGCGTAGAAAATTCCGTATCATTACATAATCCCCAGGTTCAATGTCATGACAATTACTATCTGGCAGATCAGGGATCACCAACTTCAAATTGTCATTATGATTCCTTAGCTGTTTACTCATGTTAACCAGGTATTTTACAGTCACTTCATTGTTACACTTCAAATCGTCCTGGGGGTTAATCATGACATGCGGTTGTCGACCAAACAGAATTTCAAAGGGGGACAGATTAAGAGGGGACCTGGGAGTGGTTCTGATGCTGTATAGTACAATGGGTAAAGCTTCTGGCCATGTCAATCCTGTTTCTGCCATAACTTTGCTCAATTTATTTTTAATAGTGCTGTTCACTCTTTCTACTTTCGCACTCGCCTGGGGGCGGTACGGAGTGTGCAGCTTACTATCAATTCCCATCAACTTACACATTCCTTGAAAGACATCACCTGTGAAATGGGTACCCCTATCACTTTCAATTATTCTAGGGATACCGTATCTACACACAAATTCCTGCACAATTTTCTTAGCAGTAAACATAGCGGTATTTGTGGCCGCAGGAAATGCTTCGACCCAATTTGAAAACACATCTATACAAACTAGTACATACTTCAAATTTCGACAAGGGGGTAATTGTATGAAATCAATTTGTATTACCTGAAAAGGGCCGCCTGTAGGTGGGATATGAGATGGTTCTGTTGGTATTGCCTTTCCGATATTCTTCCTCAAGCAGGTGAGGCATGTCATTGCCCTTTTTCCCGCATGGGAAGAAAATCCTGGGGCGCACCAATATGCTCTTACCAACTTGCACATCCCTTCCTTGCCTAGATGAGTCAGCCCATGTGCTGCTTCCGCTAAACTTGGAAGGTATGCTCTGGGTGCCACTGGTTTACCCTGTCCATCTGTCCAGAGTCCTGAGGACTCCTGGCCATATCCTTTTGCCCTCCAAACTGCCTTTTCCTGTGTGGAACACAAATTTTGCATTTCACACAATTTCTGTGTGTTGACGGTATTGAATACCATCAGTTGTGTGGTGTTTGTCTGTCTGGGGGTACCAGCTGCTAACTTAGCAGCTTCGTCTGCTCGGCTGTTACCAAGTGATACCGGGTCTTGGCTATATGTATGTGCTTTACACTTGATAACAGCCACTCTGTCGGGTTCCTGTATCGCTGTTAGAAGCCTTTTTATGTGAGTTGCATGCGCTACAGGTGTACCAGCTGCCGTCATGAAATTTCTGAGGCGCCATAGGGCTCCGAAATCATGGACTACCCCGAAGGCGTATCTAGAATCGGTGTAGATATTGGCTGACTTGCCCTTAGCCAATTCACATGCTCTGGTTAGGGCAACCAGTTCAGCAACCTGGGCTGAGTGAGGTGGGCCTAGTGGTTCTGCTTCTGTGGTGCCTTGGTCATCTACGACTGCGTATCCAGTACACAAGTCTCCCGAGTCCGTCTGTCTGTGACAACTACCGTCAGTGTAGAAAGTAAAATCTACATCTTCCAGTGGGTTGTCACTGATGTCAGGTCTTGCCGTGAAATTTTGGGTCAAATATTCCATACAATCATGCATGTCATCCCCTGTATTAAATCCTCCTTCACCATCACTCTCATCCTCCACCCTTTGTGCCTGTCCAGGCACACCTGGGAGATATGTTGCAGGATTTAATGCACTGCATCTCCTTATGGTGATGTTTACGGGGGCCATTAATGCCAATTCCCATCTTGTAAACCGCGCTGATGAGACGTGCCTGGTTTGGGCAGAATTCAGCAAGGCTGACACTGCATGTGGCGTATGAATTGTGAGGTTGTGTCCTAGCACTACATCTTCGCTTTTTTTAACTAGCAATGCTATCGCAGCGACACTTCGCAAGCATGTGGGGAGGGATCGCGCTACCGTATCTAGCTGAGCGCTGTAGTATGCTACCGGCCTGCTGGCATCACCGTGCTATTGGGTTAGGATGCCTGCCGCGCAACCAGCACTTTCTGTTCCGTACAGCTCAAAGGGTTTCCCATAGTCTGGCATACCTAATGCTGGTGCCTGCGTTAGGCACTGTTTAAGTCTCTCAAATGCCATCTCGGATTCGTCTGTATGCGAAATCCGATCAGGTTTGTTTGATGAGACCATCTCCTGCAAAGGTAATGCTAGAAGGGAAAAACCTGGGATCCAGTTACGGCAATACCCACACATTCCTAAAAACGTTCTGATCTGTTGCTGGGTTTGTTTCAGAGTCATGTCTCTAATTGCTTGAATTCTATCAGCGGTCAGGTGTCTCAGTCCTTGTGTCAGACAGTGTCCCAAATATTTCACTTTAGTCTGGCATAATTGCAACTTGTCTTTGGAAACCTTGTGTCCTGTGTCTGAAAGATGAAACAGGAGCTGTTTCGTATCTTTCAGGGACGCTTCCAGTGAATCTGAACACAGTAGTAAATCCTCCACATACTGTATCAATATTGATCCACTCTCTGGTTGGAAAGACTGTAAACAATCATGCAAAGCCTGTGAAAATATACTCGGACTGTCTATGAAACCTTGTGGTAATCGAGTCCATGTGTATTGGACTCCTCTATATGTGAATGCAAACAAATATTGGCTGTCAGGGTGCAGAGGTACCGAGAAGAAGGCGGAGCAAAGGTCAATAACAGTGAAAAATTTCGCAGTGGGAGGGATCTGCATAAGGATGACAGCTGGATTTGGCACTACGGGGAACTGACTCTCAACTATTTTGTTAATCCCCCTTAGATCCTGCACTAGCCTGTAACCCCTCCCCCCACTCTTTTTCACAGGGAAGATGGGACTATTGGCAGTGCTGGATGTTCTTACCAGAATGCCCTGTTGTAGCAAGCGCTCTATTACGGGGTACACTCCTAACTCCACCTCTGGCTTCAGAGGGTATTGTGGGATTTTTGGAGCTATCCTACCATCTTTTACTTGCACAACTACTGGAGCTACGTTTGCCATTAATCCAGTGTCTTGTCCATCTTTAGTCCAAAGTGACTCTGGTATGTGAGATGTCATTTCTTCTACCTGGGATGGACTCCTATTTATCATAACGGTATGTGACATTAATTTTGATGGGGAGTCTAGCATGTCTCGTACTTCCTGAGCGTGATTCTCAGGTATGTCTAAGAATACACCTTCAGGAGTACAATATATGACGCACCCCATTTTACACAATAAATCTCTTCCCAGGAGATTAGTCGGTGCCGATGCAGCCAGCAAAAAGGAATGCTTGGTATGCAAAGGCCCTATTGTAATCTCTGCTGGTTTGCTAACAGGGTAGTGCTGTACTACTCCCGTTACTCCCATGGCTGGAATTGTCTTACCAGTGGTTCTCATGCCCACTGTCGAATTTATCACTGATTTGGCCGCCCCTGTATCTACAAGGAAATTTAATGATTTACCAGCTACATCAATTGTAATCTCGGGTTCACTTCCAAGACTCGCAATCAATTTCACTGGCTGCAGATTACAGGTGTGGCCACACCCCTATTGGGTATGGTGACCTCCCTGAATCGCGCTGGCAGCAATTACTTGTGGTGGGGGTAGATGGGAACTATCAGAAATTTGCCAGTCTCTTCTTGGGGGATACCTTTTTGTTTCCCCTGCATGTGGCTCATAGCTCCACCTCTGCGGTCCTTGATCCCAATGTCTCGTATCAGGTCGTTGTCTAGGGGATTGATATGAATTTTGCCTTTGTTTTGTTTTACAATCACGTGACATGTGTCCCTCTCTGTGACAACTATAACATTTTATACCTCTTGACTTACCCACAGGGGTCACAGTTCTGGGCTGAGGTGGTGACCCGGTAGTAAGAGCCTGTATGCTTACAGCCATTAATTTATCACTCTGTGACTCCCTGTGTCTGATGATATTCCGATCATGCCCAGCAGCAGCCTCTCCCAATGCATCCACCGACATACCTCTCCAATCAGGCCTAGTGGTTTGTATTCTATTCCTTAAAACCTCTTTTAGACCGTCCATTAATACTGAAACAGCTACTTCCCTGTGGTGTACGTTGGTTTTAATGTCATCTATACCAGTGTACCTAGCCATATCCTGCAGAGCCCTGTGAAAATACTCTGATGTGGATTCACCTTCTTTTTGTTTTATTGTAAAGATTTTATTCCACTTTACTACTGCAGGAAAATATACTCCTAACTGTAAGTTGATTCTCTTTACATTATCCTGATTATACTCATCTGTTAGTGGTACTTCCTCATCTAACTCATTTATCCTCAAGGATAAACTTTAACGAATCAACATTGGGGGGTAAACATGCCCTCAAAACTGTCCTCCAATCTTTGTTATTTGGCTCTGCAGAATTTCCTAGCTCTCTAATATACTTTTGACATGCTGCTAAGTCTTTCCTAGGATCAGGGAATTCAGACATCATTGACCTTAGTTCCGTTCGGGAAAAGGGACAGTGCATGGCGATGTTCCTGATAGGGGTTGCCCCTGAAGTATCAGTTTTCCCATTTGGCACTGCTATTACCCTAACGGGATTAAGTCCAATAACATCAGTCTGTGTAGATTCTACAATATTTGGTGAAATGGTTTCAGCATAGTGTATGGTGCCGTACTTACCAGTCGATACGACCTCACCTGTCCCTCCGCTAGGGGCCTTTGATGCTAATCTTATGAGTTGGGTCGTGCCTACTGCTGTTTCTGATATGGTGGCTGCTAGGGAGAGTGCTGATATTGTTGTGGGCTTATCCTCTTGGTCACAATCCTGGGGAAAGTTCAAAACAGGGTACAACTTGCACGGATTAGTGTTAGCATTAATTACTTTGGTTACATTATCTTTAACTTCTACACATTTAACATAACCCTGAGCGCCATTCTCTGCAACCAATTTCTCTCCAGGTCTGTATGGTGGTGGGGGCGCCAACCCCCTTTGTATTTCACCTTCCTGTTGCCACAATGTTAAATAATCATAATGTCTAATACGCCTTTTTGAAGATTTAATCAGGCAAACTCTTCTCTTTAAATTTTGTAACACTTCTGGGTTAAAAGTACCTACCCGGGGAAACTTCTCCCCGTCATGCACAGTCATCCTTTCCCATTCATTGCACAATGTCTCTGTGTGATGACCATATTTTTCACACATGATATACCTTGCCGACCCAATTGGTCGGTTTACCAAATCAACCTGAACCTGGGTTGATCGCCCCTTACCTGAACAACTGGCCCCCATCTCTGCAGGAGCTGCTTTCACTACCTCTGACTTCAAATCAGGGTCTTTGGCAACCCTTACAGAAAACCAAAATGTTCGGGGTAAGGCTGCGGTGGGGGTTTTGCAACGAGGTCCGCCCACTTAACTCCGCCCATGCTGGCCAATACGGCGACCAAAGTTCCCAGAGGTTCCGTACCCAACCTAGGGCACCTAAGTACGTCTACTTGCTCGGGCGTGTGGGAGTGTCTTACCCTCCCCAGCAAGTATCAGTCGCTGGAATGTCCCTGAGTGATCAGGCTACTTCCCTTAAAATAAAAAAATTACACAAATCACGTTAACAATGTGCAAGTAGCGTTCTTCTGAATTCAAGACACGCTAATGCACACAATCACATGCGGTAAAATCGTATCTGCACACAAGCAACTAATCTTATGTGCGGAACGATCAACGGAATTGAAAATTTCGGCTGCAAATTCCTTCAGCGATGAGCTTCTTTGGCCTATATGGGTCTAGCACCAACCCTCTTCGGTTGTGCTCTCTACTTCTAGTCTGCTGTACCTGAACCTCCTGTTCTGTGACCTCCTGGTCTGTTATGTACAGCAAACTCTACTGCTCATTAATATGTCAAGACTAACAAGGGACGCCTCCCAAGCCACCCCACGATATCACTCTCGCTGGTGTACCTCTTTCTACTGGCCTATGGTTCCCACTTCCGTAATAAAAGAGAAATCTTATGGGGGGCGTGGCCTGGACGAGCATGGAGTAGCACTTGCACAGTGCAGCTCTCCAGCCAGTATATCCTGAAAAAAACATCCTGGACTCCCTCCCTGGGTCTGAAATCTAGGTCACCCCTGCATGAATGCCCTCTGCCCCTCCGGAGTAAATTTGGGCTGGATGCCTGTGTTCCCCTAACTTCTGCAGCCCTATCTAACCGGCGGGCCCTGCTCGGCGTTGGAGCGGCTGCCTCGCGCTGACCCCGGACCGGAAGTTCGGCTCCCGCTCTCCGCCGCTGCTCGTCTCTTCGTGAGGAGAGGTGAGGGACATCTACCTGCCACCCGGAGTGCCCGCTACCGGGATCTTGGAGGAGTCTGCGGCGCCTGGGGCGCTCTGCACCGCCGCAGATTAGTGCCGCTCGGGGGACCGGAAGTTCGGCTCCGGCTCCGTACCGCCGCCCGCGCATCTGTGGAGAGGAGGGGGGAGAGCTCGACTGCCGCCCTGTACACCTGCTGGGGGACAAGAGCCATAGCTGAGGCTGTCCGGATTGCCACCCTCCGCTGCCGCGGGCCCGGAGGACCGGAAGTGTACCTCCTGCGATCTCTCCCTGCCAGCTGCAGCCATCAGGGACACTTGGCTCTGTAGGGGCATATCTGGGCTGGCTGGAAATCTGTTGGGTCGCGTGTGCCCTTCCCCCCTCTCCCCCCGCTGCACACCTCTGGCTAGCTGCTCCTGAACTCACCCTGCCTGGAGATTAGTACGAGGGCCTGTGTATCCTCACTGCACGGCTCTGATTAAGGGGGAATAACTGGCACTCTGCTCCATCAGGCGGATGCACAATATATCCGGAGTCCCTGGCCCTGCTGTTTAACTATACATATTCATACTCTGCCCTGAACCCGCTAACCTTTCTATAGGGTGTTGGTGTGGACGCCCCCCTCTTGCTTACTTATATTTGCTTTGATATATTTGCTCGGCTGAGCAGAACGACACCGTGTTGTCTAAAATGGTGCGCGGCCGCCAAAGTAACGCGGCGGCGGGCGCAATGGATAAATTTGTCCGAAATCCTGGCAATCAGCGTCGGGGGGGTGAAAATGCTGGATCTGAATCTGCACCACCATCTCCTGCATATAGTTCCGCCTCCTCGGACCATCCCGATGCTACCCTGCAGAGAGTACTAGATGCGGTGAATGCCAGCGAGACGCGTCTGGCGGACAAGATTGGACAAGTGCAGTCTGATCTCTCCATTATACATCAGGACCTTCAGCGGGTGAGGGAGCGAGTGGGCGAAGCTGAGACCCGTATATCTAATGTCGAAGACTCCGTCGGCCCGCTGGGTCGGCGCACTGATGTTTTGGAATCTCAAATGACCGAGGTGCGCAAAAAACTGACGGATATGGAGGGGCGCTTGCGGCGCAATAACGTCCGTTTTGTTGGCTTGCCGGAAAAGGAGGAGGGCTCAACTCCTGAAGAATTTCTTGTGAAATGGCTCCGTGATGCTTTTGGGACTGAGGAATTCTCACCTTACTTTACCGTGGAACGGGCCCATAGAGTTCCGATGCGTCCGCTGCCTCCAGGGGCTCCACCTCGCACCTTTATTGCTAAGTTCCTCCATTTCCGAGACCGCGACACAGTCCTAAGGCTGGCCCGTACTAAGGGCCCCTTGAAATGGAATGGATCGCCCATATCAGTCTTCCCAGACTTTGCCGTGGATGTACAAAAGGACAGGGCTCAGTTCATATCTGTTAAGAGGAGGCTCCGTGAACTTGACTTGCCGTATGCCATGCTCTTCCCCTCTAAGTTACAAGTAGTGGCTGATGGAGAAACGAAGTTTTTCACGACTCCCCGTGAGGCCACGACGTGGCTGGATAGACGATTTCCGGCAAGACGTGCTCTCGCAGATCCCTGAGTCTCCGACCTAACTTTAATGCTAGTTCTACCATGATTGCCTTAGTTATGTCCTTCCTTTTCTTTTTCTCTCCTTATGTGCTCCTCTTGTTATTATTTATGTGGGTAGTACATGCGTGTTAATTAATATGTGGTAATAGGCTGCGGGAGTGTTGAACTGGGGTCATTGTCCTCTATACTTCAGTATCCTAGTCACATTACTCTGTTATCACAGGTACGACAGGTCGAGTGACCACTCGTTTGTTTATATCGATGCTTCAGGTAGGCTTTGTAATTTCTGTTATCCCCCGTTGTCTCTGGGGGGTGGGGGTGGGGGGTTACACCCACAGTTCGCTATGTTGGCTCTTGTCTACGCAGGTATGCTGTTTTGTATTAGTTATGCACAGACCCAGGGGGGTGGGATGTCTGTGATTTCCCCTCCTATCTGGATAGGGGGGGGGGGGGTTGGTGGCTGGAGGCTATCTCTGTTCTCCCGAGAGTCATTATATTCTTGGCCCGATCAAGGTGTACTTGCACCACTTAATGGTGCTACGAAAGCTGTGTATTTGAATTTGGGTACTTGTGTTTAGTTTTGGGATCCAAGTATGCTGCAAGTTGGGGGTGGTATACAGGGAGGGGGGTGGGGGAGGGTTCTGGGTTATGGTTCTATTGTGTGTGGAGAGGTATGGTGTACGTGGACATGGTTCATTGTTGTATTATCTGAGTATTGGTATCTGGTGATTGAGCATAAGCATGGTGGATTGGGCTGGCCGCGGGGTACTACATTTATTCTACTTTTGATGCACTATGGCTGGGACTAAAGTGTTATCGTGGAATGTGCGGGGTCTCAGTGACAAAGTTAAGAGGTCCTTGGTACTCCGACAGATTAAAACCTGTGCCGCTGATGTAGTCTGCCTTATGGAAACACACTTGGTGGGGAATAAGATTCTGTCACTAAAAAGGCCTTGGGTGGGATGGGCGTACCATTCCACGTATACTTCTGCCTCTCGTGGAGTTTCAGTCCTCATTAAGCGTACCGTCCCCTTCGTGCTGGAATCTGTGCAGACGGATCCGTGGGGGAGATATGTGTTTCTAAAATGTAGATTATTTTACGTCCCTGTCCTTCTTCTGGCGGTTTATGTGCCCCCTCCCTATTCCCCTGAAGTACTTAAGAAGGCTGCCGGGTTCATGGACTCTTCCCCCGGGATATCGGTTATTTGCCTCGGGGATTTTAACAATGTGCTAGATGCAGCGATGGATAGGCTGTCTAGGTCTCCGTCGACTGCATGCCCTGGGAATCTCTCTTTTGCCAATGTGGTGTCGGGGTTGGGCCTGGTTGATCCTTGGAGGTTGAGACACCCGTCTCTTAGACAATACTCCTGTTTCTCTCACTCCCATTCTTCGTTCTCCAGGATTGACCTGGCCCTCCTTTCGAGCGACATGGTTCCCCGGGTGGGCGATATTAGGTATGAAACTAGGGGTATATCGGATCACTCCCCTTTGACTCTTACCTTAGATTTTAATTGTTCTAGGGGCCAGACTGTATGGAAATTTAACCCGTTCTGCTTGTCCACATGGGGGATGGTTCTGACCTGGTGGCCACATGGCGGGAATTCTTTGAGTTAAATAGTGCCGGAACTGCTATCTCTATTCTATGGGACACGTTTAAGGCCTTTATGCGAGGGAGTTTGATCAAACGGGTAGCTAACTTGAAGTCCTTTTATAAACAACGGGAGATGGTGTTGGAGGCCCAGAGTGTCGCCGCAGAATTGCAGTACTTGCAGGACTCCTTGAATAGTTCTAAGTTAGCCTGGTTATCGGCTCAGAGAGAATGGAAGGATTATCTAATGGAGAAGACTCAGCATAGACTCCTTTTCTCCTCCCATAAATTTTACGCTACGGGGGATAGGCCGGGGGCGTACTTGGCCTCCCTGGCCCGGGGTGACAGACCTACTAATGTAGTGGTTGAGATTTTAAATTCTGATGGCATTTCCCTAACTCAGACCCCACAAATGGCGGCTGAATTTGTGTCCTATTATAGCCGCTTATATGAATCCAAGCTGGAGTGCACTCAATTGCATCTCAATGATTATTTGGACGCTGTTTCCTTCCCCACCCTGTCCAGCGAGGCTTGTGATCTACTGGAAGCGCCTATTTCACCCGAAGAGATTATGGCTGCTATTAAGGCCTCCCCTAGTGGTAAGGCCTCCGGCATGGACGGCATACCTTCAGAGATCTACGGGCACCATCTGGATTTTTTTGTCCCTCGCCTTCTAGAGCTTTACGGCCAAATTTTTGCACAGGAGTCTCTCCCTCCGTCTATGGCGGAGGCTTTGATTGTAGTTCTCCCTAAACCAGATAAGGATATTAGGAGAGTTGAGTCCTATCGCCCTATATCCCTTTTACCCACTGATATTAAAATATTGGCTAAGGTTCTGGCCGGCAGATTAAATACAGTCATATCTCATATTATACATCCGGATCAGACGGGATTTATGCCCAATAAGTCGACATCCATTAACCTTAGACGTCTGTTTACCCATCTACAACTCCCCTGTAAGGACCCCACCACCTCCATAGTCATCTCGTTGGACGCCGCTAAGGCTTTCGATTCCGTAGAATGGGCATATTTGTGGGAAGTTATGCGTAGATTCGGTATAGGTCCAAACTTCATTAAATATGTTCAATTGATGTATTCCTCTCCCTTGGCGAGAGTGGCAATTAACGGTTTTGTGTCTCATTCCTTTCCTTTATCTAGGGGTACGCGACAGGGTTGCCCACTGTCCCCTGCTCTATTTGCTATGGCCATTGAGCCCCTTGCCTGCCTCCTAAGGGCGGATGCGGGGATCACTGGCTTCAGGGTGGGTGCCCGCGAGGACAGGGTGGCACTATATGCCGATGATGTTCTGTTATTCGTGGATCGCTATGCTGAGTCTATGCCTAGGATCTTGGGAATTATTGTTGAGTTCGGGCGATACTCTGGGCTCCTGATTAATTGGGAGAAATCCTTTATTATCCCACTCCGGGGGGAGGTTCCTGCTTTCCCATTGGTGGCTCTTCCGTTGCGGTGGGTGGACTCATTCAAATACTTGGGCATATGGGTATCTAATGATCCTCAAAAGTTCTCCTCCCTAAATATCACTCCACAAATAACGTATCTCCGTGGTCGGGTGAAGGTATGGGGGAAACTACCCTTAACAGTCACAGGGAGGGTAAATATGGTAAAAATGGTCTTCCAGCCCAAACTTCTGTATGTTCTCCAACAATCTCCCGTTTATATCCCGCTGAAGACTTTTAAACAAATAAATGGGCTACTTTCCTCCCTAGTATGGGCTAGTAAGCGGGCACGTCTGCGATTAGATGCTTTGACCAGGTCAAGGGACATGGGGGGTTTGGCCCTCCCCAACTTCCGCTTTTATTATTATGCTGCGCAGCTGGCGCATGTCTGGGAGTGGATTACCGACCTTGATGCCCTGGCGTTGCACTCACTGATGTTGCACCATGACTACCCTGGGGGCTCCCCATTGCAGCTGCTCTTGTGTGGTAGCGTCAAAATGTCCACATTGCCATTGATTAAACAATCCATCCTGATATGGAAATTGGTGCACTCTGTGATGCGGGGCCAGGGTATTGATCCTGATACCCCACTGGATAACGCGTACGGGCTGCCGGAGTTGTGTCAACTTCAGGTTAGGGAAGTGTGGGGTAACTGGGGAGTACACTCCATGGGACAGATATATAGTGATGGGACCCTTACCTCATTTCAACAACTTCAACAGGCACATAATATCCCCTCGGGGTTCTTTTATCGATTCCTTCAGCTGAGACACGCTTTGGCTACCCAGTTCCCAGATGGCCCTCCGATCCTTGTTGACTCCCCTGTCAAACTAATGCTGCAGACGTTAGACTCGGGACACTTGGTCTCTAAGATATATGGCCGTATTCTGCAGCTACATCATACGGATCCCCTAACTGCTCTCCGGGGAAAGTGGGAATCGGAAGTGGGTATGTTGTCGGACGATGCATGGAGTACCGCTATGGGAGCCCATCGGATCTCCACTTCCTCTGCCAGGTACCAACAAATACAACTATATATCCTGCATAGAGTATATATGACCCCGGTGAGGTTAGCACATATTGGGGGATCTCACAGCTCCCAGTGCCCTAAGTGTGGAACCACAGGTGCTGATTTCTGGCATCTGCTCTGGGTGTGCCCTGGCGTGTCTCGTTTTTGGATGGCTGTCATACGCATTATAGGTGATACGGGGGTCCCCTCCGCCATATGCACACCTGCTTTATGTACCCTGTTGATAGTGGACGAGGAAGCTCTAGACCCACCTAGCAGAAGATATGTTATCAACTTATGCGCTCTGGCCAGAGTCTGTATAGCCCGGTTGTGGCTGGCGGGTGAGGCCCCGACAGTTAAGGCCTGGATAGCCCTGGTCAACGAAACTGTCGCACACGAAAAATTTGTGTTCCTGGCGAGGAAGGTGGAGAGGAAATGGTGTACAATTTGGGGCAGATGGATAGAGTCTAAATACTTCAAGGATTCATAAAATCCTGCCATGTGCCTTTCTCCTTACTTTGTCCCGGTACACTTTGGGGGTGGTTGCCCCGCGGCCGGCCTTGCAGAAACTTAGTGTATTCTACTGTGCTTGCTCTGATATACTGGTGTCTGTTTCCGAAATATATGTTTGTGATGCGATACTCTCAAAAATAGTCCATCTGAGATTATACGATATAGGAGGTATTATATATAATTGATGTACCACGTGCTCTGTATATGTGCAGTTGTTTTGTGCATATTGAGTATGTATGTAATGGTATGTACAATTGTTTTTGTGTGTTAATGGTATGTATGTTTTTGTTTTTTGTTTTTCTTTTTGTTGTGTGAAACGTTCTTGGAAAATTTAAAACTCTAATAAAAAAATTATTGAATTTAAAAGAGAAATCTTATATATATACACACACTCTTACATTTGAACACTCTTATTTCTGTACAGAATTCCTTTCATTCGGTATTAGCCTAACCCAGAAGAATTGCAATAGAGAAGGTTTTTTTTTCTTTCTTTTAACTTTAAACTTTTGGATTTGAGATAGATCTGTGTTATTATCGCGTTATTTCCTTATCGCCTACTAAACAATACTATTGTGCGGTTTGTATTATGTGGGTGTATCCGTACGCTCCGTTGCGTAACATACGCTCCGTGCGTCGACCCTTGCTGCGTACGCCCTGCCCTTGTAAGGACACGTGTACACAGACCAAGTACGTCCACAGTAACACACTACACGTTTATCAATGTGAATGATCTTTAACAGTAATCCTTCACGGACCACCACCCAAATCTCCCTTGTATTTCCAGGCGAGATTGTGTGCGTGTCTTTTACAATTATTCCCTTAAATATTACTTTTTATCTTTTAACTATTAAATAACAACAGATGTCTCAGCACTTTATCACTAGTATGTGGCAATCAGGAGAATGAGGCACGAACAAATAATACTAAACAAGAAATACAGGTGTGTGTGCTTATGCGTACGTTCGCAAAACAGAAACTAAACAGGTTTTAAAAGACAATAACGTACTGTTCCTACCTTCCGGTTCCGGATTCCTTCAGCACTCCTTACTAAGCGAAGCAGACGCTTATCTGGTCAGCACTACGAGGAATATTACCTCCCGCCCTTTGCTGACCAATAATGTCTGCTGAAATTACCTAGTGCAGATATGTGAAGAGCGGGCGAGTCCCCAATTGATAAAGCCTAATATTTATCCTATTTAAAACACTCTAAAAGGTTGAAGAACACAGTACGCAATTGGCGTATGGAATACCGTAAGACTGCGCACGTAGCGTAACAAACGCTTAGCCGTGGACGAGACGCACGAGCGGCACGTTTGCTCACGGCGTAAAGCGTAAAGGCAAGCACGCTATAGGCTGCTGACTAACGTAATGATACGCTATCAGCGTAGCGGACGCTCGAGACCACGAGGAGATCCCAAGCGGCGCTGACGCTCACAGAGTTAAACCTTTGTAACAATATCATAAACAATGAACTTATACTGTAACCCTTTGTGCAGTGATAAGGTGTAAATGCAACACAGTGTAACCTTGTTAGTTTAAAAGCTGTATGAGCGACTGTGACGCTCTGAGAACCCTTTAGCAATATAATAAACACTCAAATACCGGTCTAAGGTTCTAACACCTTTAAGGGAGAGAATGAACGTTCAATCGCAAAAGAATACACAATACAAGTTATACACTACCAAACTAACATAAAATACCTAACCGAGTTACTACACGTTAAAATACAACAAAGACACAATTACATTTAAGGGGGAAGGAGAGAGAGAATGGCTTACAACATTAATAAGAGACAAAATGGTTGCAGAGAACTTACGCACAAGGGGAAACAATCGCAAGCGCCTTTCTGGATATCCAGCTCCCGATTATCAGTGATTAGAACCGTTGAGAAGAGTAGAGAGCTGGATCAGATCGGCTTGTCTTTATATACACTACACACAGTACAATACAATGGTCCCTACAATCTTATTGTTCATTGGACCAAGGAATTCATCTCCGCATTATAACAAAAGGTCATAGGTTGGTTCATACAGGTGGGCTGTGACTATTCCAAACTGCTCAGGTGGGAGGGAAACTGGGTTTCCCGCCGCATGGGTAATAAAGTGCAAATATAGTAAATGTCCATAAACTTCTTATGTCCATAACTATACGCACGAGCGAGTAATCCGCTTCAAACCAACACCGGAATATTGCTAATTATATTCTCTTCCGATGGATACTAAACACCACTGTGAAACCCCTGTCTGACCCTTCGTATCAAACAAAGAGGGATCTCTTTGTCCCTGAACATGCTACATTAACTAAACTTTCAGATTCTATCAAAGGGACCATAATCTACGAAATACATTATATGACTAAAATATGTTACGATCGAGTCGCACGCTAGACACACACAAACTCTACCGTAAATGCGCATACCGTGCGCCTGCGGGTGCACGCACTGTGAGTATACGCACGCACGGGAGGGCTCATGCACGTGCAGCAGGCACTCGCATGAGGTGCATATATGGCAATGTGTGGAGTGATATTTTTCTGACTTTGACACTTAGAATACAATGGGGCTGATTCAGAGGCGGATGCTAACTGAACGCAATTCCGATGTTGGCGCAGTTAAGCAATTATTTGCTACTATGCTGCTCAAATTATTATAAAAACCCTTACGGTGCATGCATTACCCTGTCTGTATGCACAAAGGTGGTTTTGCACACTGGTATCATTAATGGAGTAGCAGAGATGGGCATCCCTAGGTGGTGGCATGTAGTTAACGCAAGAAATACTAATTATATAGGCGTGTTATTGGAGTGTCGCAGGTGTGGCAATAATAGATAGCTGCGTTCTTAGACACATTACCCATTCCACAGAGGCCAGATGGAGACACTGCACCTGCCATAGGTTCGTGCAAGTGCTGATAGTGAACGTGATAGTGCGCCGATGGCAGACTGTCTAGAACCACTGTGTTACTGCGTACAGTGGTGTAGAAAATGGACATCTCAGGGATTTGCAATCTCTGGCGCACACTACTGCACAAGGGGACGGCTGAAACTAGCATTTGCATATTATCGCACCTGCGGATCAATCAACGGGTGCTAGAGCGGGCCAAGCTGTGTCCATCTCTATATTCATATATTGGGCCCAATATATGAATATATATAAGAGCTTTATAGGACAGCTCAACAAAAGGCACATATAAAGTGAAATCATTGCTTGAACTAACCAAGGGTATTTCAAGATATACCTGCTCTGGTTTCTCTTAGTATCAAGCAAATATTCTGCAAACAGTGAGGTTCTTGTATGGAAACTGTGCTATTAATCAGAGCATGGATTACAAGAACATGGATTATAGTCAGTCTTCACATGTTGTATAACAGAAGCAGTCCTACTGAACATACCCAATCCATGTATTACCAAGACTGCAGAAAGATACGGGTGACGGGAGATATGGGGTGTGTGGCCTTACCTAGGGGTTGGTGTCACAGCCCCTCATAAAAAATAAATGAAAAATACTACGTGTACCATCACTTAGGGGGATATTTCTCATCCTACACAATTGTCAGTACCCCTGTTGGGGCCTTATCACGTGAGAAAGTATTGTGGTTTTCTGAAAACTTTCTTCACCTTTCAGCGTATTTAATATTACTTTAATGCATTACCAACAATAGAGTGACCACTAATGGCATCCCAAAGGTCTAAAATAACTGCATAATCAAATGCCTTTGCTTTGACATGCAGTGTTACTGGTGTGGGAACACCAGTGGGTACACAGCCTTAGGTGCAGGCATGTAATGCCTAATCCTAATCTGAAAAAATGCACACAATTTTGACAAGAACAATGATCCTGGTCATCACATTGATTATGTGGCATGAACCATGAACGGGGCCAATACATAAATAACAAAAGTAATAATACCTTTTTATTTTATAGAATTTCTCTTACGTCCTAGAGGATGCTGGGGACTCCGTAAGGACCATGGGGAATAGACGGGCTCCACAGGAGACATGGGCACTATAAAGAAACTTTAGAATGGGTGTGCACTGGCTCCTCCCTCTATGCCCCTCCTCCAGACCTCAGTTTGATACTGTGCCCAGAGGAGACTGGGTGCACTACAGGGAGCTCTCCTGAGTTTCCCTGAAAGTAAGAATTTTGTTAGGTTTTTTATTTTCAGGGAGCCCTGCTGGCAACAGGCTCCCTGCATCGTGGGACTGAGGAGAGAAAAGCAGACCTACTTAAATGCTAGGCTCGGCTTCTTAGGCTACTGGACACCATTAGCTCCAGAGGGAGTCGGAACGCCGGTCTCCCCTCGCCGTTCGTCCGTAGCCGCGCCGCCGTCCTCCTCACAGAGCCGGAAGATAGAAGCCGGGTGAGTATAAAAAGATAGAAGACTTCAGAGGCGGCAGAAGACTTCAGATCTTCGCTGAGGTAACGCGCAGCGGTAACGCACAGCGCCATTGCTCCCACACACAACACACAAGGCAGGCACTGATGGGTGCAGGGCGCAGGGGGGGGCGCCCTGGGCAGTGATTTTAAACCTCTAGGACTGGCCAGACATTATATATAGGCTCTGAGGGCTGTATATAGAAAACCCCCGCCAGTTTTTAAAGAAATCGAGCGGGACCGAAGCCCGCCGCTGAGGGGGCGGAGCTTGATCCCTCAGCACTAACCAGCGCCATTTTCTCCACAGCACACCGCTGAGAAGCTGGCTCCCCAGACTCTCCCCTGCTGAACACGGTGACAGAGGGTTTTAAAGAAGGGGGGGCACATCATTTGGCGCAGTTGATATATCTTAAAAAGCTCTATATATATCTGGGATTTTTTTTCCAGGGTCATTGGCGCTGGGTGTGTGCTGGCATACTCTCTCTCTGTCTCTCCAAAGGGCCTTGTTGGGGAACTGTCTCCAGATTAGAGATTTCCCTGAGTGTGTGGGGTGTCGGTACGTGTGTGTCGGCATGTCTGAAGCGGAAGGCTCTTCTAGGGAGGAGGTGGAGCAAATGAGTGTGGTGTCTCCGTCGTCCGACTTTCACTATGTCGCAAGGACCGGCTGGGTCTCAAAAGCGCCCACTATCCCAAGTAGTAGACACTGATACCGACACGGATTCTGAATCCAGTGTCGACTACGATGATGCGAAGTTGCAGCAAAGGTTAGCAAAAAGTATTCATTATATGATTATTGCAATAAAAGACGTGTTGCATATAACAGATGACCCCTCTGTACCTGACACGAGGGTCCACATGTTTAAAGAAAAGAAGCCTGAGGTTACTTTACCCCCTTCACATGAGCTAAACGAGTTGTTTGAGAGGGCTTGGGAAACTCCAGACAAAAAACTGCGGATTCCCAAAAGGATTCTTATGGCGTATCCTTTCCCGACTAAGGACAGGATACGGTGGGAATCCTCCCCAAGGGTGGACAAAGCGTTGACACGCTTATCCAAGAAGGTAGCGCTGCCATCTCAGGATACAGTAACACTCAAGGATCCTGCTGATCGCAGGCAGGAAACTACCTTGAAGTCAATTTACACACATACTGGTACGTTACTCAGACCGGCGATAGCGTCGGCTTGGGTTTGTAGCGCTGTTGCAGCTTGGACAGATACCTTATCTGCTGATATTGATACGCTGGATAAGGAAACCATTTTATTGACCCTGGGTCATATTAAGGATGCTGTCCTATATATGAGAGATGCTCAGAGAGATGTTGGCCTACTGGGTTCCAGAGCCAAAGCTATGGCAATTTCTGCTAGGCGAGCCCTATGGACCCGACAATGGACGAGTGATGCCGACTCGAAGAGGCATATGGAGGTTTTGCCTTACAAGGGTGAGGACTTAGTTGGGGAAGGTCTCACGGACCTGGTTTCCACAGCTACTGCAGGTAAATCAACTTTTTTGCCTTATGTTTCCTCACAGCCTAAGAAAACGCCTCATTATCAGATGCAGTCCTTTCGGTCGCATAAATCCAAGAGAGTATGGGGATCTTCCTTTCTTGCCAGAGGTAAGGGCAGGGGGAAAAAGCTGCCAACTACAGCTAGTTCCCAGGAGCAGAAGTCCTCCCCGGCTTCTACAAAATCCACCGCATGACGCTGGGGCTCCGCTGAGGGAGTCCGCCCCAGTGGGGGCACGTCTTTGACTTTTCAGCCACGTCTGGATTCAATCACAGGTGGATCCCTGGGCAATAGACACTGTTTCCCAGGGTTACAAGCTGGAATTCGAAGAGGTGCCTCCTCGCCGGTTTTTCAAATCGGCCCTACAAGCTTCTTCCCCGGAGAGGGAAGTAGTTTTAAATGCAATTCAAAAATTGTGTCTTCAACATGTGGTGGTCAAAGTTCCCCTGCTTCAACCGGGGACGGGGTACTACTCATCCCTGTTTGTGGTCCCGAAACCGGACGGTTCGGTCAGACCCATTCTGAATTTAAAATCCTTAAACCTATACTTGAAAAGGTTCAAATTCAAGATGGAATCGCACAGAGCGGTCATCGCCAGCCTGGAGGGGGAAAGGGGGGGATTATATGGTGTCCCTGGACATAAAGGATGCATACCTTCATGTCCCCATATATCCTCCTCATCAGGCATTCCTGAGATTTGCTGTACAGGATTGTCATTACCAATTTCAGACGTTGCCGTTTGGGCTTTCCACGGCCCCGAGGATTTTCACCAAGGTAATGGAGGAAATGATGGTGCTCCTGCGCAAGCAGGGAGTCACAATTATCCCATACTTGGACGGTCTCCTAATAAAAGCGAGATCGAGAGAACAGTTGCTGAACAGCGTATCACTCTCACTGAGGGTGTTGCAGCAGCACGACTGGATTCTCAATCTACCAGTGTCAGTCCATCAATGCACTCAAGTTCTGGGAAAGATGGTGGCGTCTTACGAGGCCATTCCATTCGGCAGGTTCCATGCGAGGACCTTTCAGTGGGACCTTCTGGACAAGTGGTCCGGGTCACATCTACATATTCATCAGATGATCAGCCTGTCCCCCAGGGCCAGGGTATCTCTCTTGTGGTGGCTGCAGAGTGCTCACCTTCTAGAGGGTCGCAGGTTTGGCATTCAGGACTGGATTCTGGTGACCACGGACGCGAGCCTCCGAGGATGGGGAGCAGTCACACAGGGAAGAAACTTCCAGGGTCTGTGGTTATGCCAGGAGGCTTGTCTACACATCAACGTACTGGAATTGAGGGCCATATACAACGGCCTACGTCAAGCGGAGAATTTTCTTCGCGGCCTACCGGTTCTGATTCAGTCAGACAACGTCACGGCAGTGGCTCATGTAAACCGCCAAGGCGGAACAAGGAGCAGAGTGGCAATGGCGGAAGCCACCAGAATTCTTTGCTGGGCGGAAAATCATATAAGCACTCTGACAGCAGTCTTCATTCCGGGAGTGGACAACTGGGAAGCAGACTTCCTTAGCAGACACGATCTCCATCCAGGAGAGTGGGGACTTCATCAAGAAGTCTTTGCAGAAATTGCAAGTCAGTGGGGACTGCCTCAAATAGACATGATGGCGTCACGCCTCAACAAAAAGCGCCCAAGGTATTGTGCCAGGTCAAGGGACCCTCAGGCGGTAGCAGTGGACGCCCTGGTGACTCCGTGGGTGTTTCAGTCGGTCTATGTGTTCCCTCCTCTTCCTCTCATCTCAAAAATATTGAGAATCATAAGACGAAAAGGAGTACAGGCAAGTCTCATTGTTCCAGATTGGCCTCGAAGGGCCTGGTATCCGGATCTGCAGGAAATGCTCACAGAAGATCCGTGGCCTCTGCCTCTCAGAGAGGACCTGTTACAACAGCGGCCCTGTCTGTTCCAAGACTTACTTGCGTTTGACGGCATAGCGGTTGAACGCCGGATCCTAGCTGAAAAGGGCATTCCGGATGAAGTCATTCCTACTCTGATAAGGGCTAGGAAGGAGGTGACAGTGAAACATTATCACGGTATCTGGAGGAAGTATGTGTCTTGGTGTGAGACCAAGGATGCTCCTTCGGAAGAATTCCATCTGGGCCGTTTTCTCCACTTCCTACAGACTGGAGTGAATTTGGGCCCAAAATTGGGTTCCATTAAGGTACAGATTTCGGCCCTGTCCATTTTCTTTCAGAAGGAATTGGCTTCTCTACCAGAAGTCCAGACTTTTGTGAAGGGAGTGCTGCATATCCAGCCTCCTTTTGTGCCCCCAGTGGCACCATGGGACCTTAACGTGGTGTTACAGTTCCTTAAGTCTCACTGGTTTGAGCCTCTTTAAACCGTGGAATTAAAGTATCTCACTTGGAAAGTGGTTATGTTGTTGGCCTTGGCATCTGCAAGGCGGGTGTCCGAATTGGCGGCCTTGTCTCACAAGAGCCCCTATTTGACCTTCCATGTGGAGAGAGCGGAGTTGAGGACTCGTCCTCAATTTTTGCCTAAGGTGGTTTCTTCATTTCATATGAACCAACCTATTGTGGTGCCTGTGGCTACGAGTGACTTGGAGGATTCCAAGTCCTTGGATGTAGTCAGGGCCTTAAAAATCTATGTAGCCAGGACGGCTCGGGTTAGGAAACAGAGGCACTGTTTGTCCTGTATGCAGCCAACGAAGTTGGCACTCCTGCTTCGAAGAAGACTATGGCTCGCTGGATCTGTAACACGATTCAGCAGGCTCATTCTATGGCAGGATTGTCGTTAACAAATTCGGTAAAGGCCCATTCCACTAGGAAGGTGGCCTCTTCTTGGGCGGCTGCCCGAGGCGTCTCGGCTTTACAGCTTTGCCGAGCAGCTACCTGGTCGGGTTCAAACACTTTTGCAAAGTTCTATAAGTTTGATACCCTGGCTGATGAGGACCTTGCGTTTGCTCAGTTGGTGCTGCAGAGTCGTCCGCACTCTCCCGCCCGGTCTGGAGCTTTGGTATAATCCCCATCCTCTAGGACGTAAGAGAAAATAACATTTTAAACCTACCGGTAAATCTTTTTCTCCTAGTCCGTAGAGGATGCTGGGTGCCCGTCCCAGTGCGGACAACATTCTGCAAGACTTGTATATAGTTATTGCTTGCATAAGGGTTATGTTACAGTTTTGTTCAGTCTTTGACTGATGCTGTTCTGTTTCTAACTGTTGACTGGTTCGTGTATTCCAGGTTATACGGTGTGGATGGTGTGGGCTGGTGTGAATCTTGCCCTTGGATTAACAAAATCCTTTCCTCATACTGTCCGTCTCCTCTGTGCACAGTTTCTCTAACTGAGGTCTGGAGGAGGGGCATAGAGGGAGGAGCCAGTGCACACCCATTCTAAAGTTTCTTTATAGTGCCCATGTCTCCTGTGGAGCCCGTCTATTCCCCATGGTCCTTACGGAGTCCCCAGCATCCTCTACGGACTAGGAGAAAAAGATTTACCGGTAGGTTTAAAATCTTATTATTTCTTTCAATGACAATACAAGATTATTAAAATATTTTTTTTGTTATGAAGGGAGTAGGAGTGTGTGTGTGTGTGTGTGTGTGTGTGTGTGTGTGTGTGTGTGTGTGTGTGTGTGTGTGTGTGTGTGTGTGTGTGTGTGTTTGGGGGGGGGGTGTTAGAGATGCACATCTAGTCTTTACTATAGCATGGGAGGAAAATAATCCAATGAGAGGGGAGGAATGTGAAAGTGTGCTTGACCTGATCTGCCCAATTTACCAGTTCATGTCACCATGTCACCAATATATAGATGATTGCATAACGTGTGGGCGAGCAGCTTTAGATCATCATGTTTATCATTTTGCCTGGAAAATACCCACTGGGCATGGATGATTTCTGGGTTCATTGTAATCAACCACATATTTTATTTTTACTGATTTATATATCTTGTTTGTGATTAGGGATTTATACTGTGAGTAACTCTTTTCTCTCTACTGCTCTGTGTCTTCCAGTTTTATTTAATTTCACCATGGATGATAAATGGACCAACCCAGTGTGGAATGTGATAGTATGGACCTTCCTGTTCATTGGCCAGGGTATCCAGCTGTGCTTGTACTGTCAGGAGTGGTACGCACAGATCCACTGCCCAGTCACTGAGGTACTATTGGCCTATGTTTATTGAACCAATGTGTGTATAATTCAATATGGTATACAGTACTGTATATAAGAAATTATATTTATACATATTTTAATTTATGGAGGTTATTCCTGTAAATATTATTCTAGTCCAGGATTCCACGCCTGCAGGCATTAAGAGATAGGCATAGGCCAGATTTCCTGAATATTCCAAATTAATTAATCAACGTTAAAAAAAGTTCCACTGATATTACACTTGAGGCACAACGCCACTGTTTTAAAGACCATATAAAAAATAGCACGCAAAAGATGTTGACAGTGTAAGATCATTGCTGGAGGAAGAGAAAAGCTGATGCACACTACTAGCACTAAAAACACCGATAGTATAAATCATTTAAATAAACCCTCATCAACCCACACCACGACCAGGTGACTTCATTTCACATGGGTCCCTAACATCTCTAATACTATCACATAATATAAATGGGTGGTCTTCTGTATGCCGAATGCTGGGATTCCGGCGCACAGTATACCGGCGCCGGAATCCCGACACCCAACATACCGACAGATATTCTCCCTCCTGGGGGTCCACGACCCCCCTGGAGGGAGAACACTGGGCCCGCAGCATGGCAAGCGCAGTGAGCCCGCAAGAGGCTCCTTTGCGCTCGCCACACTGTCGGTATGCCGGCAGTTGGTATGCTGGCGGTCGGGCTCCCGGCGCCGGTATGCTGGTCGCCGAGAGCCCGGCCGCCGGCATACCGGTCGCCGGGAGCCAGCATACCATACTACACCCAATATAAATGTATCTAGATCTTACCTTTAAATAGAGCCCTTATCAATGTGTGATCTGAAATGTAGGACCTCTGCTAACGAAAACACTTGAGGGTGAATGAGAGGGGTGCCAATGCCAACATGAAGGTGTCTCACCTTCAAGTGTGCACACATATAGAGGAAAAAGTGGGGAGCTGGACTGCACACCCTATTACTAAAGATATTAAGAGGTGCTGTCATGCTGAGGCTTTTAATACTATGCTGGAGGAAGAGAAAAGCTGATGCACATGAATTTATGAATTTAAACAATTGTCATAATAACTAAGGCATACCGTATGAAGAAAGGTCCGTGTCAGACAGGCCCACCTAGAATTTTAACTGCAAGGGGTATATTTACTAAAGTGCGGGTTGATAGAAGTGGGGATGTTGCCCATAGCAACCAATCAGATTCTACTTATGATTTATCGAACACCTTCCATAAGATAATAGATAGAAACTTATTGGTTGCTATGGGCAACATCTCCACTTCTATAAACGAGCACTTTAGTAAATATACCCCTAAGTGTCCTTCTGAAACTGAGAGCCTAAGGGGGACATTTACTAAACAGTCATAAGAGCGGATAAGTGAGCCAGTGGAGAAGTTGCCCCATCAACCAATCAGCAGCTCTGTATCATTTTATAGTATGCAAATTATAGATGTTACTTCAGTGCTGATTGGTTGATGGGGCAGCTTCTCCACTGGCTCACTTCTCCGCTCTTATCACTGCTTAGTAAATGTTCCCCTAATGCACTAATGTCTGTACACACATTTTATACTTAAAAAGAATAGTAAACAAATAATATATTTTGGGAATGATGTGGGAGTGCAAAGCCATCTCAGATTTTCTTTTATTAAGCCTGTCTTTTGGTATCTTTAATGACCAGTCCAAGCCTGTTGCTAGTATGATCCATTTAATTAGCCATCACGTGCTTAGATTTTCCTCACTGATTTTATTGTTCACAGAAAACGTTTTGGGCACTGATGACCCCTCGATCATGGTCCTGCCGCTTGTGATTGATAATCCACGGACATCATGAAACTGAACTAATGTATAATGTGCCACCCGATGACTGCCAGTAGATAGAAAAGGCCACCGGAGCTTCCTAATTTAAGACCTTGTCCTGCGATTTACAGATTTGAGAGCCCAAAATTATGATGAATAAATATGTATATACTGTAAATAAAATACCAGATGACAAATTAGTGCAAGTAAACTAACATCATGTGTTCATGCACTAGCTCGCTACTAAATGATGTTCAGAACTCTGAACATCTGGAATTTGGTGATTGGTATTTTACACGATACCAAGATATATGGAAATATTTTAGTGAATTAGTGAAGAAGTTGCCCATAGCAACCAATCAGCGTTTAAGGACAATTTATAATTTGCATACTATAAAATTATACAGAGCAGCTGATTGGTTGCCATGGGCAACTTCTCCACTGCTTCACTTCTCCATTCTTTTCACTGCGTCATGAATAGACCCCTAAGTCTTTTGCTACATTGCAATGGAACTATACTCATCTTTACTTGCTCAGCCATAAAATGTTGTGATGTAGAAAGGATGTTTTACTGATTGTGTACATGTCACCTATACAAAATGGAGACGGCTATGTCTTGTGATAAACGACTTTTACTGAGAATGCTGGCTGTCATTTTGCTAGAAACCAGTGACATCATTGAGGCGGCTAATGATTTGGAGATCCCGCTCAATGCCAAGGAGTTAATAGGTTGCGTCCTCCTGAATAGTAATTCATTTTTCAAAATGGCTGCCTGCAGTATGTGCAGTAACATACAGCGCCATACATCTGCATATTTCCATTTTCAGTCAGGAAAGTTGACAGGTATGACTGTTGCTGCTATTTTTATAAATGTGTGCCATTATAGCTACACATAATTTCCTTAACCATCTTTCCCTTTAGACCTTGCCCTTGGGTATACCTTTTACATACCTCTTCTTAAAATGGCTGCCATTAAACTGAACTATCAACATGATCCTTGCATATTCTTGTCTAAGCCCCAAATGTCTATGAAGCACAAGCAGGTCTTCGGTGTAAGCTGTTATCTAACTTATGTCAATTCCATGCAGATACATTTTGCTTAACCTGAACTACTCATTATGAAGCAATTAGGCCTGATCCTGAAAGCCCTTTAGGCCTCCCCAACCATGCTCTCATCACTCGATCTAGACTTATTTGTTCCAAGGGGAGTAAAGAGAATATTTCCACATAATTAGCTGTCCGAATTATCAATCTGTTTGAGGTAGGTCACAAGTCTGACTTCAAAAAAAATAAAAAAAATAAAAATAAAATATATATATATATATATATATATATATATATATATATATATATATATATATATAGCCTCCACTGTGTCATGTTAATTACCCCAGAGTCATCACAAGGGAGTAAACAATAGCATGAAACCAGGGGGTAAATTTACTAAGATGGGAGTTCTATTTAAGATGTGATGTTGCCCATAGCAACCAATCAGTTTCCAGGTATTATCTTCTAGAAGGTTCTAGATAAATGAGAAGTATAATCTGATTGGTTGCTATGGGCAACATCCCATCTTAAATAGAACTCCCATCTTAGTAAATTTAGCCCCAGGTCTTGTACCTTCAAACTGCCCGATTCTCATGGTCTTCCTGTGTCAAAATCACTGCTACTGCTAGCATCTCTCCAGATGTTGATTTGTTGTCATTAGGTTAGCTTCACTATCTGTTCTACAGACCACTATATACACACACCATGACAAGGCCAAGATGGCTACTGCAGCTGGTTGTCTTTCCCTAAATAATGCTCCACCTCTACTACCCATCATTGCAACAAAGGATTGGCCTGTCATGTGGTCCTATTCTTCCACACTCAGGGCCTAATTCAGACCTGATCGCAGCAGCAAAATTGTTCTCTAATGGGCAAAACCATGTGCACTGCATGGGCGGCAGATATACAGTACTGTAACGTGCTGAAAGAGTTAGATTTGGGTGGGTTATTTTATATCTGTGCACGGTAAATAGTGGCTGCTTTATTTTTACACTGCAATTTAGATTTCAGTTTGAACACACCCCACCCAAATCTAACTCTCTCTGCACATGTTATATCTGCCACCCCTGCAATGCACATGGTTTTGCCCATTAGAGAACAATTTTGCTGCTGCGATCAGGTATGAATTAGGACCCCAGTTCTTCACCTGGATCTCTGCTGCTTTGGCCCACCTTTGATCCGAATACTAATTTTATGTTCTCATCTTGCAAGGCCACAACTGATGTCAGGATTCCTCCTGGGGTGCCATACTGTCGGCCTTATTAAGTAGCCATCGCTACTGCTATGCGATCGCATGGCGGGCTGGGAGGGGCGCCGGACCGTTGCCGGGCAAACGGGGGTGGGTCAGCTGCATTTTTGTGGCAGCCACGTGACGTCACAAGCAACCTCTCCGATGGAAAAATTGGCAGCGATCCACCTGCATATGCAGCCTAGCTGCAGATGTAGGGGGTCATCAACAACTACTGCGACCGCAATCTGATTGCGATCGCAACCTGCAGGGGGAGAATTAGCATGCTGGGTGGCCTTGCCCTGCGATGGGCGGCCCCCAGCATACTACAGAAGGGATTGCAGATTCTGCTGTTTAGCTATGCTATGCATGTGTTGAGATGCGTCAGCTCTGCAAGCCAGATCACCCCAGCATATTGGCAGAAAATGTGTCCACTGTACATGAACTCTTCAATGTATTTTGTTGGTAAGACACTGAAATAATAGATCATAATAAATATCTATTTTTTTTTAAAGTTATCTGTTTCACATAAAGCATGGCCTCCTATGTGACCCCAACATGGACTAGGGGAGCTATTCAGAGATGGACGCAGATCTGTGCATACGCAGCAAGACCTGCATCTATCTCCTCACTTGCTGGGAGCTGCCCAGCACAGGGCAAGGCCACCCAGCATGTGTGTGGCGCTGCCTCACGATGTGACCGCCCCCCGCCCCCCCCAAACGCCTGCCGTAATCTATCATCTTGCGGAAAGGATGCAGCCACAAGAAGAAGGGTTGTGCGTGTGCGCAGACTAGATGGACACGGCTGCTGCATCCAGACACGCGGCTGCGTCCATCTCTGAATCAGTCCATAGGTCTACTCATGTATATTGTATCAAGTATATAGTATACATACATTTGTTTGGTCTGTTTACTGGGAATGAGAGAGCTCCTAAATTCTGGCTGAAGTGACATCATTCTAGGTCTAGGACAACATGTCCTGCATTCCATCTGCCTCATACTGTACGTTCACATGAGGCCAGACCTGCATTCCCAGGCACAGCAAAGTGATGTTGTAACAGTGCAATGACATTCTGGGGGAAAAGTCAAATTCCATTGTGAGTTTTCATGTGGAATATTTGAATTACATGGAAGATTCATTTTCTACTGAGTAGTGATGTGCACCGGAAATTTTTCAGGTTTTGTGTTTTGGATTCGGTTCTGAGGCCGTGTTTTGGATTCGGACGCGTTTTGGCAAAACCTCCCTGAAAATTTTTTGTCGGATTCGGGTGTGTTTTGGATTCGGGTGTTTTTTTTACAAAAAACCCTCAAAAACAGCTTAAATCATAGAATTTGGGGGTCATTTTGATCCCATAGTATTATTAACCTCAATAACCATAATTTCCACTCATTTTCAGTATATTCTTAACACCTCACACCTCACAATATTATTTTTAGTCCTAAAATTTGCACCGAGGTCGCTGGATGACTAAGCTAAGCGACCCAAGTGGCCGACACAAACACCTGGCCCATCTAGGAGTGGCACTGCAGTGTCAGACAGGATGGCACTTCAAAAAAATAGTCCCCAAACAGCACATGATGCAAAGAAAAAAAGAGGCGCAATGAGGTAGCTGTGTGACTAAGCTACCTGCACATGATGCAAAGAAAAATGAAAGAAAAAAGAGGTGCAAGATGGAATTGTACTTGGGCCCTCCCACCCACCCTTATGTTGTATAAACAGGACATGCACACTTTAACAAACCCATCATTTCAGCGACAGGGTCTGCCACACGACTGTGACTGAAATGACTGGTTGGTTTGGGCCCCCACCAAAAAAGAAGCAATCGATCTCTCCTTGCACAAACTGGCTCTACAGAGGCAAGATGTCCACCTCCTCCTCATCGTCCGATTCCTCACCCCTTTCACTGTGTACATCCCCCTCCTCACAGATTATTAATTCGTCCCCACTGGAATCCACCATCTCAGGTCCCTGTGTACTTTCTGGAGGCAATTGCTGGTGAATGTCTCCATGGAGGAATTGATTATAATTCATTTTGATGAACATCATCTTCTCCACATTTTCTGGAAGTAACCTCGTACACCGATTGCTGACAAGGTGAGCGGCTGCACTAAACACTCTTTCGGAGTACACACTGGAGGGGGGGCAATTTAGGTAAAATAAAGCCAGTTTGTGCAAGGGCCTCCAAATTGCCTCTTTTTCCTGCCAGTATACGTACGGACTGTCTGACGTACCTACTTGGATGCGGTCACTCATATAATCCTCCACCATTCTTTCAATGGTGACAGATTCATATGCAGTGACAGTAGACGACATGTCAGTAATCGTTGGCAGGTCCTTCAGTCCGGACCAGATTTCAGCACTCGCTCCAGACTGCTCTGCATCACCGCCAGCGGGTGGGCTCGGGATTCTTAGCCTTTTCCTCGCACCCCCAGTTGCGGGAGAATGTGAAGGAGGAGATGGTGACGGGTCACGTTCCGCTTGACTTGACAATTTTCTCACAAGCAGGTCTTTGAACCTCTGCAGACTTGTGTCTGCCGGAAAGAGAGATACAACGTAGGTTTTAAATCTAGGATCGAGCACGGTGGCCAAAATGTTGTGCTCTGATTTCAACAGATTGACCACCCGTGAATCCTGGTTAAGCGAATTAAGGGCTCCATCCACAAGTCCCACATGCCTAGCGGAATCACTCTGTTTTAGCTCCTCCTTCAATGTCTCCAGCTTCTTCTGCAAAAGCCTGATGAGGGGAATGACCTGACTCAGGCTGGCAGTGTCTGAACTGACTTCACGTGTGGCAAGTTCAAAGGGTTGCAGAACCTTGCACAACGTTGAAATCATTCTCCACTGCGCTTGAGTCAGGTGCATTCCCCCTCCTTTGCCTATATCGTGGGCAGATGTATATGCTTGAATGGCCTTTTGCTGCTCCTCCATCCTCTGAAGCATATAGAGGGTTGAATTCCACCTCGTTACCACCTCTTGCTTCAGATGATGGCAGGGCAGGTTCAGGATTGCTGGTGCTCCAGTCTTCGGCACGCGGTGGCTGAATGCCGAAAGTGGCCCGCAATTCTTCGGGCCACCGACAGCATCTCTTGCACGCCCCTGTCGTTTTTTAAATAATTCTGCACCACCAAATTCAATGTATGTACAAAACATGGGACGTGCTGGAATTTGCCCAGATGTAATGCACGCACAATATTGGTGGCGTTGTCCGATGTCACAAATCCCCAGGAGAGTCCAATTGGGGTAAGCCATTCTGCGATGATGTTCCTCAGTTTCCGTAAGAGGTTGTCAGCTGTGTGCCTCTTATGGAAAGCGGTGATACAAAGCGTAGCCTGCCTAGGAACGAGTTGGCGTTTGCGAGATGCTGCTACTGGTGCCGCCGCTGCTGTTCTTGCTGCGGGAGGCAATACATCTACCGAGTGGGCTGTCACAGTCATATAGTCTTGAGTCTGCCCTGCTCCACTTGTCCACATGTTTGTGGTTAAGTGGACATTGGGTACAACTTTTTTTAGGACACTGGTGACTCTTTTTCTGAGGTCTGTGTACATTTTCGGTATCGCCTGCCTAGAGAAATGGAACCTAGATGGTATTTGGTACCGGGGACACAGTACCTCAATCAAGTCTCTAGTTCCCTGTGAATTAACGGTGGATACCGGAAACACGTTTCTCACCACCCAGGCTGCCAAGGCCTGAGTTATCCGCTTTGCAGCAGGATGACTGCTGTGATATTTCATCTTCCTCGCAAAGGACTGTTGGACAGTCAATTGCTTACTGGAAGTAGTACAAGTGGTCTTCCGACTTCCCCTCTGGGATGACGATCGACTCCCAGCAGCAACAACAGCAGCGCCAGCAGCAGTAGGCGTTACACTCAAGGATGCATCGGAGGAATCCCAGGCAGGAGAGGACTCGTCAGACTTGACAGTGACATGGCCTGCAGGACTATTGGCTTTCCTGTCTAAGGAGGAAATTGACACTGAGGGAGTTAGTGGTGTGGTTTGCAGGAGCTTGGTTACAAGAGGAAGGGATTTAGTTGGCAGTGGACTGCTTCCGCTGTCATCCAAAGTTTTTGAACTTGTCACTGACTTATGATGAATGCGGTCCAGGTGACGTATAAGGGAGGATGTTCCTAGGTGGTTTACGTCCTTACCCCTACTTATTACAGCTTGACAAAGGCAACACACGGCTTGACACCAGTTGTCCGCATTTCTGTTGAAATAATTCCACACCGAAGAGGTGATTTTTTTTTGTATTTTGACCAGGCATGTCAATTGCCATATTTGTCCCACGGACAACAGGTGTCTCCCCGGGTGCCTGACTTAAACAAACCACCTCACCATCAGAATCCTCCTTGTCAATTTTCTCCTCAGCGCCAGCAACACCCATATCCTCATCCTGGTGTACTTCAACAGTGACATCTTCAATTTGACTATCAGGAACTGGACTGCGGGTGCTCCTTCCAGCACTTGCAGGGGGCGTGCAAATGGTGGAAGGCGCCACCTCTTCCCGTCCTGTCACAACTGAGGGCCTGAGCTGACGGGAGGCAGCCTCAGTTGTAGGGGCTGAGATGTACCGGAACCTGGGAGGTTGTATCAGACCCCTGGACATGTAAGTAACATGAATAATAACTGCCCGAAGGCGTGACCACGACAACTTGGATAAAAGTCAATGATGTTTATTATGACAACTCCGCAACACAGCAGCAGTAAAAGAAAACGTAAAAGTCAGCAAAGAATAAATACAGTTCCTGGGTACTACAGGATGGCAGGAGCCACAGGGCACTGGTAGTGTGAGATAGTTCTTATGATCTTCTAGATGGAAAGTCCTTACCAGGCCCGACTGTAGCAATGGAGATAACCCAGGATTGTGCCAGCTGGTGTTCCAGGAAAAGCTGGGTTGCTGAAGATAAAACAGCTGCTGTGGATACTGGCTGGAACCAGACTGTTGTTAGCACGGAGTGGATACTGGCTGGAACCAGTTAAATAATAAATGAACTTGGGAGCGATGAAATATGAACTGAAATGTAGAACTTGAGAGCGGAGAAATAATAATACCGGTGGAGAGTGGTAAAGTGTAGAAAGGACACCGGCCCTTTAAGAGAAGCTGTACTCTGCTGGAAGCTGAGCTGGAAGCAGGTAATGCTGTAGCTGGAAACAGATGAATCCACAATGGATTGGAGAGTCAGGCTACACCGCAGGTGGAATGCCGGTGCGGGTCTCTATGGTGGAAGTCCCGAGACAGGAGCTGGAACCTGGAAGACAATCACAGGAGAGAGACAAACAGGAACCAGGTTTGACAACCAAAGCACTGACGCCTTCCTTGCTCAGGCACAGTGTATTTATACCTGCAGCAAGGAAGGGATTGGCTAGGCAATTATGCAGATTATCAATACTGAGAACAGATTGGTGGAAATGATCAGCTGACAGAATCCAAGATGGCTGCGCCCATGCAGACACTTGGAGGGAAGTTTGGTTTGTAATCCATGTGGTAATGAAAACAGTAATGGCGGCGCCGGCCACCGGAGACAGGAGGCGCCAGGCTGACAGATGCACATCCAACCACGCGGACACAGCGGAGGCCGCGGCTGACGTAATCGCCACTCAGACACTCTGCATGCAGAAGTTCAGGGACGGCGGCGGAGGCCGCGGGAGACGCCATGCCAGGTGTAATATGGCGTTTACTGTGACAGCGTCCCAGAGTGACAGGAGAGGATACAGGAATGTACACATCAGGATAACAGATGGGATCCGGTCCTGGAGCGCTGAGCCAGCCTTAGGAGGCATCTGATGGGTAAGAAATGGCGTCCAGATACCCGGATCGTGACAGCACCCCCCCCTTTAGGAGTGGCCCCAGGACACTTCTTTGGCTTTTGAGGAAACTTGGAATGGAATCTCCGGACCAAGGCAGGAGCATGGACATCAGAAGCATTGGTCCATGAACGTTCCTCAGGACCATAACCCTTCCAGTCAATAAGATATTGTAGTTGACCGTAACGGTGACGTGAGTCCAGGATCTTGGCCACTTCATACTCAACGCCTCGTTGAGTTTGGACTTTCGGAGTTGGAGGAAGTGAGGAATGAAACCGATTCAAGATCAGCGGTTTCAACAGGGAAACATGGAATGTCCTGGGTATTTTTAAGAAGGGAGGCAACTGGAGTCTGTAAGCAACAGGATTGATGACTTGTTCAATCTTGAAAGGACCGATATAGCGAGGTGCAAACTTCATACTGGGAACTCTTAACCTCAAATTCTTCGTGGATAACCATACCCGATCACCCACCTTGAGAGCAGGAACTGCTCGACGCTTCTTATCCGCAAACTTCTTGTACCTGAACGATGCCTTGAGCAGAGCTGATCGTACGCTCTTCCAGATATTGGCAAACTGATGCAAGGTGATATCCACTGCGGGAACAGAAGTTGCTGGAAGCGGTTGGAACTCAGGGACTTTAGGGTGGAATCCAAAGTTAGTGAAGAATGGTGTTGAAGCAGATGAAGAATGATACTGGTTGTTATGACAGAACTCGGCCCAGGGAAGTAATTGAACCCAGTCATCTTGAGAGGAGGACACATAGATGCGGAGGAAGGCCTCCAAGTCCTGATTCACCCTCTCGGTTTGACCATTGGTCTGAGGATGGTAAGCCGTGGAAAACTTTAGCTTGACTTGGAGGACTTGACATAAACTTCGCCAGAATTTGGCTGTGAATTGAACTCCTCGATCTGAGATAATTTCTTCAGGAAGACCGTGGAGTCGGAAGATCTCTTGTATGAATACTTGAGCCAACTTGGAAGCTGACGGAAGACCGGTGAGAGGAATGAAGTGTGCCATCTTGGTGAACCGGTCAACTACCACCCAGATGGTATTGAACTTGTTGCACATGGGTAAATCTGTAATAAAATCCATCTACAAATGGGTCCAAGGTCGACGGGGAACAGATAGTGGAACCAGTTGCCCCGCAGGCGACTGGCGGGATACCTTATGTTGAGCACACTTTGGGCAAGATGCAATAAACTCCAAGACGTCCTTTTTCAGAGTTGGCCACCAATAGGACCTAGAGATAAACTCCAGGGTTTTTTGGATACCTGTATGTCCGGCAAAACGGGAAGCATGGGCCCAATGCATGAGCTTCTTCCTTAGCATCGGTTTCACAAAACTTTTCCCTGATGGGGGCGTAGAGTCCATCCCTACCGTGGAGAATGCCAACGGATTTATAATAGGATGCTTGTCTGAAGACTCTGACTCATTTTCTTGCTCCCATGAGCGGGAAAGGGCATCGGCCTTGCGATTCTGAGAGCCCGGACAGAACTGGAGTTTAAAGTCGAACCTGGAAAAGAAAAGTGCCCATCTGGCCTGACGAGGGTTGAGACATTGTGCGCCTTTCAGATATAAAAGGTTCTTGTGGTCTGTAAGTATGGTGATTGAATGAGAAGCTCCCTCCAACAGATACCTCCACTCTTCTAGAGCGAGCTTGATGGCTAGCAACTCCTGGTCGCCAATGGCATAGTTGCGCTCAGCTGGGGAGAACTTCCGGGAGAAGAAACTGCAAGGGTGTAAATGGCCATCTTTAGCCCTCTGAGATAACACCGCTCCTACTCCAACGGAGGAGGCATCCACCTCTAAGATGAAAGGAGAGTCGATGTCAGGCTGTTTCAGAACAGGCGCAGAGATGAACCTTTGTTTTAAAAGATGAAATGCTTGCATGGCTTCTTCAGACCACTTGGACGGGTTAGCACCCTTCTTAGTGAAAGCAGTAATAGGCGCCACAATGGTGGAAAAGTCTCGTATAAACTTTCGGTAATAGTTGGCGAACCCTAAGAACCTCTGGACCCCTTTGAGGGTTAAGGGTACCGGCCAATTTTGGATTGCTTGTAGTTTCTCAGGATCCATCTCTAGTCCGGAACCGGACACAATGTACCCTAGAAACGGAATGGACTTGACTTCAAAGACGCATTTTTCTAATTTGCAATAGAGATGATTGACACGGAGACGGGACAGAACCTCTTTAACCCAAAAACGATGTTCCTCTAAATCGTTGGCAAAAATGAGGATATCGTCTAGATAGACCACGACATGACGGTATAGAATGTCTCTGAAGATCTCATTGACAAAATGCTGGAAGACAGCTGGAGCATTGCTCAATCCGAAGGGCATGACGAGGTACTCATAATGTCCGTCACGGGTGTTAAAGGCGGTCTTCCACTCGTCACCCTCACGGATCCGGATGAGATTGTATGCACCTCTCAAGTCCAGCTTTGTAAAGATGGTAGCTCCGCTAACTCTGTCAAAGAGCTCAGTAATCAGGGGTAAAGGATAACGGTTCTTGATGGTAATGTCGTTCAAACCTCTGTAGTCGATGCACGGCCGCAGACCACCATCTTTCTTTTTTACAAAAAAGAAGCCTGCGCCGGCTGGAGAAGAAGAAGGTCGAATGAACCCCTTTGCTAGGTTCTCTTTAATATATTCCTCCATAGAATGCGTCTCAGGCAGAGACAACGGATAAGTTCGGCCTCGAGGTGGAACCTTCCCTGGAACGAGATCAATCGGGCAGTCCCATTCTCTATGAGGAGGAAGGATATCAGCAGAAGCTTTACTGAACACATCCGTGAAATCTTGATATGGAGGAGGTGGAACATCAGACGACCTGGGGGAGGAAGAACAGACAGGCAATACTTTAAACAAACATGTCTCAGCACAGGAGGAACCCCATGCCAGGATTTGCGTAGTCGTCCAATCAATTGTAGGATTGTGAAGACGGAGCCATGGAAGGCCCAGGACCACAGGATGTGTGGCTCTTGGAATCACTAAAAAAGAAATAAGTTCGGAATGAAGAACTCCCACTCTCAGACGAACTGGTAGAGTCCTTAAAGAAATAACTGCATCAAAAATTTTGCTGCCATCCACGGCAGTTAAAGAAATGGACGAAGGAAGTCTCTCGTGGGTAGGGACCACCGTTTAACATAGGCTTCGGTAATAAAGTTCCCAGCTGCTCCGGAATCAAGGAGGGCAATGACGTTCTGATAACGTTGAGCAACTTGAAGCGAGACTGGGAGATTACAATCTTGAGGAGATGGAGAGGAGATCATTACTCCTAGCCGGCCCTCTCCTTGGCGAGCTAGGATTTGGAGTTTCCCGGACGTTTGGGACAGGCATTAATGGTGTGAGACGGAGCTGCACAATAGAGACAGAGAGACTCGGAGAGACGTCTTCGGCGCTCAGCAGGAGTTAAATGGGAACGGCCAAGTTGCATGGGCTCATCTTTAGATGGTGACAGTTGACGAGGAGGAGGAGCAGAAGATTTTGGAGCAGATGATCTTCCACGCTCAGTTGCTCTCTCTCTGAAACGTAAATCAACTTTCGTGCAGAGTGAGATTAGCTCATCTAACTTAGAAGGTAAGTCTCTGGTAGCTAACTCATCTTTAATACGCTCAGATAAGCCATGCCAGAATGCAGCATACAGGGCCTCGTCGTTCCATGCCAGTTCGGATGCCAGGATCTGGAACTGTATCAGATATTGTCCTACAGTACGTGACCCCTGGCGTAAACGGAGAATCTCGGATGAAGCTGAGGTTACCCGGCCTGGCTCGTCGAAGATGCGCCTGAATGTTGACACGAAGGCAGTGTAGGAAGATAGCAGGGTGTCGGACCTCTCCCATAACGGTGATGCCCAATCAAGGGCTGAGCCACTGAGAAGAGAAATAATGTAGGCAATTTTTGTACGGTCACTGGGAAAATTGCCAGGTTGTAGCTCAAACTGAATCTCACACTGGTTGAGAAATCCCCTGCAGAATCTTGGAGATCCGTCAAATTTTGCTGGCGTTGGAAGATGAAGACGTGGAGCAGAAATGGGTAAGGTGGGTGGGGTTATAGCTGGAGTCACTGTGGTTGACGCACCAGACGCGCCTGATCCACGGAGAGTTGTCTGAATCCCATCCAGCCGAGTAGAGAGATCCTGGAGACAGCGGATGATGTGGCCCTGTGCAGCCTCCTGATGTTCTAGTCGGGCTGCCAGTTCTTGCATCGGCCTGGCCGCTTGATCCTGGTCTCCGGCTGGATTCATTAGGTCAGTGCTTACTGTCACAACTGAGGGCCTGAGCTGACGGGAGGCAGCCTCAGTTGTAGGGGCTGAGATGTACCGGAACCTGGGAGGTTGTATCAGACCCCTGGACATGTAAGTAACATGAATAATAACTGCCCGAAGGCGTGACCACGACAACTTGGATAAAAGTCAATGATGTTTATTATGACAACTCCGCAACACAGCAGCAGTAAAAGAAAACGTAAAAGTCAGCAAAGAATAAATACAGTTCCTGGGTACTACAGGATGGCAGGAGCCACAGGGCACTGGTAGTGTGAGATAGTTCTTATGATCTTCTAGATGGAAAGTCCTTACCAGGCCCGACTGTAGCAATGGAGATAACCCAGGATTGTGCCAGCTGGTGTTCCAGGAAAAGCTGGGTTGCTGAAGATAAAACAGCTGCTGTGGATACTGGCTGGAACCAGACTGTTGTTAGCACGGAGTGGATACTGGCTGGAACCAGTTAAATAATAAATGAACTTGGGAGCGATGAAATATGAACTGAAATGTAGAACTTGAGAGCGGAGAAATAATAATACCGGTGGAGAGTGGTAAAGTGTAGAAAGGACACCGGCCCTTTAAGAGAAGCTGTACTCTGCTGGAAGCTGAGCTGGAAGCAGGTAATGCTGTAGCTGGAAACAGATGAATCCACAATGGATTGGAGAGTCAGGCTACACCGCAGGTGGAATGCCGGTGCGGGTCTCTATGGTGGAAGTCCCGAGACAGGAGCTGGAACCTGGAAGACAATCACAGGAGAGAGACAAACAGGAACCAGGTTTGACAACCAAAGCACTGACGCCTTCCTTGCTCAGGCACAGTGTATTTATACCTGCAGCAAGGAAGGGATTGGCTAGGCAATTATGCAGATTATCAATACTGAGAACAGATTGGTGGAAATGATCAGCTGACAGAATCCAAGATGGCTGCGCCCATGCAGACACTTGGAGGGAAGTTTGGTTTGTAATCCATGTGGTAATGAAAACAGTAATGGCGGCGCCGGCCACCGGAGACAGGAGGCGCCAGGCTGACAGATGCACATCCAACCACGCGGACACAGCGGAGGCCGCGGCTGACGTAATCGCCACTCAGACACTCTGCATGCAGAAGTTCAGGGACGGCGGCGGAGGCCGCGGGAGACGCCATGCCAGGTGTAATATGGCGTTTACTGTGACAGCGTCCCAGAGTGACAGGAGAGGATACAGGAATGTACACATCAGGATAACAGATGGGATCCGGTCCTGGAGCGCTGAGCCAGCCTTAGGAGGCATCTGATGGGTAAGAAATGGCGTCCAGATACCCGGATCGTGACACGTCCAGTGTTGGGAAGGTCAGGCATCGCAACCGACACAATTGGACTCTCCTTGGGGATTTGTGATTTAGAAGAATGCACAGTTCTTTGCTGTGCTTTTGCCATCTTAACTCTTTTAAGTTTTCTAGCAGGAGGATGAGTGCTTCCATCCTCATGTGAAGCTGAACCACTATCGATGAACATAGGCCAGGCCCTCAGCCGTTCCTTGCCACTCCGTGTCGTAAATGGCACATTGGCAAGTTTACGCTTCTCCTCAGACGATTTTGATTTAGATTTTTGATTCATTTTACTGAGCTTTACTTTTTTGGATTTTACATGCTCTCTACTATGACATTGGGCATTGGCCTTGACAGACGACGTTGATGGCATTTCATCGTCTCGGCCATGACTAGTGGCAGCAGCTTCAGCACGAGGTGGAAGTGGATCTTGATCTTTCCCTATTTTACCCTCCACATTTTTGTTCTCCATTTTTTAATGTGTGGAATTATATGCCAGTAATATATCAATAGCAATGGCCTACTACTATATATACTGCGCACAACTGAAATGCACCACAGGTATGGATGGATAGTATACTTGACGACACAGAGGTAGGTAGAGCAGTGGCCTACTGTACCGTACTGCTATATATTATATACTGGTGGTCAGCAAACTGTGCAAAACTGAAATGCACCACAGGTATGGATGGATAGTATACTTGACGACACAGAGGTAGGTAGAGCAGTGGCCTACTGTACCGTACTGCTATATATTATATATACTGGTGGTCAGCAAACTGTGCAAAACTGAAATGCACCACAGGTATGGATGGATAGTATACTTGACGACACAGAGGTAGGTAGAGCAGTGGCCTACTGTACCGTACTGCTATATATTATATATACTGGTGGTCAGCAAACTGTGCAAAACTGAAATGCACCACAGGTATGGATGGATAGTATACTTGACGACACAGAGGTAGGTAGAGCAGTGGCCTACTGTACCGTACTGCTATATATTATATATACTGGTGGTCAGCAAACTGTGCAAAACTGAAATGCACCACAGGTATGGATGGATAGTATACTTGACGACACAGAGGTAGGTAGAGCAGTGGCCTTCTGTACCGTACTGCTATATATTATATATACTGGTGGTCAGCAAACTGTGCAAAACTGAAATGCACCACAGGTATGGATGGATAGTATACTTGACGACACAGAGGTAGGTAGAGCAGTGGCCTTCTGTACCGTACTGCTATATATTATATATACTGGTGGTCAGCAAACTGTGCAAAACTGAAATGCACCACAGGTATGGATGGGATAGTATACTTGACGACACAGATGTAGAGCAGTGGACTACTGTACCGTACTGCTATATATATAGTTAAACTGGTGGTCAGCAAAATTCTGCACTGTCCTCCTACTATATACTACAATGCAGCACAGATATGGAGCGTTTTTCAGGCAGAGAACGTATAATACTGGTGGTCACTGGTCAGCAAAACTCTGCACTGTCCTCCTACTATATAATACTGCTGGTCCCCAGTCCCCACAATAAAGCAATTAGCACACTGAGCACAGATATTTGCAGCACACTGAGCACAGATATGGAGCGTTTTTCAGGCAGAGAACGTATAATACTGGTGGTCACTGGTCAGGAAAACTCTGCACTGTCCTCCTACTATATAATACTGCTGGTCCCCAGTCCCCACAATAAAGCAATTAGCACACTGAGCACAGATATTTGCAGCACACTGAGCACAGATATGGAGCGTTTTTCAGGCAGAGAACGTATAATACTGGTGGTCACTGGTCAGGAAAACTCTGCACTGTCCTCCTACTATATAACACTGCTGGTCCCCAGTCCCCACAATAAAGCAATAAGCATACTGAGAACAGATATTTGCAGCACACTGAGCACAGATATGGAGCGTTTTTCAGGCAGAGAACGTAGATATTTGCACTTGCAGCACACTGAGCACAGATATTTGCAGCACACTGAGCACAGATATTTGCAGCACACTAAGCACAGATATTTGCAGCACACTAAGCACAGATATTTGCAGCCCACTGAACATAGAAACTGAGAGGATGCCAGCCACGTCCTCTCACGATCATCTCCAATGCACGAGTGAAAAATTGCGGCGACGCGCGGCTCCTTATATAGAATACGAATCTCGCGAGAATCCGACCGCGGGATGATGACATTCGGGCGCGCTCGGGTTAACCGAGCAAGGCGGGAGGATCCGAGTCTGCCTCGGACCCGTGTAAAAAGGGTGAAGTTCGGGGGGGTTCGGATCCCGACGAGCCGAACCCGCTCATCACTACTACTGAGTACATCCAATGAATAGCAGAAGAATGATAGCAGAAGAATGTAATAACAAGAGTGCAATGGTGTAACATTTATTGGCGGTCGCAAATCTGCAACTTTATGCAAATACCACTACACACACCTTACCTTATGCACCACTACAAACATCTTACCTTATGCACATATGTTAGCCCGACTGTGCAAGCTATAAGACTCCCACTTTTAGGCCCCCATTTATCAAACCTTGGAGAGTGATAAATAGCATGGTGATAAAGCACCAGCCAATCAGCTCCTAACTGACATGTTACAAGCTGTGTTTGAAAAATCACAGTTAGGAGCTGATTGGTTGGTACATTATCACCGTGCTATTTATTACTCCCCAAGGCTTGATAAATCTGGGCATAAGTGTCCATGTATACTATAATACTGATTGAAACATCCTTTTACTCTTTATTTATGTGAAATAAAAAGATTTATGGTAAGACTTACCATTGTTAAATCTCTTTCTGCGAGGTACACTGGATTCCACAGGGAATACCACCAGGGTGTAGAGTTGGATCTTGATCCGAGGCACCAACAGGCTAAAGCTTTGACTGTTCCCAGGATGCCCTGTACCGCCTCCTCTATATCCCCGCATCCAGGCACTGGAGCTCAGTTTTGTTAACCAGTCCAATGCAGTAGCAGGTAAAAGAGACGATAGCAGTTAGTAGCCACAGCGAACCACATTCTCATGACAGGAGAAGGTACCAGCGGCTAATGCCATACAAACCTAAAGAAGCTAAGTGCGTCAGGGTGGGTGCCCTGTGGAATCCAGTGTACCTCGCAGAAAGAGATTTAACAATGGTAAGTCTTACCATAAATCTCCTTTTCTGCAGCAGGGTACACTGGTATTCCACACGGAATAACATCGGGGATGTCCTAAAGCAGTACAGATGGGTCCACCATTATCTTGACTAGTTTTCTGCGCCTAGGCACAACATGACTTATTAGCATAAACCCTTCATCTATTGTTCTCAGCTGCAATACAATACAGAGAACAATACAGCAGGGGATTAAGTCATTAAAGGAGGGGATTAAGTCTGACTGGCCAGTCTCACTTAATCCTATTAAAGGTCAAGATAAATGTGGACCCATCTGTACCTCATGGAAGGGGACGCACTGTAGCGAGCACAAGAACCCGGTGTCCAAAGGAAGCATCCTGGGAGGCGGAAGTATCAAAGGCATAGAACCTGATGAACATGTTCACTGAGGACCACGTAGCCGCCTTGCACAATTGTTCTAGGGACGCACCACGACAGGCCGCCCAAGAAGGTCCAACAGACCGAGTAGAATGGGCCTTGATAGTAGCAGGAGCTGGAAGGCCAGCCTGCACATAAGCTTGTGCAATCACCATTCTAATCCATCTGGTCAATGTCTGCTTATTCACAGGCCAGCCATGTTTGTGAAAACCAAAGAGGACAAAGAGGGAATCAGATCTCCTAAGAGAGGCGGTTCTCTTCAAATATATATGGAGAGCCTGCACCACATCCAAAGATCGTTCTTTGGAGGACAAACTAGGAGAGATAAAGGCTGGAACCACAATCTCTTGGTTAAGGTGGAAAGACGACACCACCTTAGGTAGATAACCAGGGCGAGTTCTAAGAACCACACGGTCACGGTGAAAAATCAAAAAGGGTGACCGACAGGATAAGGCACCCAAGTCTTAAACCCTTCTAGCAGAGGCAATAGCCAGCAAAAACAATACCTTAAGCGTAAGCCATTTAAGGTCCATAGACTCAAGAGGTTCAAACTGAGACTCTTGTAGGGCATCCAGAACAACCGACAAATCCCAAGGAGCCACAGGAGGGTCTTAGGGAGGTTGAATCCTTAAAACACCCTGAATGAAAGTATGAACGTCAGGCAGAGACGCAATTTTTCTCTGAAACCATATTGACAAGGCTGAAATATGAACCTTGAGGGAGGCCAGATGAAGGCCTAAGTCCAGGCCCTGTTTCAGAAACGCCAAAAGTTTGGCAGTACTGAACTTGTATGCATCATAATTCTTAGCTGCACACCATGTGAAGTAAGAATTCCAGACTCTATAATAAATCCGAGCCGAAGCCGGTTTACGGGCTTTCAACATCGTTTGAATGACCACCTCAGAAAATCCTTTGGCCCTCAGGACTGAAGCTTCAAGAGTCATGCCATCAAAGCCAGTTGGGCCAGCTCCTGGTAGACACAAGGGCCCTGAACAAGGAGGTCTGTGCATTGCGGAAGTAGAAGAGGACGTTCTATCGAGAGACCTAGTAGGTCTGAGAACCAATGCCGTCTGGGCCTCGCTGGAGCGATTAGAAGTAGAATTTCTCATTCTTGCTTGAAATTCCTTATTACCCTGGGCAGGAGTGACACACCGGAGGGAACACGCACGGCAGCCGAAAGTTAAATGGAATTGCCAGTGCATCCACAAACGCTGCTTGAGGATCCCTTGTCCTTGCTCTGAAGACCAGAACCTTGAGATTGTGTCGAGACGCCATCAGGTCTACATCTGGTAGGCCCCACTTGTCCACTAGGAGTTGAAAGACTTCGGATGAAGACTCCACTCTCCGGCGTGTACGTCCTGACAACTGAGGAAGTCCGCTTCCCAGTTGAGGACCCCCTTGAATGAACACTACCGATATTGCTGGCAGATGGCGTTCCGCCCATAGAAGAATCTTTGACACTTCCAGCATTGCCATGTGGCTTCAGATGCCACCTTGATGATTTATGTACGCCATCGTGGTGGCATTGTCCGACTGTACTTGAACAGGCCTGTTCTGTACCAGAGGCAGGGCCAGTTTCAAAGCATTGAACACTGCCCGCAACTCCAGAATGTTTATTGGGAGGAGAGATTCCTCCCTGGTCCACTGACCCTGAAGAGAGTGTTGCTCCAACACCGCACCCCAACCCTGCAGACTAGCATCCATCGTTAGGAGGACCCAGTTGGAGATCCAGAAGGGATGACCCCTGCTCAATCTTTGATCCTGGAGCCACCAGGTCAGAGAAAGACGAACTTCCAGGGACAAGGAAATCATGTGAGACCTGATCCGGTGAGGCAGGCCGTCCCATTTGGAAAGGATTAACCTCTGCAGAGGGCGAGAATGAAATTGAGCGTACTCTACCATGTCAAAAGCCGACACCATGAGGCCTAGTACTTGCATCGCCGAGTGTACCGAGACACGTGGGTGAGAGGAAGCATCTTATCCTGTCCTGAAGTTTCAGGACCTTCTCCGGAGACAAGAACAAGCTTTGGTTGTGTGTGTCTAATAGCGCCCCTAGGTGCACCATGCTCTGAGCAGGGACCTGCGAGGATTTCTTCCAGTTGATGAGCCACCTGTGGGCTTGTAGGAATTGGACCGTCAGTTCCAGATGATGGAGGAGAACCTCTGGAGAGTTCGCCAGCATCAACAAGTCGTCCAGATATGGCAGGATCCTGATACCCTGACAGCGGAGAAGAGCCGTCATGACCTTGGTGAAGATTTGCGGAGCCGTGGTCAGTCCAAAAAGCAAGGCTTGGAACTGTACAAACAAGTATATGCTCACACTTTCAGTAGCGCTCCACATGTATAGTACAAAGAATACGATTAACAATACCGGCCTGAATTAAATAAAAAAACAAAAACAAAACGTCTCTTAGATCCAATCTTAATCTCTTCCAGTGGGCTTTTTGGTTCTTGAGTCATGTGGAGCGCTACTGAAAGTGTGAGCATATACTTGTTTGTACAGATTCTATATGTGATTGGTGACACATCTTCGCCCATACTGACTATAGCTGCTTCAAGCGCGTTAAGGTCATTCCTTATTTATTAAGGCTTGGAATTGATAGTGGAGGTTGCCAATAGCAAACCGCAGATATTGCTGATGCGACATGGCAATAGGTATATGTAGGTAAGCATCCTGTATGTCCAGAGATACCATATAGTACTTGGGCTCCAAAGCCAGAACAATAGAGCGAAGAGTTTCCATACGGAATTTGGATACCTTCACAAATTTGTTCAAAAACTTGAGGTTGAGAATGGGCCGGGAGGATCCATTCGGTTTCATAACTAGGAACAGCATTGAACAGTACCCCCTGCCTCTCTGAGACAGAGGCACCGGCACTATCACTCCTGTATCCAGGAGGGATTCTACCACAAAATGTAGAGTTCTTGCTTTCAACGGATCCGAAGGGATATTTGTCGTCCAAAACTGGCGAGGGGGACGTTTCTTGAAAGAGATGGCGTATCCGTGAGTGACGACTTCCCTCACCCAGGCACCTGAAGTGGCCTGTAACCATACCAGGGTGAACCTCAGAAGTCGGCCTCCTACCCTGGGGTCCCCCAGGGGGTGGCCCGCTCCGTCATGCAGCAGGCTTGCCAGATTTGGAAGCAGGCTGACGGGCAGCCCAGGAACGTTTAGGTTTGGGCTTAGAGGTTTTGGAAGTGCGAGCCTGTTTCGGGTACGCCTGACCCTTTGCTTTACTTGGTCGAAAGGAACGAAAGGTGGTACTCTTAGCCTTCGGAGCCGAAGGATTAGTACTCGGCAGACATGCAGACGCTAAGTCAGCAACAATCTTGTTCAGATCTTCCCCAAAAAGGATGTTTCCTTGGAGGGATCACCTCCAAGGTCTTTTTAGAGTCCAGATCCACAGACCAGGACCACAACTAGAGAATCCGGCGATCCAGAACGGACGTAGTAGACGCTTTGGCCGCCAGCACACCGGCATCAGAAGCTGCCTCCAGAATGTAATGAGAGGCTGTGGTAATATATTGAAGACACTATTCTAACCCTCTGAGGAAACGACCAGTGTGTGCCGGTCGAGATATGCGTCAGTGCTGCATTAGGATTCAAGTACTCTTTACAGTTCCATGGCTCTATTCATTCCACTTCCATCCACACCGCCAGGTCGTCTGATTGGAGCCACTTGCATGAGTTCCCCTTGCCAAACGGGGACCGTGGCCGTCAGTTAAACCTCCTTGGAGCCAGCGGCGTCTGGCCATCTTCAGCACAGCCAAATCTCCTGTAAGCGGCAAGCGGCAACTGCTCTGACACATCACGGTGAGAGAGCGACAAACGAAGCCGCTGGAACAAGCGGCGCTCGGTCACCAGCCAGTGCCGCCTGAACATTGGAAGTGGTAAGCACCTATTGCTCCGTCTTGCTGTCACAGTGAGAGATGGCAGACGGAGTCGCTGCAGTGTGCTTTGAATATAGGCATATTGATGCTTAAGGAATAGAAACAATAAACATCACAAGTAGCAGAGTATTTGCTACATAGTCTACTATCTTTTATCTGCCAAAGGAAAAATAACCTTGTAACCACGGAACTGATTTATGAGTATCATCTGAATTTCCCTTAATTGAGCCATCAGTTGTGTGCATTTAAAATACGGACTGAAGGATACATTGGTTTCTTATAAGGATCACCACATTAGTCAATCTGGTAATCACTAGTGCACTAGTTTGTGGTAACATCTAGGAATTTCAGTGTGGATCCTATATCAACACGGAAGTTATTGTTTTTATGCTATGTATTAATGCATGGTAAATGTAATGTGTTGGGATTATGCATATTTTAAGATTAAATTTGATATTATAGTTCAGTCTGCTTGCGCTCTCTTTTTTTTCTTGTTTCTTATATTGAAGACACTGTCTGGCATTATCAGAAAAATGCAGAGGTAGCTCCACCTCCACCTCAACTTCTTGAACCCAGGCTTCAATAGCTTTTGCAGCCCAAGAAGCTGCTATAGTAGGTCTATGTACAGCACCTGCAAGAGTGTAAATAGACTTCAAACAACCCTCAATGCACTTATCTGTCGGTTCTTTCAGAGAGGTGACGGTAGTGACAGGCAGAGTAGAAGACACCACAAGACGTGCGACATGTGAGTCCACCGGAAGTGGTGTTTCCCAATTTTCACTTAACTCTGCAGCGAGGGGGTAACGAGCTACCATCTTTTTAGACAGGAAGAATTTTTTTCCTGGAGACTCCCAGGATTCCTGACGTATGTCAACCAGATGGTCAGAATGTGGCAAGACTAATTTAGTAACCTTCTGACGTTTGAACTTATCAGGTTTCTTAGACGTATCTGGAGGGTCAGTTTCATCATCGATCTAAAGAATCAGTTTGATAGCCTCCAAGAGGTCAGGAACATCAACCTGTGTTGTAGATTCCCCATCAGAAGCATCTGCATCAGTGTCTGATGGATCAGAATATACCCCATCTTCATCGGATGAAGTATCCGAAATATGAGTGCGAGTCAGGCTTTTGTTTAACCAAAGACGGATTTAACTGCTGTAACTGAGTCGACCCATGGTGGATTTACAAAAGGGACAATATGTGATTGTAAAGGAACAGGAGGTCCCACAGGGGGCGCAAGTCTTGCTACTAGCGTAGTCAGTAAATTAGAAAAAGCAGGCCAAGGTGGGTCTTGGTGCGCCACCGGTGCTGCAGACTTACCGAGGGGTACAGAACCCCCAGTACCTGGACCCTCAGCTAGAATGTTTTCCGTGGCGTCAGCACTGCATAATGCAGGATCAGCCACGAATCTCACGCCCTGTGAAGCAGACATTATTGGAAAATGTAGCCCTAGGGCGTAACAGTACAATATAGCCAGACACAGTACCTGACAAAAAAACCCTGTGGAGTGTGATTGCAAATGCATATCACAAACAGAGGATTTAAGTGGTATATGGTGACTGAAATACACAGAGAAAAATACCAAACAGTATAACCTGTGAAATACTATATATGAGACCTTAATGCACTTAGCCCCCTTCAGGGTACAGAATATAGGGATAGCAATATGTGTGAGATACACGGAATAGGAACCACACAGCAGCTATAGGCACACACAGTCACATGTACAATGCAGAAATTATTACACACAACAATAAAACTGCACTGGACTAGCAATACTAAGTAAAGCTACTGTATGTATGTATACAGATATAATAATGCACAGTAAACACTGGATGTATATCACAGAATACTTGTACTAAATATTCCTGTAGGTATGTACTTGTTCTTAACTAATACTGTCTAAACGACATGTAGAATACTTAAGTGTCCTGTAAATGCACAGCGCTGATGAGGCAGGCGGCTTTACAGAGGAGACAGTGCCCAGCAGTCCCAGAATCAGAGCAGCTCTGTGTAATGGCACCCAAACGCTGACAGGGAGTGAGGGAGAGATAGAGATGCAGCTCCAGGGCAGGAGCATCTGCTGTAGATGGCGCCCAGGGGCTGGGGGAGGGGCTACAGGTAAGCACCCTTTCCCTTATGCTGGACTTCACCACCAGGTACTATGGAGCCTATGGAAAGCAGATTTTAGTAAATCCGACCTGTGCTCCTTGCCCTGGTGGATATAGTGGGGTCCCTGTATGGCCACAGTGTCCACGCCAGCGGCGCGGCCCATCTCCGGAGACCGCGTCCCCGATCATGATTTTGGTGGGTCCCGTCTGGGGGACCTTCTTACCTCCTTCCTGAACGTGCGGCCACGTGATCCTGGAGAGCAGGGGCGGTATGTGTGTGCCTGATGAAACCGGAGAGCCTCCACTGTAACCCGGCAACCAGGGCGCAGGAGTATACAGCGCCGCTGGGGGAGGTGAGGCAGCAAGTGCCTGTGCTGCGGCCCTTGAAGTCTTCTTTCTTCAGAAAAGCTCTTTCCAGGGCTGCCTAGCACAGCCCTCCCTGTTAGCTGCCTGCACTGCAGGCACAAACTTACAAACTGAGTTCCAGTGCCTGGAGGCGGGGATATAGAGGGTGCATCCTAGGAACAGTCAAAGCTTTAGCCTGTTGGTGCTTCAGATCAAGATCCAACTCTACACCCCGATGCTATTCCCTGTGGAATATCAGTGTACCTGGCTGCAGAAAGAGATTTGTTACATACTTATCTATATTAACTGTTGAAAGTGTTGTGCCTCTCCAGACCCCTAGGGCTGCAGAGGAGATGCTGCAGAGGGACTTTCTGAACGCACAGTGACGTGCGGTGAGGGCAATGGCTGGGAGGCACACATGGGGGTGGGTCTGAGTGCCGGGAGCCTGTCTCACCCCTTACTCGCTGTAACTATCCCCTCACTAAGCTTCAGTGTCCATTGATTCTCCTACCTGTGTCTCTGTATCTTCTCTTCCTCCTTCTGCTGCTGCTGACTGAGCTCCAGGATGAGGCTAAATTCAACCAGGCTAAAGGATCCCTGATGCTACAACCACGTGACCAATGACAGCGGGGGGAGGAGCAAGGTCAAAACATGGGACCCAAAATTTTCCCTTGCGGCCTCGCTTTGCTCACCACCAAGTTACTAAAGGGAATAGATGTTGACATGGATGGTGACACTGCTAGCCCACCAAACGTGCATCTCCCCCTGCCGTTGCGGGTCAAATGGTTGTGATGTCCACTTGGGTCTAGCATCTACTCTGAGCTCTGGTCTCTGAGCAGTGCACTTCTTGGTCACATGACACATGCAAGGTGTCCATCAGTGCTCAAGGCATGCCCCCCACAGTGAGGCATGCCTCTTTTGGCTCTCTTTCCGTGCAGTATTACTGGTCATGGTGTGGCCCCTGTCCCCAGCTCTGCAAGCAGTGTCTGACAATCACAGGTGAGGCTGACTGCCTCACCTCTTGTCTCTCCCTGCAATTCAAGGGAGCTCCGAAGATGTGGCAAGTTATAACTCTTGAAATTATTACAATAAACAAGGAAGATAAGATGTTTATAAGTTATAAATATCTTCTTTGTATTATTCTAAATGTTTTTATATCAAAACTCTGGAGCATGACAGTAAGTATGACAGGGGAGGCTCATGTCTCTCCTGCCTACCCTGACTGCACGCCCCTGCTCCCTGTATACAGTATGCCACCATTGGTCACACCATCGACACTTGCACCAGCTCTATGGCAGGTGCATTTTCTCTGTGTGAACATGGCCTCCTTTACGTGTGTCTGTGAATGCAGCTGCTTGCATTGACACACCTGCGACACTCCAATAGCCACTACCAACTCACCACCCAGGAACACTGATCACTTTTTGACCACGCTTCTGATACCGTCTGTCCAGATCGCTACAGCACTTTTGTGCGCACACAACTTTTCACGCATGCACAGTTGCAAATAACTATAGTCTGTAAGCTTGCGAGCAGGGCCTTCCTACCTCTATGACTGTTTGTTATCACCCAGTTTGTTATTGTTATTTCAAGTTGTAAAGCGCAACGGAATTTGCTGCGCTATATAAGAAACTGTTAATAAATAATAAATAAATAAATAAATAAATAAATAAATAACCACTCGGTGATATAAACATCGGCATTGCGCACAACACAGAATCAAGGTGAATCTACCCTTCATACCTACTGTGCAATACTTCATCTATAAGTCACATGTGGAGGATATTTCTTGTGCAGCAGCAGCTAAATGCTTATGAATCTCTGAATATTCCAGGAGACCTCTGGAATCCTCAGTTACAGATGTGTAGCTAGGTGCCATGGTGCCCAGAGCAATGGTATGTTTCGATGCCTCCTCCCCTGTACTGAATTGGGGGCATGTTACATTTGAAAATAAATATATATTTAAAAACCCTAAATTGGTGACAGGGCCCTTTCTAAACATTGTGGAACCTAGGGCAAAAGTTTCCTTTGGTGCCCACCATGCTGAAAATAGAGACAGTGCACGCCAACAGCATGTGTAAAAAATATAGGGGTGTGGCTTCATGGGGAAGGGATGTGGCCACAGAATAGTACCAATTCACATTGCACCGCACCGTAGCATCTGTTATTCACATTACACCACACAGTAGTATCCTTATACATGTTACGCCACACAGGAGAGACCCTTATACAGGTTACGCCACAGTAGAGACCCTTATACACATTACACCAGGTAGTGCCCATTACACACATTACACCAGGTAGGGCCGCTTATACACATTACACCAGGTAGAGCCACTAATTCACATTACACCAGGTACAGCCCCTTATACACATTATGCTAGGTTGAGACCATTAAACACATTACGCAGGGTACAGCCCATTATACACATTAGGCCAGGTACAGTTCATTACACACATTGTGCCAGGTACAGCCCCTTATACACATTCTGCCAGGTGCATCCCATTATACACATTATGCCACAGTAGAGCCGCTTATACACGTTATGCCAGATAGAGCCGCTAATACACATTATGCCAGGTAAAGCCCCTTATACACATTACGCCAGGTAGATCCCCTTATACACATTACTACATTCACACGGTAGAACCCCTTACTACACTCACACAGCAGCACCCGATACTACACACATACAGCAGCACCCCTTACTACACACACAGCAGCACACGTTAACTACCTTTACCTAGCACTCATAAGCCATTCATTGATCAATTTCAACATCCCAGTGCCCATTAACACATTCACCTGCCCACACCACCACATATACACACACACACACACACACACACACACACACACACAAAACACACACAAAGTACACACACACACAGTACACACACACATACAGTACACACAAACACACAAGCACATATGAACAGCACAAACTACACACACACACACACACACACACACACAGTACACATTACATACACACACATAAAATACACACAAACACCCCCACCACAACATATACACACAGACGCAGTTTACTTTTTAAATATGGTATAATCCAAATTATTAGGATATAAAGCATAAAAACTCGATATTATTTACAGTTTATATGGTTTATATAATGCTGATGGTCCTAATACTGGTATACATAGACAGTACAATACACGACAAAAAAACAAGCTGCAGCTCCATCAGCCCCATTGTTAATCCTGCTCTGGGAACACACAGCAGCCAAAGGGCAGAGCCTCCCATTGAATGTAACCTGTGTGGGAGCTGTGGACTGGTTGTGGTAGGCCTGCCGTTAACCCAATGGGAGCTCCTAGCCATGCCCAGCATTATCCACACAGTCACAGCGTGACAGATCTGGGCTATTATATAGGAGATTCTATTATATATTGACTGATTTCAATAAAAAGTGCCAATAAAAAGGACATAACATTTTTTGGTTGTTTAGTTAAGCAGTCAGGTTCTCCTTATGTGTGTCCTCTTTACAGGCAGCTTTGGCAGTGTGCGCATTTGATTATACCTACCTATTGATATTTTTTTGCATATTATTATACTGTATCATGTAAGGTGGCAGTGTGTGATGGGGAGGCCTGGTGCTGTAGCTCCATCCGCCCCATTATTACCCCGGCCCTGGGCACAGGTACTGCAGCTATGTGACTGATCAGTAAAAACTAGATTTGATTTTGCAGGAGAAGACGCATCAATTATAGGAAAGCATCTTGCGGTGCACCCTGTACCTATTCCTACCAGGGGATCTGGTTAGCATACCGGCACTGTGGATGCCGGCTGTCAGAATACTGATGCTGGAATCCTGACACTGGTCACAAGAACGACACCGGGATACCGACAGTGATGGTGACAGAATCCTGACTGCCGGCATCCCAATCGTAACAATGACAGGGAGGGACAAGGTTAGGCTGCGGAGAGGGGGGAAGAAGCTTAGGTTTAGGTACTAGAGGGAGGGTTAGGAAGCAGAGGGGGGTTAGGCACAAAAAGGAAGGGTTGGGTTATGCATTAAGGGGAGGGGGTAAGGCTGCGGAGAGGGAGGGTTAGGGTTAGGTACTAAGCAGGGAGAGTTAGGGTTAGGCTGCGGGGAGGGAGGGTTAGGGGGGATAGAGGGGGATGCTTAGAAAACTTACTTACCAGGTGTCAGTATTCTGACCACTGGCATCCCAAGCGCCAGGATTCCGATACCATCCCCCTACCAGGGCCAGAACAGGGCTCTATGCCTTCTTATACTGACCATGCCCCCTAAACCTGTGAAGTCATGACATCCCACCTAGGGATATTGGGTTCGGGCTCTAAGTCGACATGTGCTAGGTCAACAGGTCAAAAGGTTGACATGAGTTTTTTTGGGGGGGTTGTGTCGTTTTCTTCATATAGTGACCGGGAACCCCAATTAGTGCACCGTGTCCCCTCGCATGGCACGCTTCGTTCCAATCGTAGTCCACGTGGATCGTTAAGTATGAAAAAGGAAAAAAAAAGGAAAAAATGTGAAAAACTCATGTCGACCTTTTGACCTGTCGACCTAGCACATGTTGACCTAGAAACCCTGTTGACTTTCCAACCCTGTCGACCTGGTGACTGTCGACCTATAGGGGTCGACCTAAACATTGTCGACCTAGACAGTGTTGATCTTCAGAACGGATCCCGCTCCAGGCAGCTTAGCAGCAGTGCTAGAAGGCACCCTGCAAGCCACATGCAGGTGCCATGGGGTATCGATGGTGCCATTCACAGGGCCATGCACCATGTGCAATGGCACCATAGTTATTAACTTAATTCTTACACTTAGGGTAAGATGTACTAAGTCTTGGAGAGAGATAAAGTACCATCCAATCAGCTCATAAGTGCCATGTAATAGGCTGTGTTTGAAATAAAGACAGGAGCTGATTGGCCGGTACTTTATCTCTCTCCACTTTATCTCTCTCCATGGCTTAGTACATCTTACCCTTGGTTTAAGACTTGTAATCATCATCAGTGCAGACTTGCAGCAGCCAGCAAATGTAATGCCTGAAAACAGGCGTATTTACGTCCAATGCTGCATAGACCGCAATTGTATCGACATGCCCTCACTTAGCTTTGCCCCTGTAGGAATGCCCCCTTACAGCCCAGTTACACCATCTCAGTTGCAAGTGCAGATGTTGCGCATACTTCTGTGCGCTCAGTTCTAGACTATGCGGAGTGTGATGGCATGTAAGATATGCTCTGCACATAGTAATAGGGCTGAAGTTACCATTTTACATGATCACCACCCATGTACTGTACTGATCTGTAGCCAATCACACACTAAAAGCATCTCATAATACTTTAATATTTACTTCAGATCAATTTTGAGTATATATGTTTATTAAATTATATACAACTGTATTAGTAATGTAAACCTTATAGTCCAAATATTTAGCAATAAACAGAAAAAGCATCTGCAAAATTCACAGGAAAACTCATTATGCTCTTTACCCTGAGTTCACTGTATTCATTGTCATTTTATACTTCTCACGACCCATAAGGCAGAGCTATAACTGCTGCCAGGGGCGAATGGCCAAGTGTGCTGAAATTGGTGCCAGGTGCTCCCGCGGCCTCACAATGTAGTGCCTAGTCTGCTGAAACACGTGCCAGGGGCTCCCCACAGCCTCACACTCTAGTGCCTAGTGTGCCGAAACTGGTGCAAGTGGCTTCCCGCAGCCTCACACTCTAGTGCCCAGTGTGCTGTAACTGGTGCCAGGGGCAAACCGCGGCCTCACACTCTAGTGCACAGTGTGCCGAAACTGGTGCCAGTGGCTTCCCGCGGCCTCACACTCTAGTGCCCAGTGTGCCGAAACTGGTGCCAGGGGCGACCCGCGTCCTCACAATCTAATGCCCAGTGTGCCGAAACATGTGCCAAGGGCTCCCTGCGGCTTCAAACTCTAGTGCCCAGTGTGCCGAAACTATTGCCAAGGGCTCCTCGCAGCCTCATACCCGGTGTGCCGAAACTGGTGCCAGGTGCTCTCCGCAGCCTCACAATCTAGTGCCCAGTGTGCTGAAACACATGCCAGGGGCTCCCCGCAGCCTCACACTCTAGTGCCCAGTGTGCTGAAACACGTGCCGGGGGATCGCCGGAGCCTCACACTCTAGTGCCCAGTGTGCCGAAACTGGTGCACGGGGCTCCCTGCGGCCTCACACTCTAGTGCCCAATGTGCCAAAAACTGGTGCACGGGGCTCCCTGTAGCCTCACACTCTAATGCTCAGTGTGCCGAAACAGGTGCCAGGAGCTTCCCCCGGCCTCACACTCTGCTGCCAGTGTGTCAAAATTGGTTCCAGGGGTGACCCACGGCCTCACACTCTAGTGCCCAGTGTGCATAAACTGGTGCCAAGGGCAACCTGCAGCCTCACACTAAAGTGCCCAGTGTGCCGAAACTGGTGCCAGGGGCTCCCTGCGGCCTCACACTCTAGTGCCCAGTGTGCCAAAACTATTGCCATGGGCTCCCCGTGGCCTCACATTCTAGTGACCAGTGTGACGAAACTTGTGCCAGGGGCGACCCGTGTTCTCACACTCTAGTGCCCAGTGTGCGAAACTGGTGCCAGGGGCGACACATGGCCTCGCACTCTAGTGCCTAGTGTGCCAAAACTGGTGCTCCCCATTCATATTGTGCCTCATTACAGTGCCCTGGTTCATATTATAGTACATTAAAATGCCCTCCAGTTCATTTTATACCCCACTATAATGAGCAGGTCCAGGGGCATACCTAGATATATTGCAGGCCCCAAGGAAAAAGTTTGAAAGGACCCCTACGTACCACCCAATGGCGAAAAATGTATATAACACATGTAACTTTGACTGGAAAGGTGGGCCCCATAGCAGCTGCACTACCTGTACCTATGGTAGCTACACCCTTGATTGGGAGACCCTCTCTAATCTATTCACTGGCATAGAGGGACGGGGGCATAGTCAGCAGCTCACAGAGCGCCCATAGTGCCAAAAACGGGAGCATGGCATGAGGCTAAGACCCTAATTTCAGACGCACTATTTACAGTACAAGATCAAGAAGTTGGGAGGAATGATATTTGATAATACTGTTGTGTTATATTTGTACATATTTGATCCATGTGCTTATTGAGCCATAAGAATTATAAAAAAAAAAACAATTAACAATGAAAAACAGTTGGTGAACATTTACAGACATATCGCATGTTTTGAACACCTTGACTTTGTGAACCGATTAGGTAATTTAATGCTGTTGTACTTTGCTCCTGGCAGTACAGTAGGTGTGCTCAGCTTCTCCAGTTTGCAAGTTTTGTCGGCTCTGCTCCAAACAGGTAATCTCTTTTCCTCTTGAAGCTTTGTCTATGTATTATCACACTTTGGGCTAGATTCTGAGTTGTGCACAATGGCCCTCATTCCGAGTTGTTCGCTCGCAAGCCGCTTTTAGCAGCATTGCACACGTTAAGCCGCCGCCTACTGGGAGTGAATCTTAGCTTAGCAGAATTGCGAACGAAAGATTCTCAAAATTGCGAATAGAAATTTCTTAGCAGTTTCTGAGTAGCTCGACACTTACTCTGCCACTGCGATCAGTTCAGTCAGTTTCGTTCCTGGTTTGACGTCACAAACACACCCAGCGTTCGCCCAGCCACTCCCGCGTTTTTCCCAGAAACGGCAGCGTTTTTTCACACACACCCATAAAACGGTCAGTTTCCGACCAGAAACACCCACTTCCTGTCAATCACACTCTGATTACCAGAACGAAGAAAATTCCTCGTAATGCCGTGAGTAAAATACCTAACTGTTGAGTAAAATAACTAAGCGCATGCGCTCTGCGAACATTGCGCATGCGCAGTAAGCGACTAATCACAAAATAGAGAAAATCTGCAACGAGCGAACAACTCGGAATGAGGGCCATTGTCAAAACCATGTTACACTGCAGGTGGGGCAAATTTAAAATGAGCAGAGATTTTGATTTGCGAATGGTGAGTCCAAAATCAAATCTAAATTGCTGTGTAAAAATAAAGATGCCCAGTATTTGTGGGCTACATGCAAAAGCAGCCAATATTTACCCTGCATGCAATAAAACCATAGAAAACATAAATTTGTTTGCACCCCTTGTATAGCAGCATGGTTTATCCAGGTGCGCAGTCATAAGGCCCTTTGTTAGCTGGTTGTCACAAGTTTTCTTCACACCCCTTAATATTTGTGCTGGTGACTAACATTACTGTATATCTGTTTAGCAATTATCAGCTTTGGTTATTAAATCCTCTTTCTAAAGTAAAAAATAATTTTTGTCTTTATGTTCCTTTTTTAAATGCCACAACACTGTAGATATTGCAGGTGGTTTGGCACATGTTTAAATGAAGACAAAACCTTAAAATTTGTTTCTGCTTTATAAGTAACAAGTAGTAATTAATATCAGTGACCACTAAACAGGCAAGTACAGTAGTACTCATACAGAAGTAGCTATGTTGGAGTTTCTGCCCTGAGGGGCTAATTCTACGTTGCAGGCAAAGTGGCTGTAGCTGCGATCAGCTATGGAAAACTGATTCACTGCCTCAGGGTTGGGTTCTAAATACCGGAGGTCGTGATGCCGGCAGTCAGAATATCGACTGCGGCATTCCGGCAGTGAGAATCAGTGGCCCCCTAACCTTGACTCCCCCTGCGTAGCCTAACTAACCTTCCATGTGGCGCCTGAACCTAACCCCCCCTTCCCACAGCCTATACCTAACCCTCCCTCCCCTGCAGCCTAACCCTAACCATCCCCGGGGTCACACCTCTCCTAACCACAGCCTAACCCTTACCTTCACCCGCGCAGCCTAAACCTAACCCCCCTTCCCCACAGCCTAACCTTAACCCTCCTCCTGCAGCCTCAACCTTACCCCCATATCCGCCTCCCCCGCAGCTCACCTCTCCGGCAGCCCCACAGACAATTGTTCAGAATCCCGGAGGTCGGGATCCCGGCGCCGGTGTTATGTACCTTGTTGGGATGCCGGGGCAGGCATTCTGAGATGTGTCAGGATTCCTGCGTCTGCATTTTGACTGCCAGATCCCGACCGCCGGTTTCCTGACCGGATCCCCTACCTAATGCTAATGTGAGATTCCATTCAACTAATACAGAGGTTTGTGCTTCTGCAAGTGTAACCCGTGCTACTCATTCATTTTACGCTGTAGCCACAATCGGCATGATTAATATCTGTACATGCACCAGCGCCATGCTATGTTCCCTTCCGCATACCCATGACACAGAGCTTTAGCTAAATGCCCATGACACTCCCACAAGTCAGGGTTGTTAAGTGTGATCTCAGTGTCACAGCACATTTAAAGCCTGGAAACGCCCTACTTCACAGAAAAACAGGTTCAGTCATGTTCCCTCCGACAGATGGACATATACAAAAATGTATTCATTCACTTCGTATGCTGTATGCAAAAAGTCCATGGTTGTGTCCGTGCCTGAGAGATCCATCTGACTCAGAATCAGTCTCTGAATGAGTGAAAGAGTGTGGTATTTTTCATTTTCAGGAATATTGGTCCTGCCCATACATTGTTTGCCTTCAGTTTGCGCAAGCGACTGATGTTCTAGTAAACTACCCACAATTCTTTCCTGAAGAGGAGAACAAAAGCAGTAATCTGTAAAACCATAAAATCCAGGTTTCCCTGTACGGAATCTGATGTCTGGAGAAGGCTCCTGCGTGCAGAATGATGACACTGGAGACGAATTCTTAAAAAAGGCATTAAAGATAGTGATGGAGGAGGGCGTGCAGAATGCCACAGATAGAAATCATAAGGTGAGAAAAGCATTCTTTTATAAACCACACAGATTATTCTATGGGTGGCTCACTGATAAATCATTGTTATTATCCTCGTTAAAATTACTAAGAAACAGTTGAATGACATATTACAATATTAAACATGTTCAAACATGAGCCAATCTAGTCAGTCAGCTTAAGCAAAGGATGTCTGGATCTATATGGTGATTGGTTGCCATGCATGAGTTTGGCCACATTGGTAAATCTTCTTACAGTCTATGGCCCTCATTCCGAGTTGATCGCTCGCTAGCTGCTTTTAGCAGCAGTGCACACACTAAGCCGCCGCCCTAAGAGTGTATCTTAGCTTAGCAGAAGTGCGAACGAAAGGTTAGCAGAACAGTGCTGTTATTTTTTCAAGCAGATTCAGAGTAGCTGCAGACCTACTCCTTCCTTGTGATCACCTCAGTCTGTTTAGTTCCTGCTTTGATGTCACAAACACGCCCTGCGTTCGGCCAGCCACTCCCCCGTTTCCCCAGGCACGCCTGCGTTTTTACCTGACACGCCAGCGTTTTTTTTAGCACCCTCCCGGAAAACGGCCAGTACCCACCCAGAAACACCCACTTCCTGTCAATCACTCAACGATCAGCAACGCGACTGAAAAGCGTCGCTAGACCTGGTGTGAAACTACACAGTTTTTTGTGAAAGTACGTCGCGCGTGCGCACTGCGGCCCGTACGCATGCGCAGAAGTGCAGATTTTTAGCCTGATCGCTGAGCTGCGAACAACGGCAGCTAGCGATCAACTCGGAATGAGGGCCAATGTTAGGTTTTGTTGAGCTCAAATTGTGGATTCCAGTGGCAGAAACAAGTGCTCGTTAGCAAGATGTGTTCTCCATATAAGACAATAGAATTCAGATGTCCATAGAAGCATTCAGAGGATCAAATGGTGAAAAGAGCAAGCAGTGTTGTCAACCAGAGCCAAAGAGGTTAAAAGACAGAAGTGTATTTCAGATCCAAAAAGTTTCAATGCCGTAAGCATAGTTATTCATAGCAAAAAGTGACAAAAGCCAGCATGGTAGTCATACAAAGCCAAAGGTCACAGCACAGGTGCATACCTCCCAACATGACCCTCTCCAGGACGGACACAATGCTCTGCTTCTGGACTTTTCTCTTAATGTATAATTGCTGGCACCTGTGTTGAACAGGTTAATGGATAAGAAAGGTGTTTCAGCACAGGTGATGGCAATCATACAGCAAGATGGAAGTCCAGGAGCAGAGCATTCTGTCCCTCCTGGAGAGGGTCATGTTGGGAGGTATGCAGGTGCATACCCTCCAACATGACCCGCCCCACTAGGTACAAAATGCTCTGTTTCTGGACTTCCCTCTTAATTTACTATTGCAATCACCTGTGAAGAAACAGCTTTCTTATCATGTAACTAGTTCAACACAGGTGATGGAAATCATAAATTAAGAGTGAAGTCCAGAAACAGAGCATTTTGTACCTAGCGGGGTAGGTCATGTTGGAGGGTCTGCAGGTAATAATCCAATACAGTCAGGAGCACAGGTTTAGAGATGTTTGCTCACAGAGATAAACTCAATAAACTGGCAATGATTGGCTTTCCAGCTCTCAGACATAAGACAAGTCCCAGGTTCTGGCAACTAATTACTAGCAGCAGGTCATTCCCTGATGGAGATCTACTCAGACAAAGAGGAAAAAGTGTGCATTGGTTTTTAACTGAGCCTGTTGCTCACTGTGTAGAGGTTACACTGCTGAAACGTACGGCTTGCAGCTTGAATACAGCTGCCCCAGACTCCTCTCTGGCATTGGCAGTGTCAGGTGGCATAAGAAACCCAGTGTCTGCAGCAGAAACTGCCCACATCATTACAGAAAAATATTGGCCCTTCAAATTACTTACATACTGTAGAGAGTGGTGGTAACGGTGTAGGGGGCACCTGGTAAAGGATTTTGGATACCTTTAGACAAGGACTGAACCATTAAGAGTAGTGACCGTACAAATGATCAGATAACATGAACTACAATTAGGTGATGACCACACACACATTATGCTATCCATAAATGGTTCTTAAATGCGTTTTCCATTATTTACAATAAATAACCAGTTGATTGGAATTTAATCTGGGTAGAGTAGATAGTCATTTGTGCTCTCACCCACAGCAGTGTATGGGCAACAAAACTTGCAAATTATTTGATAAAATCAGTCTGTATTTAATTGTGCTTACAAACATCTTATTTGTCAGCCATTAGCTGTTACTGTACTCTTGTCACACTCACATATTTAGTTAAGTGCAGGACTTGTTATGTTTACCAGTGCTCTAACTTTTGGATACATTCTAGGTCTGTGAATGGATGGAACCAGAACAGCTGCAGAGAGTTCTGGATTTAAATATACGTAGTCATGGGGAATCCCAGGACGTACTGTTGGGATACTGCAGAGACATCATCAGACTGAGCGTCAAAACAGGTCCCTTATGTACTTACTGTATGTTCTATGTTTCTGTAAGAGATTGTATGGTGTATTGGTAATGGTAACATATATGTCTGTCACATTTTTAGGACACCCACGCTTCTTCAACCAACTCTTTTCAGGGTTAGATCGTCATGCTCTGACTGGTAGGATCATAAGTGAAACCTTGAACACCAGCCAGTAAGTTCTTGCAAATTTCCTTCATGTGACAGTTCATTGATTGTATCACTAAATGGTCTTCTACTGTCGATGCAATGAAGAATAATGCACACTTGAAAAGATGAGGAGTCAGATAATATTCTATGCCTTAGACTTGACTCCAGCAGCATCTTCTAGTATCCACTGTACCAAAGTTTTCAGAGGTCAAGTTCAATTTTATTTGATTTGGTTTTATCTCATCATCCCATCCCAGTTTACTTTCACACTTATGGACATCTCAGATGTTTGCTTCAATGTGACTCAGCTCTTTCCAACGTTAAATGAGAAATTAAGTGCTGTTAAATAAATGCAAATATAAATGAAAGCATGCTTTATTCTAAAACTTTTCTCCATAGATTTGCATTTACAGGGTTATTCAGAGATGGACGCAGATCTTGCTTCCCACAGCGAGAGCTGCGTCAATCTAATTTCATGAAGGGGCAGCCCAGCACAGGGCAAGGCTGCCCAGCATGTGTGTGGCACCACACCGCGATGCATCCGCAATCTAATTGCGGATGCAAAGATTTAGGTCAACTGCTGCTAGTGCAGACTGGCTGCGCTGGTAGGCGATCCGCTGCAATTTTTTTATTGAAGCGGATGTGTGTGACATCACGCTGCCATCCAGAAAATGCTCCTGACATGCCCCACAATGCCACGTCAATGTCAGTCCTCCCCGACGACCACCGCTGTCAATATCCTTGTGGCTGAATCCTTCCAGGAGAGAGGTTGCTCACTGCGACCGGTGCGCTGGGTGCGCGTGCGCAGACCCCCTGAATGCAGCCACTGCATACAGACACGCAGCTGCATTTGGGTCTGAATTGACACCTTAGTAATGATGGGAGTCATGACCTTAACATGGAAGTCCACACAATGTACTTAATAAGATGATTGGCATCTCACTGTTATCACATTTTCTGCTGCTTTCTGGTGGGAAGATAAGCATGTATGTCAAGTGAGTTGTCCACCTTTGAATAACAACTATTAGTTAGGGACACCTTCCATACTACTCTTTAGTTTTGTTCTTGAGTTGTTGGGTATCTGCTCGACTGTAAACATGCAATACCAATGCTAACAGCAAAAATAGAAGAGCATGCTCATGTATCATGTTCAAAAGATGCATGCAGGGGCCACTGGAGGGTAGGAGCATTATTGAGCCCTCTCCAAATTTTGCCACGAACCTGGGCAAACAGTATTCCAACCCTAACAAAAAAGAAGGTTTTATATTGCTAAAAAAGTTGATTTATGGTAGACTTACCATGGATAAATCTCTTTCTAGGAGGTACATTGGTTCCACAGGGAAACATTGGGGTGTAGAGATAGATCTTGATCCAGACACCAACAGGCTAAGGCTTTCGACTGTCCCAAGATGCATTGGGGCCTCCACGATAACCCCGCCTCCAGGCACTGTGAGCTCAGTTTCGTTAACCAGTCCAATGCAGGGGCAGGTAAAAGAGAAGGTTGATGTTAGTCACATAGAACCACATTCTCACGACAGGAGCAGGGACTAGCGGTTAATGCCATACAAACCCATAGAAGCTAGGTACGTCAGGGAGGACGCCCAGTGGAACCAATGTACCTCGCAGAAAGAGATTTAACAATGGTAAGTCTACCATAAATCTTCTTTTCTGCAGTGGGATACATTGGTTTCCACAGGGAAACATCGGGGATGTCCTAAAGCAGTTCTTCAAGGGAGGGGACGCACCTTAGTGGGTATGAGAACCCGGCGTCTAAAGGAAGCATCCTGGGAGGCGGAAGTATCAAAGGCATAGAACCTAATGAACGTGTTCACTGAGCACCACGTAGCCGCCTTGCACAATTGTTCTGCGGATGTGCCACGGCGGGCCGCCCAAGAAAGTCCAACTGGCCGAGTAGAATGGGCTTTGATAGAAGCAGAAACTGGAAGTCCAGCCTGCGCATATGCTTGTGCAATCACCATTCTAATCCATCTGGCCAAGGTTTGCTTATTCGCAGGCCAGCCATGTTTGTGAAAACCAAAAAGTACAAAAAGGATATCTGACCTCCTGATAGAGGCAGTCCTCTCTACATAAATATGGAGAGCCCGTACCACATCCAAAGACTGCTCTTTGGAGGACAAATCAGAAGATATAAAGGCCAGAACCACAATCTCTTGGTAAAGGTGAAAAGATGACACCAACGTAGGCAAATAACCAGGGTGAGTTCTAAGAACTGCCTGGTCACAGTGAAAAATCAGAAAGGGTGGACGACAGGTCAAAGCGCCTAGGTCTGACACCCTCCTAGCAGAGGCATTAGCCAGTAGGAACAGGACCTTGGCCGTGAGCCAGTTAAGGTCCACTGACTCAAGAGGTTCAAATGGAGACTCGTGCAGGGCATTCAGGACAGCAGACAGATCCCATGGAGCCACAGGAGGGACATAGGGAGGCTGAATCCGTAACAAACCCTGAGTGAAAGTATGAACGTTAGGAATAGACGCAATTTTTCTTTGAAACCACACCGACAAGGCAGATATATGAACCTTGAGGGAGGCCAGATGAAGGCCTAAGTCGAGGCCTTGTTGCAGAAAAGCCAGAACTCTGGAAGTTCTGAATTTGTATGCATCATAATTCTTAGCAGCACACCAGGTGAAGTAAGAATTCCAGACTCTGTAATATATCCTTGCAGATGCCGGTTTTCAGGCCTTCAGCATAGTTTGGACAACCACCTCGGAGAATCCTTTGGCCCTAAGGAGTGATGCTTCAAGAGCCACGCCGTCTGGCCAGGTCCAGGTAGACACAAGGGCCCTGAACGAGGAGGTCTGGGCATTGAGGAAGTAAAAGAGGACGCCCTATTGATAGACCCTGCAGGTCCGAGAACCAATGCCGTCTGGGCCACACTGGAACGACTAGAAGTAGTATTGCTCCTTCTTGCTTGAACTTCCGTACTACCCTGGGCAGGAGTGACACTGGAGGGAACACGTAGGGCTGCTGAAAGTTCCATGGAATTGCCATTGCGTCCATGAACGCTGCTTGAGGATCCCTGGTTCTTGATCCGAAGACCGAAACTTGTGATTGTGTCGAGAGAGACGCCATCAGGTCTACATCTAGTAGGCCCCATTTGTCCACTAAGAGTTGAAAGACTTTTTGATGAAGACTCCACTCTCTGGCATGCACGTCCTGACGATAGAGGAAATCTGCTTCCCAGTTGAGGAGTCCCGGAATAAACACTGCCGATATTGCTGGCAGATGGCGTTCCGCCCAACAAAGGATTTTTGACACTTCCATCATTGCCATACGGCTTTGAGTGCCGCCTTGATGGTTTATGTATGCCACCGTGGTGGCATTGTCTGACCGTTCTTGAACAGGCCTGTTCTTTAACAGAGGCAGGGCGAGAGACAAAGCATTAAACACTGCCCGCAATTCCAGAATGTTTATCGGGAGGAGTGATTCCTCCTTGGTCCACTGATCCCCGGAAAGAGTGTTGCTCCAACACCGCACCCCAGCCCCTCTGACTGGCATGCTGCAACTGGGTAGACAAATTATCCACACAAGGTGGATTTACCATAGGGACAAGATGTGACTGTAATGGCACAGGAGGTCCCATAGGGGGCGAAAGGAGTGTCACAAGCGTATTGAGCATAGTTGAGAACGCCACCCACGGTGGTTCCTGATTGGTTACAGGAGCCGCGGACTGACTGGGAGATGTATGGCACATAGGCCCTCATTCCGAGCTGTTCGCTCGCTGCTAATTTTAGCAGAATTGCTAATAGGCTAAAATCCGGCAGTTCTGCGCATGCGCATGCACAGCAGGACGCACGTGCTAAGCAAATTTACACAAAACTATGCTATTTTACTCTCAGGCGAACAAAGCTTTTCAATCGCTCTGCTGATTGACAGGAAGTGGGTGTTTCTGGGCGGAAACTGTCCGTTTTCAGGGAGTGTGCTAAAAAACGCAGGCATGCCAGGTAAAAATGCAGGAGTGGCTGGAGAAACGGAGGAGTGGCTGGTCGGACGCTGGGCGTGTTTGTCACGCCAAACCAGGAACTAAACGGACTGAGGTGATCGCAATCTAGGAGTAGGTCTGGAGCTACTCAGAAACTGCAAGGAAATTGCAAGGAAACTGAAAGGAAATTGCTAATCTTTCGTTAGCAATTGGTAATCTTTCGTTTGCAATTCTGTTATGCTAAGATACACTCCTAGAGGGCGGTGGCTTTGTGTTTGCATTTCTGCTAAAAGTAGCTAGCGAACGAACAACTCGGAATGAGGGCCATAGTACAGAGACCGTCATACAAAACTTCCCCCTCAGGCAAATCTTTGGCGCATGCGCTGCAGGATGCAGGAGCGTCCTCGTATTTCCCGCCTTTTGTGTTAGACATTATTAGTGAATGCAACTGCAGAGCGTATTAGTACGATACAGCCAGACAGAGTACAATACCTGCGAATAAATCCCCTAGTATGTGACAACGGACACAGTACACAACACCAGCGAATAAGTCCAGTATGATGCGACTGAGTGCCCAGCACACAACACTAGCGAATAAATCCGGTATTAGGTGACTGAGTACACTTTAATCGGTAAATACTGTGAAGCACTATATATGGACCCTGATGCACCAGGTCCCTTAGTGATAGATATAGCTGGGATACACTGAAAGTGAAATCCATACAGCAGATCAGTCACACACAGTCACAGTGACAATGCAGATAATTTTCTCTTACGTCCTAGAGGATGCTGGGGACTCCGTAAGGACCATGGGGTATAGACGGGCTCCGCAGGAGATAGGGCACCTAAAAAGAACTTTGACTATGGGTGTGCACTGGCTCCTCCCTCTATGCCCCTCCTCCAGACCTCAGTTAGATCTTGTGCCCAGAGGAGAATGGGTGCACTGCAGAGAGCTCTCCAGAGTTTTCTGTGGAAAAATAATTTTGTTAGGTTTTTTATTTTTAGGGAGTCCTGTTGGCAACAGGCTCCCTGCATCGTGGGACCGAGGAGAGAGAAGCAGAGCTGGCTTGTAAAGTTGGGCACTGTTTCTAGGCTACTGGACACCATTAGCTCCAGAGGGAGTCGGAACACAGGTCTCACCTGGGGTTCGTCCCGGAGCCGCGCCGCCGTCCTCCTTACAGATGCCGAAGATAGAAGCCGGGTGAGTATTGAGGAAAAGACTTCAGGCGGCAGAAGACATCAGATCTTCATGAGGTAAGCGCGCAGCGGTAAGCTGCGCGCCATTGCTCCCAGTCACACACACACAAGCAGGCACTGAAGGGTGCAGGGCGCAGGGGGGGGGGGGGCGCCCTGGGCAGCAATAAACCTCAATTTGGCCATAAATATGATGGATTAGGCTGTGAGACAGTAAATCCGCGGACCCCCGCCATTTTATTAGTATATGATGATGGGACCGAAGCCCGCCGTCGGGTGGGCGGGGCTTGATCCTCAGCACTAACCAGCGCCATTTTCTCCACAGAGGCTGCATGAGAAAACGCTGGCTCCCTGTTCTCTCCCCTGCTGAGCTTCACAGGTTGGAAAAAGGAGGAGGGGGCACTTTGGCGACGCAGTGAGTGGAGATTACAATTATAAACATATAACAGCGCTATCTGGTCATATATTCCAGTGTTTTTAAGCGCTGGGTGTGTGCTGGCATACTCTATCTCTCTGTCTCTCCTAAGGGCCTGGTTGGGGTTTTGTCCCCTTATAGGTAACTCCCTGTGTGTGGGGGGTGTCGGTACGTGTGTGTCGACATGCCTGAGGCGGAAGGCTTCTCCAAGGAGGAGGTGGAGCAAATGAGTGGTGTGTCCCCGTCGGTTGTGCCGACTCCAGATTTGATGGACATGTGGCATACGTTGCATGCAAGTGTGACATCTTTACATAAAAGGCTTGATAAGGCTGGTTTAGGGGGGACATCAAGCGGTCAATCCTCAGATTGGACCGACTCACAGGGCCCGTCGGGGTCTCAAAAGCGTCCCTTAACACAAGACACTACTACCGACACGGATTCTGATTCCAGTGTCGACTATGACGTAGTAAATACAAACAAGGTAAAAAAAGGGGATCAGTTTCTCTGGGTGCACTCTTTTCCCAGGACCAATAAAGATTTTTGATATCAGATTTGTGTCTTTATACTTTTATTTTTTATATATATATATATATATATATATATTTACTTGATTTGTAATACCTACCAATACCCATATGGAATAACTCAACTTTATTAATGTCCCATATGAAGTATTATGACCCTAAATTGGGCCGTAAAAAAGTGAAATATAAAAACAATAAAGAATAGTAGACGTGAATCAGAAAAATGGACAAATAAAGAAAAAGAGAACATTTATTTGTCCTGGTGTCAAATAATAAAGAAGATTAAAATCAAAGCCGTGTGCCGCCTGTCATTGATTAGTATTCTATATATACATAGTATTCCACTGTTGTATTCCTAAGAAGAAAAAAGTTAGTATATATATATATATATATATATCTCTGTACATGTATTCTTTATTTTTGTAATAATACTCCCTTATTGGTAATAGGATTCTTCCTATATCTGTATCAACCTTATTGTGTTATTGTAAACAATAATTGCTCTAGATTGTCTATGAGCCTTTTATTGTTAGATAGGGACAAGCTTTCCCAACATAGATATTAATTCTGTGCTTTCATCCTGCTAGACATCATGGTTACTTTTAAATGTTGCACCTGGTGCCAGAGTGTTATCTCGATACAAATGTTGCTAAATCTAGGCAAGATCTCTTGCTATGTTGTAACCATATTGTGTTATCAATAGAGACCTGCAGTATCTCTTTCCAAATGGAGTGTAATTATAGGTGATTTCTTATTGTAGGCAGGAGACACATTTGGGATATTACTTACATCAAAATATTCCTACATATATGCACAGTATATGCATGTGAGATTTATTAATTATATTATATAGCCTTTTGAGCTAATAGCATTACACATTATTCATATACACACCATTTAAAGAGGGATCAATTCATAATCTCCTACTTCAGTTATTGTGTGTTCGTGTGCTATATAGCCCCAATGGAAGGTGATCCATCTGTATTTAGCTAATGTTCTGTATTGACAGTAATCGTACTTGCTATTTTTGTAGTGTAATACACAAATATCTAATGTCCTATAGCTATATATACAGTGGATAAATTCCTATTCTCTTTTATCAGATGCCACAGGCATATATGGAGAATCAAGGCTATCTATGTTATATACTGTCACATGACATCACACTGCACTATGCTGGCTGATGTCCCTATATACCTAAGTGTGTAGATAAGTATCTGCTTCTTGGTACTGACGTAATTAACATGCAGTGTCCTGTGGCTGTATAGACAGTGGGTAAATTACTGTTTTCTTTGATCGAATGCCGCAGGCATATATAAAGAGCCGAGGCTATCTGTGTTAGATGTTATCACATGTCACCACACTATACTGCACTCTCTGCTATTCTAAATAATTAAGGGTATCTTGCACAAACACAACAATAAGGTGGGTAGGTGATACATTGGAATATAGTGCTAACTAATAACATTCATAATTCCTAGCGGCGCACGGCTAGTCCCTATGCGCATTTCACTCTATGTTAGAGCTTCGTCAGGGCTCTAGTCTAACATAGAGTGAAATGCGCATAGGGACTAGCCGTGCGCCGCTAGGAATTATGAATGTTATTAGTTAGCACTATATTCCAATGTATCACCTACCCACCTTATTGTTGTGTTTGTGCAAGATACCCTTAATTATTTAGAATAGCAGAGAGTGCAGTATAGTGTGGTGACATGTGATAACATCTAACACAGATAGCCTCGGCTCTTTATATATGCCTGCGGCATTCGATCAAAGAAAACAGTAATTTACCCACTGTCTATACAGCCACAGGACACTGCATGTTAATTACGTCAGTACCAAGAAGCAGATACTTATCTACACACTTAGGTATATAGGGACATCAGCCAGCATAGTGCAGTGTGATGTCATGTGACAGTATATAACATAGATAGCCTTGATTCTCCATATATGCCTGTGGCATCTGATAAAAGAGAATAGGAATTTATCCACTGTATATATAGCTATAGGACATTAGATATTTGTGTATTACACTACAAAAATAGCAAGTACGATTACTGTCAATACAGAACATTAGCTAAATACAGATGGATCACCTTCCATTGGGGCTATATAGCACACGAACACACAATAACTGAAGTAGGAGATTATGAATTGATCCCTCTTTAAATGGTGTGTATATGAATAATGTGTAATGCTATTAGCTCAAAAGGCTATATAATATAATTAATAAATCTCACATGCATATACTGTGCATATATGTAGGAATATTTTGATGTAAGTAATATCCCAAATGTGTCTCCTGCCTACAATAAGAAATCACCTATAATTACACTCCATTTGGAAAGAGATACTGCATGTCTCTATTGATAACACAATATAGTTACAACATAGCAAGAGATCTTGCCTAGATTTAGCAACATTTGTATCGAGATAACACTCTGGCACCAGGTGCAACATTTAAAAGTAACCATGATGTCTAGCAGGATGAAAGCACAGAATTAATATCTATGTTGGGAAAGCTTGTCCCTATCTAACAATAAAAGGCTCATAGACAATCTAGAGCAATTATTGTTTACAATAACACAATAAGGTTGATACAGATATAGGAAGAATCCTATTACCAATAAGGGAGTATTATTACAAAAATAAAGAATACATGTACAGAGATATATATATATATATATATATATATATATATATATATACTAACTTTTTTCTTCTTAGGAATACAACAGTGGAATACTATGTATATATAGAATACTAATCAATGACAGGCGGCACACGGCTTTGATTTTAATCTTCTTTATTATTTGACACCAGGACAAATAAATGTTCTCTTTTTCTTTATTTGTCCATTTTTCTGATTCACGTCTACTATTCTTTATTGTTTTTATATTTCACTTTTTTACGGCCCAATTTAATTTAATTTAAATCAAGTATTAATATATACATATATATATATAATAAAAGTATAAAGACACAAATCTGATATCAAAAATCTTTATTGGTCCTGGGAAAAGAGTGCACCCAGAGAAACTGATCCCCTTTTTTTTTACCTTGTTTGTATGTACTTTAGGATTAGTGGGTAGCACCAGTCTGTAATCATGTATCTGTAATATTTATAGTTACTGTGAGACTATTTCCCTGTGACCACCATCTATTATTAAAATCAATCTGGTGCGGGATTTCTTTGTTTCTTAAGACGAAGTAAAATTGCACCCTAGGGTGACTAAAACTATTCAGTGTATGATTGTGGCAATAAGGGATGTGTTGCATATTGTGGATGAACCCTCTGTCCCCGACACAAGGGTACACATGTTTAAGGAAAAGAAACAGATTATTAATTTTCCCACATCTCATGAATTAAATTAGTTCTTTGGAAAAGCTTGGGAGACTCCGGATAAAAGACCGCAGATCCCCAAAAGAATTTTTATGGCATACCCTTTCCCTAAGCAGGACAGGGAGATTTGGGAATTACCCCCCACTGTGGACAAGGCCCTGACGCGCTTGTCCAAGAAAGTGGCGCTACCGTCTCCTGACACAGCGGCCCTTAAGGACCCTGCAGATCGCAGGCAAGAAACTACCTTAAAGGGTATTTATTCTCATACGGGTGCTGTGCTAAGACCGACGATTGCGTCGGCATGGGTGTGTAGCGCAATTGCAGCTTGGACAGATGAGCTGACAGATCAATTTGATACTATGGATAAGGATACTATATTCCTAACTCTAGCACATATAAAAGACGCAGTCTTGTTTATGAGGGATGCTCAAAGGGACATTGGATTGCTAGCTTCTAGGGCCAATGCCATGTCTATCTCCGCGAGAAGATCCTTATGGACTCGCCAATGGACGGGTGATGCGGATTCCAAAAAACATATGGAAGTACTACCCTATAAGGGTGATGTATTGTTTGGGGATGGGCTGACGGACCTGGTTTCCACATCTACAGCAGGTAAATCAAATTTTTTACCATATATTCCCCAACAGCAAAAGAAAGCAACACCTTATCAGATGCAGTCCTTTCGGTCGCACAAGTCCAAAAGAGGTCGGGGATCCTCTTTCCTCGCCAGAGGTAAGGGCAGAGGCAAGAGAGCACCTGCTTCGGCAGGTGCCCAGGAACAAAAGTCCTCCCCGGCTGCTCCAAAACCCACAGCATGACGCTGGGGCTCCCCTGAGGGAGTCCGCACCGGTGGGGGCACGTCTTCGACTTTTCAGTCAGGCCTGGGTCAGATCGGACCTGAATCCCTGGGTGTTGGAAATAGTTTCACAGGGTTACAAACTGGAATTCGAGGAGGTGCCCCCGCACCGATTTTTCAAGTCGGCCCTACCAGCTTCCACATCGGAAAAGGGATGTAGTGTTAGCTGCAATTCAAACGCTGTGTATACAGCAAGTAATAATCAAGGTTCCCCTGCACCAGCAGGGAAGAGGTTACTACTCAACCCTATTTGTGGTCCCGAAACCGGACGGTTCGGTCAGACCGATTTTGAATCTGAAATCCCTAAACCTGTACATAAAAAGATTCAAATTCAAAGGCACCAACTCACAGTGCCTGGAGGCGGGGTTATAGAGGAGGCCCCAATGCATCCTGGGATAGTCTAAAGCTTTAGCCTTTTGGTGCCTGGATCAAGATCCATCTCTACACCCCGATGTTTCCCTGTGGAAACCAATGTACCCCGCTGCAGAAATGGATCTTGTTATTATTTATTTATTACAGTCACATGTATGCATCCTACAGATACACCTATGAGGTTGCTCCTGTCTTTGTCCTGATGGAAGATGAAATACTTAGAACGATGAGAAGTTTCATAGGATGGAAAACAGGAGATGGGATATTTTGCCCAGGTATCTTGGACACACTGATATTTGTGCTGTACCTCAATTGTTGCACCTACTTTAAATAACATACATGAGCTTCTTGACTTCAGTGGACACCTAAACTCTTCTTTTTACAGGAGGCTCCATCTCTAACATGTACGCCATGAATGTGGCTCGCTTTAAACATTTTCCACACTGCAAAGAGAAGGGTCTGCATGCACTGCCCAGGCTGACAGTATTTACTTCACAAGAGGTAAGATAACAATAGTGTTACCTTGCTTGGCTTTACTGTCCTTATTTAACGGATTATGTCCAGAATCTCAATATTTCAGTGTAAGTCTCACTGGAATCCTTATACGGCTGTGGAGAACAAATATTGGCTTTGGAGCCTAACTATTAAATTTGTGTCTGACGTGTATTCCCAAACTGAAAGACTTTTCATACAGTAGAGGACCGTTCTTGTCCTATAACTGGATGTGTGTTTCTGTGATACATTATGAGGGTTGGTCTAAATGGTTAAGGTACAAACTCAAAATTTGACAAAAATGGACTGGTAACTGGAAGGCCTCCCAGTTTGTACCCTTTGGAGCTTAAAGAGAGGAGCAGTCTATCTTCTTCCGAAATAAAAAATATCCAAATGGAAACTGTCACACACTAGAAAACGATGCTGGGTGTCACTTACCAAATCCGAAAGGCTTTCTCGTTCCTGTAGTCACAGACTCTGTTCTCAATGGAGTCCCTCTTCCGTCATGGTGTCCTCTCGTGGAATCACTGGCTCTACACTTTGGCCGATGTCTTCTTTTGGCAGATGGGCTCTCTCTGATGCCAACCCATGTAACTGCAGCTACCTTTTGAAATCACAATCGGCTCTATCTGTGATGTTGGATTGTACACCCAATACTAATTATCTATACTATATAAACCTGGTCTGGTCTCCTCATTGACAGAACTTTGTCTTTTCTGCTTGCGGTCAGACCCTTATTTGCTCCCTGGGAACTCTCAGTTCCATTATTGTCTCAAACTTCTGCTATCTTTAATACCTCCAGTACTTTGTGCGTCAAACCAATCGGCTATAATAACTGCCATTCAGCTGTAATACCTCCAGGGCCTTGTGCCACATCCCAGTCAGCTACAGTTTGAGTCTCCCATATCCACAATTCTGATATACTGAATAATCCAAAATATGGAATTTTATTTAACGCGATTGAGAGAGTGACACCTTTGCTTTCTGATAGTTCAATGTAGGGAAACTTTGTTTAATGCACAAAATTATTTAAAAATATTGTAGAAAATTAAGTTTAGGCTATGTGTATTAGGCGTATATGAAACATAAATGCATTCTGTGTTGAGACATGGATCCCATCCCCAAGATCTCATTGTGGTATGCAAATATTCCAAATTACATAGAAATCTGATATCCAAACTATGGGGGTCATTCCGAGATGATCATAGCTGTGCTAAATTAGCTGTGCCCCCCTCCGCCCGGCGACCGCCTCTGCCTGTCAGACCGGATCGCACCTCTGCGATAAACTGCAGCATGCAATCGGGTCAGAATGACCCCCAATGTCTGTTCCCAAGCATTTTAGATATAGGAGACTCAACATATATTATACCTTCAGTCCTCTAGTGCCTTGTATATCCATGATTGTGCTGCCTCTTCCTTTCTGTTTATCTATCCTGCCAGGAACATCTGGTGCTTACTCAGCTAAACCCATATACCATTGTGGGGTTTCCTGGTGAAAACTTGCACCTTGTTAGAGTCTGTGCCCTAGGTACAGTATAAGCAGTGCCAAACCAATTTTAACTAGAGATGAGCGGTTCAGATTCAACAGAATCCGAACCGCTCCAAACATTGGGATCTGAGTCCTACCTGAGCCGCGGATTGGGTGTTCCCGCCAGACTGGGATTCCCATTCGAGGCCGAAAGTCATTTTTCCTGCATCGGATTCTCGCAGGACTTAGATTCTATATAAGACGCCACAGCCAGGACTCGGCGCCATTTCACTGGAACGCACACTGCTGTTTGCTGCATTATACTCTGCTGTAGTGGCTGTACTCTGTAGTGGCCTGTGGCTGTGTATGAGTGACTGTGTATAGGTGGCATGCTGCATGCTGCTGTGTGCTGTGCAATACTCTGCTATACTGGCTGTGCTGTGTTCAGACTCCAGAGTCTCACAAGTGGCTGTGCTGTATAGTGACTGTGTATAGGGGGCATGCTGCACACTGCTGTGTGCTGCACAGTACTCTGCTATACTGGCTGTGCTGTGTCTAGACTCACAAGTGACTGCGCTGTATAGTTACTGTGTATAGGGGGCACGCTTCTGTATGCTGCGCTAGACTCTGCTGTAAATTGAACTGTTTATTGCGCTTTGTTCATGTGCATCTATAAGCACAGTGATCCACACAGTTTGAACCAAGCTGCAAGTTTGAAAATAGAAAAATAATGTATATTTAATATATCTATTGTTTTTGTACTGGTTGGTTGGTGTGCTTATAAGCCCTCTGATCCATGCAGTTGGAAACGAACTGCAGGTTTATAAATAGAAAAATAAAATATATATAATTGTTATATCTATTGTTTTTGTACTGGTTGATTGGTGTGCTTATAAGCCCTGTGATCCATGCAGTAATCTGCGAAATGGATAACTATCAGTTTAGAAAAGAGCAATCAAATTCTAGTGCAGCATCTGCTGTCACCAGTCATGATGACAATGCTAGTCCAGCAACATCATGTGCTAAAGCCAATGCTCAAGGGCATAGTGGCTTTAAGTCAGGGCTTCTAAAATAAAAAACCCAGTATACAGTGTTAAAGAAAAGACATCTCTTGTAAAGGGAAGATTTGGTGCAGAAAAACATAAAATTGCCAACATGCCATTCACCACATGCAGTGGCAAGGAAAGGTAGAGGCCTTGGCCTTTATTTCTGAGTGGTGGCTCTGCAGCTGTCAGTGAGGCATCTTCTTCTTCCTCTCATGACAATGCAAGACCTTTTCACTCAGAGTCTAGAAGAGGTGTAAATAAACTGAACTCTTTACCCAAATTCTGACATTTGTCAAGCCATCTGTAGACCTTGTAGAATCATAGTAAGTAGAGGTAGGGACGTTAAACATCTAGGAACCTCCACCCTGTTATGTCATTTGCAGAAGGTTAATGACAAGTTATTGATAACATCAAAGGCTTGTGCTAAAAAAAATAACAACAAACAGTCCAGCATCAGCTAGCTCCCTTCTCTCAACTAGATCCCAGCACCTGCAATATCCACCGCCAACACCTTCATCCTCAATATCCTCAGTAATCATCAGAGGTAGTCCTGCATTCAGTTTGTTGATGCTAAGTGACTCCTCCCCATTCTAGGATTCCTCAGAAGAATCCTTGAGCGCTAGGCCTGCTGCTGCAGCTGGGGGTGGTTCTTCATCCCAGAAGGGGCCAAGAAGACTTCTAGTAATATTGAAAAAAATCAATGGACTGTGAAACAATCATTTGCAAGGGGAAGCAAGTATGACAGCTCTCACCCAGTCGCACAGCAGATCACTGACGCCATCATGGCTATGCTAGTATTAGATCTGTGCCCAATATCCGCCATTAATGCAGGGGGTTTTACGAAAGATTACATGACTGTGACAGCCCACTGGGTGGGTGAATTGCCTTCAGCAGCAGCAGAAGCAGAATTTAACAAACAACGCCAGCTCATTCAGAGGCAGGTTACTCTGTGTATCACCAGATTCGATAGGAGGCATACCGCTGACAACCTCTTGGAAAAACTAAGGAATGTCATAGAAACATGGCTTACACCACTTGGACTCTCATTAGGACTTGTGATATCTGATAACACTACAAATATTGTGAGAGAATTACAGCTGGGTGAATTCCAACACATCCCCTGTTATGCTCACACAATCAACTTAGTGGTACAGGGCTTTTTAAAAAATTACAGGGGCATGCAGAAGATGCTGTCTGTAACCCAAAAAGTTTCGGGACATTTTCAGCATTCAGCAACAGCATCCAGGAGATTGCAGCACTTACAAGAGCAGTTTAATTTGCCCTGCCATCAACTAAAGCAAGAGGTGGCAACAAAGTGGAACTCCACCCTTTATATGCTTCAGCGGATGGAGGAACAGCAAAAAGCCATCCATATACAACAAGCCATGACATTGGGAGAGAAGGGGAATGTACCTTAGCCCAGCACAGTGGAGAGTACTTTCTGCCTTGTGCAATGTGCTCAAACCCTTTGAAGTAGCCACCTGTGAAGTTAGTGCTGACACTGCTAGCTTGAGTAAGGTGATTCCCCTAATTAGGCTTTTGGAAAATCAGCTGCAGAAATTGAAGGAGGAGATTAAACAAAAGCAAATCTGCAAAGTATGCTGGACTTGTAGATCAAGTCCTTTATTCGCTTTGCAAGGATTCACAGGTTGCCTGTATCTTGAAATCTGATCACTACATTTTAGTAACCGTGCTTGATCCTAAGTTTTTCATATTCTGCGACTGTCTTTCTTTCCAGTTGATCCAGATCTTAAGAGATGGAGAAAATTCCTGGTGAGCAAGTTGGCAGCTCAAGTGACACATGGCACTACGACGTCTCCTCATTCAGTTTCTTCAGATTAATTTCCCAATATTAGTGACACCTCTACCGTAACTCCATCTGATACAGTCACCATCCAGAGAATGGTGGAGGATTATTTTCATGACACCATACAAATAGACATGTCACAGAGTCCCTTCAAGTACTGGAAGGAAAAATAGGCAATTTGGAGGCCCTTGTACTAACTGGCATTGCGTTACTTAAGCTGCTCACCCTCCAGTGTGTACTCAGAGAGAGTTTTCAGGACAGCCGGGAACCTTGTCAGTGAACAGCGTAAGAGGCTTCTTACTCCAAATGTGGAAAAGATTATGTTCATCAAAATGAACTGGAAAGTCCATGAGGAAGGCCTTTCCCGGCAATTATGTCAAAGTACAGAGACTTCTGTAATTGTGTATTCCAGCGGGGATGAATTAATATTGTGTGAGGAGGATGTACACACTGATGAGGGTGAGGCTAGCAATGACGATGACATCTTGGCACTGTAGAGCTGTTGCCATAAGCCGATTGATAGCTTGTTTTGTGGGGTCGCAAACAAACCAAGCACTTCAGCCACAAAAGTGTCAGTCCCTGTCACTGAAGTGCTTTATTTGTTACAGTGTGCATGTCCTTTAAAATATCCAATATAAGGTTGGGTGGGAGGGCCAAAGGACAATTCCATCTTGCACCACCTTTCATTTCTGCCACTGCTGTGTGGCAAAGTTTTATAGATGTGCTGTAAATTGCTAAGTGTTTGTGCCGCTGCTATGTCACTTAGTAATAATAATTAATAATAATAATTTTATTTATATAGCGCTCTTTCTCCAATAGGACTCAAGGCGCTTAACAGATACATAGCATAATATAGTACAGAAAATAATTAAGTACATTTTCATAAAATACAGAAGAATGAAGATACTAAAAGGGACATTATGGAAATGCTTGAGTAAACAGAAAAGTCTTGAGTCTACTTTTGAAAGATTCTATAGTTGGGGCCTCTCGCACTGTGCGGGGAAGTGAGTTCCATAGAGTCGGAGCCGCATGACTAAAAGCTCGACTCCCAGATGAATTACGGTAGATTCTAGGTACTGCTAAAAGTCCTTCATCTACAGATCGCAGTAATCGAGTGGGGCAGTATGGGGTCAGGAGCTGCTTCAGGTACCTTGGGCCCTGGTCATGTAATGCTTTGAAACTCAGTAAGCCAATCTTGAAGATGATTCGCCATCTTACAGGCAGCCAGTGAAGGGAGTAGAGGATGGGTGTAATGTGGCTAGAACGGGGCTGGTTGGTTAATAGCCTGGCAGCTGTGTTTTGCACCAGCTGTAAGCGTTGCAATTCTTTTGCTGGTAGACCAAGGTAGAGGGCATTACAGTAGTCTAAACGAGATGATACAAATGCATGTATGACTTTTGGCATATCATCTGAGGGAATTAAGTGCTTGATTCTGGCTATGTTCCTCAGGTGAAAGAATGAGGATTTGATTGTGGCTGATATCTGATGTTTAAGTGTCAAGCCACCATCCAGGACAACGCCAAGATTCCGCACACGATCACTGGTCTGTAATTCTGAATCCCCGTGTGTAAGTCTAGTTGGTTGGCTATGCTGCAGTCTTGTCCCTTGATGTTGCGGTCGTATCATAAGGACCTCTGTTTTATCCGTGTTCAGTCGCAGCCAACTGGCGCTCATCCACTCCTGTAGTTCAGCTACACAGCCATTTAGGGTTGCTATTGGGTTATCAGTGCCCGGAGCAAAGGACAAGTACAGTTGTGTATCATCTGCATAGCAGTGGTAGACCATGCTATGACGCCTGATTATTTCGCCCAATGGGAGCATGTATACTGCAAAAAGCATGGGGGATAGTATAGAACCTTGTGGGACACCACATGGCAATGGCACTGGTGGTGATGAGTATAATCCAGATGATACTCTCTGTGACCTGCCTGTGAGAAATGATTTGAACCAGTTTAGGGCTGTGCCATCCAGACCACAGAAATGTATCAGTCGCTCAATCAGAAGCTCATGGTCCACGGTATCAAATGCTGCTGAGAGATCCAGAAGGATTAATATTGAACAGTCACCTCTGTCTTTTGCCATCAGAAGATCATTTAACACACACACCAGGGCTGTTTCAGTGCTATGTCTTCTCCTGAATCCTGATTGAAATGGATCATAAATATCATGGGTTGTCAGGCGGGTTTCCAGTTGATTTGCAACAACTTTCTCAATAACCTTTCCTAGGAAAGGAAGGTTTGATACCGGTCTGTAGTTGGTCATGCAGTCGGGATCTAAATTAGGTTTTTTAAGAAGCGGTCTAACAATTGCTTCCTTTAGGGGTCCAGGAAAAATGCCTCTCTGCAAAGAGCATTGAACAATTTTTGTAAAGACAGGACCAATTATATCCATACAACCTATTAGAAGCTTGGTTGAGGCTGGGTCCAGATCACAGGTGGTGGGACGCAAAATCCGAGCAATTTCAGCAGTGTCCTTTACATCCACTGGGTCAAAGCTGATCCATGAAGGCAGGTAGCTTATATTGGCAGGCTTTGTAGTTTGGCACTCCTTTGATGGCACTGTGGAGATTCCAGCCCGGATGGTGGATATTTTATCTGCAAAGAAGTTTGCAAACTCGTTGCATCTTGCCTGGGAGAGGGTCTCATCAGTCTGCAGGCATGCTGGCTTGCAAAGCATCTCCACTGTGCGGAAAAGTTGAGCTGGCCTATTGTTTGCTGCTCACTGCAGTCTTTGCCCAATGATTGTGAAAACAATATTGGGAACTGTGAGGTGGTCAAAACTGGAAATGACTGGAAATTAATGTTATTGAGGTTAATAATAGTCAAGAGACAAAAAAATGCCCAAATTATGTGGTTTTAGCTGTTTTGGTAAATTTTTGAAAACATTCCAAATCCAAAAGGCAGTCACAGCGGTTTGGCAAATCTAAATCCAAAGCTGGACAACAATACAGAGCCAAATATAAAAAAAAATGGTCTGGCGCACATCTCTAGTTCTAACCATACCAAATCCATCTACTACTAATGTCTTCCTAATGCAAAATATGGTCCTCTATACAAAATTACATGAAACTGATACATTTGAAGGAAAGACTTAGCTCAATGGAAGGCGAACAATGCAGTAGACTGGATAAGCCACTGCCATTGTCTAGTAAGCAGCAATAACAAATACTGAGCTGTGTTTACTAAATATCTATCAATAGTTTTTATTGAGCATTCTCCAAATAGGAACATAAAAGGGGATTACAGAAAGGGGAGAGGGGTTAATGAGAATTAGTAATAAAATATCATTTGAAATATCGGACACAGAACAAACACACGCACACACACACACATACATACATATACATATATATACATATACAGATAAAGAAAAATATAAATATAACACATCATATTGAGTTTCTCATAGGAGGCAATTGGACATTTTTTGGACTTTAATGTAATAGTATAGGAGGAGAATCACAAATCAAATCGAAACCTACACCATCCGTAGCAAACTCATGCCGTATAAACCATTTCATGAGTGGAGAAGAGGTAGAAGTAGAGTAAGGGAAACCCAAAAGGGCTGATTCTGACAAGCACTGGAGATATTGGACACAGTGGAGCAATTTCTTTCTTCTACAAATCCCTTCTATTATTTGTAACATTCCTCAAAAAGAAAAAAAGAGAATAGACCACGTATATAAAAAGAAGTTTGGGGTTTTTTCAAGTTACTACTGTACTGCATGCTGGGTAATGTTGTCATTAGCTGACTTTATTTGCAAACTATAATGATGGCATTATCTTCTAGTGTATTGGAAACTTTTTAGGTCTATGAATAGATGGAACCAGAACAGCTGGATTATTTTGCTTTGAACAATAAGCTGTCTATGTTGCAAGAAAATTGACTGTTATAGAATACATTTTGGAACATGGTGATATTTATTTGAAGAGTACGGCATGTTCTGATTACTCAGCCATCATGCTGCTAATATTATTATTTTTTTCTGTCCTGATTGCAATTAAAGATATAAAAACATTTTTGGCTGTAAGATGGACGAGCTGCATCTGTTGCTACTTAGCAATCTGGATCTTGACAGCCTCCTAGAGGTCCTTTTATTAATTTCATCTTCTGCTAATTGTTTTATTTTAAAATGTACCCATGATTTACACTTTATATGCAGCCAGTTTATGGTTTATCTAACCTCCATCTTATATGACACTAGGAGCTAGTGACACACTGAGGCACAAAAGTGCTTCTTGTCTCATACCCCTTTTCCACTAAAATGCAAGGTCCGACCTGGGTTTTCAAACATGGGGGCAGGTGTATTAACCTGGAGAATGCATAAGGAAGTGATAAACCAGTGATATGTGCAAGGTGATAAAGACATCAGCCAATCAGATCCTAACTGTTAATTTACATACTGGAGTTGATTGGCTGGTGCCTTTATCACCTAACACATATCACTGGTTTATCACTTCCTTATGCCTTCTCCAGGTTACAACATCTGCCCCATGGTTCCAACCTGTGTCATAGCCAGGTCAGACCCCAGTCACACTGCAGCCTGGACCTGCTATATTGGTGGGAATACCCCTGTGGAGATGACAAAGGGGTCTATTTACTAAGCCTTGGATGGAGATAAAGTCAACAGAGATAAAGTAACAGCCAATCCGCTCTTAACTGACATTTCACAGGCTGGGTTTGAAAAATACCACTTAGGAGCTGGTTGGCTGGTACTTTATCTCCATCCACTTTATCTCCATTCAAGGCTTAGTAAATAGAGCCCATAATCTCCAAGCACTGGTGGTCTGGCTCTCTTAGTGTGATGCAGGTCGGATGAACCGGGTAGTGCTATTCACACCGCACCGTTACACTGGCTGGTGCCATGTTCAACCCTGATAGCTGCCAGGGTTGGACTCCCAGATAACGCGACCCTGGTCATTTTCATCTGACATTTTCCCACCAAAGCTCGATACGGGTTCCCCCGGCAATAACCAGGGTTAAAAGTTTGTTGGAAAAGGGGTATCGCACAACTTCACTAGGAAAATGGAAAACCAATGCACACTTTAGACATGTTTAAGTGAAATGTTTTCAGTGCCTTTTCATACATTACGCTTTACCATTATAATCTATTATATACTGGTAGTAAGATGAGTTAACACATTAGGCCGTGTAGTGTTTTAACATTTTTTAAACTTGGCATTAACATTTTAATAGTCAATGGTTGGGAAAAGTCAGTATATTTTGAAACCACTTTTCAGCGGATGTGTTGTATTGTTTGTGTCTGTTCCAGAGATTTCCAAATATCAAAACTGGGTCATAAGGCAGCTTCTCAATTCTTCTACATGTCATATGACTGTAGCGTGGAAGAAACCAATTCCCTGCCCCTTTCTCTGGTTATGAAACAAATTTGGCAAACATACCAAATGGAATATATGACAAGTATCTTGACTCCACTGCCTCTTTATGAAAACCTTTGGTTCCCAGGGTGTCCTATTATAATCACACAATGCTCACCTTCTGAATTGTTTTTCCCTACAAGAAGGGTATTTCTACATGGTCATACTACTGTCATGGTCCTTAATTTAAGTGGCCCCCCATGTAGATCTCCTGTGTTCCTCTATGGTTCACCTCCCATCATTCCTCTAGAACTTCATTCCCCACCCTCCCCCCTGATTTAATTCTTTATATTCGTTGGCTTTAATTCCCTGTTTTCCTTGGGGGTTCTTGATTCCAAGTTATTTTGTTTTTACTGCAATGTTCTTGTCAGTATTCACTTGGGATGATATTACTGTATTTATTTGTTATTTCATAAGTTTTATCTTTTTCCAAATGTTGAAATGGTAACTCGTTGTGTTTCCCTGTAGTTTGTGTTGGACTACTGATGGCTTCAATAAACAATGTTTCTCTAGCATCCATAAGGGATATTGGGGGTGTAGACGGGGTCCAAAGGAGCCAGTAAACTTAAAATTTCTTCAACTGGGTGTGCTGGCTCCTCCCCTCTATGCCCCCTCCCACAGGCAGTTTAGAAAAAAGTGCCCTCAGGAGAGGATGCACATCTCTGAGCTCCAGAGAGTTTTCTTCAATTTCATTTAAATCTTTTTTTTTTCCGGTATGCAGTCTGGGCAACAGCATACCTGCGCCATGGGAGTTGGGGGGGGGAGGGCGGTCACCGGCCTTGCGAGTGCACAGCCGCAGCAGGCCGCACATCCCTAACGCTGCCTGAAGGTGACATCAGTGGTGATTACACACCGGGGGCCCGGCTAGGGGGGTTCCCGGTTCAAAGTGCGGCTGATCATGGGTGCGATATACGGGACCCTCCCTGGGGGGTCCCGCTAGGATCCCCCATGAGTATACTGGCACAAACATGCTTAACTAAGCACTTGTGTGAGGTTTTAAGCTTATTGGAGACTTTGCCAGTATAAATAAAAATGTATAGCTCTGATGCCATTGCATCAGAGCGGGACCAGCGGCGTTTTGGCACCTTCCTCTGCTTACAGCAGCCATCAGCAGCATACACCCAGCGCTTCCTGCCTCACAGAAACGCTGGAAATTGGTACAGGGTGTAGCTAAGGGGGAGAGCCGCTAATGTACACTATTCTGAACCTATTTAGGACTGCATTTTAGGACTGCATTTATTGGTGTTATTGTGATTACAGAGCTGACAGTCTTACTGGGGCTGTGCAGCTCCGGGTGTGCTGGCATTTCTCCCTCTCTGTGTGTTTCCTCTCACATACAGTAGGAAAAGCAGGCATGCATTATAACTGTCTGTGTGTAAGTGTATGTGTTTGTACTTACTGTGAATATGGGTAAGCACAAGCTGTGCAGTATCTGTCACACCAGATTCTCTCTATCGTCTAATGACTCTGTTTTCTGTGAGCAATGTAGTCAATCTTCACAAATTAGTGAAGAGGTTGGGGGAGAGGGTACAGAGCCCCATTGGTTATGGCAGTGGTCTCCAACCTTAATTGGGGTGTGAGCTACTTTCGGAAAATAAAACCTCTGAAGGAGATACCTCTTCCCCTCAATGCGCGTGCGTTCCTGCAAAAGTGGGTGTGGCCTCACAACTACAAGTCATGCCCCTCTGCGTAGTGCCAGATACACAAATAATGCCCCTCAGCAGTGCCAGATACACAAATAATGCCTCACAGCAGTGCCAGATACACAAATAATGCCCCCCAGCAGTGCCAGATATTTAAATAATGCCCCCCAGCAGTGCCAGATACAATGCCCCCACCAGTGCCAGATACAATTCCCCCCGCAGTGCCATTTAAAAAAAGCCCCCCGCAGCGCCAGATAAATTGCCCCCCCCCCCCACAGTGTCCGATACAGTGCCCCACACAATGCTAACCCTCGCTGGCTACTTCTACTGCCGCCGGTGCTGCTCCTCCTGCATGAGGGACGGAAGGGAAGGAGCGCGCAGCGCGCACCTCTCCTGCGAAGTCCGGAGAGCGGCTGCGGTGAGGGTGACAGAGTCTCCGGTGGCGGGCATTTAAAATATGGTGCCCGTAAGTGAGCCAATCAAAACTCGCGGTCCGGCAGCCAATCAGGTGCCGCCACTGCTGGTCCACGAGCTCTGATTGGCTGATGGCCGGCACCATATTAAAAATGGGAGGAGGAGTGCTAGTGACTGCCCAAGCCCGTGCACTCTGTGAGCTACCGAAAATACTACGGTGAGCTACCGGTAGCTCGCGAGCTATGGGTTGGAGATCACTGGGTTAGGGTCTCTTAAAACTATGATGTCAGATATGTCATCCCAGCTCACTGCTAATGTGCAGAAAACTCAGCTACTGCAACAAGCTGTTGCAGATTTAGCTGCTAGGGCTGATGCACAGCCCCCCTCTCTCATCCAGGTCCCCAGAAGCATGGTTTACCTGCTCTGCTCTCTGATACAGATGATGATATACAAGATGATGGGGATGACCTGGATCCCGTTAGTGGGTATTCCAATTCTACTCAGGGTATTGAATCCCGCTAGAGGACGCTGCTTCACAGCACTCGTTTTTCTTTGTATAAAACAAGCCCAATGTCACTTTCCCCGAATCTCCAGAGTTAGATGACTTATTCAAACAGGCCTGGAAAAATCCAGACAAAAAATTCCAAGTGGCCAAACAGTTTTTGCGCACTTTCCCATTTGTTCCTCAAGGTAGAAAATTTTGGGAGGAACCTCCTTTACTATGAAGGATCCTGGGGATAGAAAGTTAGAGACTACCCTAAAATCTATATACACTGCAGCCGGCCTTTCACAAGACCGGTCATTGAGGGTTGCTGGATGACCCATGCCATTCATTCTTGGGCCACGCAAATTCAGGGGGGCCTCTCGGGGGATATGCCCTTAGTTACCATGGTAACCCTCCTGATGCATATTCAGGACACTACCCATGTCCTCTGTGATTCCCTCAAGGAGATGGGGAACATAAATGCTCGGACGTCGGCCATGGCGGTGTCGGGCGCAGGGCCTTGTGGTTGCGTCAGTGGATTGCGGACACAGAATCCAAACGTAATGTGGAGTCCCTTACCTTTGTTGGATGCATGGATTTCCAAGGTTACCGCTGGGAAATCCATGCATCCAAAAATTGGTCCAGTTCCACGTCATTGTTCCAGTATCTCTACCGCAACGCGGCAAGAGGTTTTACTCAAACCTGTTTGTGGTGCCGAAACCAGATGGTTCGGTCAGACCCATTCTGAATCTGAAATCCTTAAATCCTTATTTAAAGGTGTTCAAGTTCATGATGGAATCCCTGAGGTGTTCAAGTTCATGATGGAATCCCTGCGTGCAGTCATTGTGAGCCATGGAAGAACAGGAATTTATGGTCTCCTTGGATATCAAGGACGCTTATCTCCATTTTCCGATTTGGCCTCCTCATCAGGCATACCTGCGGTTTGCCCTGCTGGATGATCGCTTCCAATTCCAGGCACTACCCTTCGGCCTGTCAACAGCCCCGAGGGTATTCACGAAGGTGATGGCAAAGATGATGCTTCAACTCCGGATCCAGGGGATCAATGTGGTGCCTTATCTAGACGATCTTCTGATAAAGGGAAGATCCAGGGAACTTTTGTTGCTCCATATCGACCGCACCATCCGTCTTCTGTCCGACCATGGGTGGATCCTGAACTTACAGATGTCCCACCTGGAGCCAACTCAGAGGCTCCTGAGTTGGCTCCAGAGGCTCCTGTTCCTGGGGATGTTGCTGGATACTGTGGCCCAGAAGGTGTTTTTACCAGAGGCGAAAACACTTCATGAGATGGTCCGCATGGTGCTCCGACCTACTCGAGTGTCCATCCATCTTTGCATAAGATTGTTGGGGAAGATGATTGCCTCATATGAAGCAATCCAGTATGGGAGGATCCATGCCAGAAAGTTTCAGTTGGATCTCCTGAGCAAGTGGTCCGGATCGCATCTCCAGATGCACCGGATGATTCAGCTGTCACCTCAGGCCAGGATTTCCCTCCTGTGGTGACCACAGTCCTCCAATCTCATGGAGGGCAGGAGTTTCGGAATTCAGGATTGGACCCTCCTCATGACGGATGCGAGTCTGAGAGGATGGGGAGCTGTCACCCAAGGGGCGCAGTTCCAGGGCAGGTGCTCTACTTCAAGCCTCTCCTCTGCTCAAGGATCACGCGATCCAGGTATAGTCGGACAACGCCACGCGGTGGCATATATCAATCGACAAGGAAGGACAAAAAGCAGAGTCTGCATGCGAGAGGTGTCAAAGATATTCCTCTGGGCAGAAATAAATGCAAGAGCCATGTCAGCAATCTTCATTCCAGGTGTGGACAACTGGGAGGTGACTTCCTGAGTCGTCACGATCTCCACCCGTGGCAGTGGGGGCTCCACCATCTGGTGTTCCAGCAGATCATCGACCGGTGGGGTTGCCCACAAATCGATATGATGGCTTCTCGTCTCAACAAGAAACTTCCCTGGTATTGCTCGCAGAGCAGGGACCCTCAGGCAAGGGCAGTGGACACACTGGCGTCGCCTTAACTGTACCGGCTGGTCTACCTGTTTCCTCTGATCCCTTTGCTTCCAAGAGTGCTAAAGCGAATCAGGAATCAGGGTGTCCAGGCAATTCTAATTGCCCCTGATTGGCTTCGGAGGGCATGGTACGCGGATCTTCTGGACATGTCCATCCAAGATCCTTGGCCTCTACCACTCAAAACAGATCTTCTTCAACAAGGACCGTTTGTCTACCCGGACTTACGACGACTTCGTTTGACGGCATGGAGGTTGAGTGGAACATCCTAGCTCTCAAGGGCCTTTCCAAAAAGGTTACTGCAACCATGGTTCAGACCACACTATCATCATATCTGGAGGAGATATGTCTCTTGGTGTGAGGAACGCACGTATCCGCCTGCAGTTTCACTTGGGATGTTTCCTATGTTTCCTGCAGGCTGGTGTGGATAAGGGCTCCCTTTCTGCCTACAACATCCTGGGATTTGGATGTAGTGTTGAAATTTCTACAGTCCTCCTGGTTTGAACATCTGATGACAATTGGGGGCCTTATCATGTAAAAGTCCCTACTTGGTCTTTTACAAGGACAGAGCAGAGCTCCGGACTAGACAGCAGTTCCTGCCGAAGGCTGTCTCCGCGTTTCATCTGAATCAACCTATTGTGGTTCCATCCAGTTCTGACGCTTCTGCTCCTCCGGAGGAATTGGATGGTGTGTGTGCCTTGAAGATATATGTCAAGCGTACATCTTGGGTCAAAAAGACGGATTTTCCATGATGCCCAGAAGAAGGGTTGTTCTGCTTCAAAGCAGTCCATTGCTCATTGGATTAGGCTTACTATCCAACAGGTCTATGTGTCGGCAGCCTTACCTGTTCCTAAGTCTCTAAAGGCCCACTCTACTAGATCAGTGGGCTCTTCCGGGGTGGCTGCCCATGGAGTCTCAGCCTTGCAATTATACCGAGCTGCTTCCTGGTTGGGGAAGAACACTTTTGTTAAGTTCTACATGTTTGATAAGAGGATTCCCAGTTTGGCAGGCGGTGCTGCAGCAGTCTCTGCACGTTCCCGCACATTCTGGAAGCTTTGGGATGTCCCATTGTACTAGTTTCCCCCCATATCCCTTATGGGTGCTAGGGAAAAAAACAGGATTTTAATACCTACCGGTAAATCCTTTTCTCATAGTCCATAAGGGATATTGGGCGCCCGCCTCCGTGCGTTGACTTTTCTGCAAGTTCTTGTTCTAAAATTACCTGTTCAGCAGTTGCTGTTGTTGTTGTTACCAGCCGTTGCTGGTTGTTATATGTTTGTGGTGTGCTGGTGTTTAAATCTCACCACCTTTTGTTATTATATTCCTTCTCTCATATATGTCCTTTCTCCTTCAGGCACATTTTTACCTATAACCGCCTGTGGGAGGGGGCATAGTGGGGAGGAGCCAGCACACCCAGTTGAAGAAATTTAAAGTTTACTGGCTCCTTTGGACCCCGTCTATACCCATCGTACTAGTTTCCCCCAATATCCCTTATGGACTACGAGAAAAGGATTTACTGGTAGGTATTAAAATCCTATTTTAACATATAATTGTGCCCGTACATAGAAGCATAGAAGCAGCTACGTGCTGCATAATATTTGTCCAGCCACTGCCATTGAACACGTATACATATGGGAGTAGATTTATTATCCTACAAAGTGTTACTCATCGCAACCAATCAGAGCCTAGCTATCATTTTCTGTTGCATACTTGCTAAAGCCAACCGTCTTACTTGTCTGTATTAAAAGCTTTGGTAAATTTACTACATGGTGTTTTTCAGTCATATAGGGGGAGGGGGGGGGGGTGTAACATAAGACCTACCTCCCATCATTTTAAAAAGTTTCCCTCATTTAGGACTTTGAAGCACTACAATCCCCAGAATTACAATTTTACCGAATTTCAGTATTCAATAATTATTTTTGCATATTAAATGCTTCCCCTCAATGAATCTTAACTTATAAAGGCCATATAATAAGAACGGGTGGTAAGAATCGCATCCAAAGGTGGGTACACACTGATAGATATATCTGCCGATCAATTGATCGGCAGATGTATCTATGGACGGATCGGGCAGTGTGCTGTGCATACACACTGCCCGATCCTGCACTACCCACCTTAAGACACAAAAAAGTGTCCTTTTATTTATCCAATATAGAAAAATAGAGTCATTTCCAGGAACACAAAGATCAAATAATAAATATTAAAAATCTGGGACTGTCTCTGGAAAGAAGGGACATAGTAACATAATAACATAGTCAATGAGGTTGAAACGAGGCAAAATGCCTATCGGGTTCAACAGTTGGCAAGTTTGAGTTACATGTTTGTTAGAAATGGTCCGTTCTGTTCCACTGCTACAAAACAACCACTGTACTGTATATAGGGATGTCGGAGACTGGAATTCCGCCTACTCACTCCAGTACAAGGCGCTAGGTTGTAGTACACAGCTAGGCATTCAGAGCAGCGCATGGATCATTTGTCATGCACAGAAAAGCTAGTAACAAACATTTATCCACACAAGTAAATGCGACACAAATAAAGTTAGGGAATGTTATAAGTTTGTTTATAAACAGTGATTTTTTTTTTTTTTTTAGAGGAACTGATGCTCTAAATATGTCTTATTATTTTAAAGAGAAATTAAATAGAAAGGGAAATTTGTGTAGCAGGGAAGAGACCGACAACTTTTTATTTTTTATTTTTTTGACGGAGAAGGGAGATTATGCTATTCCTAGTTAAGTGGTAAGCCACATTATGAGAACCACAAAATACGGGGTGCGCATGTGCCGCAAGATGTGTCACTGTCCATGGTAGCCAGTGGGCTTGGTGCATCTGTTTGAATGGAGACTAACATGAAGAGGGAATTTCAGGGTGGCGAGTATCGAGATGCACAGAGCTATTTCTGATGGGAGTATCATGGGAGTGTCATGGGCATGAACTTCTATGCAATTCTCAGACATGCTTTTATAATCTGTGAGTTGTTTAGACCATAGGTTCTCAAACACGGCCGCCATGTGTCCTATCGCAGGATATGTCCTTTACAGATTGCAAAGTGAAAGTCAATGCATGCGTGCTGCGGACGCTGCGCGTGTGAAAATGGCCTTCCTTTTGCGATTTTAGTAAATTGTAACACCAGGGCAAAAAAAGAGAAAAAGGAGACACCTTTTAGGTACACTCTTTGGAAATCTAAGATCGATTATATATTAAATTAATTCAAACGTAGCTTTTAATTGATCAATTAATACATCTGTGTATCCAAAAATGCAAAAGACAAACATATAATTAAAAAGGAATATTATTACTGAATATTCCTGAGCCCAGTGATTTGCGGTTTTGGTCCTTTATCTAGTCTGTTAACATTAACCAATAGATACTCTCTATGAAGTTGCTATTGACTAGACAAATGGATGATATGCCAATGTATGCTTGCCCGCATATGGTTAAAATTCACGTAAGGTACCTGAGATACTCATACTATCTACTCATATATCTGAACAGAAAGGTGGGGCACATCTAATATTACAAATGCTCAGAATACACAGCACAAAATGGATGTTAAGTTAGTAGATACCTAGAAATCCAGAACTAGGATTTTTTCATTTCTTAGTAGGAAGAAAGAACAAGAGTGATTTTGCTGTCAGCATTAGGCAGAGTTTCCGAATCCCCAAAATGAATACAACACTTGGTCTTCCCAGGAGGTCTCCCATCCAAGTACTGCCCAAGCCCACCACTGCTTAGCTTCCAAGATCTGACGGTATTGGGCATTTACAGTGTTGTATGGTAGTAAATATATAACAGTAGCCTGTTTCTCTGGGATCACTGATGAGAGTTCACTTAGCAGGTTTTATAGGCAATAATCTTAAATGAGAGAATAGGATAGGGCAGTGGTTCCCAAGCTTTTTTTGAATCACGGCGCCCTAGAGTATCAGAATTTTTTTCACGGCACCCCTAGGCCAAAATGTTTTTATTGAGAGATTTAGAATAAATATTAAATGAAGTCAATTATGTTTATATGTCATCCTTAGGTTCAATTGTGTGGTGTGGGACAGAAGTTGCTTCTGTTTGTCCATATATTTTATGATTGGCAGCCACCAGCACTGGTTTTGCCTATTACATTGATCATAAATAATTTAAATTGGTCCTGGACCACCAATCCAAGACACCCCTGCATTTTTTTTTTATATAATCTATTCTCTCTTTTCTATGTGTACTTTCTATGTGGACCAGGCTCTTGGACTGGTCCTGGTTCCAAAATCTGGGGGGAAAAGGACGTAGGGTTCCCCCGTATTTTTGGAACCAGCGCCGGGCTCCACTAGCCAGAGAGGTAATGCTGCAGCCGGGGGACACTTTTATACAGGTCCCTGTGGCCACAGCATCAAACACACTGTAGTGGCCCCAGTTCACATTAATAACCCCCAGTTCACATGTACCATAGCAGTGGTACACGTGTGTGGTGAGGGGGGGGGGGTCTGAGTACCAAGAACACCCCCCTCCCCCACTGACATTTTCTGTTTTTTTTTCTTTTTGCATCGGACACCAGTTTGTTAAACCCCACCCCCTTGCTGCAAAATGCATAAATTTACTGGCCAATAGGCAAGGGTCCAATAAGACAGGATTCTAAAGGAATAATTTCTTATTGGCTCGGCCCCCTCCTGGAAGACCCACAAATTGTGGCATATTGCCACAAGGGGGCGGGGACTAATCAGTGGTGCGCGGTCCTGCCTGCAGTTGCTGCTTGGTGAGTGAGGTGGGGATGGGGAATGAGTATGTGTGTGGGACATTTATGTGTGTGTGTGTGTGTGTGTGTGTGTGTGTGTGTGTGTGTGTGTTGTGTGACATACATGTGTGCAATGTGTGTTGATATATCTACTAGCTGTTGTACCCGTTCTTCGCACGGGAGTTTCTAATTTTAATGGTTGTAAATATAAATGAGTGTTAAAAATTTGGTTAAACTTTTAAGAATAGGCTAGATAAGTACCTAATGGATAAGGATATAAAGGGTTATTGTGCGTAGTCACGCACTATAGTTATTAAAAAATAAAAGAGGAATAAACACAACGGCCGACATTAGCAACAGACTAAATTAGTCCTAAAAATAATACAGCATAGGAGACCACAAATAGGTTGAACTCAATGTACAAATTGTATTTTTTCAACCTCAAAAACTATGTTACTATGTTACTAGGTATAGAGATGTAAATTTGAGACGTCTTAATGTAAGTAAATATCAATCCATGTTTCTTGGTGTTACCTGAGGAGCACCACAGTAAAAAGTGACAGGACCATTTTCATAGTTTATTAAATTCTACACACTCGCAATACAAATTTTGATCTGTTTGTCCGTTTGGACAACCCAAGCCACGCATAGGTAATAACGTGATTATGTGAACCCCCTTTTCATCCATTTAGGGGAGGTTTATTAAAATTCTAATTACATAGTTTTCCTATTTCCCACCTGAGGAATACCTCTGTTGGATTTCAGCTTCCTAACATATCGGGAAGTGAGATAATTAGTGATGATATATATGCAAATTGTGTGTATGAAATGCTTTGGATCTGTATGTAACAACCATGATCACTGGTCTCTTTAAAAAGTATAATGTGGTCCAGCTGCTCTGACAATTGGTGGAGGGTGGCTACTTCTTGCTAAGACCCTGGATATAAAAACTAGGTACTGAGTCTGACAGGCCAGCCTCCTGACGAAGTGTGATACGAAACACATAGGGTCGTGGCCTGCCAGACGCTTTGCATCTCCACCAAGCTTCTGTTCCAGCTGGTTCCCCTGAGGTGTCCTGACGAGTCACGGCTTCAGCTTAAAAGCCGGCGGCGCAGTGTGTGGTCCTGGGCAGTGGTCAGTGGTATGCAGTTTGTACGAGTGGAATTCTAACATGTCATGAGGTAATCAGCCCTCACTGTCTGTTATTTGGTACGAGTCTCTCTAACATGTGTTACTTGTATTGAGACATTGCTCTTAAATTTGATTAAAATAATCTGCACTATGAGCGCCATCTCTTTTATCCTTGTATTCAGAATCTAACTTGCTCCAGAAGTCTGGAGCTATTGCCTGGAGAGGTGCTGCGGTAAAAAAGATTACCTGTGCTGTAGCCCAGAATGACTATTTATGGACTGGGATTTTTACAACTATCACAGAGGAAATCAAGTGGTATACCTGTACACCCATCTTCTGACTATATATATATATATATATATATATATATACTGTGTGTATGTGTGTGTATATATATATATATATATATATATATATCCTATATAATAGCCCAGATCTGTGACTCTGTGCCTGTGTGTCTAACGCTGGGCATGGCTATGAGCTCTTATTGGGTTAGCAGCAGGTCTATCATAGTAACATAGTAACATAGTAACTAAGGTTGATAAAAAGACAATTGTCCATCGAGTTCAACCTATTTGTGGTCTCCTAAGCAGTCTTATTATAGGACTAGTTATTTTTATGTTAGGACTAGTTATATTAACTATAATGTGTGCCTATGCACCATAACCCTGAATATCTTTATCCAATAGGAATTTATCTAACCCATTCTTAAAGGTGTTGACTGAGTCCGCAGTTACTACTCTCTCAAGCAGGGAATTCCAAACACGTATTGTCCTAATTGTGAAAAAACCTTTTCGCCTCAATCTGCGGAAACTCCTCTCCTCTAACCTAAGCAAGTGACCACGTGTCCTCTGTGCTGATCTTATAGAAAACAGGTCCCTCCCAAGCTCTGTGTATTGACCCCTTATATATCTGTAGATGTTGATCATGTCCCCTCGTAGTCTCCTCTTTTCCAATGTAAACATGCCTAGCCTTGCAAGCCTTTCCTCGTATTCCAGCGTCTCCATGCCCTTGATTAGTTTGGTTGCCCGCCTCTGAACCTTTTCTAGCTCCAGGATATCATTTTTGTAATATGGTGCCCAAAATTGCACACAGTATTCAAGATGTGGCCTCACTAGTGATTTATATAATGGGAGCATAATACTCTCGTCCCTTGCATCAATTCCCCATTTTATGCATGCTAATATCTTATTAGCCTTCTTTGCTGTACTCCTACTTTGGGTACTGCTGCTTAATTTGTTATCTATGTGAACTCCTAAGTCTTTTTCCAGTACAGAATCCCCTAGTATTACCCCATTTAGTATGTAGGTGTAATTTCTGGTCTTGCCGCCACAGTGCATTACCTTACACTTTTCTGTGTTGAATCTCGTTCTCCATTTTGCTGCCCATGCTTCCAGTTTAATTAAGTCATTCTGAAGAGACTCAGCATCCCCCTCCGTATTTGAAACCTTACACAATTTGGTATCGTCTGCGAAAATTGACACCATGCTCTCTAGACCTACTGTTAGGTTGTTGATGAAAATGTTGAACAAAAGTAGTCCAAGTACAGACCCTTGTGGCACACCACTTAGTACTTTCAATACTTTCCCCACTATAGATGTAAGACTAACAGGTCTATAATTACCTGGTTCAGCTTTGCTCCCATACTCCATAAGAACTCTCGGGTGAATTCCATCTGGACCAGGTGACTTATTAATCTTTAACTTTTTTAATCGATCACAGACTACCTCCTCACATAAATAAGCATTTAGCAGTGGCACATTATCTTTGTTGAAAAAATGCTTATTTATGTGAGGAGGTAGTCTGTGATCGATTAAAAAAGTTAAAGATTAATAAGTCACCTGGTGTTAGACCCAGCATTTGGTCCTCTCTGGTAAATACAGTTGAAAAAAACTTGTTTAGTTTGTTTGCTATGTCATTATCATTTTTGAGTAAGACTCCCCTCTTGTCCTTTAAAGGGCCTATACTCTCCTTCTTTAGTCTCTTGCTGTTGATGTACTTAAAAAAATTTTTTGGATTAGCTTTGCTTTCCTTTGCTGCTAGTTTTTCAGTTTCTGCTTTAGCCGCTCTTATTCCTTTTTTGCATATTTTGTTACAGTCCTTATAGTGCTGGAATGGCTCCGCATCCCCCTCAGATTTGTATTTTTTAAATGCTCATCTTTTTTTTGTCCATTAATTCCTTTATATTTTTGTTAAACCACATTGGTTTGGGATTTTATCACACTCAGTCAACAGCTGTATATGTAGGTCTTCCAATAACAATGCAAGCTTCTTGGGATTAGGTTCCCATTAGAGGTGGTAGAAGACAGTAGAGCAGGGGATAGGCATCAATATCCTTATAAAGAAATAAGGATCAAATTGTTGGCAGAGTGTTGCGGTGTCAGGATGTTAGTCTACACAACGGCACTTAACCAGGATGATTGGTTTATTCAGATAACAGAGATAACAGCTTGTAGTATATAGAAAATGTTCTGCAGCAGCAGGAACTCACAGTATACATGTGAAGCAGTACAGCGGTAACACAGCGTCTCAGAACACACAGGATGCGGCAGTATACACACAGGGTGTGGCTGCGGGGTAGACAAGGTCACACACTCAGGAGAGCAGAAGCTGCACGTCAGTGCTGTTGTCTCTCCCAGGAAGAACTCTCTCCGACTGTGCACTAAGCACCTCCTCCTGCACTGAGCTGACACTAGGAGGAAAAATACTAGAGCAGGGAAGCTGCCTCTAGTGCTGGGAATGGAGACAGACCACAGAGTGATCCTCTGTCTAACACAAATAAGGTAAAAACAAGTTTTATGGTAAGAACTTACCGTTGTTAAAACTCTTTCTGCGAGGTACACTGGGCTTCACAAGGATGGATAATGGGGTGTAGAGTAGGATCTTGATCCGAGGCACCAACAGGCTCAAAGCTTTGACTGTTCCCAGAATGCACAGCGCCGCCTCCTCTATAACCCCGGCTCCCTGCACAGGAGCTCAGTTTTTAGTTAACCAGCCCAATGCAGTAGCAGGAAAAGAGACGACAACGGTTAGTAGCCACATACACCACACTCTCACGACAAGAGAAGTGTCAGCGGCTAATGCCATACCAACCCGAAGAAGCTAAGTGCGTCAGGGTGGGCGCCTTGTGGAGCCCAGTGTACCTCACAGAAAGAGTTTTAACAACGGTAAGTTCTTACCATAAAACTCGTTTTCTGCTGCGGGGTACACTGGGCTCCACAAGAATGGACAATGGGGATGTCCTAAAGCAGTTCCTTATGGGAGGGGACGCACTGTAGCGGGCACAAGAACCCGGCGTCCAAAGGAAGCATCCTAGGAAGCGGCAGTATCGAAGGCATAGAACCTTATGAACGTGTTCCCGGAGGACCACGTAGCCGCCTTGCACAATTGGTCAAGGGTCGCACCACGTTGGGCCACCCAAGAAGGTCCAACAGACCGAGTAGAATTGGCCGTAATGTGAGCAGGAGCTGACAGACCAGCCTTCACATAAGCATGTGCAATCACCATTCTAATCCACCTGGCCAGGGTCTGCTTGTGAGCAGGCCAGCCACGTTTGTGAAATCCAAACAAAACAAAGAGAGAATCAGACTTTCGAGTAGAAGCAGTTCTCTTCACATAGATACGGAGAGCCCGTACCACATCCAAAGACCGCTCTTTGGGAGACAAATCAGGAGAGACAAAGGCCGGAACCACAATCTCCTGATTAAGGTGGAACGAGGACACCACCTTCGGTAAATAACCAGGACGAGTCCGAAGTACCGCCCGGTCACGGTGAAAAATCAGATATGGGGAACTACAGGAAAGGGCCCCCAAATCCGACACTCTTCTAGCAGAGGCAATAGCCAGCAAGAACACCACCTTAAGGGAAAGCCAATTAAGATCAGCCGAACCAAGGGGTTCAAACGGAGGCTCCTGCAACGCCTCCAAAACCACCGACAAGTCCCAAGGAGCCACAGGCGGGACATAGGGAGTTTGGATACGCAACACACCCTGAGTGAAAGTATGAACATCAGGTAAAGTCACAATTTTTCTCTGAAACCACACTGACAAGGCAGAAATATGAACCTTGAGGGAGGCCAGACGCAGGCCTAAATCCAGGCCCTGTTGCAGAAAAGCCAAAAGTTTGGCTGTACTAAACTTGGAAGCGTCATAATTGTTAGATGCGCACCAAACAAAGTAGGAATGCCAGACCCTATGGTAAATCCGGGCAGAAGCCGGTTTCCGGGCCCGCAACATAGTTTTAATGACCTCTTCAGAAAAACCCTTAGCCCTCAAGACGGAAGCTTCAAGAGCCACGCCGTCAAAGACAGCCGGGCTAGGTCCTGGTAGACACAGGGGCCCTGAACGAGGAGGTCTGGGCATTGTGGAAGTAGAATTGGACGCTCTGACGATAGGCCCTGCAGGTCTGAGAACCAGTGCCGTCTGGGCCACGCTGGAGCTATGAGAAGCAGATTTCCTCTTTCTTGCTTGAACTTCCCGAATTACCCTGGGCAGGAGTGACACCGGAGGGAACACGTACGGCAGCCGAAACCTCCACGGCACTGCCAGCGCATCCACGAATGCTGCTTGAGGATCCCTTGTCCTTGCTCCGAAGACCGGAACCTTGTGATTGTGTCGAGACGCCATCAGAACTAGATCTGGAAGACCCCACTTTTCCACTAGGAGTTGAAACACTTCTGGATGGAGGCCCCACTCGCCGGCATGCACGTCCTGACGACTGAGAAAGTCCGCTTCCCAATTCAGGACTCCCGGAATGAATATTGCCGATATGGCCGGTAGATGGAGTTCCGCGCAATGTAGAATCCGTGAGACTTCCTTCATTGACAAACGGCTTCGAGTGCCGCCTTGATGATTTATGTAAGCCACTGTGGTGGCGTTGTCCGACTGTACTTGAACAGGACGGTTCTGAATTAAATGCTGGGCCAGGTTCAATGCATTGAAGACCGGCCGCAATTCCAGAATATTGATCGAGAGGAGAGATTCCTCCTTGGTCTACCGACCCTGAAGGGAGTGTTGCTCCAGCACCACGCCCCAACCTCTTAGACTGGCATCTGTCGTCAACAGGACCCAGTTGGAAATCCAGAAGGGACGGTCCCTGCACAATTGTTGGTCCTGGAGCCACCAGAGCAGCGACAGACGGACCTCCGGAGTCAATGAGATCATTTGAGACCTGATCCGGTGAGGCAGGCCGTCCCACTTGCCTAGAATTAGCCTCTGGAGGGGGCGAGAATGGAATTGAGCATACTCCACCATGTCGAATGCTGACACCATGAGGCCCAGCACCTGCATAGCCGAATGTATCAACACTTGCGGACGAGATAGGAAGCAACGAATCCTGTCCTGAAGCTTCAGGACCTTCTCCTGACACAAGAACAACCTCTGGTTGTGAGTGTCCAATAGCGCTCCCAGATGCACCATGCTCTGAGCAGGGGTCAGGGAGGATTTCTTCCAGTTGACGAGCCACCCGTGTGCTTGTAGAAACCGGACCGTCATATCCAGATGACGTAGGAGAAGATCTGGGGAATTTGCCAGGATTAAGATGTCGTCCAGATACGGCAGTATCCTGACCCCTTGACGGCGGAGTACCACCGTCATCACCGCCATTACTTTGGTGAAGACTCGCGGAGCCGTTGTTAAACCAAAAGGTAACGCCCGAAACTGGTAATGGAGGTTGCCAATAGCAAACCTCAGGAATTGCTGATGTGACGCTGCTATAGGAATATGCAGGTAAGCATCCTGTATGTCCAGGGAGACCATGTAGTCCCCAGGTTCCAAGGCTAGAACTATAGAGCGAAGGGTTTCCATACGGAACTTGGAAACCTTAACAAACCTGTTCAATGCCTTGAGGTTGAAAATGGGCCGGTAGGACCCATTCGGTTTCGGGACTAGAAACAGCGGAGAATAGTACCCCCGGCCCCTCTGTGCAAGAGGCACGTGTACTACGATTCCTGTATCCAGGAGGGTCTGTACCACCGAATGCAGAGTGTTTGCCTTTGTCTGGTCCGACGGGACGTCTGTCTGGCAAAATCGATGAGGGGGTCGGTTTTTGAAGGCTATGGCGTAACCTCGAGTGACGACTTCCCGTACCCAGGCATCTGAAGTGGTTTTCAACCATTCCTGGGTATACCCTAGAAGCCGGCCCCCCACCCTGGGATCCCCCAGGGGGAGGCCCGCCCCGTCATGCTGCAGGCTTATCGGCCTTGGAAGCTGGCTGACGGGCCGCCCAGGCTCTTTTTGGCTTCGGCTTACCAGGTTTGGAAGTGCGGGCCTGCTTGTTGTACGCCTAACCTTTTGCTTTACCTGAAGGACAAAAGGGGCGAAAGGACGTACCTTTAGCCTTCGACACAGAAGGAGCGGTACTTGGCAGACAGGCAGTTTTGGCAGTAGCCAAGTCAGCCACTATTTTATTTAAGTCCTCCCTAAACAGAATATCTCCCTTGAAAGGGAGTACCTCCAGGGTTTTTCTAGAGTCCAGATCCACAGACCAGGATCTCAGCCACAATATCGGGCGAGCCAGGACTGACGTAGTAGAGGCCTTGGCTGCTAGGATACCGGCATCAGAAGCCGCCTCTTTAATATAGCGAGAAGCTGTGACAATATATCACAAGCATTGTCTAGCATGGTCAGAGGAGATTTCAGCTTCTAACTCCAAGGCCCATGCTTCAATAGCCTCTGCAGCCCATGTAGCTGCAATAGTGGGCCTTTGTGCAGCACCCGTGAGGGTGTAAATCGCTTTAAGACAACCCTCCACACATTTATCCGTAGGCTCTTTTAAAAGACGTGACGGTAGTGACAGGCAGAGCTGAGGAAACCACCATCCTAGCCACATGTGAGTCCACTGGAGGAGGCGTTTCCCAATTCTTAGACAGCTCTGGTGTGAGGGGATAGCGAGCCAGCATCTTCTTTTGAGGCACAAACTTCGTACCCGGGTTCTCCCAGGGTTCCTGACGTATATCCACTAGGTGATCAGAGTCAGGTAAAACTTGTTTAACCACCTTCTGACGCTTGAACCTATCAGGTTTCTTAGGAGGGACGGATGGCTCGGGATCATCCGTAATCTGTAGAATTAAGTTAATAGCCTCCAAAAGATCAGGAAAATCCACATGTGAACTACCCTCCCCATCAGCCGTATCTGAGTCAGAACCTGTGGGGTCAGTGTAAGTGCTGTCTTCATCAGACGAGGTGTCAGTGACAGCAGTGGATTGTGAAAAGACAAGAGCTCGCTTAGAGGACCCCTTGGACTTAGGCGAGCGATGGTCAGACTTTTTGGGTGTAGTATGGTATGCCGGCGGTCGGGCTCCCGGTGACCAGCATACCAGCGCCGGGAGCCCGACCGCCGGCATACCGACAGTATGGCGAGCGCAAATGAGCCCCTTGCGGGCTCGCCATGCTGCGGGCACGGTGGCGTGCTACACGCGCCACGCTATTTTATTCTCCCTCCAGGGGGGTCGTGGACCCCCACGAGGGAGAATAAGTGTCGGCATGCCGGCTGTCGAGATCTCGGCGCCGGTATACTGTGCGCCGGGATCCCGACAGCCGGCATACTGAAGACCACCCGACTTTTTAGTAGTCAGGGACTGGTTCAACTTCTTCAATTGAGCAGATAAATCGTCCGCCCACGGCGGGTTAGCTGCAGGGACCACATACGGTTGTACCGGCATTGGGGGTCCCATAGGGGGTGTTAGTTTATGAACTAGCGTATGCAGAAGCATGGAAAAAGCGGCCCACGGTGGGTCATTATGTGCCTCCGTTGCCACAGTCCCACTGGGGGGCTAGGAGCCCCCAGAACCAGAGCCCACAGCTGCTATATTCCCCTCATAGAGATCTGTGGCTTTAGCAACACCGGCAGTGTGTTCAGCCCCAGAACCGTTGCCCTCAGAAGCAGACATGATATAACTTGCAGTATCAGGTAACACAGTACAATTGGCAGCAGCACAATACCTCTTACCCAAACCCCTGCGCAGTGTAGTCAGCACTAGCAGAGATAAAGGAGAGATATGGTGACTAAATCACAGAGAAAAATACGTAATAAAGTATATCTTTGTGAAAATCCTATATCAATATAAAACCTGACGCACCAAGCCCCCTCAGGTTATAGAATATAGGGATAGCAAGTTGAGTGAAAGACACGAAATGGTCACCACTCAGTTATCAAATGCACACACAAATAGTCACAGTTTGTACAATGCAAAAAGAGGGATTTAACCGAGGTTAAATCAGGCGCAAGAAGGGCTGTTGTGCTAATTTTGAGCAGCTGCTACACAAGCAGGACTAGTCAATCCTGCAGATACAGAAACAACGGAAAGCAAACAGAAATAGCAGCGCTATAATCAACAATTGAAATATAAATCAACACAACGATATATATCGCTCTGGAACAAAATGGAGATGAATGGACTGAAAAGAAAGGTACCAATTATTTAATAGCATGAATAATTAAAAGTGCACAACATTGTAAAACAATGTTTAAAATACATTTAAAAATTGATAATTATTATGATCAATATTTGGATCACCAGGAGGCTACTAGGTGTGTGTCCGTTCCTTAATTAATGTGGACATCAGATGAATAACGTCAGAATGAACACTAGGGCTGATGGCACAGTCCTGTTGGTGATAGTTACCACAATGGTTACTGCTGGAGGGAAGGAGTCCTCTAGATGGCGTCCCTTTAAGTAAATGGGGTCTTTGGGATCCTTAGTCCTCAATAGATTGCGGAATCCTCAATGCTGAGTTGGTAATTATGTTGTCACCAATGAATGATGGTCGTTCATCTGGTCATCTGTGTGGATGGTCAAAGTCCACTAAAGGTACGGATGTAGCTCATACACTTTCCAAAGTAGGCAAGGTGATCTGGAAAACCTGACGCGTTTCGCTGCAGGGCCTGCAGCTTTTTCAAAGGTGATCTGGTCAGTTTGAAAGTTGCCATATTTATACCCTAAAATGGCTGCTGATTGGTCTGCACCTGTTCAGTCCACTCATCTCCAATTAGTTGTTCCAATTCACAAAACATAAAAGTTTCAATGTCATAATATATTACAATCAGCACTCCTTATTGATACATAATTAATTGCACATTTCTATGTCTAAATGACAGAATTTATAATGATTTTTTTGTATATATAAAACACATCCAGGTTACTACAGCAGTGATTCAGTTCCGGGTCGATTCCCGATGTTGCCTAGCAACCGTAATAAACATTTTTTATCTTTAGCGATTAATATATATTTCATATTATTTTTGGTTAGTCACAATCTTTATTTATTATTTCCATTCCATATTGTAACAGTATTTAAAATCTTGAGTCGCGTCTGCGACTTTTGTTTATAGGAAGTGGCCGTATCTGTATCACTGATGTGAATACAGAGTACGTCACTTCCGGTCACGGCATAAATCCCCGGTCCGTGTCTAGGCAACCAAAAACAAATGGTTGTTACTAGCTCACGGACTAACTAAAGGGAGTCCCCATCACAAACATATGAAAAGGACAGGGAACACATCATTTTGCCGTATCTGTGTTACTATTGTGAACACAGAATACGTCACTTCCGGTCACGGAAAAAATCCCCGGTCCGTGTCTAGGCAACCATAAACAAATGGCTGTTGCTAGCTCACGGATCTCCCTGGGGGGATCTTCATCACCCGCATGTAAACTGCCTGAAGGGATAGAGAACACATTACTTCCGGTTACGGAGGGTAATCCCAATCTGTAGCTAGGCAACCATATACAATTGGCTGTCTAGATCATGGACCATAGTGAGAACACTTTTCTTTAGTAGTTTACCACCATAGAGGAAGGAGAGGGAAGAGGAGATCTCAGAGTCCGGAATTTTCTTTATGTGATTATGGACAGATTCTTTGGGAAACATATCACCTCTGATCTTGTTTATTTAAACAGTATTTGTGTTTTTAATTAGGTTTAACTTCACTCCTTTCTGTAGCAAGGAAGGAGTCTTTTGGTCTAAATCCAATCTAAGACATAAGATCCATTTTATGTAGCACTATTCCTATTAAAGAAATATAATACTGGTTCCTATTTATTTTAACTTCTATATTGAAAATTCATTTATATAATACTCGTTCCAACATAATGTTGTATGAATATAATTTGCATGTATATAGAATGTGGATATGTAAATCATAAAGGGGGAGGGGGGGGGGAGAGGGGGATAGAACAGAGTAAAAAACGTGTTTTAAATGATCGTATTTAATTCTATTGACTCATTGAGTCCATCTGGAAATATGGTGTTCATTTTGAACATCCATAGAGCCTCTTGTTTACACAATTTTTTATATCTATCTCCTCCTCGTAGGGTTTTTGAAATATGTTCTATACCAAAAAGTTTTAGACCTGTTGGGTTTCCCTGATGATATATACTGAAATGTTTTGATACACTATGTGTCTGTACTTTTTTTATTATATTTCTGCGATGTTCTAAGAAACGTGTTTTTAAAGTCCGTGTAGTACGGCCTATATATTTTTTATTGCAGCTACAACTCAGTAGATAGATCACATAAGGGGTCTCGCAATTAATAAACTGTTTAATTTCGTAAAACTTTCCTGGCTCATCTAACTGAATCTTATGAGTTTTATTCTGAATAAAGTCACAAGTAATGCATCTGTTCTTTCCACATTTATAACATCCCTTTAGGTTATTTAACCAGTTGACATTTTCGACACCTCTGTTGATGCAAGGCATGATAGATTTTAGGTGGCTCGGTGCTAACAGGTTTTTTAGGGATTGGTTCTTCTTGAAGATGAACCGTGGATTTTCTGGTAGAGTGGAAGAAAGATGAATATCTTGTTTCAATATATTAAAATTTTTTGAGACAATACTTTTAATTTCTGAGAAACAATTATTATAAGTAGAAATAAAAGCTACTTCTTGTTTGAAGTCAGCTTTTTTATCTTTTTTAATGGGGCATAGCAATTGGTTCCTATCTAATTTTCTAGTTTCATCTAATGCATTTTTGAGAATTGGCTCTGGGTAACCTCTCAATATAAAGGAGTCGTACATCTGTTTTGCCTGTATTTCAAAAAAACTGTCTTCAGAACAGTTTCTGCGGATGCGTAAGAATTGACTTTTGGGGATGCTCCTCTTCCAGGGCATATGATGCGCACTTTTAAAGTGTAAGTAGGCATCAGTGCCAACCTCCTTAGAAAAGTTTTTTGTGTGTATTTTTGAATCTTTTATCTCCAGGGAGATATCTAGAAATGAAATGGACTGTGTCTGAAAAGAGTGAGTGAATACCAAATTATAATCATTAGAATTTAAGTGATCGACAAAATTCTGTGCAGAAATAGGGTCCCCATCCCAAATGCCGTGACCGGAAGTGACGTACTCTGTATTCACATCAGTGATACAGATACGGCCACTTCCTATAAACAAAAGTCGCAGACGCGACTCAAGATTTTAAATACTGTTACAATATGGAATGGAAATAATAAATAAAGATTGTGACTAACCAAAAATAATATGAAATATATATTAATCGCTAAAGATAAAAAATGTTTATTACGGTTGCTAGGCAACATCGGGAATTGACCCGGAACTGAATCACTGCTGTAGTAACCTGGATGTGTTTTATATATACAAAAAAATCATTATAAATTCTGTCATTTAGACATAGAAATGTGCAATTAATTATGTATCAATAAGGAGTGCTGATTGTAATATATTATGACATTGAAACTTTTATGTTTTGTGAATTGGAACAACTAATTGGAGATGAGTGGACTGAACAGGTGCGGACCAATCAGCAGCCATTTTAGGGTATAAATATGGCAACTTTCAAACTGACCAGATCACCTTTGAAAAAGCTGCAGGCCCTGCAGCGAAACGCGTCAGGTTTTCCAGATCACCTTGCCTACTTTGGAAAGTGTATGAGCTACATCCGGACCTTTAGTGGACTTTGACCATCCACACAGATGACCAGATGAACGACCATCATTCATTGGTGACACCATAATTACCAACTCAGCATTGAGGATTCCGCAATCTAGTGAGGACTAAGGATCCCAAAGACCCCATTTAATTAAAGGGATGCCATCTAGAGGACTCCTTCCCTCCAGCGGTAACCATTGTGGTAACTATCACCAACAGGACTGTGCCATCAGCCCTAGTGTTCATTCTGACGTTATTCATCTGATGTCCACATTAATTAAGGAACGGACACACACCTAGTAGCCTCCTGGTGATCCATATATTGATCATAATAATTATCAATTTTTAAATGTATTTTAAACATTGTTTTACAATGTTGTGCACTTTTAATTATTCATGCTATTAAATAATTGGTACCTTTCTTTTCAGTCCATTCATCTCCATTTTGTTCCAGAGCGATATATATCGTTGTGTTGATTTATATTTCAATTGTTGATTATAGCGCTGCTATTTCTGTTTGCTATCCGTTGTTTCTGTATCTGCAGGATTGACTAGTCCTGCTTGTGTAGCAGCTGCTCAAAATTAGCACAACAGCCCTTCTTGCGCCTGATTTAACCTCGGTTAAATCCCTCTTTTTGCATCTACATATAGTCTTAATCGGGCAGCATGGGCTGTTTTTCTAATTTTTCTGATAGACACAATAGAAGACAGTCATATTTTTCCAAATGGGAGAACCCTTTGGAGAACAAAGTAAATAAGTGTGACAGTCAACTAAGAGAAGACTTCCTAAAATTAGAAGATCTTTTGAAATCTGAGGCAAAACACTGGTTGGACACTGTGAACATGCAAAAATACATTGATAAAAAGATCATCCCCAGAGGCCTCAGACTTTCAAAACCTTCCATCTTTCTTGAGAATAAAGAATACCAAGATAAATGGAACTCCTTATTAGATAAGTGTTCTCTAAATCTTATGGAATTAGTAATAGAATATAGGAATAGCAAATTAAAGATCATTGAAACAGAGATAGAAATCCTTAAACAAAAATTGGAACCTTACAGCCACACGGCTGAATTTAAAGAAAGAGATGCAGCTACTACAGAAAGAGTGAATAAATTAGAACAGACTATTCTAGAAACTAAATGTAGAAAATTTCGAAGGGACATAGACGACTACAATTCCAACAATGTGAGGGATTTTAGACAAAAAATAGATAGAAGACCCCCAAAAAGGTTCGATACAGATAAATCCCAAGATCAGTCGAGGGCCCCTCAGAGGTTCTATCAACAGAATACACCCAGGGACCGATCCCGTATCAGTAACAGACAGACACTACAATTCAGAGACAATATAGATAATTCACCATTAAGAAGGAACCTAGGCGATAGAGAAGAATTGAGAACCACCGATAGAGATCCAGGTGCTAGACCTAAAACACAATCAGGCAACACAACACAACATGATACCCCCCTTTTTTTAGAACAGCGCAAAAGGCGATTCCAAGACAGGGGCAGAGATTGGCAAGGAGAACCATCAAAAAGAAGGAGAAACACCAGCATAGAGAAAGAAGAGGAGGAAAGAGAGAGGTTTTCATGAGATTGAAAAAATCCATGAATAATTCATCTCAAAACACAGTCTATAATTTATCCTCCAGAAAACTAACAGATAATGAAATACAAGTACTTAATAAGGGCTTAAAATTCTCCCCCTCAGCACCACCAAATATTTTCTACCTCTTTGTTGAACTAAATCGGTTTGTGAGGACCTTATGTCGAAAAAAATATTTTGCAAAACAAGCTCTTCAAAAAAATAAGGATGATTCTTGCCCTATAATTTTAGATACAGAGGACAAAGTGGCTTTAGAAGCCCTAACAGATCTTTTGGAGGAAGGAGACACTGGTTCGCCTCCACATGAAATAATGATATACGACATAAAACAAGAGAGAAACAAATTTAAAAAGAGGTCGGAGTTCTACCCCATAAAATCCAAAGGATCCAGTATAGATTCTTTCTACAAAACAACTTTGGGAGACTTTAAAAATATGTGTGCAAACTCGGATAAGCTTATAAAAAAACCTAGAAATTTGAATAAATGGGAAAACCAGGCGATAAAGAAATTAATGAAGGACAGCTCAATAATCATTAAGCAAGCAGATAAGGGGGGGGGGCCTGGTGATACAGGATAGGACGGAATATATTAAAGAAGCTTCTAGACAGCTAAACAATGGGGAATTCTACAAAAAACTGACCCGTGACCCTTCTCAACCTTTTCTGGCAGAACTTGGGGACCTTCTTACCAGGGCCATAAATGATGACATTATCTCCAGGGAGGAATATAATTTTTTATTTTGCACGCACCCGACAGTTCCTATCTATTATCACCTCCCCAAAATACACAAATCCCTCACATCACCTCCTGGGCGTCCCATTATATCCGGTATAGATTCTCTTACGTCTAACCTTTCATTTTATGTTGATTCTTTTTTACAACCACGGGTGTCAACACTGAGGTCACATATTAAGGATACGGCACATTTTCTCAACTTAATCAAAGACATTGAGTGGAAGGAAACCTATGCGTTCCTTACACTCGATGTCCAAAGCCTTTATTCGAATATTCCACATGAACTGGGTGTCCGCACCATAACAAATAGATTACACACAGATGGAGATCTTACTGATAAACACCAAACATTCATAACAGATTCAATCTCATTCATTTTACAACACAATTATTTTTTATTTTTAGACACTTTTTACTTACAGGTGATGGGGACGGCCATGGGAACCAGGTTCGCGCCGAGTTACGCCAACCTCTACATGGGTGAGGTTGAAGACCGACTCGTGTGGGGGGGCGGATTCGGCACGAGCCTGGTTTTCTATGGCCGCTATATCGATGATCTTTTTATTATTTGGGATGGGGACCCTATTTCTGCACAGAATTTTGTCGATCACTTAAATTCTAATGATTATAATTTGGTATTCACTCACTCTTTTCAGACACAGTCCATTTCATTTCTAGATATCTCCCTGGAGATAAAAGATTCAAAAATACACACAAAAAACTTTTCTAAGGAGGTTGGCACTGATGCCTACTTACACTTTAAAAGTGCGCATCATATGCCCTGGAAGAGGAGCATCCCCAAAAGTCAATTCTTACGCATCCGCAGAAACTGTTCTGAAGACAGTTTTTTTGAAATACAGGCAAAACAGATGTACGACTCCTTTATATTGAGAGGTTACCCAGAGCCAATTCTCAAAAATGCATTAGATGAAACTAGAATATTAGATAGGAACCAATTGCTATGCCCCATTAAAAAAGATAAAAAAGCTGACTTCAAACAAGAAGAAGTAGCTTTTATTTCTACTTATAATAATTGTTTCTCAGAAATTAAAAGTATTGTCTCAAAAAATGTTAATATATTGAAACAAGATATTCATCTTTCTTCCACTCTACCAGAAAATCCACGGTTCATCTTCAAGAAGAACCAATCCCTAAAAAACCTGTTAGCACCGAGCCACCTAAAATCTATCATGCCTTGCATCAACAGAGGTGTCGAAAATGTCAACTGGTTAAATAACCTAAAGGGATGTTATAAATGTGGAAAGAACAGATGTATTACTTGTGACTTTATTCAGAATAAAACTCATAAGATTCAGTTAGATGAGCCGGGAAAGTTTTACGAAATTAAACAGTTTATTAATTGCGAGACCCCTTATGTGATCTATCTACTGAGTTGTAGCTGCAATAAAAAATATATAGGCCGTACTACACGGACTTTAAAAACACGTTTCTTAGAACATCGCAGAAATATAATAAAAAAAGTACAGACACATAGTGTATCAAAACATTTCAGTATATATCATCAGGGAAACCCAACAGGTCTAAAACTTTTTGGTATAGAACATATTTCAAAAACCCTACGAGGAGGCGATAGATATAAAAAATTGTGTAAACAAGAGGCTCTATGGATGTTCAAAATGAACACCATATTTCCAGATGGACTCAATGAGTCAATAGAATTAAATACGATAATTTAAAACACGTTTTTTACTCTGTTCTATCCCCCTCCCCCCCCCCCCCCCTCCCCCTTTATGATTTACATATCCACATTCTATATACATGCAAATTATATTCATACAACATTATGTTGGAACGAGTATTATATAAATGAATTTTCAATATAGAAGTTAAAATAAATAGGAACCAGTATTATATTTCTTAAATAGGAATAGTGCTACATAAAATGGATCTTATGTCTTAGATTGGATTTAGACCAAAAGACTCCTTCCTTGCTACAGAAAGGAGTGAAGTTAAACCTAATTAAAAACACAAATACTGTTTAAATAAACAAGATCAGAGGTGATATGTTTCCCAAAGAATCTGTCCATAATCACATAAAGAAAATTCCGGACTCTGAGATCTCCTCTTCCCTCTCCTTCCTCTATGGTGGTAAACTACTAAAGAAAAGTGTTCTCACTATGGTCCATGATCTAGACAGCCAATTGTATATGGTTGCCTAGCTACAGATTGGGATTACCCTCCGTAACCGGAAGTAATGTGTTCTCTATCCCTTCAGGCAGTTTACATGCGGATGATGAAGATCCCCCCAGGGAGATCCGTGAGCTAGCAACAGCCATTTGTTTATGGTTGCCTAGACACGGACCGGGGATTTTTTCCGTGACCGGAAGTGACGTATTCTGTGTTCACAATAGTAACACAGATACGGCAAAATGATGTGTTCCCTGTCCTTTTCATATGTTTGTGATGGGGACTCCCTTTAGTTAGTCCGTGAGCTAGTAACAACCATTTGTTTTTGGTTGCCTAGACACGGACCGGGGATTTATGCCGTGACCGGAAGTGACGTACTCTGTATTCACATCAGTGATACAGATACGGCCACTTCCTATAAACAAAAGTCGCAGACGCGACTCAAGATTTTAAATACTGTTACAATATGGAATGGAAATAATAAATAAAGATTGTGACTAACCAAAAATAATATGAAATATATATTAATCGCTAAAGATAAAAAATGTTTATTACGGTTGCTAGGCAACATCGGGAATCGACCCGGAACTGAATCACTGCTGTAGTAACCTGGATGTGTTTTATATATACAAAAAAATCATTATAAATTCTGTCATTTAGACATAGAAATGTGCAATTAATTATGTATCAATAAGGAGTGCTGATTGTAATATATTATGACATTGAAACTTTTATGTTTTGTGAATTGGAACAACTAATTGGAGATGAGTGGACTGAACAGGTGCGGACCAATCAGCAGCCATTTTAGGGTATAAATATGGCAACTTTCAAACTGACCAGATCACCTTTGAAAAAGCTGCAGGCCCTGCAGCGAAACGCGTCAGGTTTTCCAGATCACCTTGCCTACTTTGGAAAGTGTATGAGCTACATCCGGACCTTTAGTGGACTTTGACCATCCACACAGATGACCAGATGAACGACCATCATTCATTGGTGACACCATAATTACCAACTCAGCATTGAGGATTCCGCAATCTAGTGAGGACTAAGGATCCCAAAGACCCCATTTACTTAAAGGGACGCCATCTAGAGGACTCCTTCCCTCCAGCGGTAACCATTGTGGTAACTATCACCAACAGGACTGTGCCATCAGCCCTAGTGTTCATTCTGACGTTATTCATCTGATGTCCACATTAATTAAGGAACGGACACACACCTAGTAGCCTCCTGGTGATCCAAATATTGATCATAATAATTATCAATTTTTAAATGTATTTTAAACATTGTTTTACAATGTTGTGCACTTTTAATTATTCATGCTATTAAATAATTGGTACCTTTCTTTTCAGTCCATTCATCTCCATTTTGTTCCAGAGCGATATATATCGTTGTGTTGATTTATATTTCAATTGTTGATTATAGCGCTGCTATTTCTGTTTGCTATCCACAGTTTGTACAATGCAGAGGTTATTACTAACAATAATACTGCACTGGACTAGCTTATATATATAGCTATATAGTCAATAGATATAACACTTAACAGTAAGAACTGGATGTATATCACAGGGTAATTGTACTAGAAAACCCTGACTAAATGCACTCTTTCTTAACTATCACTGTCTAAAAAGGCAGGTAGAATACTTAAGTGTCATGTAAAGTCACAGCACTGACAACCAGGCGGCTTTACATAGGAGGATTTGCCAAAGCAGTCCCAGGAACAGTGAAGCTGAGGGATAATGGCGCCCAGACACTGACAGGGAGTGAGGGAGAGACAGATATGCAGCTCCAGGGGGGGAACATTTGCGGGAAATGGCGCCCTGGGGCTGGGGCTTCAGGTCTAAGCCTTATCCCCCTGCTGGCAAAACCAACAGGTACTGTGGGCTTTATTAAACTGGTTTAGAGAGAAAACCTGACCTGCGCCCATGCCCTGGTGATCTAGTGGGATCGCCTGTACTGCCACAGTGTCCACCGCCAACGCGCGCGGCCCGCCTCCCACGGACAGCGCCGGATCGTGATAAAGACCGGGTCCCGCAAGCGGGACCCACTCACCACCTCCCGAAGCGCGGCCACGCGATCCCGGAGAGCCCCCATCGTGTGTGCCTGACGTGAAGAAAACCGGAGCCTCATGCTGTAGTTACCCGGCAACCAGGGCTCGGGAGTGGCTGTGTGCTCCTGTAGTGTCTGTGAGGCAACACACGGCACAGATACAATGTAGCGCCTATGCGCTCCATTGTAGCCAATGGTGGGAACTTTGTGGTCAGCGGTTGTCCGAAAGTAACCTCACCGCTGACCGCAAAGTTCCCACCATTGGCTACAATGGAGCGCATAGGCGCTACATTGTATCTGTGCCGTGTTCTGCCTCACAGACACTACAGGAGCACACAGCCAATCAGGAGAGTGCCACGACGTGGCGCTCCCTGATTGGCTGAAGGGACCCTCTTTGACAGGAGTCAGGGAGGGGTCCTGGCAGTCGGGGAAAGGGGTCCCATGTGTAAACATGGGGCCCCTTTCAGTGCGTGGCCGGGTTTCCGTTTTATTATTTTGCCAAGTACGTGGATTATACAAAGAACAGAAGGTACACTGGATTATGTGAGTATAATTTTTTTCACAGGTACCCCTAGGATTCTACATGGAGAAGAGGACCGAGCCTCGTGGGAACATAGGTAAGTATGTGTGTATGTTGGTGTGCATGTATGTAATAAAGTTGTACTGTCACGGTGTGTGTGTCCTGTTTTTATTGGGGTATTTTTTTAGTAGTAGTACTACAGGTACCAGCGGGCCCGGTTTTCCACCGCATGCTGGTACTTGTGGTTCTCCAAGTACCAGCTTGCGGGGGAGGCTTGCTGGGACTTTTAGTACTGCTACTAAAAACAATATTCACAATTTCACACAAGACTATCAGCCCCCCATCCGCCGCCCTTGGATGGGGTTGACAGCCTCGGGCTTCACCCCTGGCCCTTGGGTGGATGGAGGGGGGGACCCCTTGATTGAAGGGGTCCCCACTCCTCCAGGGTACCCCGTCCAGCGGTGACTAGTTGGGGTTTTAATGGCACGACCACAGGGACCGATATCAAAGTGTCCCCCGGCTGTGGCATTATCTCCCCAGCTAGTGGAGGACGGGGGACCCCTACGCTTTTTGTCCCCCGTATATTTGGAACCAGGACCAGGCGCAGAGCCTGGTGCTGGTTGATTAAATATGGGGGAACCCCTGTCATTTTTCCCCCATATTTTTTCAACCAGGACCGGCTCAAAGAGCCCAAGGCTGGTTGTGCTTAGGAGGGGGGACCCCACGCAATTTTTTTCAGAATTTTTTAGACTTTAAACAACTTTTTAAGGTACACAATGAATCCCGGCCGGGATTCCTTGTGTTTTTTCAGGCAGTTTTTTTACTCATCACTCCCGTAAAACACTGCCTGATATTACGAATCACATCGACATCGGAAAAAACGATTGTGCAAAACTCGGCAGCTTAGTGAATAACCGTATCAGGATTCAAAAAGTTGCAGTAAAATGCACCCAATACCATTCGAGTTCAAACACCCTTAAAAACGGCAAAAACACGAATATTAGTAAATAAACCCCATGGTATGGAGAGAAAAAAACTGTTAAGTCAAAGAAAAAAAAGGAACAAGCTTACCGCTATATACTTTTGATGTTTAGATCGGGTCCTCTGCTACTGTTTGGTGCCCTTCAGATAAGGTGGGAGAAAATGTCCAGGTCATAGCAACTTGTGCGGCACACAGGACAAATGCAGTTCATCTGTAGCCACTGTGTCAGGCAAGCAATATGGAAGGTATGGGTGCAGGATGATACAGCCATTTCCATTCCAACTTCAATGTCAGACATGCAGATGGTACAGTACTCTATGGGGTATATTTACTAAAATTCGTAATTTACTGAATGTGGTTAAAGTTCAAACACGAATGACATCGAATGTGTGAAATTGCAACTTTTTAAATTTTTTACGACTCATTTACTATGCTGTCGTATTCTGCATTTTCGAGTTTTCCGATGTCGATGTCATTCGTATTTTCAGGCAGTGTATTACGGGAGTGAATAGTAAAACACTGCCGACATTAACACAATGAATCTCGGCCGGATCTGTGAGATCCGCGCAGGGCTTCATTGTGCACCTTTTAAAAAAAAAATGAAAGTGTTAAAAATAAAAATAAAAAATGCGTGGGGTCCCCCCTACTAAGCAAAACCAGCCTCGGGCTCTTTGAGCCGGTCCTGGTTGAAAAAATATGGGGGGGGAAATGACAGGGGTTCCCCCATATTTGTTCAACCAGCACCGGGCTCTGCGCCTGGTCCTGGTGCAAAAAATACAGGGGACAAAAAGCGTAGGGGTCCCTCGTATTTTTTATACCAGCACCGGGCTCCACTAGTCAGAGAGATAATACCACAGCCGGGGGACACTTTTATATAGGTCCCTGCAGCCCCGGCATTAAATCACTAACTAGTCACCCCTGGCCGGGGTACCCTGGAGGAGTGGGGACCCCTTCAATCAAGGGGTCCCCCCCCTCCAGCCACCCAAGGGCCAGGGGTGAAGCCCGAGGCTGTCAACCCCATCCAAGGGCGGCGGAAGGGGGGCTGATAACCTTGTGAGAAAATAAGAATATTGTTTTTTGTAGCAGTACTAAAAGTCCCAGCAAGCCTCCCCCGCAAGCTGGTACTTGGAGAACCACAAGTACCAGCATGCGGTTGACAAACGGGCCCGCTGGTACCTGTAGTACTACTACAAAAAAATACCCCCCCCCCGGGGGCGTGGCTTGGACGCTGTCCTGACTGGTCACGTCGAGCTGGAGCTCCTAGCTACAAGAGCTCTAATAAACCCACAATCTCCCTATATCAGCCTCTGCTGGCTCCTGATCCCCCCCAGTGAGCTGCTACCTGCTGTGGGCTGCTCAGAGTGACCTCCTGTGACGCTGAGAGCTGATCTCTGCAGCTCCGAGTTCGGGGCCTACGCATCCTCCAGAGGCCGGGGCCTCGATTTTGGGGACAGCCCGGCGCCGAGCTCCGGAACCCGCTCGCGGCCGCGGCGGGACCCGGCGGACCTCCTGTGGGCACACAACACCTAGCCTGATCGGCGGAGACCCTCCCCAGACCCTCAGGTACCTTCTGAAAAACGATAGCTCCCTCCCTGTGCATGCTAAAGCCAGTGGAAGTGGAGTCTCTGGCCTGATAACTCTGGCGGCGGCCATCTTGGATTCCTCCTAACAGCTCCTGGGATTACAGGCAGCATAATCCAGAGCTACTACATAGCTGCTCTGTGACATCCTCTGAGCCCACACATCCTACATGCTGCACATCTGTAATCACCCTCTACCTATTGAAGACATATAATAAGCTGCTGGTTGCAGCCACTGCAATACGCTCTGCAATTTAATTGTGCCCTACCATACTAATCTGTCACTACTCTCAGCCCTGCCTGGAGTCTTCCTACCATCATTACCAAGCTTGAAACAACCCTCGTCTCTATACTCATACAGCCCGGCAAGATGTGACCCCTAATATGCGCTATCTCCGCCCAGAGTCTTACCGTTTAACATGGGAATACGTCTGAAAAACAGCATTCTGTCTACTTTATAACACATCAGCCTAGAGGGACCCAGCTGCTGCATTATCCTCAGGTCATTTATTTTTCTCAATTCTTTTTTTCCCTCTATCTCACTATGGCACCTAAAAAAGCAAAGGGCACGCTACCTCCTCAGGTATCTCTCCCAATTCGGAAACAAAATCAGGCATCCCCGCCGCCTCGAAGAGTGTCGGCCCCCTCCACGAAAAGCCCGAACACATCCGATCTGCCCAGTTCGCTCTTAATGTCGGGCGTAGACCCGAGCTCTGACGCTCCCCTTACCGTGAAGACCCTTTGCCAAGTCCTGTCGGCCTTCAAATCGGACTTAACTCGCGACCTCACAGCTGCTATACGGGAAGTTAAGGAGGAGCTGACAGCCATTGGCGATAGAACCGACACTCTAGAACGTAAACTGGAAGAATTGGTGACGTCACATAATGAGCTTATCACAGCTCACGACCAACAACAAAACGAGTTGGACATGGTTAAAAACAAAATGGCTGATATGGTGGACCGTTCCAGATGGAACAATATTAAAATACGCGGAATACCCGATTCGGTTGATAACTCCGATCTGACGAAATACGCGATGGCCCTGTTCCGTAAACTGCTACCTGAAGCATCTGATGCGGAGCTGCTCATTGACAGAATTCATCGCCTTCCTAAACCTCGGTTCCTCTCCAGCTCCTTACCTAGAGATACATTACTCCGGGTGCACTTCTTCACCGTCAAGGAACGTATTCTCCAAGCTACTCGAGATGCAGAGAACTCTGATACCCTAGGAGGCTTGCAACTGTTTCCGGACTTTTCCGCAATCACCCTTTCTAAAAGACGCAGTTTAGCCCCGATTACCACCGCCCTCCGGGCCCAAGATATCCGCTATAGGTGGGGCTTTCCAGTGAAGCTGATTGTATTCTATGACAGCTCTACGTTTATTATATCAGAACTGGAAGCTGGAGTGAAGCTGCTCGAGGACTGGGACATCTCGGTGAAACTACCATCCTCCCAGGAGAGACGTCCCCCTCCTCGCTCGGAATGGTCCACTGAGTGATCGTATTACATAATTAATGTTTTGTTCTAACATGTCTTTTCGTATTTCGTTAGAATTACCGTCTATTATATTCTGTCTATTGTAGCCCTTACGGCTCTCGAACCCCTCTAGGTGAGATACACCGTATTCCCACGACTTCATATAGCGCATACTCTCCTACTTAAGTGTGGTCGCTCAGCTCTCGCCCCAGTTTACCTGTTTACCTGTTTACTGGCCTATCTTTCTAGTATTCGCTAATTGCAGCAGACGGAGGTCTTCCCGCTAGCAAAATACGCCAGAGCATTTTGTGATATATTTGTGTTTTTCTGATATGTATTTATACCCCACGTACCACATATGTTTAGATGGAGATGTGCAGTTATTCCCCTTATATATTAGCTGTCTGTTTTTTTAATGACTCTGGGCGGATTGAAGAGTCCGCCTGCCCCTAGTTTCTCTACTGCATTCATTTTTCCCCTGCAGTAGCTATGCAGACCCGATGTACTGGGTCGATTTACTTTGCTTTCCCTTTTGTTTTACTATGTCTACACATATTGCCCCGTTTCCGTGATTTTTGTATCCCCCCCCTCCCCCCCCCCCCCCCATCCGGATGGGATGCCGTCACTTGCATGATATTCTAACTGAATAAGTATGGTTGGTATTCTCTCATTGAACGTTAAGGGCTTAAACTCCCCCAATAAACGTAGATTAGCTCTATCCTCCTTCCATAAGTATAAAGCCGATATTGTTGCCCTACAAGAAACTCACTTTTCCTCACATAACCCCCCCTGTATTGAAGGACCATAGGTTCACTACTGGTTTCTTCGCTAACGGACCCTTTAAAAGAAATGGAGTAGCTCTGCTGTTTAGAAAGGGTGTCCCCTTTATTCTCCACTCACAAATTGCAGACAAAGCAGGCCGGTACTTAATTCTCACGGGTATTTTGGAGGGTAAATCCGTCACAATAGTATCTCTATACGCACCTAACTCGAATCAAGTGGCCTTTATTCGGAAGCTATGCTTACTTATCCAGAAGGTTCGAGTCGGCTCCCTAATTCTCCTAGGAGACTTTAACTTAGTACTAGACCCCAAACTGGATAAATCGTCCCAGCCCTCTTCAACTACACCTAAAACTCGCTCTGGCCCCTCACTAGCGCTGCGAAATGTAGTAGCGGAATTTGACTTATATGACATTTGGCGAATCCGCAACCCCACAGGCAGAGACTACACGTTCTTTTCACCAGTTCACAATTCATACTCACGAATTGACCTCGTGTTATGCGATAAATGGACCTTGCAGGAGTCTGGTGGGGTGGATATCCTACCTATCACCTGGTCCGACCATGCTCCGCTATTCTGGAAGTGGCACATTGGACCTGCCCTCGCCCCCCCCAGACCATGGCGACTATCTCCCCATTTGTTACATGACGCTTTGGCCAAAAAGATTATATCAGACAGCTTATCCCTATATACAGATACCAATTCCCCTTCGGACACATCTTTACCAAACTACTGGTGCGCGTTAAAAGCGGTTGTCCGCGGCTCTGCTATTCAGGCTGGAGCAACGCTTAAAAAGCAAGCCAAAAGACTCCAACTAGACTTGGAACAAAGACTTAAAATAGCTGAAGACAAGAATAAGATACGCCCCACCCGACTTTTACGTAAGGAACTTGCTGACATCCGCAGCCAATTACAAAAACTCTTGGTTTTTAGAACCCAAATAGCTCTCAATAGACTACGGCAGAAATTCTATTTAGTAGGTAACAGACCCGGTAAAATGCTAGCCCGCAGACTTCGTGCCCAACAAGCTCGTAACAGAATTAAATTCATCCTTTCCTCCACAGGCTCTAAGCTTGCTAACCCCTTAGATATTGCTAACCAATTCGCAGACTATTATACTAAACTGTATAACTTACATTCTGACCCCCTTACATTCCAGCCTACCCCTGACTCCATTCAAGCGTTCCTTTCCTCTATCAATCTCCCTACCCTAACCCATGATCAGCTACACGCCTTCAATGCCCCTTGGACCGTAACAGAGGTCGAATCCACGATTAAAGCTCTCCCTAAGGATAAAGCCCCTGGCCCCGATGGGTTTATTAACGACTTCTATGCTTCCTTTGCAGACCGTCTCTCCCCCACTTTGACCGCTCTGTTTAATGAGATAACTAATACTGCTACCTTCCCTAAAGAAATGCTGGAGGCTCAGGTAGTAGCTATCCCCAAGCCTGGGAAAGACCCTGCCCACTGTCACAACTACAGACCAATCGCATTACTTAATAGTGATGTCAAGCTATATGCTAAATTGATAGCATCCCGACTTAGTGTTTATCTACCACTGTTGATTCACCCCGATCAAGCTGTATTTATGCCTGGCAGACAGGCCTCTGACAATACCCGCAGAGTTTTTAACCTGATAGATAGGGCCCCTGGCACAGAGGGATTCTTATTACTCTCATTGGATGCTGAGAAGGCGTTCGACAGACTGAATTGGCTATATATGCGTACTGTTTTGATTAAATTTGGCTTCTCGGCCCAGATTCTGGCGTCAATCTTAGCATTATATACCTTCCCGTCAGCAAGAGTTTTTAGTAATGGATTTTTGTCGGACGCCTTCCCAATCACTAATGGTACCCGCCAGGGCTGCCCTCTCTCACCTTTGATATATGCTCTTGGTATTGAACCCCTGGCAGCTAAAATTAGAGCAGATGCTGCATTCCCAGGCCTGACCCATGGCGGACTCTCCCATAAATTGTGTCTCTTTGCCGATGACGTTCTCCTCTTCGTATCTCAACCCTCCTCCTCTCTCCCGCAACTACATTCCATATTACACGACTTCAGTGAGGCATCATACTACAAACTGAATACAACGAAAACCAAAGCTTTGCCTGTCCAATTACCCGATACACTCACGGCCGCTTTACGTTCTCAATATCCATACAACTGGAAACTCAACTCACTTACATACCTCGGGATACATATCCCCCCTATCTCCTCGGCTGTGTTCGATTTAAATCTCCCCCCCCTGATACTCACTCTCCAGACCCTGACATCCTCGTGGTTGCTGTATGAGATATCCTGGCTGGGACGTTTATCTGCCTTTAAAATGTCCTTATTACCCAAACTCATGTATTTATTTCGCACTATACCTTATTCTTTTCCCAAACCGTACCTCGATAAATGCAAAGTTGTTCTGACGAAATACCTATGGAAATCGCACCCCCCAAAACTGGCACATGCTAGAATGATTCTTCCCCGACACAGAGGAGGCCTCGCATTGCCTGACCTAAGTATGTACCAGGAAGCATGTGTGCTTGCCCAATTGAAATCTTGGAACATATCCAATCCCGCTCCCCTCTGGGCTCACATTGAGGAGGTCGGGTGCATAGGATACCCCTTAGCAGATTTGCTGTGGACTCCTAAGGTCCTCCGTCCCAAAGGTTTGAATGTTCTTCCCTCTACGGCTTCTTCCTTACGAATATGGGATAATTTGATGAGTAAACTTCCTAGCATTACTACCCCCCACACGACCCTTTCACTTAAAGCAGTGAGTAAGTTAATTCCCAACTTACATATCTCTACGTGGACTGCTTGTAATATTTATACCCTTGGAGACTTATTAGATGGGACTACCTTCCTTTCATTCGCCCAATTGCACGATAAATTCTCCCTCCCAAGTGCTGAACTGTTTCACTACTTTCAGATCAGACACTGGTTCCAAAGCCTACCCACAGTACAAACTCCCCCCAGCTCTCTGGCTCAGTCTATCCGATCCCGCATGGTATTATCTTCATCAACTAAAGATATAACTTATTGGTACAACACACTCATCTCATTAGTCCCATACCAAAAGTCTAATGCTCAGAGGCGCTGGGAGGGAGACTTGGGTATCCCCATAGCAGAGTCACAATGGGAGAAATTATACCGTTTAACATTTCGCATGTCTCGCTGTTTAAATCATTCAGAAATGCATGTTAAACTACTGAATAGATTATACCTGACCCCAGACAGACTGCACACCTTCTGGCCCTCCTGCTCACCACTATGCTGGAGAAATTGCGGAGAGATAGGGCATGTATACCATATTTTCTGGTCATGTCCCCTTCTCCAAACTTTCTGGGCAGAAGTATTTACGCTAATAAATAAAGTTCTAGGCCTATCTTTAAGCCCATCCCCAGATCTGGCTCTCCTACATATATATCCCCTGGAGGTATCATCCTCCCAGAGGTACTTGTTGGGACACATCTGTATAGCAGCAAGGGCAACCTTGGCCCAAGCCTGGAAGCAGGCGGCGGTCCCACCTGTTCTAAAGGTGTTTCATAAAGTTAATTTCCATTATACTATGGAAACCGAATGTATGCCTTATTCCTCTTCTGCTTCCTCTCCCATGGTGAAATGGTTCCATTGGCATGAATACGTCACGGAGGGGGAAGGCTCCACCCTCATATCACACCCGGGGTTGTCGTCCCCTATACAATTCAGCCTGAATGAGGAACCTTCTACCTCTTGAGTGCTCTATCTCCCACACTTTCCCCTCTGGTTTTTTACTAGATATTACATTTATAATGTTATCAACCGATCCCCACCGGTTTCTAGAGACGGAGTAGAGAAACCATATTGAACTAGCTATGCACATTTCAAACTGTTAACATGTCTAGGATACCTGTATACCTACTTAGTGTTATGCTATCTGTTCTATATGTAAGTTGCATTTTATTGACGTGTACATCCCTCCCCACCCTGGTCTTTTTTCTGTACCCCCTCCTTTTTTCTTCCCTTTTTGCATTCAATATAAAATTCAATAAAAACTATTGATGTTAAAAAAAATACCCCCCAAAAAACAGGACACACACACCGTGACAGTAAACCTTTATTACATACATGCACACCTACATACACACATACTTACCTATGTTCACACGAGGCTCGGTCCACTTCTCCATGTAGACTCCACGGGGTACCTGTGAAAAAAATTATACTCACATTATCCAGTGTAGCAAGTGTCCTCTTTATAATCCACGTACTTGGCAAAAAAACAAACCGGAAACCCGAACCACGCACTGAAAGGGGTCCCATGTTTACACATGGGACCCCTTTCCCCGACTGCCAGGACCCCCCCTGACTCCTGTCAAAGAGGGTCCTTTCTGCCAATCAGGGAGCGCCATGTTGTGGCACTCTCCTGATTGGCTCTGCGGTTGACCGCGAGTAACCTCAACCGCTGACCGCAAAGTTCCCACCATTGGATACAATGGAGCGCCTATGCGCTAGATTGTATCTTCAGTGCGCAGCCTCACTGACAGTACAGGAGCACAGAGCCAATCAGGAGAGTGCCACGATGTGGCGCTCCCTGATTGGCAGAAGGGACCCTCTTTGACAGGAGTCAGGGGGGGTCCTGGCAGTCGGGGAAAGGGGTCCCATGTGTAAACATGGGACCCCTTTCAGTGCATGGTTCGGGTTTCCGGTTTGTTTTTTTGCCAAGTACATGGATTATAAAGAGGTCACTTGCTACACTGGATTATGTGAGTATAATTTTTTTCACAGGTACCCCGTGGAGTCTACATGGAGAAGTGGACCGAGCCTCGTGTGAACATAGGTAAGTATGTGTGTATGTAGGTGTGCATGTATGTAATAAAGTTTTACTGTCACGGTGTGTGTGTCCTGTTTTTTTGGGGGTATTTTTTTTTGTAGTAGTACTACAGGTACCAGCGGGCCCGTTTGTCCACCGTATGCTGGTACTTGTGGTTCTCAAAGTACCAGCTTGCGGGGGAGGCTTGCTGGGACTTTTAGTACTGCTACAAAAAACAATATTCTTATTTTCTCACAAGGCTATCAGCCCCCCATCCGCCGCCCTTGGATGGGGGGGACAGCCTTGGGCTTCACCCCTGGCCCTTGGGTGGCTGGAGGGGGGGACCCCTTGATTTAAGGGGTCCCCACTCCTCCAGGATACCCCGGCCAGGGGTGACTAGTTAGTGATTTAATGCCAGGGCTGCAGGGACCTATATAAAAGTGTCCCCCGGCTGTGGCATTATCTCTCTGACTAGTGGAGCCCGGTGCTGGTACAAAAAATACGGGGGACCCCTACGCTTTTTGTCCCCTGTATTTTTTGCACCAGGACCAGGCGCATAGCCCGGTGCTGGTTGAACAAATATGGGGGAACCCCTGTCATTTTCCCCCCCATATTTTTTCAACCAGGACCGGCTCAAAGAGCCAGAGGCTGGTTTTGCTTAGGAGGGGGGACCCCACGCATTTTTTTCTTAAATTTAACCCTTTCACACCCCTTCCCACTGATAAACATGCACGGATCTCACGGATCCGTGCATGCCTATCAGAACACGGTAAAAAAAAGCAGGTCTATTTTAAAACTGCTTTTTTTTACGATTTGTATTTTTTCACTGCAGTGTTTGGCTATTGCCGGCAGTGTTTGTGAAATAGAATTTTTAGATAATTACCGAGTTGTATCAAATAACAGCCGTATTTGACCGATGGTGCATTAATTCGTATTTTTTTTCTTTGACTTCAAAAAAAATACGAATGCCCTCATCACTGCCGAGATTTGAGTTTAGTAAATTCCCGAGATGACACTTTGATGAAAAAACACCAAATCGGTCATAATCGGGAGCTTAGTAAATATACCCCTATGTCTTCTCCTTCTGTAACAGTGCATCTGTTGTAGGTGGGAATACTGGACAGAATGGGCCTCAGGATGTCCTCCAGCCTCAGAAGTGCTTCCCCCACTGTCACTGCCAGATTTTCACTGGAACTGGGATCATTTCTTGCTCTTTCTGATGATGGTCCAGCTCTTTTTCTTACCCGTGATGTTCCAGCACATTCTCTTCCTGGTGATTGTGCAGTTCTTCCTGATAATGGGCCAGCTCTTCCTCTTCCTGATGATGGTCCAGCTGTTCCACTTCCTGATGATGGTCCACCATTGGATGGTCTGCGATGTCCTGACCTCAGCCATGTCTCACTGATAATATGGTTTGTTCCTCCATTTCCAAGCAGCTGGGCCAACTTCCTTTGGCTCATTATAGCTGGTGACAGTAGCTAGAGAAATGTAAAAAAAAAAAAAAAAGTGAGAAAAAACACAAATGTGATTGTGCGCTGAGATCAGCTCACTGGTGAATCGCTGGCAGCAAATACTAGTGAGCAAACGTGATCTCTCTTGGGAGGCTCTTTCTCATGCATCAACAACAGCTTCAACTCAAGAAATGCCAGTGATATTCCTGTGCACTGGGGTTTTATGCCATGGAGAATTCAAATGTGGCATGCAGGCGGCAGTTGGTGATGGCAGTTGGTGATGGCCGTGCTTCACATCAGCAGCATCTTCCCACTGATATTACACAGTGATACATGTGGGACATCAGTGGGAAATTACATGTTAGTGCTGAGGAGTCATTACACCAAGAGCGGGGTGATTTGGGGCAACTACTGAAATAATCTCAGTTCTGCTGCTGGACCCAGTGAGTTCAACTGTCATTTGCTACTGCCGTCCCTACTGCTCCTGATACACATATATCCGGTGTGTGTGGTGGTGAGACCATAACACATCGGAAAGAAGAAAAGAATATTGAAATGTTTATTTTCAATTAAAACTTAACTTTTATTTATCAAAATTACCTATAAAACAAGTGGGAAGTATAATTTAAATGTGATTAGCAAACTAATTCCCTTAGCGTTCTAACATTAGACGTGGTATTCGTCCTAGTAAAAAGGATTTACCGATCTCAGCCGCTGTATACTCCTGCTGCTAACCGCGGCTTCCCCTGCAGTGGGGAGTCCTCTCCTCCTTGTCTCTTCATAGTACGGGTGTCGGGACGAGTCTCGTGGCACATTTGGATCCTGCAAAGCTTTTCGGCTACAGGATTCATCTAACACCACATACGAGACCACTAACCGCCACCCGTCCTCTTTTCTTTCACGGCACAATTCGCTCTCCCACTCTCATCTGCCCTCCGCTCAGTGAAGACAGTAGATGGGAGCAGCGAGTTAGAGTGCCCACTGTTTCTTTCTTCATTTATGTTCTCAAAGTATATCACCATTGACACTGAGGTACCAAACTAAAAGTTAAGTTTTAATTGAAAATAAACATTTCAATATTCTTTAAAAGAGTGCTCCAAACAAGGGAATTTTCTTCTTTCCGATGTGTTATGGTCTCACCACCACACACACCGGATATATGTGTATCAGTTACATAATCCCTGGAGCACCTCCAACATAACGGATGGCTGTCCATTGAGACTCATGTGTTGTTAGTTGGTTAAAATAATTTACTTTTCTCATACGTCCTAGAGGATGCTGGGGACAACATCAAGACCATGGGGTATAGACGGGATCCACAGGAGACATGGGCACTCCAAAGACTTTTCATTGGGTGTCAACTGGCTCCTCCCTCTATGCCCCTCCTCCAGACCTCAGTTTTAGAAATGTGCCCAGGTTGACTGGATGCACTCTGAGGAGCTCTACTGAGTTTCTCTGAAAAGACTTATGTTAGGTTTTTTATTTTCAGGGAGATCTGCTGGCATCAGACTCCCTGCTTTGTGGGACTGAGGGGGCAGAAGCAGAACCAACTTCCTCAGAGTTTCATGGCTCCGTTTCTGGCTGACAGGACACCATTAGCTCCTGAAGGGAACTGAACTAGATGCTCACTCCCACAGCACGCCGTCATCCCCCCTCACAGAGCCAGAAGTCAGAAGACAGGTGAGTATGAGAAGAATGATCTTCAATCAAGTAAGTGACGGCTGAGGTGCGCCGCGGATGGCGGGAGCGCAGCGCGCCATTGCTGCCCACACACACAGGCACTGCAGGGTGCAGGGCACGGGGTGGGGGCGCCCTGGGCAGCAAGGAAAATACCTCAAACTGGCTAAAAGCACAGCCCTACCCCCGCCAGTATAAATGTTGTCATGGATACTCAGGGGCGGAGATTCTTCCTCAGGCAGCCAGCACACTACTAAGCACCATTTTCTCTCTCTCCTCAAGCTGCAGAGGACACGCTGTTCCTCTCCTCCACTTCTGACAAGTACAGGGTGCTATAAATGGGGGGCACAAAGCGATTGTGGTGCATTTGATAGTGTATATTACTATTTAAAAGCGCTTTTGGGCTGTGGACATACTGTGGTCACAGGCAATACTGGCGCTGGGTTTGTGAACTGGCTGCTCCTATCCTGTGTCCCTCTGACAGATTTTACTGTGGGTCTGTCCCCAAAATAAGTCCCAGTGTGTCTGTGAGTGTGGTGTACACGTGTGAGGTATGTCTGAGGCAGGGAGTTCCTCCCCAGAGGAAGCCATTTTAGGGACACAGAGTTGTAATGTGGTAGCGCTACCGGCACACCAAGAGCCTGCATGGGTGAAAGAGCTACGTGACAGTATGCATCTGATTAACCGTAGATTAGATAAGTCTGAATCTAAGGCTGCATGCTGGAGAAAATCTGTGAAAGATGTGATTTTTCAGGATGCTGTTATTCCTTATGTGCATTTGCAAATGTTGTAAACACTGATACCGACACGGATTCTAATTCTTGTGTCGACAATAGTGAATCCAGAGAGATAGATCATAAATTGGCAAAAAGTATACAATATATGATTGTGGCTATAAGGGACAACAGAAAGCACTCCTGTAAGGAAAAGAAATCCAAAGTCACGTTCCCTCCTTCACACAAAGTAAATGCTCTGTTTGAAGGGATGTGGGTGAATCCTGATAAAAAAAAATCGTATTCCCAAAAGGATTCACATAGCTTATACTTTCCAGGTTGAAGACAGGAAAAAATGGGAGTCACCCCCTGTGTTAGACAGTGCACTTTCCAGGTTGACAAAGAAGGTAATTCTCCCTGCTCCTGGCACGGCTTCTCTTAAAGAGCCGGCAGACCGCAAAATGGAAACGACATTGAAATCCATTTATGTTACCAATGGTACACTGCTCAGGCCCACTATTGCCTGCGCATGGGTGAGTCGCGCTATTGAAAAATGGTCAGAAAGCGTGTCATCAGAAATTGACACGATTGATAAAGATGAGATACTCCTTAAGTTAGGGAATATCAAGGACGCTGCCGCCTACATGCTGGAAGCAATGAAGGATATTGGAGTCTTGAGTTCACAAGCTGCTACCATGGCAGTATCGGCTAGGCGGGCCTTATGGATTCGCCAGTGGAACGCGGATGCAGATTCCAAAAGAAACATGGAGGCTCTCCCATATAAAGGTGAGGCCTTATTTGGCGATGGCCTGGATGCGTTAGTCTCGGCGGCTACCACAGGTAAGTCAACATTTTTGCCCTCTGCACCTGCACCGGCAAAAAAGACCTATCACCCGCAAATGCAGTCTTTTCGGCCCAATAAATACAAAAAGGTGAGAGGTTCCCCCTTCTTTGCAGGTAGGGGAAGGGGAAGGGGAAAGAAGCCCACACCGGCTCCAGGTTCCCAAGAGCAGAAGTCTACCCCTAATTCTGCCAAATCCCCAGCATGACGCTGGAACTCCCTTGCGGGAGGCCGCTTGGGTGGGGGCACGTCTCAAGCTCTTCAGCCAGGATTGGATTCTGTCTGGCCTGGATCCCTGGGTGTTGCAAATAGTATCCCAGGGGTACAAACTAGAGTTTCAAGACGTTCCCCCATGCCGATTTTTCAAATCGACCTTGCCAGCTTCTCTGCCAGAGAGAGAAGCAGTAACAGCGGCAATCCAAAAATTATGTCAAGACCAGGTTATAGTCCTGGTACCGTTGTCACAACAAGGGTGGGGCTTTTATTCAAGCCTCTTTGTTGTTCCGAAGCCGGACGGCTCGGTCAGACTGATCCTAACTCTAATAGATCTGAATTTCTTCCTGAAAAGGTTCAAGTTCAAGATGGAATCACTTCGGGCGGTGATTGCCAGTCTGGAGGAGGGGGACTACTTAGTGTCAGTGGACATAAAGGATGCTTACCTGCATGTTCCCATTTCTCCTCCTCACCAGGCTTATCTGAGATTCGCGATTCAGGATTGCCATTACCAATTCCAGACGTTACCTTTCAGTCTCTCCACGGCGCCGAGGGTATTCACCAAGGTGATGGCGGAGATGATGGTCCTCCTTCGTCAGAAAGGAGTCAATATAATCCCTTATCTGTACGACCTCCTGATAAAGGCGAGATCCAGGGAGCAGTTATTACAAAACATATCCCTCTCCCTGTCAATACTCCAACAACACGGGTGGATCATAAATTACCCAAAGTCACAGTTGGAACCGACGACAAGGTTGTCTTTCCTCGGGATGATTCTGGACACAGAAGTTCAGAGAGTATTTCTTCCGCTGGAAAAAGGCTCTGAAAATCCAGAAATGGTAAAACAGATATTGAAACCATCAAGTGTGTCGATCCATCAGTGCATTCGGTTGTTGTGGAAGATGGTGGCAGCCTACGAGGCCATACAGTTTGGCAGGTTCCATGCCAGAGTATTCCAGTGGGACCTGTTGGACAAGTGGTCGGGGTCACACCTACACATGCACAGAAAGATAATCCTGTCGTCAAAAACCAGGATTTCGCTCCTGTGGTGGTTGCACAGCTCTCACCTGCTAGAGGGACGCAGGTTCGGGATTCAGGACTGGGTCCTAGTAACCACGGATGCAAGTCTCCGAGGCTTGGGAGCAGTCTCTCAGGGAGAAAACTTCCAGGGACGTTGGTCACAACAGGAAGCCTGCCTTCACATAAACGTTCTGGAGCTAAGAGCCATTTACAACGGCCTTCAACAAGCGGTACATCTTCTTCAAGACCGTCCCGTGCAGATCCAGGCGGACAATGTAACAGCAGTCACATACATAAACAGGCAGGGTGGAACGAAAAGCAGAGCGGCAATGGCAGAGGCAACAAAAATCCTCCGCTGGGCAGAAAAACATCTACAAGCTCTGTCGGTAATATTCATTCCGGGAGTAGACAACTGGGAAGCAGACTTCCTCAGCAGACACGATCTCTATCCAGGAGAGTGGGGCCTCCACCATGAAGTCTTCGCAGAGGTGACAAGTCTTTGGGAAGTTCCTCAAATAGACATGATGGCGTCTCGTCTCAACAAGAAGCTTCAGAGATACTGTTCCAAGTCATGAGACCCTCAAGCAGTAGCAGTGGATGCACTGGTGACCCAGTGGGTGTTTCCGTCAGTGTATGTTTTCCCTCCACTTCCGCTGATCCCAAAAGTACTCAGGATCATAAGAAAGACAAGGGGTCGAGCAATCTTCATTGCCCCAGACTGGCCAAGAAGGGCTTGGTACCCAGATCTTCAGCAGTTACTCATAGGAGATCTTCGGCCTCTTCCTCTCTCGGGAGGACCTGCTGCAGCAGGGGCCGTGTGTGTACCAAGAATTACCGTGGCTACGTTTGACGGCATGGCTGTTGAGCACCGTATTCTAGCCAGGAAGGGTATTCCTAAGGAGGTCATCACCACCCTTATTCAGGCCAGAAAGGGAGTAACGTCAACACATTACCACCGTATTTGGAGAAAATATGTGTCTTGGTGTGAATCCAAGAAAGCTCTTACGGAAGAGTTTCACTTAGGACGTTTTCTCCATTTTTTGCAGGATGGTGTGGAGACGGGCCTACGATTGGGATCAATCAAGGTCCAGATTTCGGCCTTGTCAGTGTTCTTCCAAAAACAATTGGCCTCTCTTCCAGAGGTTCAGACCTTTGTGAAAGGCGGTTCTGCACATCCAGCCTCCATTCGTGCCTCCAGTGGCACCATGGGACCTTAACGTGGTATTGCAGTTCCTTCAATCGGATTGGTTTGCGCCTGTCACGATCCGGGTATCTGGACGCCATTTCTTACCCATCAGATGCCTCCTAAGGCTGGCTCAGCGCTCCAGGACCGGATCCCATCTGTTATCCTGATGTGTACATTCCTGTATCCTCTCCTGTCACTCTGGGACGCTGTCACAGTAAACGCCATATTACACCTGGCATGGCGTCTCCCGCGGCCTCCGCCGCCGTCCCTGAACTTCTGCATGCAGAGTGTCTGAGTGGCGATTACGTCAGCCGCGGCCTCCGCTGTGTCCGCGTGGTTGGATGTGCATCTGTCAGCCTGGCGCCTCCTGTCTCCGGTGGCCGGCGCCGCCATTACTGTTTTCATTACCACATGGATTACAAACCAAACTTCCCTCCAAGTGTCTGCATGGGCGCAGCCATCTTGGATTCTGTCAGCTGATCATTTCCACCAATCTGTTCTCAGTATTGATAATCTGCATAATTGCCTAGCCAATCCCTTCCTTGCTGCAGGTATAAATACACTGTCCCTGAGCAAGGAAGGCGTCAGTGCTTTGGTTGTCAAACCTAGTTCCTGTTTGTCTCTCTCCTGTGACTGTCTTCCAGGTTCCAGCTCCTGTCTCAAGACTTCCACCATAGAGACCCGCACCAGCATTCCACCTGCGGTGTAGCCTGACTCTCCAATCCATTGTGGATTCATCTGTTTCCAGCTACAACATTACCTGCTTCCAGCTCAGCTTCCAGCAGAGTACAGCTTCCCTTAAAGGGCCGGTGTCCTTTCTACACTTTACCACTCTCCACCGGTATTATTATTTCTCCGCTCTCAAGTTCTACATTTAAGTTCATATTTCATCGCTCCCAAGTTCATTTATTATTTAACTGGTTCCAGCCAGTATCCACTCCGTGCTAACAACAGTCTGGTTCCAGCCAGTATCCACAGCAGCTGTTTTATCTTCAGCAACCCAGCTTTTCCTGGAACACCAGCTGGCACAATCCTGGGTTATCTCCATTGCTACAGTCGGGCCTGGTAAGGACTTTCCATCTAGAAGATCATAAGAACTATCTCACACTACCAGTGCCCTGTGGCTCCTGCCATCCTGTAGTACCCAGGAACTGTATTTATTTTTTGCTGACTTTTACGTTTTCTTTTACTGCTGCTGTGTTGCGGAGTTGTCATAATAAACATCATTGACTTTTATCCAAGTTGTCGTGGTCACGCCTTCGGGCAGTTATTATTCATGTTACTTACATGTCCAGGGGTCTGATACAACCTCCCAGGTTCCGGTACATCTCAGCCCCTACAACTGAGGCTGCCTCCCGTCAGCTCAGGCCCTCAGTTGTGACAGTAAGCACTGACCTAATGAATCCAGCCGGAGACCAGGATCAAGCGGCCAGGCCGATGCAAGAACTGGCAGCCCGACTAGAACATCAGGAGGCTGCACAGGGCCACATCATCCGCTGTCTCCAGGATCTCTCTACTCGGCTGGATGGGATTCAGACAACTCTCCGTGGATCAGGCGCGTCTGGTGCGTCAACCACAGTGACTCCAGCTATTACCCCACCCACCTTACCCATTTCTGCTCCACGTCTTCATCTTCCAACGCCAGCAAAATTTGACGGATCTCCAAGATTCTGCAGGGGATTTCTCAACCAGTGTGAGATTCAGTTTGAGCTACAACCTGGCAATTTTCCCAGTGACCGTACAAAAATTGCCTACATTATTTCTCTTCTCAGTGGCTCAGCCCTTGATTGGGCATCACCGTTATGGGAGAGATCCGACACCCTGCTATCTTCCTACACTGCCTTCGTGTCAACATTCAGGCGCATCTTCGACGAGCCAGGCCGGGTAACCTCAGCTTCATCCGAGATTCTCCGTTTACGCCAGGGGTCACGTACTGTAGGACAATATCTGATACAGTTCCAGATCCTGGCATCCGAACTGGCATGGAACGACGAGGCCCTGTATGCTGCATTCTGGCATGGCTTATCTGAGCGTATTAAAGATGAGTTAGCTACCAGAGACTTACCTTCTAAGTTAGATGAGCTAATCTCACTCTGCACGAAAGTTGATTTACGTTTCAGAGAGAGAGCAACTGAGCGTGGAAGATCATCTGCTCCAAAATCTTCTGCTCCTCCTCCTCGTCAACTGTCACCATCTAAAGATGAGCCCATGCAACTTGGCCGTTCCCGTTTAACTCCTGCTGAGCGCCAAAGACGTCTCTCCGAGTTTCTCTGTCTCTATTGTGCAGCTCCGTCTCACACCATTAATGCCTGTCCCAAACGTCCGGGAAACTCCAAATCCTAGCTCGCCAAGGAGAGGGCCGGCTAGGAGTAATGATCTCCTCTCCATCTCCTCAAGATTGTAATCTCCCAGTCTCGCTTCAAGTTGCTCAACGTTATCGGAACGTCATTGCCCTCCTTGATTCCGGAGCAGCTGGGAACTTTATTACCGAAGCCTATGTTAAACGGTGGTCCCTACCCACCGAGAGACTTCCTTCGTCCATTTCTTTAACTGCCGTGGATGGCAGCAAAATTTTTGATGCAGTTATTTCTTTAAGGACTCTACCCGTTCGTCTGAGAGTGGGAGTTCTTCATTCCGAACTTATTTCTTTTTTAGTGATTCCAAGAGCCACACATCCTGTGGTCCTGGGCCTTCCATGGCTCCGTCTTCACAATCCTACAATTGATTGGACGACTACGCAAATCCTGGCATGGGGTTCCTCCTGTGCTGAGACATGTTTGTTTAAAGTATTGCCTGTCTGTTCTTCCTCCCCCAGGTCATCTGATGTTCCACCTCCTCCATATCAAGATTTCACGGATGTGTTCAGTAAAGCTTCTGCTGATATCCTTCCTCCTCATAGAGAATGGGACTGTCCGATTGATCTCGTTCCAGGGAAGGTTCCACCTCGAGGCCGAACTTATCCGTTGTCTCTGCCTGAGACGCATTCTATGGAGGAATATATTAAAGAGAACCTAGCAAAGGGGTTCATTCGACCTTCTTCTTCTCCAGCCGGCGCAGGCTTCTTTTTTGTAAAAAAGAAAGATGGTGGTCTGCGGCCGTGCATCGACTACAGAGGTTTGAACGACATTACCATCAAGAACCGTTATCCTTTACCCCTGATTACTGAGCTCTTTGACAGAGTTAGCGGAGCTACCATCTTTACAAAGCTGGACTTGCGAGGTGCATACAATCTCATCCAGATCCGTGAGGGTGACGAGTGGAAGACCGCCTTTAACACCCGTGACGGACATTATGAGTACCTCGTCATGCCCTTCGGATTGAGCAATGCTCCAGCTGTCTTCCAGCATTTTGTCAATGAGATCTTCAGAGACATTCTATACCGTCATGTTGTGGTCTATCTAGACGATATCCTCATTTTTGCCAACGATTTAGAGGAACATCGTTTTTGGGTTAAAGAGGTTCTGTCCCGTCTCCGTGTCAATCATCTCTATTGCAAATTAGAAAAATGCGTCTTTGAAGTCAAGACCATTCCGTTTCTAGGGTACATTGTGTCCGGTTCCGGACTAGAGATGGATCCTGAGAAACTACAAGCAATCCAAAATTGGCCGGTACCCTTAACCCTCAAAGGGGTCCAGAGGTTCTTAGGGTTCGCCAACTATTACCGAAAGTTTATACGAGACTTTTCCACCATTGTGGCGCCTATTACTGCTTTCACTAAGAAGGGTGCTAACCCGTCCAAGTGGTCTGAAGAAGCCATGCAAGCATTTCATCTTTTAAAACAAAGGTTCATCTCTGCGCCTGTTCTGAAACAGCCTGACATCGACTCTCCTTTCATCTTAGAGGTGGATGCCTCCTCCGTTGGAGTAGGAGCGGTGTTATCTCAGAGGTCTAAAGATGGCCATTTACACCCTTGCAGTTTCTTCTCCCGGAAGTTCTCCCCAGCTGAGCGCAACTATGCCATTGGCGACCAGGAGTTGCTAGCCATCAAGCTCGCTCTAGAAGAGTGGAGGTATCTGTTGGAGGGAGCTTCTCATTCAATCACCATACTTACAGACCACAAGAACCTTTTATACCTGAAGGGCGCACAATGTCTCAACCCTCGTCAGGCCAGATGGGCACTTTTCTTTTCCAGGTTCGACTTTAAACTCCAGTTCTGTCCGGGCTCTCAGAATCGCAAGGCCGAGGCCCTTTCCCGCTCATGGGAGCAAGAAAATGAGTCAGAGTCTTCAGACAAGCATCCTATTATAAATCCGTTGGCATTCTCCACGGTAGGGATGGACTCTACGCCCCCATCAGGGAAAAGTTTTGTGAAGCCGATGCTAAGGAAGAAGCTCATGCATTGGGCCCATGCTTCCCGTTTTGCCGGACATACAGGTATCCAAAAAACCCTGGAGTTTATCTCTAGGTCCTATTGGTGGCCAACTCTGAAAAAGGACGTCTTGGAGTTTATTGCATCTTGCCCAATGTGTGCCCAACATAAAGTATCCCGCCAGTCGCCTGCGGGGCAACTGGTTCCACTATCCGTTCCCCGTCGACCATGGACCCACTTGTCGATGGATTTCATTACAGACTTACCCATGTGCAACAAGTTCAATACCATCTGGGTGGTAGTTGACCGGTTCACCAAGATGGCACACTTCATTCCTCTCACCGGTCTTCCGTCAGCTTCCAAGTTGGCTCAAGTATTCATACAAGAGATCTTCCGACTCCACGGTCTTCCTGAAGAAATTATCTCAGATCGAGGAGTTCAATTCACAGCCAAATTCTGGCGAAGTTTATGTCAAGTCCTCCAAGTCAAGCTAAAGTTTTCCACGGCTTACCATCCTCAGACCAATGGTCAAACCGAGAGGGTGAATCAGGACTTGGAGGCCTTCCTCCGCATCTATGTGTCCTCCTCTCAAGATGACTGGGTTCAATTACTTCCCTGGGCCGAGTTCTGTCATAACAACCAGTATCATTCTTCATCTGCTTCAACACCATTCTTCACTAACTTTGGATTCCACCCTAAAGTCCCTGAGTTCCAACCGCTTCCAGCAACTTCTGTTCCCGCAGTGGATATCACCTTGCATCAGTTTGCCAATATCTGGAAGAGCGTACGATCAGCTCTGCTCAAGGCATCGTTCAGGTACAAGAAGTTTGCGGATAAGAAGCGTCGAGCAGTTCCTGCTCTCAAGGTGGGTGATCGGGTATGGTTATCCACGAAGAATTTGAGGTTAAGAGTTCCCAGTATGAAGTTTGCACCTCGCTATATCGGTCCTTTCAAGATTGAACAAGTCATCAATCCTGTTGCTTACAGACTCCAGTTGCCTCCCTTCTTAAAAATACCCAGGACATTCCATGTTTCCCTGTTGAAACCGCTGATCTTGAATCGGTTTCATTCCTCACTTCCTCCAACTCCGAAAGTCCAAACTCAACGAGGCGTTGAGTATGAAGTGGCCAAGATCCTGGACTCACGTCACCGTTACGGTCAACTACAATATCTTATTGACTGGAAGGGTTATGGTCCTGAGGAACGTTCATGGACCAATGCTTCTGATGTCCATGCTCCTGCCTTGGTCCGGAGATTCCATTCCAAGTTTCCTCAAAAGCCAAAGAAGTGTCCTGGGGCCACTCCTAAAGGGGGGGGGGGGGGTGCTGTCACGATCCGGGTATCTGGACGCCATTTCTTACCCATCAGATGCCTCCTAAGGCTGGCTCAGCGCTCCAGGACCGGATCCCATCTGTTATCCTGATGTGTACATTCCTGTATCCTCTCCTGTCACTCTGGGACGCTGTCACAGTAAACGCCATATTACACCTGGCATGGCGTCTCCCGCGGCCTCCGCCGCCGTCCCTGAACTTCTGCATGCAGAGTGTCTGAGTGGCGATTACGTCAGCCGCGGCCTCCGCTGTGTCCGCGTGGTTGGATGTGCATCTGTCAGCCTGGCGCCTCCTGTCTCCGGTGGCCGGCGCCGCCATTACTGTTTTCATTACCACATGGATTACAAACCAAACTTCCCTCCAAGTGTCTGCATGGGCGCAGCCATCTTGGATTCTGTCAGCTGATCATTTCCACCAATCTGTTCTCAGTATTGATAATCTGCATAATTGCCTAGCCAATCCCTTCCTTGCTGCAGGTATAAATACACTGTGCCTGAGCAAGGAAGGCGTCAGTGCTTTGGTTGTCAAACCTAGTTCCTGTTTGTCTCTCTCCTGTGACTGTCTTCCAGGTTCCAGCTCCTGTCTCAAGACTTCCACCATAGAGACCCGCACCAGCATTCCACCTGCGGTGTAGCCTGACTCTCCAATCCATTGTGGATTCATCTGTTTCCAGCTACAACATTACCTGCTTCCAGCTCAGCTTCCAGCAGAGTACAGCTTCCCTTAAAGGGCCGGTGTCCTTTCTACACTTTACCACTCTCCACCGGTATTATTATTTCTCCGCTCTCAAGTTCTACATTTCAGTTCATATTTCATCGCTCCCAAGTTCATTTATTATTTAACTGGTTCCAGCCAGTATCCACTCCGTGCTAACAACAGTCTGGTTCCAGCCAGTATCCACAGCAGCTGTTTTATCTTCAGCAACCCAGCTTTTCCTGGAACACCAGCTGGCACAATCCTGGGTTATCTCCATTGCTACAGTCGGGCCTGGTAAGGACTTTCCATCTAGAAGATCATAAGAACTATCTCACACTACCAGTGCCCTGTGGCTCCTGCCATCCTGTAGTACCCAGGAACTGTATTTATTTTTTGCTGACTTTTACGTTTTCTTTTACTGCTGCTGTGTTGCGGAGTTGTCATAATAAACATCATTGACTTTTATCCAAGTTGTCGTGGTCACGCCTTCGGGCAGTTATTATTCATGTTACTTACATGTCCAGGGGTCTAATACAACCTCCCAGGTTCCGGTACATCTCAGCCCCTACAACTGAGGCTGCCTCCCGTCAGCTCAGGCCCTCAGTTGTGACAGCGCCTCTACAAAAGATAGAGTTGAAGTTTCTCACTTGGAAAGTGGTGATGCTTTTGGCCTTGGCATCCGCAAGGCGGGTGTCGGAATTGGGGGCCTTGTCTCACAAAAGCCCTTACCTGATTTTCCATGAAGATAGGGCAGAGTTGTGAACTCACCAACATTTTCTTCCAAAGGTGGTTTCTGCTTTGCCGAGCAGCTACTTGGTCAGGGTCAAACACATTTGCTAAGTTCTACAAGTTTGACACCTTGGCCGATGAGGACCTAAAGTTTGGTCAATCGGTACTGCAGGGTCATCCGCACTCTCCCGCCCGTACTGGAGCTTTGGTATAGACCCCATGGACTTGATGTCGTCCCCAGCATCCTATAGGACGTATGAGAAAATAGGATTTTATAACCTACCGGTAAATCCTTTTCTCCTAGTTCGTAGAGGATGCTGGGTGCCCGTCCCAGTGCGTACTTTACCTGCAGTTTAGTTATTACAGTTACACAAGTTGTGTTATCTTGGTTTCGGCATGTTGCTGCAATTAGTTCATGCCTGTTGGCGTGTGTTATGTTGAATGCCATGTGTGCGGCATGGTTGAGGGTGTGAGTTGGTAGATATCTCACCACTAGTTAAGTAATTCCTTTCCTCGAAATGTCAGTCTTTCTGGGCACAGTTCCTACAACTGAGGTCTGGAGGAGGGGCATAGAGGGAGGAGCCAGTTCACACCCAATGAAAAGTCTTTGGAGTGCCCATGTCTCCTGCGGATCCCGTCTATACCCCATGGTCTTGATGTCGTCCCCAGCAACCTCTACGGACTAGGAGAAAAGGATTTACCGGTAGGTTATCAAAATCCTATTTTTTTCCATTTATCCAGTCTGGTGCAGGATAAACTAGAGTCTGTCCCTACTGCTCCACTTGTAATGACTTAATCCCCTGCTGTATTGTTCTCTGTATTGTATTGCAGGTGAGAACAATAGATGAAGGGTTTATGTTAATAAACCATGTTGTGCCTCGGCGCAGCAAACTAGTCAAGATAACCATGGACCCATCTGTATCTCTGTAGCCTCTGGCATGACAGCTGCCGACATTATAACATTATACTGGATATATATGTGTGTGTGTGTGTGTGTGTGTGTGTGTGTGTGTGTGTGTGTGTGTGTGTGTGTGTGTGTTCCCCATATTATATATTAGCACAGAAATGTTCTATTACCATGTGCAGAGTTAATCCAATATGAATGTTAGTAGAATAATCTTTTACGCAGCATCCGTCCATTCTCCATTCCTCAATGTAACAACATTATCTGCATCTATAGATATATAAATGGATGTATGTGTGTATGTATGTGTATATGTGTGTATGTATGTTCCAGCATAACTCTGGAGCAATACCTGGAGCAATTTACACCAAACTTGATACACATATCACTTACAATCTGGGATAAATACTGTAGGGGTAAGACACCCTTAGCACCCCTAGGGGTGGGGGTGGGAAGTGGGTGACATGTAAAAAACCATAGTCGTTGAAATGAATAGTGACACTCCTGATGCCGTTTCAGTTCAAGTACAGCCCCATCAGCATGGGGGTTGAGAAGGGGCATTGAACTTAAACTTGAAGATGGGCACAATGAAAATAGTCTTATTGCATTAAGATTTCCATGCGGGCGAAGCCGCGGCAAAAAGGTATATATAGCAAACACCACTGACTCATCACAAAATCTCCTGAACCATAAGGACATTTGGACTGTAGCTTGCCCTTCTGATGCAGGCACCCACTTAGAAGGGATTTTTCTAAATTCCACCCACTCAGGGGTGAGATAATTATTGGAAATTTCCCCCTCACAGAAGAGAGTCATGGTGTCGGCGATACCAAGTCACGGAGGGGGGAGGACACAATGTTCTGTTTCTGGAAAGCTTGATAGTCAGCAACTGCTTATCTGCTGTGTAAAGGGTACTGACAGATCTCCTAGTGACCTTAAGTGACCTCCAAAAATCTTTACTTTTTTACCTCAAAGGAGGAACCCTAAGGAGAGCGAGAAGCTAAGCAAGGAGACCTAGGTCCCTTTGAAATTGAGTCCGCCTGCAAACCTTACATATTTAACATACAGTGGCCGGAGCCTGTCGTCCCAGCATTTACAGCACTGAGCAAGGCAGCATCAGAGGTGGGACGGGGCAGAGAAGGAGGCGGATTATACTCCTCAGCACCAGCATTTTTACAGCATCAATCCGGGGAAGCCTAGTGGTGCGGCCTGACAAAGATTGCCATTATTCTTTAAAGTCCGTAGCAAAACACAGGTATTCAGCTAGTAAGAATATAAAAAGGGGACACACGGTAGTGAACTTTGATTACATTGGTAGTGAACTATGATTACATTAAATTAAATGAAATTAATGAATAACAGAAATGAACATACTTTGAATTAACACCAACTCACATATCATAGATTGCCTGGCTGGAATCCTCTGCAATTTGAATAGCCCACTCACTGCTTATAACCTGTATACACCTGATCATCTGTCCGATAACTGCACCACTCCATACTTACCGACTTTTCAAATCTCCTCTCCGGGAGATGCCCGGAAAGGAGAAGCAGGTGGGCGGCACTGAGGGCGGGGCTGACATAATTACATCATTAAGCCCCGCCTACTCACCAGGAAAAGTGCACAGTTGGGTAATATTTACATAGGGGCGGAGCTAAAATGACGCGATTAGCATATAATTGCGTCATTAGGCCCCGCCCCCTCCGCCAGTCCGCGATTTCGCTATGTCTTTCTTCACATTCCGCCCACTTCATTAGGAAGTGGGCAGAATGCGGAAGGTGTGCCCACTCTTCCGGGGCTGCGGGGGACTACTCGAAAAACCGTGTGTCTCCCGCAGAATCCGGGAGAGTAGGTAAGTATGCACCACTCAAGGCAGCTAGTTCCATGCCTTCAGACCTTGTGACATCAGCCCTTATGGCGTCATTAATTGCCCTTTCCCCAAGACCACATATTGCAGGTAAACATGGTTATTTGTATTATATAGTCCTGGGAAAGAACAAGTAGGTCTCCCTTACATTGACCTTAGCCTTGCCTCAGGATTGTATCCAGAGATATGTTCCAAAAATATTGTGCTGAATTGAACTGTTTGAATCAGCTGTAATATAAATGCTGGTTATATATAGGTCTGGAGGTCCCTGCCACTCCAGACCCCTAGGACATACAACAACCAATACAAAGACTAAGGGGGCGCCTATAGTGTTGTGAGTCTTATACTGCTTCATTGGGCAAAATTGCCATATAATGGGGTCATTCAGTTGCGGTTGAAGTTGCTGTTGCTTACATAGAAGCAGCAGCGATAGCACTACTATGCTAATGCAGCAGGAGGCGTCACGTCTCCTGCATGCATTACTGCTCCGAGCTGCATCCTGGGACGCAGTATTGGATCATCTCTGACACTATCAGCTGGCTATCTGACCGGTGGGGTCATGTAAGCTGGCCACCACAGCTGCAACCAACAGGCCAGGAAATCTCCATCCTCTGATGGAGATCCTGGCCTCTTCCCTCGCCTTCAACAGCGGTGACATGCCTGAGTTTGGAGAAAAGGCGGCCATAGCCACCTCTTCCCCTCCCCAAAATAGCATCAGGCTGTCGATCACTGATAGGCTGATGCCGCTATGCATTCGTCGTTGCAGGACCCATTCACACATGCACAGACTGGGTCCTACAAATGCACAAAGTACTGTCAATCCAGTAAAAATAATTAGTACTTTGCTACTGACGTAGTAACTCCATCCACATCCGAATGACCTCCCTTAATGAAGTCATATTGGACGAAACGCGTTGGGTGATACCTGATACCACTACTCCAAGCTAAGCTATTTTAACCTCTTATCCTCCTACCCACAACATATGTAGCTCACTATTGTATTTTTCTTCCCCCTTTTTTTATCCATTTTAAAGCGTATATATTTTTATTTTTATATTCTAAATTATTTCAGAGTGTCTTTTACAAAGCTGGTCGTTTGGCACATTTATCTTGTTGTATTGTTCACCGTACATATCGCTATTGATGTATCCCAGAGTAGGTCTGATGCAATAAGAACACTGGGGCACATCTAAAATTATTTATTTGCATGCAATACTCTCCTTTTTTAATATATATATATATATATATACAGTATATATATATATAATTTTTTTTATACCTTTTTAATTGTTAAATAAACCCTGTATATACCTTGTTTTCAATCAAGCAGTCTCCGTAAATATCAACTCATACCAACAAAGGTCGCTTAGAATTATCTTATCCATCTTTTCCAATATATATATATATATATATATATATATATGTATATATGTATGTATGTATATATATATATATATATATATATATATCCAGTGTACCCGGCTCTCCCAATACAAAATCACATGCACTAGGTGCCTCCACATTGATGTACAGTACACACACAGACAGGAGGTGCGGCACTCTTGGCGACTTGGAGAAAGATTACTTCATCACAGCATGGATTAACTAAGTTTCCATGACTTTAGTTTGTCATTTTCATCAGGTATAACATAAACAACAATATTCTTACCTTGAATTTGTTCACCCTGTGCACAGACGCGTCTGGAGTGCGGATCACCTATCCACTTCCGGTGACGACACCACCTGGTCCGTCAATCCGGAGTGTCCCCACACCATCACCAGAGTAACGTATCAACATAGAGTGGATTACAGAGCGCTGTAAATAAACAGTATACATGAGTAATACATATATAGATCACAAACACATCAATACTATGGGATAACAGAATACAATTACTCACTAACACTAGTCTATAGTTATGTATACTAAAGTAGCAACATAACATCCAATAACAAATTGTTAGTGTATTAACAATATAGTTCCAATTGCAGATAGGAGCACACTATAGCATAATCTGCTATATAAAAGAAAAAATGTGTCCGTCTTTCTATACAAATCCACAGTTTACAAGCGAAGATCATTACAATTTAAGATACGAGAGTATTAAAACATGGCGGAGGCAATTAAAACAATTAGAAATCCCTAGCACTCCTAGGGGGGGAGACAGCAGCACAGATTATATCAGGAGACAGCATAACTCCAGAATTGCTGGAGAAATGTACTCAAAAATTGGTACACATATGCCTTTCACTCTGGAAACAAACACCGTGGGGGTCAGACACCCCTAGCACCCATAGGGATGGTACAGCAGCACAGAGTTTTTCAGCAGACAGCATAACTGTGGAAGGCCTGGAGCAATTTGCACCAAACTTGGTACACATCTGACTTACACTCTGGGAACAAACACTGTGGAGGTAACACACCACTAGCACCCTAGGGGTGGGCCAGCAGCACATACTATATCAGGACATGCATGATATGTCAGTGATGACAGGGCTGCATGTGACAGGGCCAGTGACATGATGTGAGGAGGGGAATGCAGGTAGCACAAACCCACACACTGAGAGTTATATAATGGAAGTAGCACGGTCCCCCAGCAGCACAGAGTATATCAGGAAATGCATAATGTCATGCTTGCCTACCTTCAATTTCTCTTCTCCGGGAGAAGCTCAGAAAGGAGACTCTGCAGGAGACTTCGGGGGGCGGGCGGGCTGTGATATTATCAAGCCCCGCCCCACATTGGAAAAATACCCGATTTGCGGGTCCGCGGGAAGGGGGCGGGGCTAAAATGATGCGATTTGCATCATTTTAACCCCTTCCCCACCCCACGGCCCCGGCAAATACGGGAGATTATCTCTCCATCCTGCCCGCATCACTAGGGTGCACGCAGGATGCGGGAGACCTGCCTACTCTTCCTGGGTGCAGGAGGCTACCCCAAAAAATGGGAGCTTCCGGGAGAGTAGGCAAGTATGCATAATGTGCTGCGCTATATAACAAACTGTAAAAAAATCCATAATTTCACAGGGGCACTGACATGATGTAAGGAGGGGAATGGAGGCATCGGGAAGCCACAGACTAACAGTTGTATAGTGGGAGGAGCAGGGTCCCTTGGGGGACCAAAAAGGGGTCCGGCCACTACACAAAGTGCGTCAGGGAAGCTAGATATGCCTATATACTAGATCTCCAACCAACGTAAATTAACAAACAACTAACATTCTAATTTACCATCCTCATCCCATAGCAAAGCACGGGTATTCAGATATCTACAATGTTATTTATACTGTGTGTTTAATATTTACATTTATTTTTGTAAACAGACATTCTTAAAATCCCGGGCAACGGCGGGTACTCCAGCTAGTAGTATATATAGAGAAGTGGTAACACCAAATATATGATATCATGCTAAACAAATAAGGGCAGAGAAATAAATGAATTATAGGAAACTATTAAGACTTAAATTGTCATTAAGACCTCTGGGATGTAATGTCCCCATATGGTGTATCCACTGTGTTTCCAGTTGCAACAATTTACGGAGACTTGCAGGGACATGACTTGGGTCTCAAAAACCCAAAGGCTAAATATAGTATGAAGGGTACTATAATGGAAACTACTGAGGAGGAAAGGGATTTAGGAGTCACTATTTCAAGTGACTTAAAGGCAGGAAAGCAATGCAACAAAGCAATGAGAAAGGCAAGTCAGATGCTTGGTTGCATAGGGAGAGGAATCAGTAGCAGGAAAAAAGTAATAATGCCACCATACAGGTCATTGGTACAGCTCCATCTGGAATACTGTGTCAAGTTCTGGAGACCATATCTCCAGAAGGATATAAATACATTAGAGAGTGTACAAAGAAGGACAACTAAAATGGTGCATGGCCTACATCACAAAACTTACCCGGAAAGGCTAAAAGATCTTAACATGTATAGTTTGGAGGAGAGAAGGGAATGGGGGGACATGATAGAAACTTTCAAATATACCAAGGGTCTTAAAGTTAAGGAGGGAAACATTCTTCAAAGGAAGAGGAGTATTAGAACTCAAGGACATACACTGAAACTGGAGGGAGGCAGGTTCAGAGGAAATGTAAGGAAAAATTACTTCACAGAAGGTGTAGTGGATAAGTAGAATAGTCTCCCATCAGAGGTGGTAGAGGCTAAGACTGTAGAGCAATTTAAACATGCTTGGGATAGGCATATGAATATCCTCACAAAGAATTAAGGTTCAAAAAGGGTTGAGATTACCTAAAGGATAAAAAAAGGGGCAGAGTAGATGGGCCAAGTGGTTCTTATCTGCCGTCAAATTCTATGTTTCTATGATCGATCATACGGTAATGCAGCGAGACCAGTGGATGGCGTGCCTATTGGCAATGCCTAGCCACCGGTTGCTCACTGGTACCTTTGCTGATGGCCAGTTTAATAGCTGACCTGTGGGCTGCCATACGTTCTTTAAACATACGTTCCGTTTTCCCAATGTATGACAGCCCACAGGGGCATATCACCTGATACACCACATATTTGGAACTACAAGTGAATGTTTGATTAACATAGTACGTATGTCCAGTATGTGGATGCTGAAAAGTGTTACCGGGTATGAGGAACTGGCACAGACGGACGGACCCTACGTGTGTGGGACTATGGCTGCAGTGCCAGCTGGGGTCGTTTGCTTTAGTTCAGGTGCGGAGTGACAGCTGCACTCCCGGCGATTCTGACCCCCGGATGAGCTTCTGCCCGATAGAAGCTGTTCTCCATTTGCGACAGTCTGTGAACTGGTCCGCAAGGGGGGTGGGCTGCTTAGCTGAATGGGGAGTGTTCTGGCCTCCCGTTGGACCAATCTGGCCCTGGTACGGACCTGGCTGCGGCGGAGTCTTGCAGGAAGTGACTGTGTTACTTTGAGTCGGCGGGGCTGCGATCACAACTGCGGCGCTTGGTGCCAGGAAGGAGGAGAGGGGGGGTGGATGCGGGTGCACAGCTCTATTTGTTGTCACCACATTGAGGGATGACACCCGGGTACGGGCCGCACCCCCCGCACCCACCTCATTACGCCACTGATATTATGTATATTAGGCAATTGAGCTGTGCATTAAAGCTGTGCACATGGGTACCAATGCTCATAGCCACTTGTCCAGCAAATCATGTCAGGGTTCGATTTACTTTAAAATATCTTAATCATAAAAAACTTCTGAATTTCATCTTTCTGATTCCACTTTTCTCTGACGTCCTAGTGGATGCTGGGGACTCCGTAAGGACCATGGGGAATAGCGGCTCCGCAGGAGACTGGGCACAGCTAAGAAAGATTTAGGACTACCTGGTGTGCACTGGCTCCTCCCACTATGACCCTCCTCCAGACCTCAGTTAGAATCCTGTGCCCGGCTGAGCTGGATGCACACTAGGGGCTCTCCTGAGCTCCTAGAGAGAAAGTATATTTTAGGTTTTTTATTTTACAGTGAGATCTGCTGGCAACAGGCTCACTGCATCGAGGGACTAAGGGGAGAAGAAGCGAACCTAACTAACTGGTGGTAGCTTGGGCTTCTTAGGCTACTGGACACCATTAGCTCCAGAGGGATCGACCGCATGGAACCGGCCATTGGTGTTCGGTCCCGGAGCCGCGCCGCCGGCCCCCTTACAGAGCCAGAAGCAAGAAGAATCCGTAAAATCGGCGGCAGAAGACATCAGTCTTCACCAAGGTAGCGCACAGCACTGCAGCTGTGCGCCATTGCTCCTCATACACACTTCACACTCCGGTCACTGAGGGTGCAGGGCGCTGGGGGGGGGGGGGCGCTCTGAGAAGCAATAAATACACCTTGGCTGGCAAATATATCACAATATATAGCCCCAGAGGCTATATATGTGATAAATACCCCTGCCAGAATCCATAAAAAAGCGGGAGAAAAGTCAGCGAAAAAGGGGCGGAGCTATCTCCCTCAGCACACTGGCGCCATTTTCTCTTCACAGTGCAGCTGAAAGACAGCTCCCCAGGCTCTCCCCTGTAGTTTTCAGGCTCAAAGGGTTAAAAAGAGAGGGGGGCACTAAATTTAGGCGCAATATTGTTTATACAAGCAGCTATTGGGGGAAAAATCACTCAGTTATAGTGTTAATCCCTGCATTATATAGCGCTCTGGTGTGTGCTGGCATACTCTCTCTCTGTCTCCCCAAAGGACTTTGTGGGGTCCTGTCCTCAGTCAGAGCATTCCCTGTGTGTGTGCTGTGTGTCGGTACGGCTGTGTCGACATGTGGGATGAGGAAGGTTACGTGGAGGTGGAGCAGAGGCCGATAAATGGGATGTCGCCCCCTGTGGGGCCGACACCAGAGTGGATGGATAGGTGGAATGTATTAACCGACAATGTCAACTCCTTACATAGAAGGCTGGATGCGGTAAAACAGATGTGGGACAGCCGGCTTCTCAGCCCGCGCCTGCCCAGGCGTCTCAAAGGCTATCAGGGGCTCAAAAAAGCGCCCGTTACCTCAGATGGCAGACACAGATGTCGACACGGAGTCTGACTCCAGTGTCGACGGGGTTGAGACATATACACAATCCACTAGGAACATCCGTTACATGATCTCGGCAATGAAAAATGTGTTACGCATTTCTGATATGAACCCAAGTACCACATACAAGGGGTTTTATTTTTGGGGAGAAAAAGCAGCCAGTGTTTTGTTCCCCCATCAGATGAATGAATGAAGTGTGTAAAGTAGCGTGGGTTCCCCCCGATAAGAAACTGGTAATTTCTAAAAAGTTACTGATGGCGTACTCTTTCCCGCCAGAGGATAGGTCACGTTGGGAGATATCCCTTAGGGTGGATAAGGCGCTCACACGTTTGTCAAAAAAGGTGGCACTGCCGTCTTAGGATACGGCCACCTTGAAGGAGCCTGCTGATAAAAAGCAGGAGGCTATCCTGAAGTCTGTATATACACACTCAGGTTATATACTGAGACCTGCAATTGCCTCAGCATAAATAGTGCTGCTGCAGCGTGGTCTGATACCCAGTCAGATAATAAGACGTCGTCTTAGATATAAAGGATGCACAGAGGGATATTTGCCGGCTGGCATCCAAAATTAATGCAATGTCCATTCTGCCAGGAGGGTATTAGAAACTCGGCAGTGGACAGGTGATGCTGCCTATAAAAGGCACATGGAGATTCTGCCTTATAAGGGTGAGGAATGGTTTGGGGATGGTCTCTGGGAAGAAAAATTTTTACCTCAGGTTTCCTCACAGCCTAAGAAAGCACTGTATTTTCAGGTACAGTCCTTTCGGCTTCAGAAAAGCAAGCGGGTCAAAGGCGCTTCCTTTCTGCACAGAGACAAGGGAAGAAGGAAAAAGCTGCACCAGCAGCCAGTTCCCAGGATCAAAAATCTTCCCCCGCTTCCTCTGAGTCCACCGCATGACGTGGGGGCTCCACAGGTGGAGACAGGTGCGGTAGGGGCGCGTCTCGGGAACTTCAGGGACCAGGGGGCTTGCCCACTGGTGGATCCCTAGGTTCTGAAAATAGTATCACAGGGATACGGGCTGGAGTTCGAGGCGACTCCCCCTCGCCGTTACCTCACATCAGCCTTGCCTGCTGCCCTCGGGGAAAGGTAGTACTGGCGGCAATTCACAAGCTGTACTTCCAGCAGGTGAAATCAAGGTACCCCTCCTTCAACAAGGCCGGGGTTACTATTCCAAAATGTTGTGGTACCGAAACCAGACGGTTCGGTGAGACCCATTCTAAAATTGAAAGCCTTGAACACTTATATACGAAGGTTCAAGTTCAAAATGGAATCGCTCAGGGCGATTATTGCAAGCCTGGAGAATTTCATGGTATCACTGGACATCAAGGATGCTTACCTGCATGTCCCTATTTACCCTCTTCACCAGGAGTACCTCAAAATTGTGGTACAGGATTGTCATTACCAATTCCAGACGTTGCCGTTGGTCTGTCCCCGGCACCGAGGTATTTACCAAGGTAATGGCTGAAATAATTATCCCGTACTTGGACGATCTCCTTATAAAGGCGAGGTCCAGGGAGCAGTTGTTCGGCGGAGTAGCACTATCTCGGGAAGTGCTACAACAGCACGGCTGGATTCTGAATATTCCAAAGTCGCAGCTGGTTCCTACGACGCGTCTACTGTTCCTGGGTATGGTTCTGGACACAGAACAGGATAAAAAGAGTTTCTCCCGGAGGAGAAGTCCAAGGAGTTGTCGTCTCTAGACAGAGACGTCCTAATACGTATACAGGTGTCGGTGCATCAATGCACGCGAGCCCTGGGAAGGATGGTAGCTTCTTACGAAGAAATTCCATTCGCCAGGTCCCATGCAAGGATTTTCCAGTGGGATCTGTTGGACAAGTGGTCCGGGTCGCATCTTCAGATGCATCGGCGGATAACCCTGTCTCCAAGGGCCAGGGTGTCGCTGTTGTGGTGGCTGCAGAGTGCTCATCTTCTAGGGGGCCGCAGATTCGGCTTACAGGACTGGGTCCTGGTGACCACGGATGCCAGCCTTCGAGGCTGGGGGGCAGTCACACAGGGAAGAAACTTCCAAGGCTATGGAAAAGTCAGGAGACTTCCCTACACATAAATATTCTGGAACTAAGGGCCATTTACAATGCCCTAAGTCAGGCTAGACCCTGCTTCAACACCGGCCGGTGCTGATCCAGTCAGACAACATCACGGCGGTCGCTCATGTAAACCGACAGGGCGGCACAAGAAGCAGGATGGCGATGGCAGAAGCCACAAGGATTCTCCGATGGGCGGAAAATCATGTGTTAGCACTGTCAGCAGTGTTCATTCCCGGAGTGGACAACTGAGAAGCAGACTTTCTCAGAAGACACGACCTCCACCCGGGAGAGTGGGGACTTCATCCAGAAGTTTTCCAAATGATTGTACACCGTTGGGAAAGGCCACAGGTGGACATGATGGCGTCCCGCCTCAACAAAAAGCTACAAAGATATTGCGCCAGGTCAAGGGACCCTCAGGCGATAGCTGTGGACGCTCTGGTAACACCGTGGGTGTACCAGTCGGTGTATGTGTTCCCTTCTCTGCCTCTCTTACCCAGGGTAATGAGAATAATAAGAAGGAGAGGAGTAAGAACTATACTCATTGTTCTGGGTTGGCCAAGAAGAGCTTGGTAACCAGAACTCCAAGAAATGATCTCAGAGGACCCATGGCCTCTGCCGCTCAGACAGGACCTGCTGCAGCAGGGGGCCTGTCTGTTCCAAGACGTACCGCGACTGCGTTTGACGGCATGGCGGTTGAACGCCAGATCCTGAAGGAAAAGGGCATTCCGAGGAAGTCATTCCTACGCTTATTAAAGCTAGAAAAGATGTAACCGTACAACATTATCACCGCATATGGCGAAAATATGTTGCGTGGTGTGAGGCCAGGAAGGCCCCAACGGAGGAATTCCAGCTAGGTCGATTTCTGCACTTCCTACAGTCAGGGGTGACTATGGGCCTAAAACTGGGTTCCATTAAGGTCCAGATTTCGGCTCTGTCGTTTTTCTGCCAAAAAGAACTGGCTTCACTGCCTGAAGTTCAGACATTTGTCAAGGGAGTGCTGCATATTCAGCCTCCTTTTGTGCCTCCAGTGGCACCGTGGGACCTCAACGTGGTGTTGGGTTTCCTAAAGTCACATTGGTTTGAGCCACTCAAAACCGTGGATTTAAAATATCTCACGTGGAAAGTGGTCATGCTTTTGGCCTTGGCTTCGGCAAGGCGTGTGTCAGAATTGGCAGCTTTGTCATGTAAAAGCCCCTAATTGATTTTCCATATGGATAGGGCAGAATTGAGGACTCGTCCCCAGTTTCTTCCTAAGGTGGTATCAGCTTTTCACTTGAACCAACCTATCGTGGTGCCTGCGGCTACTAGGGACTTGGAGGACTCCAAGTTACTGGACGTAGTCAGGGCCTTGAAAATTTATGTTTCCAGGACGGCTGGAGTCAGGAAGACTGACTCGCTATTTATCCTGTATGCACCAAACAAGATGGGTGCTCCTGCTTCAAAGCAGACTATTGCTCGCTGGATTTGTAGCACAATTCAGCTTGCGCATTCTGTGGCTGGCCTGCCGCAGCCTAAATCTGTAAAAGCCCATTCCACGAGGAAAGTGGGCTCTTCTTGGGCGGCTGCCCGAGGGGTCTCGGCTTTACAACTTTGCCGAGCTGCTACTTGGTCAGGGGCAAACACGTTTGCAAAATTCTACAAATTTGATACCCTGGCTGAGGAGGACCTTGAGTTCTCTCATTCGGTGCTGCAGAGTCATCCGCACTCTCCCGCCCGTTTGGGAGCTTTGGTATAATCCCCATGGTCCTTACGGAGTCCCCAGCATCCACTAGGACGTCAGAGAAAATAAGATTTTACTCACCGGTAAATCTATTTCTCGTAGTCCGTAGTGGATGCTGGGCGCCCGTCCCAAGTGCGGACTGTCTGCAATACTTGTATATAGTTATTGTTAACTACAAGGGTTATTGTTGAGCCATCTTTTGAGAGGCTCTGTTGTGTTCATACTGTTAACTGGGTATATTATCACGAGTTATACGGTGTGATTGGTGTGGCTGGTATGAGTCTTACCCGGGATTCAAAATCCTTCCTTATTGTGTCAGCTCTTCCGGGCACAGTATCCTTACTGAGGTCTGGAGGAGGGTCATAGTGGGAGGAGCCAGTGCACACCAGGTAGTCCTAAATCTTTCTTAGCTGTGCCCAGTCTCCTGCGGAGCCGCTATTCCCCATGGTCCTTACGGAGTCCCCAGCATCCAGACTACGAGAAATAGATTTACCGGTGAGTAAAATCTTATTTTTTATTTTCATTTTATTAGTGCTATTTTGTACATTCCATCAAATGTTTCTCAATCATCTTTTTCAGAGTCACTATTCCGTCCAGAAGGGGGCAGCATTACTTGGCATTGGAACTGATAATGTAATCCTTGTGCAGATAAATGACAGGTAAGGAAGGGGGATTTGGGAGGGAGGGGGGGGGGGGGGGGTTTATTCAGAGTTGGTCGTATAATCTATGACCACTAAAATCGTATGCTGGGGGCTGCCCAGCACAGGCCAATTCAAACAATGTGCACTGAAGATCATGTAGTAATGCACTGGTGTGATGTAAGAACAAGAAATGGGTGATGATGCGCTCAACCCCTTAGTGAGTTGTATCTCTGTTTTATCAAGTGTTCAGACCTGTGCAACCGTCATGTGTTGTGTGAGGTAATGTACATACGATATTTGCAATGAATATCTTAATGTCCACAGTGATGTTAATGGTGCCAACTAACTTTTACTTATCAAATGTTCATAATTGTGAATACATTTACATACATGGGAGAAATGACATACACAGTAAGGGGTACACAGTGGGGAAAGTTCCCCAACTATGAGCTCTAGAAATGTCCAACAATAGCATTGCTACGTGGACACAGTGTGCTATGGGCTATCTGATGAGTCTCGGTGACTCTCACACAATTGCCCTTGCCCAGCAGTTTTCTAGCCTCCTGCAGCCAAAGACTTCACCTTTCCAGGGCAGAATATGGCCACCCCGTACTCAGATGCCCCCAGGTTTTGTATATAGACAAGGCGACTAACGGAGGCTGGGACAAGAGTAGGTTGCAGTACGGTAAGACGTACACAGAACCCTAGCCACATGGCGCTGCACTACTTGCAGACAGAGAGAGATAACTTAATGATCGTGAGTGCAACAATGCACAGGTTGGAATATAATATTACACAATAACTAAGTACTTGTACAGGGTGTTATGAACAGCAAGACTGTAAATAGTAATGATTTGCAAATGTAACAATGCACAGGAGGAATACAATAAAAAAATGTAGGCAAAGACAGTTCCTGTGTGGAAACTCCACACCAAAAACCTGAATGCAAGGCTAGCTGGATAAGATCAGGAAATCGGTCAGGCAGGGTCTCAGGAACACGGGTGTAACACAGGCTGACGGGTCCTCACATGAGCTGACAGCTTCTCACAAGGGCAGGAAACTATCACCAGTGATTTGGTAGAGGCCAGCAAGGGAATATAAATCAGAATCCAGCAGTTTCATTAATAAAACACTGTGCAGCTGCCCTGCTGCACGTATCTATAGAACTTAAGCATCGGGGAATGCTTTCTGTTACCGGCATCCCCGTTGCCAAGGAATGCGGTGGCCCCCAGCGCCATCAGCCTGTTGCTAGGCACCGGGTGGGGACCAGGAGACCTTGCGCCCGACGTCCGCCTGTTGCTAAGCGCCGGGTGGGGGTCAGCAGGAGGTGCGGCGTCTCGGCTCCTAGGTAACGGCCAGGACGCGTGCCTCCCAGCACTAACAAACATATGCAATTAGCGCTTTCAATAACTGTCTTTACTTGTGGTGATAGAACCTTTTGTTTCCTTGCATTATGAAGAGAAAAATGGCATCCCGTTTCCCTATTTTAAGAATGCAAGTGGTGTTTTTTTCAAATAACAAATGTATTATCTTCAGCGCCAAGTAGGTTGCGGCCATTCTAGGTGTCTGCTGGGGGTGTTCAGAGATCTCCTTATTGCAGGGGTACTTGAGGTAGGCTAATTGAGTGTTAAGGGAGCTCCTGGCTGAGTGTCTCAGCGTGGGACTCGCTCACCTGGAGTTCCCTGTTAGGGGTGGTTCCTGGTGCTGGTGCCCACTCCTGTCATGAGCCACTGCTGTGGCTCATTCCTGTTTGCATTCTGTTTATGTATTTTATGTTGTATTTCTGTTAGCATTCCAGGTTTTCTCATGTACTTGTTTAGGGTACTGTTGCAAGCTGCCTTTGGTGATTCTGTGTAATTACAGCCTGTCTCTCTTGTATGTGTGGCCTGTGCAGTCTCACCTGTCAGATAATTAGGCCATTATGTGGTGAGTCTGTGTAATTACAGCCTGTCTCCTGTTTGTGTGGTCTGTGCAGTCTCACCTGAAAGATTTATTAGGCCATTACCTTGTGTCTGGCTTCCAGCCATCCTGATTGGGGCATGATTCCTTTATTACCCAGCCTGCCCTTCATCTGACACCGGTGATAGCTACATGTTCCTGTTTGTACAGTACCTGTGTCCGGTCCCTGTCCTAAGGTGAAATCTTGAACCTGTGCAATTGGTTCTATTGTACTGCTTGTGATGTCTAGTTGGAATCCTGTACAAAATCCTGAATTCATTACCTGTCACCTGAGTTCCTGCTTCAGTGAGAACCTGTCAGCTCGTATTAGATCCTGTCTGCCTGTGTTGAACCCGTGAAACGGAGACCCTGCCAGATTGATACCTGAACAGAACCAGCTAGCTTTGTACTCAGGTTTTTGTGGAGTTTCCACTCAGACACTGCTTGCCTGCATTTCTGTATTATAACACCGTTGAGCATTGTTGCTTTCACAGTTTATTAAGTCACTTATAACATCTTTGAGCATTGTTGCTTTCACAGTTTATTAAGTTGCTTATTACATCCTATGCATTGTTGCATTCACAATCACTTGTATATTCAGTGTCTTAGCCTTCAACACTCTGTGCCTTGGTTTCTATTTTGGGATTCGGCGGCCGTGCCACACATAGGCCCTCATTCCGAGTTGATCGCTAGCTGCTTTCGTTCGCAGCGCAGCGAATAGGTAAAAAAGTGGCACTTCTGCGTATGGGGCGTAGTGCGCACACGCAACGTACTTTCACAAAAGCCAATGCAGTTTCACACAAGGTCTAGCGACGCTTTTCAGTTGCACTGCTGGCCGCAGAGTGATTGACAGGAAGTGGGTGTTTCTGGGTGGTAACTGACTGTTTTCGGGGAGTGTGTGTAAAAACGCAGGCGTGTCGGATAAAAACGCGGGAGTGGCTGGGAAAATGTAGGCGTGGCTGGCCGAACGCAGGGCGTGTTTGTGACGTCAAAACAGGAACTAAACAGTCTGAAGTGATCAATAGCTAGGAGTAAGTCTCGAGCTACTCAGAAACTGCACAATCTTTTTTTGTAGCAATGCTGCAATCCTTTCGGTCGCACTTCTGCTAAGCTTAGATACACTCCCAGAGAGCGGCGGCTTAGCGTTTGCACTGCTGCTAAAAGCAGCTAGCGAGCTATCAACTCGGAATGAGGGCCATAATCTGTTCATTGTCCTTTCTGTATTCTCTCCCATTGGTAGTCACGCCAGTCTTAGTTAGCTTCCCCCTTATTCACTCGCTGTCTCAGTTGGTGTCTTGTTACCTCGTAAGACCTGGGGGCATCAGAGTCTGAGCGGACCTAATTCGCCCATTCAAACGCGGCTGCTATACGAGAAGACTAGCTCTGCAGGCACCAACCGACCACTGGGGGGAGTAACAGAGTCAGTGGTTAGAGTAGGTATTTCTGCGGTCATTCATAACTAGCCGCAGCTTCACTAGTGAGAACTGGAACTCCCCAGTTGCCACTTACTCCCCTGAGTTCCAAGTACTCAGTTCATAACAACGCCGTGCCCATCACCGCCTGGGGAGGAGATGAATCGGCTAAGGTTTGTGTTCACCTGTCACTAAGCGTCCCCTCCTTTTGGAAGACTCACCTTATCGCGGCTGTGCTTCACATACATTTATCCCAGAGGAAGGCCTCAGCACCCGAAACGCATTGGAGTACTAACTGTGAACAGAACATCTAAAGACAGCCACACACAAGCCAGTATGACCAACAGATCCAGCATCCCGGAAAAAGCACCAGCCGCGATCACATGACTGGTAAAACAGGAACTTCGGGAACGGGAGAGCCGCTCCGCTGCCAACTACAAGGTATGAAACAAGCTGCGTGAAGGAGGATAAGGTGAGTCTCCCAATAGGAGGGGACGTACAGTGACAGTTGAACACAAACCTTAGCCGATTCATCCCCTCCACAGGCGGTGACGAGCACAGTGTGGGCACCAGCACCGGGAACCACCCATAACCGGGAACTCCAGGTGAGCAAATCCCGCCTAACAATAAGGAGATCCCCAGGCACCCACCTAGAGTGGCTGCAACCAACTTGGCGCTGAAGATATTACATTTGTTGTTTGGAAAAACACCACCTGCATTTTTAAAATAGGAAAACGGGACACCGTTTTTCCCTTCATAAAACAAGGAAACAAAAAGGTCCTATCACCACAAGAAAAGACAGTTACTGAAAGCACTATTTGTGTATATGTTATTGTTGGACATTTATAGAGCTCAAAGTTGGGGCACTTTCCCCACTGTGTGTCCTTTACTATGTATGTCATTTCACCCATGTATGTAAATGTATTGACAATTATGAACATTTGATAAGTAAAAGATATTTGGCACCATTATCACTGTGGACATTAAGATATTCATTGCAAATACCATATGTACATTACCTCACACAACATATAACGGTTGCACAGATCTGAACGCTTGATAACACAGAGATACAACTCACTAAGGGTTGAGCGCATCATCACCAATTTCTTGTTCCGGGATACGATTGCATCATGATTGATCATGCACGTGCACTGCGGCATCGGCTGCGATCAACTCAGAATAAGGTCTTTGGTGCACAAACAATACTTATTTTATGACAATGATTATAATTTATTTATTACCAGTTATTTATATAGCGCAGACATATTCTGCAGCGCTTTACAGAGAATATTTGTCCATTCACATAAGTCCCTGCCCCAGTGGAGCTTACAATCTATATTCCCTACCACATGTTCACGCACACATTCACGCTTGGGTTCATTTTTATAGAGAGCCAATTATTCTCCCAGTATATTTTTGGATTGTAGGAGGAAACCGGAGTACATGGAGAATATACAAACTCCACACATTTAGGGTCATTGTGGGAACCTAACCCATGACCTCAGTGCTGTAAGGCAGTAATACTAACCATTACACCATCCGTGCAATGGTGTTAGTATAGCAGCTTGTATCAGGGCCTCTGAGTTATGTTTTGGGCCACGGTACATGTCTAGTTGTGTGGAGTGAAATTAAGGGCTATGTGGCCACACTTACCTATATATCCTTGAAGTCGCGGGAGACTCACAATTTTTTTGTGAAGTCCACATATGTGCTCGAACAGGAGGGGCAAGAAGGCAGCACTGAAATAACTGCAGCTGTTATATTTTTGTATAGCAAATCAGCCTATCTGCAAAGAATGCAATTTGAAAAGTACCAGAACAAAAAGATGTACACAGCGCAGTATCTAATTGATTCCCTCCAGGTTTAAAGAGATACTTTGTTTTTATACATCAATTCCTTTGTAGAAATCCAATTCATAATTATATTCTCAGTTCTCAAATGTGTTCTCTCAGCGGAACCATATTTAAATCCACACAGTAGAAAAAATGGAAGTCAAATATGCAAATAGTCTCAAAACTTCAAACTATCCAAACATAGGGGGTAATTCAGACCTGATCGCTGCTGTGAGTTTTCGCACAGCAGGCGATCAGATCCAAACTTTGTCGAGGTGTGCCTTGACAAAGACCCAATTAGGGTAGAAACGTGTAGACAGTAGGTGGACTTGGTCACTGTGTGTTGTGTGAAGCAGGGAAGCGGTATTATGAGGTTGCAGGGAGTGAAGAAGCCTGGGCGCGCTGCAGGGTCGGTAAGCTCGTAATCAGTGGACAGCCAGCGGAGGACGGGGTTGAGACCGCGGGGAACCCAATTCCCGGTGAAGTAAGGTCACCGCGAAACAACAGCGTCCCGAGGGTCCGGTGAGCTCCCCTGTGTGTCTTACATCTAAGTCAGGACTACATGCCGGTGAGCGCCAATATGTATTAACATCTAAAAGCCAGGATTACATGCCGCTGTATTCTGCTTACAATGTGCTGCACCCTGTGAGAGAGGGAGAAATTTTAATCTTTTATAATAAAACATTTTTATTCTTTTCCGGATTCCATCTATGGGGTATATTCAATTGAAGTCGAAAGCTGCCGTCTGTCGAAAAGACGCCAGTTTTCTACTTTTTTAGGTCGGAAGGGGTTCCGACCTATTCAATCTAACCCCAAATTATTCGACAAGTCAAGGAATTTGACTTGTCGAAAAGCACGTGGATCGGCGGAATAGCTACCGATCCGCGTGCTTGTGTCGAAAACGGGGCCAAAACCGACATGTTTTGGCCCCCTTTTCAACCATCTCAATTCGACTTTAAAAAAATTCGAATTGAGATGCGGGAGCAGAGACGGGGAAGAGCCGCGGGCAGACGGGGGAGAGCAGCGCCGGAGGATGTGTCACAGCCGCTGCTCACAGCAGCGTCCACCCGGCTCCAGCAAGGGAGACCTCCCTTGCTGGAGACGGGTGGACGCTGCCGCGAGCGGCGGCCGTGATGCGGGAGCAGAGACGGGGGAGAGGAGGAGACGGGGGGGAGGAGACGGGAGAGAGCCGCGGACAGACGGGGGAGAGCAGCGCTACAGCGAGACCTCGCTTGCTGGAGCCAGGTGGACGCTGCCGTGAGCGGTGACTGTGACACATCCTCTGGCTACGCTGCTATAACCACTGCTCTAGCGCTGCTCTCCCACGTCTGCCCGCGGCTTTCCCCGTCTCAGCTCCCACATCTCAATTCAACTTTTTTTAAAGTCGAATTGAGATTGCATTGAATAGCCCAGGTCGGATCCATTCCAACAAATGAATGTCGGAATGGATCCGACTTCAATTGAATATACCCCTATGTTTGGATAGTTTGAAGTTTTGAGACTATTTGACTTCCATTTTTTCTACTGTGTGGATTTTAATATGGTTCCGCTGTGAGACACATTTGAGAACTGAGAATATAATTATGAATGGGATTTCTACAAAGGAATTGATATATAAAAACAAAGTATCTCTTGAAACCTAGAGGGAACCAATTAGGTACTGCGCTCTGAACATTATTTGTTCTGGTACTTTTCAAATTGTTATCCATTGTAGTCTATGGGCTACATAAAACAATTTAATGGGAGAGCGATTGTCCGGATCCCTCCCCGGTAACAGCCACCGGTGCATGTGCTGTCTAATGACCAGCATGTGCAGTACTGTAGGTCTACAGTATAAAGTGATCCCTGATCCATTCTCTTTTACTTTACACATTGCTAGTATGAGATCCTATCAGAGCCCCTGTCCCTGGATGTGGTTTTTAATACCTCTTGGCGGAAATTAATATCTTATTGCCCAAATAGTGACAATAAGAAATTCTATTTATCGAATCTAAACCTCAATATACAGTAGGTGGTGTGGTGGGGAAGTCTAGCTGCCACTGAAGGGGCGACATTCAGTGATATAGGGGCACCAAAACTAAATTATATCTTGGTCCCCTCAATCAAAAAGGTTGTGGTGTCCCTGGTAGTCTCCCACACCCCCGGAAGCATAGGCTAACACAGGGAGGTTTCCAGGCCCCCTCCTCTTGGCCAAATTATGACCACAGTAGCAATAGTACAATTACTAGAGCTGCTGCTACATCATGCAGGGGACAGAGGGGGTGATTCCCTAAGCATTGTGTCACGATCCATCACATGATCGGATCCCAGAATATGATATTTCTCCTATTGTGGGTAATATAGACTGATATTTCATGTGAATTACTTGTGGACATAACCCCAGGGGAGCTAAGAGGTTATCACTTAGTGCATTTCACAAGACCTCTATGTCCTGAGGCCATAAGCGTGTTTAGTAGTGACAAGATCAAAACCCAGCATTAAACTGGGAGAAGACATTTATGTTCAAGTTTCTGTTCTCATCCTATCATAAATGTTGGGGGTGGAAGACTGCATCATTCAGCTCTAATCTTCAAACAAACTGGTCATTTAGGTCATAAAGCAAACAGACTGGAGTTCTGTGTCAATGTGGGCTATTTCCCCTCCCCTAACTCTTGCAAGACAACTAGGTCAATAGGGTGTATGATACCTTAAGGCCTGTGTCCAGTAATCCTTCATTTTGGTGGTTAAAAATCCCAAGGGTGGGGGAGTGAGTGCAGCTGAGAATATTACTAACTCTTTCCCTTAATATGTGGTGTTCATTCTTCACGGGATGTAGCTATAGCTAGAAGTGGACCGATCAACTCCTCTGTGTCATCCCCACTGCAGTCCTAGATCTGCGTGTAAGTCTAGGCTTCTGAATTGTTATCTCCTTTTACTTTTGTTTGATTTTGTACTGTACTCTGTGTGTATTCTTAAAGTATTCTTAATAATCTTTGTAAAACTTTTTGTAACTAAAGCTCTGAAGTATTTTTGGAATTAAAATTACAAATTCTAGTCCTGATTCTGCGATTCTTAGAAACCAAGGCATCGTGTGGCCCACGTCTACCTATTTTTTCTAAGTATTGCAGTGTGTTTGCAGGTAATAGCAAAAGTGTACCTTGCGCACAGCGCTAAATCAGACTTTTGCTGGTGGCAGCTAAGCTGTTTGTATAACCCTGTGTGTCCAAGTGACCCCCACATCACAGGCGGTGCTTCTCAGATTGCCGTATCTGGAGCAGTGACTGGCAGGTCCGTGACAGATTGCAATTGCAAAGCTGTTTGCAGCAGCTTTGCGATTGCAATCCTTAGCAATACAAATGCATGAGGAGGTGCATGACACCTCCCTGCATTTGTGATGCGATTGCATCTGAGATGAACAGCATGACCATCGGCAGTGGTGCAAATAGAAAACATGTCTTATGCGTCAAAATATGGGTGTGGCTAAATGCCACATGGGGCGTGGCCAATGAAAATGGGGGGTGATACACATATGGGGGGGATACACATATTACCCCAGTAGTTCCAGATACACGTTGCCCCACAGTGCCAGATATACATTGCCCCAGAGTGCCAGATACACATTGCCCCAGGGTGCCAGATACACAAATGCCCCCACAGTGCCAGATGCACAAATGCCCCCACAGTGCCAGATGCACAAATGCCCCCACAGTGCCAAATGCACAAATGCCCCCACAGTGCCAAATGCACAAATGCCCCCACAGTGCCAGATACACAAATGCCCCCCACAGTGCCAGATATACAAATACCCCCACAGTGCCAGATATACATTGCCATACAGTGCCAGATACACAAATGCCCCCACAGTGTCAGATACACAAATGCCCCCCACAGTGCCAGATACACAAATGCCCCCACAGTGCCAGATACACAAATGCCCCTACAGTGCCAGATATACAAATGCCCCCAGAGTGCCAGATACACAACTGCCCCCACAGTGTCAGATATACATTGCCCCACAGTGCCAGATACACAAATGCCTCCACAGTGCCAGATACATTAATGCCCCCTACAGTGCCAGATATACAAATGCCCCCACAGTGCCAGATACACAAATGCCCCCACAGTGCCAGATATACATTGCCCCACAGTGCCAGATACACATTGCCCCACAGTGCCAGATACACAAATGCCCCCACAGTGTCAGATACACAAATGCCCCCCACAGTGCCAGATACACAAATGCCCCCACAGTGCCAGATACACAAATGCCCCCACAGTGTCAGATAAACATTGCCCCACAGTGCCAAATACACAACTGACCCCACAGTGTCAGATATACATTGCCCCACAGTACACTGTCTGTACCTCAGGCAGTCAGGTCTGCTGCTCCCCTGAGTCCCCTCCGAGAGATGACGTGCTCAGTGCTCCCAATGTGAATGAGGCTCCACCTGCAAGTTGCCGCTGCGCTGCTCAAGCCAGGACAGACTGAGAGACGTGCCCAGCCAGTCCCCAGGGTCCTCTGCGCGCCTGCCGCCCCAGCTGCGGGTGCGTGATTACATCACAATCATGCTCCCAGCATGCTGGGAAGGGGAGGCGGAGGCTCGGCGGCTTTGGTGCACAGCGGCAGCGTTAAGGGCACACAGCGGCAGCGGCAACTGGTGAGCACAGTGAATGGCGGCCCGGCGGCAGTGGGTATGGCGTACCCGTGGCTAAATTCTTAATGGTACGCCGTACCCGTGCGTAACCGCCCACTTGCACCGCTGAACATCGGTCACAATGTTCATCTGGGACAGCAGGCTGAGTAAGCCTGAGCTTACTCAGACATGCCATCACCGCTGGACTTGTGCAGCCAAGGACTGCATCCATGACCCAGTCCTTGGCCTCGCCATTCCTGGAATACTGGGGCAACATGCCCCAATTTTTCAGAACACCAACCACTCCTTCCCTTCCCTCTGAACGCCTCTGCCTGTCAATCAGGCAGAGGCGTTTGCATTCTTGTGCTGAGATTGCAGGACCCATTCTGCACAAGCACAGAAAGGGTCCTGCGCGTGCACAGGACCCGTCCATCAGACTCATGCGACCTTTACTAAATCACCCCCAGAGTGGAGCTGCTGCACATACCCATTGTAGCAGCTTTTTCTACAAAGTTTGCTGTATGTGTGGATTTGAGCACTCAGTCAGTGTGCTGGACCAAAGAGTAGCTGCCAAGAAGAAAAGACAGGTGTCTTATCATGAAGAGGGAGAAAGTGTGCTTAGAAAGTGCAGTTCTGTCTCCTACTGGTTCTATTATGTTTACTGTATGTAGTTATTTGTTTATTTCTTTATGGGATGTTAAACCTTTCCAGACCACTTATGTTATTTTTATTAGTTAAAATGTTTGATACAGCCTATGCTATGGACAATCTATAGTGTTAATTCTTAATAATGTAATCCATACACTCTCCAGTGTATTAAAAGTCCAATGTGTACATAGATGTCTCGGATCGGTACTAGATTCTTCTGCTGCTCCCCCAGACTCCCACACTGGCTACAAAGTTCCGAAGAGCGACTGATTGTGGACTGCATTTGGAAACTCCATTCTTAAAATCTTGCATTTGCCCCTGGGAAGAATGGGTACCCCTCCCACATCCTGTCCACTAACTAGTGAAGTGGCCCTCATCATGGTAAATCCCACGAATCATGGGTCTTTGAGGAAGGGACAAGACTAAAATGACAGCGATTTGGGTTATATTAGTCTGCTGCCTCCGTACAGTCCCGAGATTTTTGAACATTTGTTCCCTATGATGACGTAGATTCTGGCCTTGCTTCCACAGCCCCCTCAACGTGCCCAGCTGCTCCTACTCTGCGGGCTACTCTTGGAGAGGAGTATTAAAAAGTCACAAAGTATGCTTTGTGGAGATCCGTGTGATTTCAGATGGATCTGTTGACGCACAAGGTATAGGGGCTGATGGAATGCACGCTGATATTGATGACTGCTACCTTCACAAGCAGATTTATGGGGGCACTTACTACTGACTTGCATAATGCTAAATCAGACTTGCAGTTTTGAAGATGTTCACGTTATCATTTGTGTTTCTTTTTATTTGCATACAGGGGGGAAATGATGCCGGAAGATTTGGAGCACAAAATACAGAAAGAAAAATCTGAGGTAATCTGGTTTAAGAGACACAGGCTGGTACATGTGAATTGCCAAGGGATCTTGGAATTTTACCTGCAAACACTTGAAAAATCTAACATAATTACCATTGCTTCTTAAACCTCTCACAATCCTTTCATTTCTTACACTCCAAATACATTTCTGCACCCACTTTATCTACGCTTTTGACTCATTTCATACTAAATCTACACACCTTGAGCCTACACTGCTTTTCTCACCTGCATTTCTGCAATTCTTCTGCTCGGATTCCCTTACAGTCTCCTATCCTACTTCCACTTTCCCTCAACCTACTTACCTACTTAACACTATGTCGAGGCTTTCTTATACTCCCCACATCACTCAGTGTCTACCTAATCATGTGTCTTTATCCTTCCCCCCCTAGTCTCCTACACCTCCTCCTCCCTCCCCTCCTCTGTCTCCCCTCCATCCCTCTGTTTCCTTCCCCCACCTTTCCTGTTACCCCACTTTCATTCACCTCTGCCCCATGGTCCTGCTACCCCACAACTCAGCCCTGCTCCCTCTCTTCCTTCCCTGTCACCTCCCCACGCCCCCATCCACATCACACTGACCTCCCTCCCTGCCCACTTCCTGCAGTTTCCCCTCCTAGCTCAGGCACCCGTACCATCACTACTCTCTCATCATCCCTGCCCTCAAAGTTAATCTCACCTCATCGCTACAGCAACCCTGAAAATCTCATTCACATCTCTCCCACAAACTCATACCCCCTATCCTGTGCCCTCTGGAATGCCAGATCTGTTTGTAACAAACTGGTCCCCACTCATGACCTTTTCATTTCCAACTCCCTACACCTACTAGCCATTACTGAAACTTGGATTACGCCCTCTGACACTACTTCTCCTGCTGCTCTCTCTGCTGGGGGCCTCGCATTCACATACACACCCCTACCAGGGGGTCGCCATGGGGGTGGTGTTGGGGTCCTTTTACCTTCTAGTTACTCCTACCAACTCATACCACCAGAACCATCCCTTACATTCTCTACATTTGAGGTCCATGCAATACGCCTCTTCCAACCAGTCCATCTTAGAGTAGCTGTCATTTACCGCCCCCCTGGCACTGCTTCCAAATTCATCGACAACTTTGCTTCCTGGCTTCCTCACTTCCTCTCTTCTGACATTCCCACCATTATCCTAGGCGATTTCAACATCCCTATTGACAGTGGCGTAACTAGAAATTTTTCTCCCCCAAGCCAAAAAATTCTTCGGGCCCCCCCCCCCCCTCCCCCTCATGCTCCATAATTGGGAGCAAGAAAGGGATAAATATGCGCGCGGCAAAAAAGGGGTGTGGTTTCGCTGGAATGGGCGTGGTTTCGCATAAAGGGGCGTGGCAGTGCAGGAAAAGACTACCTTATACCTCAGTTTTGCAACCTGCACGCCCATACGTTGGCCACCACAGGAAAGAAAAATAATCCTGATTCATGCCCCTTACATTATTTGTCATTTTTCCTCCTTATAGTAATGCCCAATATACATTATGCCACATACTGCAATGGCCCTTAGACATTATGCCGCACACAATAATGCACATGACACAATATGCACACACTGTAATGCCCCCGACACATTATGCCACACACCGTAATGCCTGTGACACATTATGCCACACACCGTAATGCCTGTGACACATTATGACAGGAATCGCAATGCCCGTTATACATTATGCTACACACTGCAATGCCCCTGATACATTATAGCACATACAATGTCTGTGACACATTATGACACACACCGCAATGTCCGTGATACATTATGCCACACACTGCAATGCCCGATACATTATAGCACATACAATGCCTGTGACACATTATGCCACACACTGCAATGACCTTGAGACATTATACCACAATGCCCGTGATATAGTATACCATACACCGTAATGCCTGTGACACATACCGCAATGCCCTGCCCGTTATACCCTATGCCACACACCACAATGCCAGTTATGTATTATGCCACACTGCAATGACCCTGAGACATTATACCACATACCACAATGCCCATGATATAGTATACCACACACCGTAATGCCTGACACATTATGACACACACCGCAATGTCCGTGATACATTATGCCACACACTGCAATGACCCTGAGACATTATACCACATATCACAATGCCTGCGATATAGTATACCATACACCGTAATGCCTGTGACACATTATGACACACACCGCAATGTCCGTGATACATTATGCCACACACCGTAATGCCCATTACACATTAAGTCCTACAGTAAGGCTTCTAATTACTTTTCAATTACCTGCTCGTTGTCAGGGGTTTCATGCACTGGGTGTCATGCTCGTTGCCAGGGGTTTCATGCTCTTGGTTCCATGCACGGTGCCAGGGGTTTTCATGCTCAGGGTGTCATGCTCGTTGCCAGGGGTTTCATGCACTGGGTGTCATGCTCGTTGCCAGGTGTTTCATGCACTGGGTGTCATGCTCGTTGCCAGGTGTTTCATGCACTGGGTGTCATGCTCGTTGCTAGGAGGTAGTCCTTGTTGCTAGGGCTGTGCTCCCAGTGCCACATATGTCCCCAGTGCCAGATATTCCCCCACAGTGCCAGGTACTCACATGCCCCAGTGCCAAATATAGCCCCCCCCCATGTGCCAGGTACACATATACCCCCCCAGTGCCACATATGCCCCCAGTGCCATATATTCCCCCCCAGTGCCAGATATTCCCCCAGTGCCAGATATTCCCCCCCAGTGCCATATATGCCCCCAGTGCCAGATATTCCCCCCCAGTGCCATATATGCCCCCAGTGCCAGATATCCCCCCCCCCAGTGCCATATATGCCCCCAGTGCCAGATATTCCCCCCCCCAGTGCCATATATGCCCCAGTGCCAGATATTCCCCCCCAGTGCCATATATGCCCCCAGTGCCAGATATTCCCCCCCCCAGTGCCATATATGCCCCCAGTGCCAGATATTCCCCCCCAGTGCCATATATGCCCCCAGTGCCAGATATTCCCCCCCCCCATTGCCAGATATTCCCCCAGTGCCAGATATTCCCCCCCAGTGCCATATATGCCCCCAGTGCCAGATATTCCCCCCCCAGTGCCAGATATTCCCCCCCCCCCAGTGCCATATATGCCCCAGTGGCAGATATTCCCCCCCAGTGCCATATATGCCCCCAGTGCCAGATATTCCCCCCCCAGTGCCAGATATTCCCCCAGTGCCAGATATTCCCCCCCAGTGCCATATATGCCCCCAGTGCCTGATATTCCTCCCCCCAGTGCCATATATGCCCCCAGTGCCAGATATTCCCCCCCCAAGTGCCATATATGCCCCCAGTGCCAGATATTCCCCCCCAGTGCCATATATGCCCCAGTGCCAGATATTCCCCCCCAGTGCCATATATGCCCCCAGTGCCAGATATTCCCCACCCAGTGCCAGATATTCCCCCAGTGCCAGATATTCCCCCCAGTGCCATATATGCCCCAAGTGCCAGATATTCCCCCCCAGTGCCATATATGCCCCCAGTGCCAGATATTCCCCCCCCCCAGTGAATATATGCCCCAGTGCCAGATATTCCCCCCAAGTGCCAGATATTCCCCCAGTGCCAGATATTCCCCCCCAGTGCCATATATGCCCCCAGTGCCAGATATTCCCCCCCCAGTGCCAGATATTCCCCCCCAGTGCCATATATGCCCCCAGTGCCAGATATTCCCCCCCCAGTGCCATATATGCCCCAGTGCCAGATATTTCCCCCCCCCCCCCCCCCGCGCCGCTGCTGCTGCTGCTTTTTGGAGGGACACGGAGGGCACAGCTCGCCTCTCCTGTGTCCCTCCTGCTGCATCATCTCCGGCGGCCGCGGGTCTAATAGGGGGAAGTGCCGGTTCGTGAGCCAATTAGAGCTCACGGACGGCACTTCCCCCTATTAGACCCGCGGCCGCCGGAGATGATGCAGGAGGGACACAGGGAGGCGCGCTGTGCCCTCCGTGTCCCTCCAACAAGCGGCGGAGGGAAGGAGACCGCAGACTGACATGCGGACGCTCGTCCGCATGTCAGTCTGCTGTAAATCAGTGGCGCCCCCGCAGCCCCTCGCCCCCAAGCCACCGCGAGGGCTGCGGGGGCAGTAGTTACGCCACTGCCTATTGACATCCCCACACAATCCCCTGCCTCTAAACTCCTTAACCTCACCTCTTCACTTGGTCTCTCCCAGTGGACCTCCTCACCCTCCCATGTGAATGGGAGCTCACTGGATCTGGTCTTTACTCACCGCTGTGATATTTCTGATTTTTCCAACTACCCATTTCCCCTCTCTGACCACCACCTGCTCTCCTTTAACCTATCTCTCTCGACTTCCCCATCTCTACCTCCTAAGGCTACCATCACTAAGCGTAAAATTGAAGCTATTGATACCACATTCCTTTCCTCCCTGTTTGACTCACTTCTCTCTCCTATTCTCTCTCTCTCTCATGCCCTGAACAAGCCACTTCCACATACAATGCTTCCCTTACTTCTGCTCTTGACTCTGTTGCTCCACCATCCACTATTCACCCTCGCAAATTAACACCTCAACCCTGGCACACCAAATGCACCAGATATCTGCAAATATGCTCACGTACTGCTGAGCGACACTGGAGGAAATCACGCTCTAAGGCAGACTTCCTCCATTTCAAACTTATGCTCTCATCCTTCAATGCTGCCCTTTCTCTTGCTAAACAGTCATACTTCAAGAACCTCATCTCCTCCCAGTCTTCCAACCCCCGGCGCCTCTTTGCCACTCTCAACTCACTCCTCTGCCCACCTGCATCTCGTCTCCCTTCCTCACTCTCTGCTCTTGACTTTGCCACTTACTTCACATCCAAAATTGACTCCATACGTCAGGACATCACATCACATCACACCAGACCATCAGTAACCAGCCTTCTCCCATCCCTTACTAACCCTCCCCATCCCTCGCACCAACTCTGTCATCTTTCTCCCATGCATCTGGAGAGGAAGTCATGGCCCTCATTCATTCCTGTCCCCTCACCACCTCCCCACTTGACCCTATCCCCTCCCGCCTCCTCTGCTACCTCTCTCCTTCTGCTTGTTCCCATCTTTCCCACCTTCTCAATCTCTCCCTCTCATCAGGCACTGTCCCCTCTGCCTTCAAGCATGCACTCATCTCTCCTATTCTTAAAAAACCTACCCTTGATCCAAACACTTTCTCCAACTACCGACCCATCTCTCTCCTCCCTTTTGCCTCTAAACTCCTTGAGCGTATTGTCTACAACCGCCTTACTTCCTTTCTTTCCTCACACTCACTGCTTGACCCATTCCAGTCTGGCTTCCATCCTCTCCACTCCACTGAAACTGCCCTTACAAAAGTATGCAATGACCTCCATGCTGCTAAATCTAAGGGACACTACTCTCTACTTATTCTACTTGATCTCTCTGCTGCTTTTGACACTGTGGACCATCCTCTCCTACTGCAAATCCTTCACTCCATTGGTCTGCGTGACACTGCCCTCTCTTGGTTGTCGTCCTACCTTTCTGACCGTTCATTCTCTGTCTTCTCTCAAGACTCCACCTCCCCCTCACTTCCACTAACTGTAGGGGTACCCCAAGGTTCTGTCCTTGGTCCTCTTCTCTTCTCTCTCTATACGTCCTCACTAGGTAAGCTCATTAGTTCTTTTGGTTTCCAATATAAATCTCTATGCTGATGACACTCAAATCTATCTTTCCTCTCCAGACCTCTCCCCTGCTCTCCTCACTCGTATCTCCAACTGTCTCTCTGCTACCTCTTCCTGGATGTCCCAGCGCTTTCTTAAACTTAACATGTCTAAGACCGAGCTGATCATCTTCCCTCCCTCCCGCATAACCTCACCTCCTACAATCTCATTATCTATTGATGGCACTACTATCTCCTCTACCCCCCAAGTGCGCTGTTTTGGAGTAATCCTTGACTTCTCCCTCTCCTTCAAACCACACATTCAGCACCTCTCACAAACCTGCCGTTTTCATCTAAAAAATATTTCCAGGATCAGACCCTTTCTGACCCAGGATGCTACTAAGACTCTTATCCACTCACTGGTCATCTCCAGAATGGATTACTGTAATCTCCTCCTGACTGGCATTCCTGACAAACACCTCTCTCCACTCCAATCTATCCTCAATGCTGCTGCCCGGCTCATTTTCCTCACGAAACGCAATACATCCACCTCTCCTCTCTTACTAGACCTTCACTGGCTCTCCTTCCGTTTCAGAATCCATTTCAAGCTTCTCACACTTGCTTACAAAGCCCTCACCCACTCCTCTCCCATCTACATCTCTGATCTTATCTCGCTTTACACTCCCACCCGTCCTCTTCGCTCTGCTAATGCACGCCGACTCTCCTGCCTACAGATTACTTCCTCCCACTCCTACCTCCAAGATTTTTCACGTGCTGCACCACTTCTCTGGAATTCCCTACCTCTCCCCTTCAGACTCTCCACCTCTCTACAAATCTTCAAACGGGCTCTCAAGACCCACTTCTTCACCAAACCCAGCCAAATCTCATCCTAAACCTCTGTTCCATGCTCTCTATGTACCCCATCTGTCTCACCCCTGTCTGTCTCCCCCTCCCCTTTAGAATGTAAGCTCTCACGAGCAGGGCCCTCTTCCCTCATGTGCTTACCCTTTTCTTACTTTAATAATCTTCAACTGCACCAAATCCAGCAGTCTTCTGCCACCTGATACTTATTCCAGTGTCATCTGCTGATGTCATCAACTGTAGGTTGCTGTTTTCATGTTTGATTATTTGTTTATGTACTCTGTAATTGGGCGCTGCGGAACCCTTGTGGTGCCATATAAATAAAGGATAATAATAATAAATAATAATAATAATCTGGTCAGAATCCTGGCATTCGGGATCCCAGCAGTCACAATACCGATGCCGGGATCCCGACAATGCTCTGAATACCAATGCCAGGATCCTGACATGGATTGCCGGGACTGCAAAGCGGTAAACTGTAGGGGACTGGGGGGGGGGGGGGTAGTTTTAGGCTGTGGTGGGTAGGGTTAGGCTGTGGGGGGAGGGTTAGGGTTAGGGCTAGGCTGGGGTTAGGGTTCGGCACAACCGGGGAGGCTTTGTTTAAGGCTAAAGGAAGGGAGGGTTAGGTTTAGGATGTGGGGATGGGGATTAGGATTAGGCTGCGGGGGGTGGGGGTGGGTATGGGGGTGGTTAATTGTCAAGCTGCTGATAAGAAGGGTTAGGGATTAGGGTTAGCATACTTAGCTGTCTGTATTCTGGCTGCTGGCATCCCAAGCGCTGGGATCCTGAAACCGTCCCATAGCCAATACGCAGTTTCATTGTGCCAGTACTTCAGAAGCTACCTTGCAGTTATTTCCCAATTACAGGAATGCTCGGTAAGTGGATGTGTTAATAGTGAACAACCTATACATAATGTATTATGATTATATGTATTACTAATCACTTCCATGTAATCACAGATTTTATTTGTTTTTAGGGTTCCGTTCCTTTCTTAGTTAGTACAACTTGTGGGACAACTGTGCTTGGGGCATTTGATCCCCTACACGGCATTGCAGATGTGTGTGAACGTCATGGTGTATGGCTGCATGTCGATGTAAGTTCATTTGATTGATATATAATACAATACAATACAAATACAAATAGTTTATTGTCAATACAACATTAGACATGTATAGCGCAGTACACAAATATCTGTATTTGTGACCAGTCTTACAGGTATAAAGGGCTGTATTTTTTGGTCTGGTTATGTAGAGGGCAGTATGCAATGATCTCACATTCATTTCTATAAAAAGCAGACAGGTCCTGGATGGTGCATACATTGCGGGTACATGTACAGCACATCCATGCAGCATATCTGCTTCCCAACTCGTTCCCCCAGTACTGGTGCCTATATAACTGCGGTCACATTCTAAATAAGAATTTACTCACCGGTAATTCTATTTCTCATAGTCCGTAGTGGATGCTGGGACTCCGTAAGGACCATGGGGAATAGCGGCTCCGCAGGAGACTGGGCACAACTATAAAGAAAGCTTTAGACTACTGGTGTGCACTGGCTCCTCCCACTATGACCCTCCTCCAGACTTCAGTTAGGATACTGTGCCCGGAAGAGCTGACACAAGAAGGAAGGATTTTGAATCCCGGGTAAGACTCATACCAGCCACACCAATCACACCGTATAACTCGTGATACGATACCCAGTTAACAGTATGATAACAACTGAGCCTCTCAACAGATGGCTCAACAATAACCCTTTAGTTAGGCAATAACTATATACAAGTATTGCAGACAATCCGCACTTGGGATGGGCGCCCAGCATCCACTACGGACTATGAGAAATAGAATTACCGGTGAGTAAATTCTTATTTTCTCTAACGTCCTAAGTGGATGCTGGGACTCCGTAAGGACCATGGGGATTATACCAAAGCTCCCAAACGGGCGGGAGAGTGCGGATGACTCTGCAGCACCGAATGGGCAAACTCTAGGTCCTCCTCAGCCAGGGTGTAAAACTTGTAGAATTTAGCAAACGTGTTTGACCCCGACCAAGTAGCTGCTCGGCAAAGTTGAAGAGCCGAGACCCCTCGGGCAGCCGCCCAAGAAGAGCCCACCTTCCTCGTGGAATGGGCTTTCACTGATTTAGGATGCGGCAGTCCAGCCGCAGAATGTGCAAGCTGAATCGTACTACAGATCCAGCGAGCAATAGTCTGCTTTGAAGCAGGTGCACTTAACTTGTTGGGCGCATACAGGATAAACAGCGAGTCAGTCTTTCTGACTCCCGCCGTCCTGGAAACATAAATTTTCAGGGCCCTGACTACGTCCAACAACTTGGAAGCCTCCAAGTCATTAGTAGCCGCAGGCACCACGATAGGTTGGTTCAGATGAAAGGCTGATACCACCTTAGGGAGAAATTGGGGACGAGTCCTCAATTCTGCCCTATCCATATGGAAAATCAGATAAGGGCTTTTACATGACAAAGCCGCCAATTCTGATACACGCCTGGCCGAAGCCAAGGCCAACAACATGACCACTTTCCACGTGAGATATTTAAATTCCACGGTTTTCAGTGGCTCAAACCAATGTGATTTTAGGAAATCCAACACCACGTTGAGATCCCAAGGTGCCACTGGAGGCACAAAAGGGGCTGAATATGCAGCTCTCCCTTAACAAAAGTTTGAACTTCAGGTAGAGAAGCCAGTTCTCTCTGGAAGAAAATCGATAGAGCCGAAATCTGGACCTTAATGGAACCCAATTTTAGGCCCATAGTCACCCCTGACTGTAGGAAGTGCAGGAAACGGCCCAGCTGAAATTCCTCCGTTGGGGCCTTCCTGGCCTCACACCACGCAACATATTTTCGCCATATGCGGTGATAATGGTTTGCGGTTACTTCTTTCCTAGCTTTAATCAGCGTAGGAATGACTTCCTCCGGAATGCCCTTTTCCTTCAGGATCCGGTGTTCAACCGCCATACCGTCAAATGCAGCCGCGGTAAGTCTTGGAACAGACAGGGCCCCTGCTGCAGCAGGTCCTGTCTGAGCGGCAGAGGCCATGGGTCCTCTGAGATCATTTCTTGAAGTTCCGGGTACCAAGCTCTTCTTGGCCAATCCGGAACAATGAGTATAGTTCTTACTCCTCTTCTCCTTATTATCCTCAGTACCCTTGGTATGAGAGGAAGAGGAGGGAACACATAAACCGACCGGTACACCCACGGTGTCACTAGAGCGTCCACAGCTATCGCCTGCGGGTCTCTTGACCTGGCGCAATACTTTTCTAGCTTTTTGTTGAGGCGGGACGCCATCATGTCCACCTGTGGCCTTTCCCAACGGTTTACAATCATCTGGAAGACTTCTGGATGAAGTCCCCACTCTCCCGGGTGGAGGTCGTGCCTGCTGAGGAAGTCTGCTTCCCAGTTGTCCACTCCCGGAATGAACACTGCTGACAGTGCTAACACGTGATTTTCCGCCCATCGGAGAATCCTTGTGGCTTCTGCCATCGCCGTCCTGCTTCTCGTGCCGCCCTGTCGGTTTACGTGGGCGACCGCCGTGATGTTGTCTGACTGGATCAGAACCGGCTGGTTTTGAAGCAGGGGTTTTGCCTGACTTAGGGCATTGTAAATGGCCCTCAGTTCCAGAATATTTATGTGCAGGGAAGTCTCCTGACTTGACCATAGTCCTTGGAAGTTTCTTCCCTGTGTGACTGCCCCCCAGCCTCGAAGGCTGGCATCCGTGGTCACCAGGACCCAGTCCTGAATGCCGAATCTGCGGCCCTCTTGAAGATGAGCACTCTGCAGCCACCACAGCAGAGACACCCTTGTCCTTGGAGACAGGGTTATCAGCCGATGCATCTGAAGATGCGATCCGGACCACTTGTCCAACAGGTCCCACTGAAAGGTTCTTGCATGGAACCTGCCGAATGGAATTGCCTCGTAGGAAGCTACCATCTTTCCCAGGATCCGCGTGCAGTGATGCACCGACACCTGTTTTGGTTTTAGGAGGCCTCTGACTAGAGATGACAGCTCCTTGGCCTTCTCCTCCGGGAGAAACACTTTTTTCTGTTCTGTGTCCAGAACCATCCCCAGGAACAGTAGACGTGTCGTAGGGACCAGCTGTGACTTTGGAATATTTAGAATCCAGCCGTGCTGTTGTAGCACCTCCCGAGATAGTGCTACCCCGACCAACAACTGCTCCCTGGACCTCGCCTTTATCAGGAGATCGTCCAAGTACGGGATAATTAAAACTCCCTTCTTTCGAAGGAGTATCATCATTTCGGCCATTACCTTGGTAAAGACCCTCGGAGCCGTGGATAGACCGAACGGCAACGTCTGGAATTGGTAATGACAATCCTGTACCACAAATCTGAGGTACTCCTGGTGAGGATGGTAAATGGGGACATGCAGGTAAGCATCCTTGATGTCCAGTGATACCATGTAATCCCCCTCGTCCAGGCTTGCAATAACCGCCCTGAGCGATTCCATCTTGAACTTGAATTTTTTTATATATGTGTTCAAGGATTTCAAATTTAAAATGGGTCTCACCGAACTGTCCGGTTTCGGTACCACAAACATTGTGGAATAGTAACCCCGTCCTTGTTGAAGTAGGGGCACCTTCACTATCACCTGTTGTGAATACAGCTTGTGAATTGCCTGTAACACTGCCTCCCTGCCTGAGGGAGTGGTTGGTAAGGCAGATTCTCTGGCGGGAAAGGGTACGCCATTAGTAACCTCTTAGAAATTACCAGTTTCTTATCAGGGGAAGCCCACGCTTCTTCACACACTTCATTTAACTCTTCAGATGGAGGAAAAGCTACTGGTAGTTTTTTCTCTCCAAACATAATACCCTTTTTTGTGGTACCGGGGGTAACATCAGAAATGTGCAACACATTTTTCATTGCCTCAATCATGTAACGTGTGGCCCTACTGGAAGTTACATTAGTCTCATCGTCGTCGACACTGGAGTCAGTATCCGTGTCGACATCTGTGTTTGCCATCTGAGGTAGCGGGCGTTTTAGAGCCCCTGATGGCTTTTGAGACGCCTGGGCAGGCACAGGCTGAGAAGCCGGCTGTCCCATATTTGGTATGTCGTCAAACCTTTTATGTAAGGAGTCGACACTGTCGCGTAATTCCTTCCACAGCACCATCCACTCAGGTGTCGACCCCGCAGGGGGTGACATCACATTTATAGGCATCTGCTCCGCCTCCACATAAGCCTCCTCATCAAACATGTCGACACAGCCGTACCGACACACCGCATACACACAGGGAATGCTCTGACAGAGGACAGGACCCCACAAAGCCCTTTGGGGAGACAGAGAGAGAGTATGCCAGCACACACCAGAGCGCTATATAACACAGGGATCCCACTATAAATGAGTGTTTTTCCCTTATAGCTGCTTATATAATATATACTGCGCCTAAATTTAGTGCCCCCCCTCTCTTTTTTACCCTTCTGTAGCTTGTACACTGCAGGGGAGAGCCAGGGAGCGTCTTTCCAGCGGAGCTGTGAGGGAAAAATGGCGCCAGTGTGCTGAGGGAGATGGCCCCGCCCCTTTTCCGGCAGACTTCTCCCGCTTTTTCTGGAATTCTGGCAGGGGTATTTTTATACCTATATAGCCTTCCTGACTATATATGGTGTAAATTTGCCAGCCAAGGTGTCTTATATTGCCCTCAGGGCGCCCCCTCCCCCCCCCCCCAGCGCCCTGCACCCATCAGTGACCGGAGTGTGAGGTGTGCATGAGGAGCAATGGCGCACAGCTGCAGTGCTGTGCGCTACCTTGTTGAAGACAGAAGTCTTCTGCCGCCGATTTTCAGGAACACTTCTTGCTTCTGGCTCTGTAAGGGGGGCCGGCGGCGCGGCTCCGGGAACGAACACCAAGGTCGGGTCCTGCGGTCGATCCCTCTGGAGCTAATGGTGTCCAGCAGCCTAAGAAGCCCAAACTACCACCTGTTAGGTAGGTTCGCTTCTTCTCCCCTTAGTCCCTCGCTGCAGTGAGTCTGTTGCCAGCAGATCTCACTGTAAAATAAAAAACCTAAATATACTTTCTTTCTAGGAGCTCAGGAGAGCCCCTAGTGTGCATCCAGCTCAGCCGGGCACAAGATTCTAACTGAAGTCTGGAGGAGGGTCATAGTGGGAGGAGCCAGTGCACACCAGTAGTCTAGAGCTTTCTTTATAGTTGTGCCCAGTCTCCTGCGGAGCCGCTATTCCCCATGGTCCTTACGGAGTCCCAGCATCCACTTAGGACGTTAGAGAAAATCAGCGTCAACTCTTTGCTAGGATTGTAAACACCATTTAGGCAATCCACGTACATAGAGCAACTCTCTTAAGAGGGCAACTTTGAAGTGGAATAGTTCATTCTATTTAAATGTTTCCTTTTTGTGTTTTTTTTTTTAAAGAATTCATTTAAAATGATACTTTTCTTGCTTCTAGACTCTAAGGGAGCGATTTATCACCATCCGCATCTGAGGATGCGAATGTGCTGTGATAATATCAGCCCAACCTGCAATGCAATAGTTAATTACATCACATGGATGTATCATTTATCACATTCAGGGACGAAACGTTGCAAGAAAGCTCTGTCCCTGCAATGCCACTCCGCAGCCAAATCAGCGTATTTTTCACGAAAAATACCCCGATTATGTGCTGCGCATGCGCTGCCGCTACCACCGCCACCCCCTCCCCATCTCTGATCATACTCACCAACACCCAGGTATCGGTGATCGGAGCTCCCGGTGGGCTCCCTGTAAGGTGTGTGAGTTGGACTGGCTAATCTGCAGAGATCCGTTGACTGATAACTTTCAACGCTTTTCATGAAAGTTGCTGCTGTAAGTGTTTTCAATTCAATTGTAATTCTCTATTTGTGCTCACATTACATTGGTTTTTAGACTAACATATTGTAAGCCCTATGAAGCATGGCTTTTATAAAAAGGGGAGCTGCAGACATTTCAAGAAGAAAACAGATATACAAAGCTACAACAAGCACCTTGCGGAAAGTGAGGATTCAGTAGGATTTCCCGACAGTCAAAATCCCGACATCTAGCGCAGCGTTTCCCCTTACGGGCTCACTGCGCTTACCATGCTTTGGGCTCTGTGGCGAGCTTTGCTTGGCACACTATTATATTCCCCCTCAGGTGGTGGTGTGGACCACCACCCTAGTGGGAATACCAGGCGGCAGTCTGGATTTCGACCGCCGGCATTTTGACTGTTGTCAGGATTCCGGCGCCGGTGTTTCGACCGCCGGGATACCGATTGTCAGGAAATTAACTGCATCCTGAAAATAACTATATAAGTTTGGTCATGACAGTAATTTGTTACTCATAAGGATATTTTACCGTAGGTGTGACTATGCCTCTCTCTCCCTTCAACATGGTTCAAGCAGTTCATCACATATCCCCTGCAAATCATCAGGGGGCACGGTCAGCCATGTAGCCATCAGTATGCTGCAGAGCGGTGGCCATTACCTTGTAGCTCACATCCTTCTTCTCTTTCTCCCCAGTGATGAAGAGTGATGATGTCATCACTGTGTTGCCGGCTGCCATCCTGGCCACAGAGAGATCCCCACTATTTCATGGTGTCTCCCTGACATTTAGGGAGGGATGGCTTTTAGCTTATGCTATGTGCATTAAAGCACTGATTATTATTATAGTACTTCTTGTACGTTGTGAAATATGGCATTGTGGGAAACAGAGCCATGTTTTATAATATAGCTGCAAGTTACTCCTTGTGTGTTGTATAGTATAAGTAAGCAAATAATGAAGTTTACACACCATTATAGTAACAAAATAATCACTGAGCTGGAGAAACAACATTTTTCTACTAATGATAACATTTGGCTTAATCCTTAGATAATAATGTCAATGTGTTTTGGCATGCTGCAATATTTAACAGATTTTTACATTTTTTGGCCTAGAGTAAAAGTCAATGAAAAACAGATTTTTTTTTTCTTGTTTTATTCTACAGGCTGCATGGGGAGGCAGTGCCCTTCTGTCCTGCAGACACAGGCATCTACTGAGCGGCATAGACAGGTCAGTAATAAGCTGTAGACCAGTGGTTCCCAAACTTTATTGAATCACGGCGCCCTAGAGCACAGGTTCTCAAACTCGGCCCTCTGGACCCCACACGGTTCATGTTTTGCAGGTCACCTGTAGATTTTTAAAATGTGACAGTTGGTGATAAACACAGTGCACCTGCCGGGTGACATGGAAAGCGTGAACCGTGTTGGGTCCTGAGGACCGAGTTTGAGAACCACTGCCCTAGAGTTTCAAAATTTTTCTCACGGCACCCCTAGGCCAAAAGTTTCTAATTGAGAAATTCTGAAAATAATATTACATTAAGTAAATTGTGTTTATATATCATTCTGAGGTTCAGTTATGTGGTGAGGGACAAGATTTGCTTCTGTTTGTCCACGTATGTTATGATTGATATCCACTGGCACTGGTTTGGATTATTACATAAATAATTTCAATTGGTCCTGGACCACCAACCCAGAGCACCCCTGCAAGAGCCTCGTGGCACCCCAGGGTGACATGGCACACAGTTTGAGAACTACTGCTGTAGACCATTGTTATATATTATTAAACATATACCATACTTAGTTTATACGCAAATGTTCTCGTACAATAACTTACTGTAGCCTATGTGGAAAAGTTGATTTGAAGACGTATGAGAGTCCTATGCAGTCTACAGGAAAAATGCCATACGTACATATTTAGATTTCCGGTATTCTATTCTTTATGTTCTCCAACAATTGCAAAAAAGGATTTTTTTAACTGTTTTTTACTAACAATTATTTGTATAGTGCCAGAGCATTCAATAGCAGTTTGCAATTACTGGACATCAGTATACTGACAAGCAGGGCCGGCGCTACCATTAGGCAGCTTTAGGCAGCTGCCTATGGGCGCCGGCCACTAGAGGGCGGCAAGCTCCTGCTGAACCAGTTTTAAAAATTATTCTAGTGGCTGCCGCGGCGCGGGTCTGGCCAGCCGCAGCCACCACTGTCAGTCACCCTCCTCACCGGCCAGGGTGAATTGCTTTTGCCACCCTCTGGTGACGGACCCCAGACTGGACACAACCGCCAGTCAACAGCAGCGGCTCCCGCTCACCTCCGCCGCCGCAATGAAAGAAGTCAGCAAGGCTACGTACAGTCAAAGCACTTGCGGCCGGGCCACCCTTATTGACTGTCAGAGGCTGACAGTCGGCCTGCTGCGCGATGCTGCTGTGTCTCTCTTCTGGCCGGACAAGCAGCAGAAGCATCGTTTTCTCCCTTCTCGTCCTGCAGCGCCCCCTCTCAAAGCCGCAGGCAGGGAGGTCCGGTCACTGCCCCGAGCCTTGCATGCTCCCTCAGTCGCCCATCGTTTTCCACAAGCTGCTGGCCGCTGCTCACCTGCTCCAGGCTCCCTTGTATCTGCCTGACCCCGGCCAGCTCCACCTCCTGCCCCTGCAAGCTCTGTGTGCAGAGAGGAGCGATGGAGTGCTGCATTGGAACCGCACTTCTAGGACAAAAAGTCCCCCCTGCCACAGACATCAAATTTATGTAAGTGAAAATCGTATATGGCACCATGACATTAAACTAAATTAGGGTTGTTAGGTATAATTTATATAAAGGAAAGGGAGGGGGGGAGGGAGGGGGGATAAGCACAACGCATATAAGGGGTGGGGGTATGGTAAACAAAAACATATAAGGGGTACACAAAATTGTACTATATATATATATATATATATATATATATGTTCCGTATGGTTTACCGTTTGGGTGGGATGCCAGCTGTCACAATCCCGACAGCAGCATCCCGCCCGCCAGAATGCCTCCCTGTCGTCTCTCTGGCTGTCCCTGTCTTCTCTCTGGCTGTCCCTGTCTTCTCTCTGGCTGTCCCTGTCTTCTCTCTGGCTGTCCCTTTCGTCACTCTGGCTGTCCCTGCTGTCACAATTTCAGCTCATTCAGTGTGCTACAATGTGAATTTCGGCTCATTCCGCGTGCTATAATGTGAAATTTGGCTCATTCAGTGTGCTATTATGTGAATTTCGTCTCATTCAGTGTGCTACAATGTGAATGTCGGCTCATTCAGTGTGCTATAATGTGAATTTCGGCTCATTCAGTGTGCTATTATGTGAATTTCGTCTCATTCAGTGTGCTACAATGTGAATGTCGGCTCATTCAGTGTGCTACAATGTGAATGTCGGCTCATTCAGTGTGCTACAATATGACTGTCGGCTCATTCAGTGTGCTACAATGTGAATGTCGGTTCATTCAGTGTGCTACAATGTGAATTTCGGCTCATTCAGTGTGCTACAATGTGACTGTCGGCTCATTCAGTGTGCTACAATGTGAATGCCGGCTCATTCAGTGTGCTACAATGTGACTGTCGGCTCATTCAGTGTGCTACAATGTGAATGTCGGCTCGTTCAGTGTGCTACAATTTGACTGTTGGCTCATTCAGTGTGCTACAATGTGAATGTCGGCTCATTCAGTATGCTACAATGTGAATTTCGGCTCATTCAGTATGCTACAATGTGAGTTTCGGCTCATTCAGTGTGCTACAATGTGAGTTTCAGCTCATTTAGTGTGCTCACAGTGCTTTTATGTGGCTTGATAAAAGCGCTGAAACGTTGCCGATCAGAGCCGTGTCCTGTTGTCATTATTTACGAGACCTGAGTGCCGCCATTGGAGGGAATATAGATATAAAGATATAGATATACGTTAATGCTATATAGTCTGTGCGTTTCCAGTATGAACAGCTGGGCTTGGGGAACCAGTGTAGCATTGTAGGATGGGTCCAAATTACTATTTTGGGGGAGAGGTTAGGCTGCGGGGTTGGGTGGGTTAGGGTTAGTCTGCAGGGGTGGGAGGGTTTTGCTGTGGGTAGGGGGGATTAGGCAGCCCTGGGGAGGGTTAGGATTAGGCTTTGGGGGAGGAAGGGTTAGGGTTAGGCTGGGGGAAGGGGGAGTTAAGGTTAGGCACCACTGGGGAGGGTTAGGATTAGGAAGGGGGGGTGGTGGAAGATTAGGGATCAGGGTTAGTTTACATAATTAGCAAGTGTTGGGATTTTAATCTTCTGGATGTCGCTGTCCGTATTCTGACAGCCGGCATCCCGAGCGCCAGGATATCGTATGTAACATATATATATATATATATATATATCCCTAATAATAACACCTAACCTTAACCCACACTGATAAATCAACCCTTATTTCCTATCCCTAATACCGTAACCCCAATATCCTAACCCAAACCGATAAATTGTGAGGCGGTTACCTGGGTGGGGGGAGAGGGGGGGGGGGGGGCTGCTGCTGACTATTTGCCTAGGGTGCAGAGAAACCTTGCACCGGCCCTGCTGACAAGGAGGTAGGAGGGTCCTGGTAGCAATTTTGTCATCTATAGAACACTGAGGGGTATATTTACTAAGATTCGTATTTTCCCGTTTGAGGTCAAAGTTCAATCACGAATGACATCGAAAGTGTAAATATGCAACTTTTTGAATTGATTACGACTAATTTACTAAGCTGCCGTATTCTGCATTTTCGGGTTTTCCGATGTCGATGTCATTCGTTTTTTTTGGCAGTGTTTTACGTGAGTGACTTGTAAAACACTGCCGACTTTAATACAATGAATCTCGGCCGGATCTGAGAGATCCGTGCTGGGCTTCATTGTGCACTTTGTTTAACAAAAAAATAAAGTTTAAATGTAAAAAAAAAATTGCGTGGGGTCCCCCCTCCTAAGGCAAACCAGCCTCGGGCTCTTTGAGCCGATCCTGGTTGCAGAAATATGGGAAAAAATGGACAGGGGTTCCCCCATATTTAAGCAACCAGCATCGGGCTCTGCGCCTGGTCCTGGTTCCAAAAATACGGGGGACAAAAAGAGTAGGGGTCCCCCGTATTTTTGAAACCAGCACCGGGCTCCACTAGCTGGACAGATAATGCCACAGCCGGGGGTCACTTTTATACAGTGCCTTGCGGCCGTGGCATCAAATATCCAACTAGTCACCCCTGGCCGGGGTACCCTGGGGGAGTGGGGACCCCTTCAATCAAGGGGCCCCCCCCCCCCAGCCACCCAGGGGCCAGGGGTGAAGCCCGAGGCTGTCCCCCCCCATCCAATAGGCTGCGGATGGGGGGCTGATAGCCTTTGTGAAAAGTGATTGATATTGTTTTTAGTAGCAGTACTACAAGGCCCAGCAAGCCTCCCCCGCAAGCTGGTACTTGGAGAACCACAAGTACCAGCATGCGGCGGAAAAACGGGCCCGCTGGTACCTGTAGTACTACTACTAAAAAAATACCCCAATAAAGACAACACACACACACCTTGAAAGTATAACTTTAATACATCCATCCACACCTCCATATACACATACTTACCTTATGTTCCCACGCAGGTCGGTCCTCTTCTCCAGTAGAATCCATGGTGTACCTGTAGAAAAAATTATACTCACATAATCCAGTGATTTCGGCTCCTCGGTAAATCCTTTTGTAATCCACGTACTTGAAAAAATAAAAAAACGGGACACCCGACCACGAACTGAAAGGGGCCCCATGTTTTCACATGGGACCCCTTTCCCCGAATGCCAGAAACCCCCTCTGACTGATGTCTAAGTGGGTTTCTTCAGCCAATCAGGGAGCGCCACGTTGTGGCACCCTCCTGATTGGCTGTGTGCTCCTGTAGTGTCTGACAGGCGGCACACGGCAGTGTTACAATGTAGCGCCTATGCGCTCCATTGTAACCAATGGTGGGAACTTTCAGGTCAGCGGTTGACCGAAAGTGACCTCACCGCTGACCTGAAAGTTCCCACCATTGGTTATAATGGAGCGCATAGGCGCTACATTGTAACACTGCCGTGTGCCGCCTGTCATACAGTACAGGAGCACACAGCCGATCAGGAGGGTGCCACAACGTAGCGCTCCCTGATTGGCTGAAGAAACCCACTTAGACATCAGTCAGAGGGGGTTTCTGGCATTCGGGGAAAGGGGGCCCATGTGAAAACATGGGGCCCCTTTCAGTTCGTGGTCGGGTATCCGTTTTTTTATTTTTTCAAGTACGTGGATTACAAAAGGATTTACTGAGGAGCCGAAAACACTGGATTATGTGAGTATAATTTTTTCTACAGGTACACCATGGATTCTACTGGAGAAGAGGACCGACCTGCGTGGGAACATAAGGTAAGTATGTGTATATGGAGGTGTGGATGGATGTATTAAAGTTATACTTTCAAGGTGTGTGTGTGTTGTCTTTATTGGGGTATTTTTTTAGTAGTAGTACTACAGGTACCAGCGGGCCCGTTTTTCCGCCGCATGCTGGTACTTGTGGTTCTCCAAGTACCAGCTTGCGGGGGAGGCTTGCTGGGCCTTGTAGTACTGCTACTAAAAACAATGTCAATCACTTTTCACAAAGGCTATCAGCCCCCCATCCGCAGCCTATTGGATGGGGGGGACAGCCTCGGGCTTCACCCCTGGCCCTTGGGTGGCTGGGGGGGGGGACCCCTTGATTGAAGGGGTCCCAACTCCCCCAGGGTACCCCGGCCAGGGGTGACTAGTTGGATATTTGATGCCACGGCCGCAAGGCACTGTATAAAAGTGACCCCCGGCTGTGGCATTATCTGTCCAGCTAGTGGAGCCCGGTGCTGGTTTCAAAAATACGGGGGACCCCTACTCTTTTTGTCCCCCGTATTTTTGGAACCAGGACCAGGCGCAGAGCCCGATGCTGGTTGCTTAAATATGGGGGAACCCCTGTCCATTTTTTCCCATATTTCTGCAACCAGGATCGGCTCAAAGAGCCCGAGGCTGGTTTGCCTTAGGAGGGGGGACCCCACGCAATTTTTTTTCTGAAAATTTATAACATTCCCCCCCGTTCCCACTGAAAAACATGCACGGATCTCATGGATCCGTGCATGCCTATACAAACACGGGATAAAAAAGCAGGTCTGTTTTTTTTTAGCACTTTTTCACGATTTGTATTTTATCACGGCAGTGTTTGGCTATTGTTGGCAGTGTTTGTGTTTTGCACTTTTTTCTAGCAAATTGCAGGCGTATTTGACCGATGGTGTATTGATTCGTGATTTTTTCCTAGGACTTCCAAAATATTACGAATGCCCTCATCACTGCCGTGATTTTTGCTTAGTAAATTACCGAGATGACACTTTGATGAAAAAACGGCATCTCGGTCAAAATCGGGACCTTCGTAAATATACCCCTGAGAGTTTGCTGCATGAGGCTAAATTCAGGTCCTGAAACGATATCTTCTCTAAATGTGTATTATGAGGGGTAAATTTACTAAAGCTTCTAAAAATGAAGAGTGCTGATGTTGCCCATAGCAGCCAGTCAGATTCTGTCTATCATTTCTCTATTGCATCCTAGACAGAATCTGATTGGTTGCTAATGGCAACATCACCAATTTTCATTTTTAGAAGCTTTAGTAAATGTACCCCCTACTCTATATTTGAGCATATAATGGTCATCTGACAAAAACTCTGTGATTTCCCCTAAACTCCAGTAAGCTCCTGAGCGAGATGTAAGCCTGACCCTGAGAGTGTTTAATGTATCGGTCTTGCTGTCCTGATTCTTTCTTAATGCTCCCAACAAATGCTAAAGGTATGGTGCTTGTGAAATGAGTCCATACACCACCAGTCAGAACAGACAACTGGAGGTAGCGCTGTAGAGTCAGGAAATATATATAACTAACCCGGTGTATATGAAAAACATAAACATAGATCCATGGTACTAAAATACCTGATTTCAAATATATTCATTCATAAATAAAAGCATAACCCTAAAGTCGGCACTGATGATACATATTACAAGGCTTATGTAAAACTAGGACAAATGGTGCTTTCAAAAGATGATAACTTTAAGCTAATCACGGGGGGGATTAAATTGTTTCTCCCCACGGCTGCCACTAGATGGCGCCCAACAGTGTGTAATATCCATCTACATGGGATCACAATCCTGAGGTATGTGCACAAAATTTTTTTTTTAAAGATACAAGATACAAAATAATTGTAACTTAGGTATTACTAGACTACAAATGAGAGCTAAGCATTTGGATTCTTTGGGAAAAAATTAACATGGCAGTAATGAAATATGTAAGTGAACAGATAAGTATAGCGTCTACTTTGAAGGCTGGATGGCACTTAGGGGTCTATTCATGAAATAACTGAATTGTTACTTGTCAGTATACATCGCATCAATGCGATGTATAGTTGTAGTAAGTATCAATTCATGTATACTCACCTATCCGGCGATGCATTGCGGATCCAGGGATTCAGCGGCAAGGTCTTCTCAAGGCAGTCCCCTCTCCAATGTGCGGAGTCAGCCGGCGGGTCCCTCTGTGATGCATCTCCGGCTGAGCTCCCGGCAGGCCGCAGTGGCTGTTGGGAGGGCAGGGGGCGGAGCCAACACTGGTTCCAGACAGAGAGCAGGGAAGCATTAAGCTTCCCTGTAGTTACCACACCGCAGTTCAGGTTTCGCCATTCTGAGACGGCAAACCTAAACTCCATGGAGAACCGGAAAGCAGAGCTTACCGTTCCTACATGAATTGCACTCACCATACCACAAAGTATGGTGATGCGATTCAGGCACACAGCAATGTTGCAGCTGCAGAAGTTATTATTATTATTATTATTATTATTATTATTATTATCCTTTATTTATATGGCGCCACAAGGGTTCCGCAGCGCCCAATTACAGAGTACATGAATAATCAAACAAAAAAACAGCAACTTACAGTTGATGACAGTATAGGACAAGTACAGGGTAAATAAACATAGTTACATCAGCAGATGACACTGGAATAAGTATCAGGTGGCAGAAGACTGCTGGAGTTGATGCAGTTGAAGATTATTAAAGTAAGAAAGGATAAGCACATGAGGGTAGAGGGCCCTGCTCGTGAGAGCTTACATTCTAAAGGGGAGGGGTAGACAGACAGGGGTGACACAGATGGGGTACATGGAGAGTGTAGAACAGAGGGTTAGGATGAGATTTGGCTGGGTTTGGTGAAGAAGTGGGTCTTGAGAGCCCGTTTGAAGTTTTGTAGAGAGGTGGAGAGTCTGAGGGGGAGAGGTAGGGAATTCCAGAGAAGTGGTGCAGCACGTGAAAAATCTTGGAGGTAGGAGTGGGAGGAGGTGATCCGTAGGCAGGAAAGTCGTCGTGCATTAGCAGAGCGAAGAAGACGGGTGGGAATGTAAAGGGAGATAAGATCAGAGATGTAGATGGGAGAGGAGTGGGTGAGGGCTTTGTAAGCGAGTGTGAGAAGCTTGAAATGGATTCTGAAAGGGAAGGGGAGCCAGTGAAGGTCTAGTAAGAGAGGAGAGGTAGACGTAGTGCGTTTGGTGAGGAAAATGAGCCGGGCAGCAGCATTGAGGATAGATTGGAGTGGAGAGAGGTGTTTGTCAGGAATGCCAGTCAGGAGGAGATTACAGTAATCCAGTCTGGAGATGACCAGTGAGTGGATAAGAGTCTTAGTAGCATCCTGGGTCAGAAAGGGTCTGATCCTGGAAATATTTTTTAGATGAAAACGGCAGGTTTGTGAGAGGTGCTGAATGTGTGGTTTGAAGGAGAGGGAGGAGTCAAGGATTACTCCAAGACAGCGCACTTGGGGGCTAGAGGAGATAGTAGTGCCATCAATAGATAATGAGATTGTAGGAGGTGAGGTTATGCGGGAGGGAGGAAAGATGATCAGTTCGGTCTTAGACATGTTAAGTTTAAGAAAGCGCTGGGACATCCAGGAAGAGGTAGCAGAGAGACAGTTGGAGATACGAGTGAGAGCAGGGGAGAGGTCTGGAGAGGAAACATAGATTTGGGTGTCATCAGCATAGAGATGATATTGGAAACCAAAAGAACTAATGAGCTTACCTAGTGAGGACGTATAGAGAGAGAAGAGGAGAGGACCAAGGACAGAACCTTGGGGTACACCTACAGTTAGTGGAAGTGAGGGGGAGGTGGAGTCATGAGAAGAGACAGAGAATGAACGGTCAGAGAGGTAGGAAGACAGCCAAGAGAGGGCAGTGTCACGCAGACCAATGGAGTGAAGGATTTGCAGTAGGAGAGGATGGTCCACAGTGTCAAAAGCAGCAGAGAGATCAAGTAGAATAAGTAGAGAGTAGTGTCCCTTAGATTTAGCAGCATGGAGGTCATTGCATAATTTTGTAAGGGCAGTTTCAGTGGAGTGGAGAGGACGGAAGCCAGACTGGAATGGGTCAAGTAGTGAGTGTGAGGAAAGAAAGGCAGTAAGGCGGTTGTAGACAATACGCTCAAGGAGTTTGGAGGCAAAACTGAGGAGAGAGATGGGTCGGTAGTTGGAGAGAGTGTTTGGATCAAGGGTAGGTTTTTTAAGAATAGGAGAGATGAGTGCATGCTTGAAGGCTGAGGGGACAGTGCCTGATGAGAGGGAGAGATTGAGAAGGTGGGAAAGGTGGGAACAAGCAGAAGGAGAGAGGTAGCGGAGGAGGCGGGAGGGGATAGGGTCAAGTGGGGAGGTGGGGAGGGGACAGGAACGAATGAGAGCCATGACTTCCTCTCCAATAGCATGGGAGAAAGAGGTCAGAGTAGGTGGGAGGGATGGGGAGGGTTGGTAAGGGATGGGGGAAAGCTGGCTACTGATGGTCTGGTGTGATGTGATGTCCTTACGTATGGAGTCAATTTTGGATGTGAAGTAAGTGGCAAAGTCAAGAGCAGAGAGTGAGGAAGGGAGACGAGGTGGAGGTGGGCAGAGGAGTGAGTTGAGAGTGGCAAAGAGGCGCCGGGGGTTGGAAGACTGGGAGGAGATGAGGTTCTTGAAGTATGACTGTTTAGCAAGAGAAAGGGCAGTGCTGAAGGATGAGAGCATAAGTTTGAAATGGAGGAAGTCTGCCTTAGAGCGTGATTTCCTCCAGTGTCGCTCAGCAGTACGTGAGCATTTTTGCAGATATCTGGTGCATTTTGTGTGCCAGGGTTGAGGTGTTAATTTGCGAGGGTGAATAGTGGTTGGTGGAGCTACAGAGTCAAGAGCAGAAGTAAGGGATGCATTGTATATGGAAGTGGCTTGTTCAGGGCATGAGAGAGAGAGAATAGGAGAGAGAAGTGAGTCAAACAGGGAGGAAAGGAATGTGGTGTCAATAGCCTCAATGTTACGCTTAGTGATGGTAGCCTTGGGAGGTAGAGATGGGGAAGTCGAGAGAGATAGGTTAAAGGAGAGCAGGTGGTGGTCAGAGAGGGGAAATGGGGAATTTGAAAAATCAGAAATATCACAGCGGTGAGTGAAGACCAGATCCAGTGAGCTCCCATTCACATGGGAGGGTGAGGAGGTCCACTGGGAGAGACCAAGTGAAGAGGTGAGGTTAAGGAGTTTAGAGGCAGGGGATTGTGTGGGGATGTCAATAGGGATGTTGAAATCGCCTAGGATAATGGAAGGAATGTCAGAAGAGAGGAAGTGAGGAAGCCAGGAAGCAAAGTTATCGATTAATTTGGAAGCAGTGCCAGGGGGGCGGTAAATGACAGCTACTCTAAGATGGACTGGTTGGAAGAGGCGTATAGTATGGACCTCAAATGTAGAGAATGTAAGGGATGGTTCTGGTGGTATGAGTTGGTAGGAGTAACTAGAAGGTAAAAGGACCCCAACACCACCCCCATGGCGACCCCCAGGTCGGGGTGTGTGTGTGAATGCGAGGCCCCCAGCAGAGAGTTAGGGACTTCGCCACTGTAACCTGCTCTGTAAATTGCGGTAAGCATAGAAAAGCCCTGTTTAATTCAAAACAGAGCGTTTCTCTGCTTTATGAATAGACCCCTTAGTGGGTACCGTGTTTGCTGACAATTTACCTGTATGGGGTCTTGTAAGTATCCAGGTACTTGTCCAGTCTGTATTCAGTGTCATCCATCAGGCAAGCTAATCTGAGAGTCCACTGACCCAGTTTTTTTTTTTTTTTTTATACAAAGAAAGTGGTTGGGGGCAGTATGTTGCCCAGGGTCCTATGTGGTTTCATCAGAGTTGCCTACCCTCCCTCATTCTGCAGGAGACTCCCTGAAATAGTAGCAATCTCCCTCACTCCCTGAACAGACCAGCAATCTCACTGATTTTACTTTACATTCTTGGGGTAAAATAATAAATCAGAGATACATACATTCAAAGGAGTTCATCAGTGCCATTTCCCTGCATTGTTATAAGGCATAATGATCCCTATGGCTACATGCATTTTAAATAAGGTTTCTCTTGGCCACTTACAGTATATGGAACATCTTGTAAAACACAATACACAAACAATTCCTGAAAAATATCAGTGTCTTTTCTTCAACAAGTAGATCTTACAAACTTTGGGGCTCATTTACATTTGGATGCAAGTCATTTTTATGACACGCCACTCAGATGTAGCCATGCACGTCCACGCTGATAGGTGTTACTTTCACAATCTTCCTGAAATGCTTTTTCAAAAGTAGGCAAGTATGGGTTTCATAAATGAACACAGACAATACTTGACAATTAACATTCCAAATGATTTATCTATTTTTGTAAGAAGAATTGTCAATATTTATTGACTATCAGTCTGTGCTGTTTTGTTTGTCCCTATGTGCCAGTTGCTGAAATCTCTGTATTTTTGTTCTTGTCGCAGGGCAGATTCTGTGACCTGGAATCCCCACAAGTTACTCGGTGTTGGTTTGCAGTGCTCTGCTTTTCTCCTGCGGGACACAACAGTAAGTACAGGAACATGCTAATGTCTATCTGATGTTTCCACTGCATTTTGAAGAAATTACCCTTGCATGTATGTTATATTTGTCATTGCATGTGTAAGTCTATTTACTGTTCTACTGGTTTTGCCTTGGGGTTCAGCCCCATAGAATTTATATAGAGTTTTCAATTATTTTTGAGACAGGTTTTAAAGCAGTAATATTTTTTTAAATCAAAACATTTTATTGAAGAATTGCCATGAAGGTAAGCAAAGTACAATGGGCCTAATTCAGACCTGATCGCAAGGCTGTGTTTTCGTACAGGCTGCGATCAGGTCTGAACTGCGCATGTGTATGCACCGCAATGCGCAGGTGCGTCGGTCCGCATCGACGGGGATTGGCGGGCAGCGACTGGATGTGCAAGAAAAGCGATTGCATGGGCGATCGCAAGGTGACTGACGGGAAGAGGCCGTTTGTTGGTGGCAACTGACCGTTTTTAAGGAGTGTCCACAGAAACGCCGGAGGGACCAGGCGTTTGGAGGAAGGGTTTCTGACGTCAGCTCCAGCCCCGATTATCGCACTGGAAGAGTAAGTCCTGGGCTGTGCAGAGACTGCACAAACTTCTGTGTGTGCAGCTCTCCTGCACATGCGATCGCACCCTTGCACAGCGATTTCCCCCTCCTCCTGTAGGTGGCGACTGCCTGATCGCAGGGATGCAAAAAAACACACCCTAGCGATCAGGTCTGAATTAGGCCCAATGTGACATAAGCAATCATGTAATAAAACAGAGATGCATGCATTGATAACATAGAAAACATCCAATATGGAAGGGAGGCTTATCCTTAAGGCAGAGGCCATCAGGGGGAGGACTTATACAGTAGAAGGAGATGCAAATGGCTGGACAGCTCAAAGCAGCAATTTTTGTTTAAGAGAAAAATTTGTTGTGCTGGCTTTGAAAATCTCTCCTATATTTCCCCTGCGGGCAAAAACACATAATGCATGTGCATCGAACAAATAAAAGTCATGTGCCTCAAACACCACGCCCACACCACTGATGCACCTACTAGCTCCTGTTAGAGGAAGTGAGCAGCGTGCCCAAACGGGTGATTCTCTAAGCCCCCTATGTTTACGCTCCACCTGGACAGGGATCTGCGGCTCTGTCCTGCTGTATCCCAGGTAAACATTCATAGATGGTATGGCGGGGAGCAAGTCTCCACTCTGCATATCCATGGGGTTCTTCAGTTCGTGCCCCAGGTAAACAGATATGGATGAGATGGTAAAGGAAAACCTGGAGTGTAACAGAGGAGGACAGTGTGAGGAAAGAGGACAGTAGGTCTATAAGGTCAGTGTTCAGTCACACCTGTGAATGCTGTTCACCTTAATTACACTTCCTTCGCCAGACTGGAACTAGGCTCTGTATCAGTGTTTTCATATGGAAAGTCTGCCATTAAACTGACTTCAGAGCTTTAGGGGCTAATACTGAGTTGGACCCAAGTCCAAATGCCGACAGATCCCGCAGATATCTGTAAACTCTGCATATGCAGTAGAAAGCAATCGCTGACTGAGTCTGTTCTGCAGTATGAAGACATACATGGATGGTAATAGTAAGATTGATCCATTCACTGGCGGTCCACTCTTTCCGTGAAATGGGCATTTCTGGTTGGCTAACATGCGGTCACAGAATGTAAGCTGACTTCCGTGCTCATTTGGGGCCTGTAGATGGAGAAGGGAAGCCTGTATTAGACAATTCTATTATACCCAGCATGGAACATGGCTGCTGCAGTGGACTGAAAACCAATGGGCGGTCCAGCCATCCGCTTATACAATGATGTTGCATGTATGTCCATTTGGTTTATCATACTAGGGCGTTTCGTACTGTATGTGTCTCTAGTTTTTCCTGCACCAGATGGGTGTAGATGTTGGCGTTCAACCATAAGGGAACAAATTATATTCTAATATTGGCATCTATGGGACTGATTCAGAGATAGGTGCAATGGGCAATATTCCGCGCAAGTGAGTAATTTTTGGCAGACTACGCATGTGCCGCAATCGCATTGCGCATACGCCAAGGTGCCACTGCAGTGCTGCTCACAATGAGGGTTTCATAGAATATGCAAAATAATATGTAGATTACAAAAAGCTCTTGGTGGCCTTTGGTGTAAGGCAGTTCTGCAATTATTTGTATTATCTGTTATTTGACAATGGGCAACATATAATACAGCACTACACATTGAGGAGATCATGATATAACACATTACTTAAAATGACATGAAATATAAGGTAAAGATGGTTCTGCCTAAGTGAGCCTACAACCTAAGAGGTGTGGGGAAAACGTAAACATACTGACCACTGCACGCTCATTACAGGAGTTACTGGAGCGCTGTCATGCGGCTAATGCCAGCTATCTTTTCCAAACTGACAAGTTTTACAACCAGAAGTACGACACTGGAGATAAATCCATACAATGTGGTCGCAGGGTAGACTGTCTCAAGCTCTGGCTTATGTGGAAGGCACTTGGATCCAAGGGGCTGGAGAAACGCGTTGATCGAACACTGGAGAATACCAGGTAAAAGATGACCTCACAACATGCATGCCTCATGGATTACCGTAGTATGTTTAAGGCTGGCAACCTTTTTAGAAAACCAGTGGGAGAACAACAATAAGATCTCTGTGCAAAATATCCCACAATGTTGCTTCAATGAACAAAGCAAAGTCACAAAATTTCCTGCACATTCTCACAAGTGATTGAATATACAGTATGTTGCCTCAGTAATGAATTACACATACACATAGGGCCTGCTGCTGAGTTAGACAAATGCCTGTTTGCATAGAAACCAGCATATGCCAATAAATACACAATATTTACTTCAGCCATGCTTACGCTGCTACTTCCCCCATACTGTATACTATAGAGCCGTAAAATAGCCCTAACCATATTCTTAAAATCGCCTGCTTCAGAGGTTACCAAACTCCAACATTACAGTCCAGATTATAAGGATATCCATGCTTGAGCACAGGTGACTTTATTAGTACTCCAGTCAATTTGATTTAACCATTTGGACTCAAGCATGGATATCCTTAAAACCTGGACTGTAATGGCGGAGTTTGGTAAACTCTGAACGTGACCATACACATTTTATGCATGCAGTACTAGCTGTTTTCTTTCCATTGTTTTTATTAACCACGTATTCAAGTTAGTGAAAGAATAGAGCAGAGTGTTGGATATGCAAGTTGACTTGGGCATAAGCTATATGGGGGTGTAGGGGGGGGCTGGACTGCAAACCCTTACTAAACATGATGAGAGGTGCTAGCATGCTGAGACTTGTAGTGCCACACACACAAAAAAGAATGCCGGTGCACTCTCCAAACATTGCTAATCAGAATAACTGTGATAAATTCTGCAATTTGACATTGAGCAAAAGTGAGGTCCTTTGCATAATTTCGGCCAAAAGTATGAGCCTGTATTTTAGTGTGATTATGTATAGGATATTAGACAAGCTTAAGCTCAAGTAGTTTAATATACACATAAATACTACATGGGGCAGGTGCAGAGGGGGCGCTGATGGGGGAGGGGTCCAGAGGTGCTGCGGGTGGGGCGTTGATGGGGGAGGGGGGAATGTAGATGCAGCTGGTGGGGGAGGGGTGGGTGCGGGGGGCAGCAGATGAAGGAGGGGGTCTGGAGGTGCTGTCCATGGGGGAGGGGCGGGTGCAGGGGGGTGCATTTGTGGGAGGGGCAGGGTGGGATGGGTTTGGGGAAGGGGTTCCAGAGGTGCTGCGGGTGAGGGAGGGGTGGTTGCGGAGTGCCGAGGATGGGGGTCTGTAGATGCTGCAGGTGGGGGAGGGGTGGCTGCCGGTGGGCCATGGATGGGGGAGGGGGGTAGGATATGCTGTGTGTGGGGGAGGGGCAGGTGGTGGAGGGGTGGGTGCAGAGGGGGGGTGGGTGCGAGGATGCTGTGGGTGGGTGCGGGAGGGGTGGGTGCATCAACTACTCACCAGGATCATGGCCTGCATCCAGCCACCTCTCCTATATATTTGGGCAGAGCTGTGACTCTATGACTCTGACTCCGCCCAGCGCTGTGACTCTGCCCAACGTTAGGAAACGAGTCACAGATCTGGGCTAATATATAGGAGATAAAATAAATTCAATTTGCCAGCTGTCGGGATCTAGGCGTACAGTCTGATGCCGAAATCCCGCCAGCTGGTGCTATATCGACACCTGGATCCCCGACAACCACCTGGATTTCCCACTCAGTTGGTGATTCCACGCCACGAACTGAGTAGGAATAGAACCTGGAATTGAGTAGGCATAGAACCTGTGACAAGCCGAGCTCACCACCGGGCCCGAAGCGTGGCGAGCACAGTAAGCACTCGAGGGGACTCGGGACTCACTGCCGGGATTCCAGCAGACGGGATGCCGCTCTCGTTATATTGACTGCCAGCATCCTGTCTGCCGGTATTTCATACCGAATCCTTCCCAAGAGCGCACTAAGGGCCCGATTCAGACCTGATCACTGCTGTGCGTTTTCACACAGCGGGCGTTCAGCAATAGACTGCACATGCGTATGCACCGCAATGCACACGCGTTTCAGCAAACAACAACAGGCATCGCCAATCAGCGACAGGCTGATGCGAAAAATGCAATCACTCAGCCATTCACTTGCTGATTGACAGGAGGAGGCCATTTGTGGGCGGTAACTGACCGTTTTCTGGGAGTGTCAGGGAAAACACAGGCGTTCCCAAGCGTTTTTAGGGAGGGTGTGTGACGCCAGCTCTGTACCCGATCAGCCTGTTCTCATCGCACTGGAGGAGTAAGTCCTGGGCTGTGCACAGACTGCACACAGTAGACTCTACAGACTGCACACAGTGAGGTGCGAACGGATTTGCAGCTGTCCGCTGAGGGATTTTTAGCAGTTTGGCATACACATGCGATCTCACACATGCACGGCGAATATACACTCCCCTTGGGCGGCGACTATCTGAACGCAGTACAACAATTTTAGCAGCCCCGCGATCAGGTCTGAATCACCCCCTAAAATAGAAGGCAGAGCTAACAGCACAGATTTTGTACAGTATCACAACCCATGCTGCCTACTCTAAACTCAATAAGGACCTTCCTTATAAATAGTTCTGTTGTAGTTATGATATAATCATCTCATATTTTAAAGCCTTAATTAAAGTACTTCTTTATATCTTTCAGATACCTGGCAGAGGAGATGAAGAGGAGGGAAGGCTTCATTATTGTTACAGAGGCAAGTTGGTTCTGATTTTAACCTATTAAAACCCATAGGGGGGTATTCAATTACTTTCCACCAGTTTGCAGGTCGAATTCACATTCGACCTATTCAAAGCCCGGCCCGATTTTTTGACTTGTCCAAAAATCCGGCCAGGCGAAAACCACGTTAAGGCGAATTCACTGTCAGTCCACATGTTTTGACGAATTCGCAGGCGTTTTCCACAGTTTTTTTGGTCCGTTTTCACCCATGCCGATTCTGTTCATTATGACGATTCTAGGAGTCTGTTCATTATGACAGAAATCTCCCCTTATTCAGTTTACAGAGAGAGATCTTCACACCAGTGAGAAATCATGTTACTTTTGCTAGTATATAGCCCAATCTTTATTTTACAGCCACGGTTTGTGAACCTGTGTTTTTGGTATGTGCCACCAAGCCTTCGAAGCCAAAAGAACGCTCCAGATTACTGGGACAGAATTGGAAAGGTATTTTCACACTTCATCATCAATCTTTCATTTATTGTGAGTGAATAAAACATCAAAATATATACTCGGTAAAATGGTTAAAGGGATTGGAAACTTTACAATCATTTTCAAAATTGACGGTGTTGTGGGGGGCGGGGGGGGCATATATGGCCACAGAGAGTAAATGAGGATTGGATTTGAGACACATCATGTAATCACATTCCTATCTTCGGACATTCTCTTTAGCCGATGCCTCGACCTTTGGACAATCACTAGAAATATTGTCTGAGTTTCCATTGTCTTTAAGGAGGGGTGATGACAAAGGAGAAACAGTAGTCATTTAAAATGGCAATTGATCAGTATATTATTACTAGCATAATGCATTTTTACATCTGAAACGGCTACTTTATACCAAAACCAGTAAGTATTATGTTTTTAGTGTGGTGCATTCTTATAATTTGAAAGATCACTATGTAAAATATCTATAAAAAAAAAAGTAATAGAATTTCCCTCAGAAGACTGTGGGGTATATTTACTAACATTCGTAATTTTCGGAAAAAGGTCAAAGTTCAATCACGAATGACATCGAAAGTGTAAAACTGCAACTTTTTGAATTTATTACGCCTAATTTACTAAGCTGTCGTATTCGGATTTTTCATTTGTTCCGATGTCGATGTCATTCGTGTTTTTTCCCCGTTTTTTACGGCAGTGATTAGCAAAACACTGCCGACTTTATCACAATGAATCTCGGCCGGATCTGTGTGATCCGTGCTGGGGTTCATTTTTTTTTTTTTTTAAATAAACCCTGTAAAACGGAGAAAAAAAATGCGTGGGGTCCCCCCTCCTAAGCATAACCAGCCTCGGGCTCTTTGAGCCGACCATGGTTGCAGAAATATAGGGGGAAAAATGACAGGGGTTCCCCCATATTTAAGCAACCAGCATCGGGCTCTGCGCCTGGTCCTGGTTCCAAAAATACGGGGGACAAAAAGAGTAGGGGTCCCCCGTATTTCTAAAACCAGCACCGGGCTCCACAAGCTGGACAGATAATGCCACAGCCGGGGGTCACTTTTATATAGTGCCCTGCGGCCGTGGCATCAAAAATCCAACTAGTCACCCCTGGCCGGGGTACCCTGGGGGAGTGGGGACCCCTTCAATCAAGGGGTCCCCCCCCCAGCCACCCAAGGGCCAGGGGTGAAGCCCGAGGCTGTCCCCCCCATCCAATTGGCAGCGGATGGGGGGCTGATAGCCTTTTGTGAAAATGAAAAGATATTGTTTTTAGTAGCAGTACTACAAGGCCCAGCAAGCCTCCCCCGCATGCTGGTACTTGGAGAACCACAAGTACCAGCATGCGGCGGAAAAACGGGCCCGCTGGTACCTGTAGTACTACTACTAAAAAAATACCCAAAAAAAGACAAGACACACACAACTTGAAAGTAAAGTTTTATTACATGCATCCACACAAACATACATACATACTTACCTTATGTTCACACGAGGGTCGGTCCTCTTCTCCAGTAGAATCCATGGGGTACCTGTTGAATAAATTCTACTCACCAGATCCAGGGTACCAGGCTCCTCGGATAATCCTTTTGTAATCCACGTACTTGATTAAAAAAAAAAAAACGGAGACCCGAGCCACGCACTGAAAGGGGACCCATGTTTTCACATGGGTCCCCTTTCCCCGAATGCCAGAAACCCACTCTGACTGATGTCTAAGTGGGTTTCTTCAGCCAATCGGGGAGCGCCACGTTGTAGCACCCTCCTGATCGGCTGTGTGCTCCTGTACTGTCTGACAGGCGGCAGACGGCAGTGTTACAATGTAGCGCCTATGCGCTCCATTGTAACCAATGGTGGGAACTTTGTGGTCAGCGGTGAGGTCACTTTCGGTCAACCGCTGACTACAAAGTTCCCACCATTGGTTACAATGGAGCGCATAGGCGCTACATTGTAACACTGCCGTGTGCCGCCTGTCAGACAGTACAGGAGCACACAGCCGATCAGGAGGGTGCTACAACGTGGCGCTCCCTGATTGGCTGAAGAAACCCACTTAGACATCAGTCAGAGTGGGTTTCTGGCATTCGGGGAAAGGGGACCCATGTGAAAACATGGGTCCCCTTTAAGTGCGTGACTCGGGTCTCCGTTTTTTTTTTTTTAATCAAGTACGTGGATTACAAAAGGATTATCCGAGGAGCCTGGTACCCTGGATCTGGTGAGTAGAATTTATTCAACAGGTACCCCATGGATTCTACTGGAGAAGAGGACCGACCCTCGTGTGAACATAAGGTAAGTATGTATGTATGTTTGTGTGGATGCATGTAATAAAACTTTACTTTCAAGGTGTGTGTGTCTTGTCTTTTTTTGGGTATTTTTTTAGTAGTAGTACTACAGGTACCAGCGGGCCCGTTTTTCCGCCGCATGCTGGTACTTGTGGTTCTCCAAGTACCAGCATGCGGTGGAGGCTTGCTGGGCCTTGTAGTACTGCTACTAAAAACAATATCTTTTCATTTTCACAAAAGGCTATCAGCCCCCCATCCGCTGCCAATTGGATGGGGGGGACAGCCTCGGGCTTCACCCCTGGCCCTTGGGTGGCTGGGGGGGGGACCCCTTGATTGAAGGGGTCCCCACTCCCCCAGGGTACCCCGGCCAGGGGTGACTAGTTGGATTTTTGATGCCACGGCCGCAGGGCACTATATAAAAGTGACCCCCGGCTGTGGCATTATCTGTCCAGCTAGTGGAGCCCGGTGCTGGTTTTAAAAATACGGGGGACCCCTACGCTTTTTGTCCCCCGTATTTTTGGAACCAGGACCAGGCGCAGAGCCCGATGCTGGTTGCTTAAATATGGGGGAACCCCTGTCAATTTTTACCCCATATTTCTGCAACCAGGATCGGCTCAAAGAGCCCGAGGCTGGCTATGCTTAGGAGGGGGGACCCCACGCAATTTTTTTTAAGAAAATAACCACTTTCCCACCCCTTCCCACTGATATACATGCACGGATCTCATGGATCCCTGCATGCCTATACAATCACGGATTAAAAAAGCAGGTCTGTTTTTTTTAGCACTTTTTTACGAGTTGTAATTTTTCACGGCAGTGTTTGATTTTTTTTTGCTTTGCACTTCTTAGTAAATTACCGAGATTCATACTTAAACAGCCGCGTTTTGACCGATGGTGTATTCATTCGTATTTTTTTTGTTGGACTTCCAAAAAATTACGAATGCCCTCATCACTGCCGTGATTATTGCTTAGTAAATTACCGAGATGACACTTTGATGAAAAAACGGCATCTCGGTCAAAATCGGGACCTTAGTAAATATACCCCTGTGTGTCCAATTCAGAGGTGGATGCAGTGGTGATGTTGCACGCAAACGCCTGATGTGTTGTGGTCGTGCCACATGAAGATGTAGATCAAAATTGTGTGCAGATACATGCAAGTTTGTTGGCCGTTTCTGGGTGGTAACGGGGTGGTAGCCAGGTGCGGGTGCAGTTGCACTGACACAGGCGGTCATATTCAGATGGAGAATCTGCGTCTTCATAAGGCTGGTGCAGTGTTTGATGGCACAACCAATGGTGCATTTTAATATGCACATCGAAAGATTAGCGCCGCAGCCAATGGGCTACTTTGTAGGAAGCCCATCAGCCGCAGCATTCGCATAAAGACGCAGTAGCGATTGAGGCAAAAGAAGCAGTCCTGGCTGCAACTGCATCCGCCTCTGAATCAGGACCTGTATGAGGATAAATTAACAAAATACAATAAAGGGCATTAACAAAACTGCAAGATGTGCAACAGTGGCATCATAAGGGCATCACAAGGGGGGTGCGGGCTGCACCCAGTGTCACCCTCCTCAGTGACAGGTGCTGCACTGTAACATTACGTGCAGCACTCGGCTCCTGTCACAGTGTAGGAGCCGGCAGTGCAGTCACACATCTCCTGGAGCAGCCCAGCAGCTCGGGGATGCTGGGCTTGCCCCTGGAGTGACAAAACGGGTCAGGCCATGAGGCCTTGCCCCCTCCGCTTGAGGCCATGCCCATTTTCGGCAGTGCGTGCAGGGGTCTTTTTGGCCTCACTGGGTGTCTGGGAAGCCAGTGATGTAACTGATGTGCAATATGGTGGAGTTTTACTCTTTATGCAAGGCCACCCATTAGCAGACACGCACAAGCAGATCAGACCCTAGAAACACTATCTGCAACTGCTTTTGCAAGCTTCTAGATCAGAGGTTCTCAAACTCGGTCCTCGGGGGCAGCCACACACAGTGCATGTTTTGCAGGTAACCCAGCAGGTGCATAGGTGTATTAATTACTCACTGACACATTTTAAAAGGTCCACAGGTGGAGCTAATTATTTCACTTGCGATTCTGTGAGGAGACATCTCTCCTGCCGCTCAGCACAGCGCAATCTGTGCTGAGCGTGCGGGGGGGAGATGGGGGGGCTGCTCACTTCACCCAGCGAACCGCTAGATTGGCCAATCTAGCAGCAGCGATGTGCGGGGCCGCGCATCGCTATCGCTGAGGGGGCTACACACGGAGCGATCATGCTGATATTCTAAGCAATCTAGTCAGATTGCTTAGAATATCGCTCCGTGAGTACCCCCCTTTAGCCATCACTGGTGTAGACGGACACCTGGATATCACCTTTTCAAGGACATGTAAAATAAAAGTACCTTTGCATGGAGAATAAAGCCCTGTGGTTCCTGTTCATTAAGGAATGCACAATTTAAACACCTTGAATGTCTTTTTAAATAATCTCTTGCTACAAAAAAAGTCTAATATGGGTGAATAACTAATCGCATTCATGCAGCTAGCCTGTACACGCAGTAGTGTAATTACCACAGTGCTAGATCAGAAATACTCTGAAAAACCTGGGAGTCAAATCACCAGGCCAATACCCAAATATAGCTATGGGGCCTGCACAGGGACGGATCTAGAATTTTCTTTTAGGGGGGGGGGGGGGGGTTTACTGTTTAATCTTGACTTCTCCCCTCTCTAGTCCCAACTCCTTCCATCTGCAATCCTAACTACTCCTCTCTCAATTCCTGAAAAACTGAACTTTTTGAGTGAGACTGAGATAGTGCTTTGTGATTGTTCTATGTACATGTGACTGTGCTGTGGGGTAATTGTATTTATTAGCCCTAGTACCCACACACCTGCAAGTGAGGGGCATATGCTCTATAACCCTTGCTCTCCTGGCTCCTCTGTGCTGCTGTGGTATAGGCTGCAGCACAGTGTTCTGCCTCAGGCTCCCTGGAGAGCACTCTTCAGCTCAAAAGTGGGCGTGGCTATGACTGTGTTAGGGGGGGGGGGGCGGTCGCCCCCTTCACCCCCCCCTAAATCCGGCCCTGGGCCTGCATGCCAATGCACATTTCCAACCTTGATGTTCACTAAAGGGTTATGAGTAAAAGGATGTTCCAGATATATGAAATACCAAAAATATTTGTTTTGGGTGGAAGGGGGATAAAGTGAAGCATAGAAATGTTATAAAATTGAAAATGTGCAAATAAGACACAAACATAATGTGGCAAAATACTGAGTTAAAACAACATTCACTGCCTATATTGCACTAAAGATTACAGTTCCTACAATGAAAATAATTTTCCTCCAGGTAGCTCCGATCATAAAGGAAAGAATGATGAAGAAAGGCTCAATGATGGTCGGATATCAGTCTCATGGGAACAGAGTAAATTTTTTCAGACAGATTGTGGTGAACCCGGAAGTGACCAAAGACGATCTGGACTTCTTCTTGAATGAAATAGAAAAACTGGCAGAAGACCTATAAATTTTCATCACATTTGGAAAGACACATTGGTCATAGAAAATAAAGTAGATTTTAAGCTCCACTGGGGCAGGGACTGATGTGAATGATTAAATATTCTCTGTAAAGTGCTCCGGAATATGTGTGCACTATATACATAACTGGTAATAAATAAATAAAAGAGGACAAGGGTTCAAATTTAATATACATAAACCATACCTCCCAACATGACCCATTCCGGGAGGGACAAAATTCTTTCTATCTAGACTTCCCTCTTAATTTATGATTACAACTAGCTGGAGTACCCGGCGTTGCCCGGGATTTTAAGAATGTCTATTTGCAAAAATAAATGTAAATATTAAACACACAGTATAAATAACATTGTAGATAGCTGAATACCCGTGCTTCGCTACGGGATGAGGATGGTAAATTAGAATGATAGTTGGTCATTAATTTACGTTGGTTGGAGATCTAGTATATAGGCATATCTTGCTTCCCTGACGCACTATGTGTAGTGGCCGGACCCCTTTTGGTCCCCCAAGGGACCCTGCTCTTCCCACTATACAACTCTCAGTCTGTGGCTTCCTGCTGCCTCCATTCCCCCCCCCCCCCCCCCCCTCACATCATGTCAGTGCCCCTGTGAAATTATCAATTTTTTTACAGTTTCTTATATAGTGCAGCACATTATGTATCTCCTGATATACTCTGTGCTGCTGGGGGTCCGTGCTACTTCCACTATATAGCTCTCAGTGTGTGGGTTTGTGCTACCTCCATTCCCCTCCTCACATCATGTCACTGGCCCTGTCACATGCAGCACTGTCATCACTGACATATCATGCATGTACTGATATAGTGTCTGCCGCTGGCCCACCCCTAGAGGTGCTAGTGTTGTGTTACCCCCACAGTGTTTGTTCCCAGATTGTAAGGCATATGTGTACCAATTTTGGAGTACATAGCTCCAGCAATTCCAGAGTTACGCTGTCTCCTGATATACTCTGTGCTGGGATTTCAAATTGTTTTAGTTGCCTCCGCCGTGTTTTAATACACTCGTATGTAAAATTTCACGATCTTCGCTTGTAAACTGTGGATTTGTATAGAAAGACAGAAGGACAAATTTTTCGCTTTTATATAGTAGATAACCTGGTTGAAATACCTTTCTTATCAATTAAATAGTTCAAAACACAGGTGACACCAATAATATATTAAGTGGGAAGTAACATTATGCATCGGATACAGGAATGAAACAATTAGTTTAGCAGATTAATACAAGACAAATTTTCGATACAGAGAACCGTAATACTGGACAACAGTGGTCATCTGAGGCTTTGTGCAGGATGGTCCATGGAGAGGTTCCAAAATCAGGGTGCCCCAATAGCTTAACAATAGGTCCTGACAATATTCCGGCCACTCCCATTCCATCCCACAGGCGAAGCCTCTATCTTGTCCATAACACTTTCCTCTTATAACTTTCTGCAACCAACACCTTATTAACTAGTTCTAACTGGTGTATAGCAGTGTCCACATTCCTTACTGCCTAGTTCTCTTAAAACTGCATATTCTTTGGTGTGAATTGTGACATTTCATTAACCTTCTCCTCTCACAGCTTCTGCTATAACAGTGCTAGGCTTCCCAAGCCACAATAAACAATTGTGTAGCACAACTCTAAAATAAAGAGATGTACAAAAGTAATAATTATTACTACAATTTCTACGCTGTCTAGAGTAGAGATGTGCACCGGACACTTTTCGGGTTTTGTGTTTTGGTTCGGAACTGGATCTCCGCTCGTGTTTTGGATCTGGATTTGTTTGCCAAAACCACATTTCGGGTTTTGGTTTTGGATCTGGTTTTTTTTTTAAAACAACATAAAAACAGCTAATATCACAGAATTTTATTTTTTTATTTTTTATTCCTACAGTATTGTTAACCTCAATAACATTCATTTCCACTCATTTACAGTCTATTCTGAACACCTTACAATATTGTTTTTAGGCCAAAAGGTTGCACCGAGGTAGCTGGATGACTAAGCTAAGCGACACAAGTGGGCGGCACAAACACGTGGCCCATCTAGGAGTGGCACTGCAGTGTCAGACAGGATGGCAGCATTAAAAACTAGGCCCCAAAGAGCACATAATGCAAAGGAAAAAAAAAGAGGTGCAGGATGGAATTGTCCTTGGGCCCGTCCCACCCACCCTTATGTGGTTTAAACAGGACATGCACAGTTTAATAAACCCATCATTTCAGCGACAGGTGGTCCCCCCGGAAAAAGCTTGCCAAGTTCTCATAATCATAGCTAGCTACAAACATCCCACCTCCATATTTGATGACTTTTCACATTATGAGAAGAGGCAAGAGGAAGAGGACAGTGTCATAAGGTGATTAAAAATTAGAGAGGCACACACAATCAGGAACAACACACAGGCTTTCACCTCCACTCCTATATTGGTGTGGAACAGAAAGGACTTTAACCAAGCAAATATATAATTACAACATTACTGGACAAACTGAGAAACTAGGGGCCAAAGCCTCCGAATTTGTACCCCCTTCTCCATTTTCAGGGATTACGATAATCTCTGATTTAATGCTGAGATGCAAATAAACTGGTGTATACCACAGGATCAAGATTGGATATTTTCCCATCCACGGAGTCTGGAGACTTATTTTGTGAAAATCTCGCAGGTTTCTTTTTTTTCAATTTTTTATTGCATTGTTATGTACATATTTTGTGGCAGATGCCTTATTTTCATTTTTCACAGTTCCCAGTTACACGCATGTGAGCATACCTGTGCAGTGGCGGAACTACCACCAGTACAAGCGGTGCCTTGCACTAGTGCCCGCCACTGTCAAAGGGCCCAAAGCCAGCGCGGCATGTAATGAGTCAAACTGACTCATTACATGCCGCCTGCCGCTGTGTGCTGCGGGTCACCGCACAGGGACGCAGCGGCCACAGATGTCCCTCTCCTTCCACATAGGCTGGCCACCGCTGTGTATGCTGGGATGCGCTTCCCTCATCACAGCGGTGGAGGACAGCCTATGTGAAAGGAGAGGGATAGCTGCAGCATCGCCTCCACCGATTACCCTGCGCTGCTGCGGCTTCCTCCTCCACCTCCCTCCTTCTCCTTCTCCCCTGCCTGGGATCTGCCAGAAGCTGCTGCACCGAGGAGCCTGACTGCCAGTGGAGACAGTAAGTATAATCTATTCTTTTTGTCTATCTATCTATCTATCTATCTATCTATCTATCTATCTATCTATCTATCTATCTATCCTGTCTGTCTGCATTAATGTGTAAAAAGGGGACGTTGTCTGCCGTAATGTGTAAAAAGGAGACGCTGTCTGCCGTAATGTGTAAAAATGGGACGCTGTCTGCCGTAATGTGTAAAAAAGGGGACGCTGTCTGCCGTAATGTGTAAAAAAAAGGGGACGCTGTCTGCCGTAATGTGTAAAAAGGGTATGCTGTCTGCCATAATGTGTAAAAAAGGGGACGCTGTTTGCCGAAATGTGTTAAAAGGGGACGCTGTCTGCCGTAATGTGTAAAAAGGAGACGCTGTCTGCCATAATGTGTAAAAAGGGGACGCTGTCTGCCGTAATGTGTAAAAAAAGGGGACGCTGTCTGCCGTTATGTGTAAAAAGGGGACGCTGTCTGCCGTAATATGTAAAAAGGGGGACTGTCTGCTGTAATGTGTAAAAAAGGGGACTCTGTCTGTCGTAATGTGTAAAAAGGGACGCTGTCTGCCGTTATGTGTAAAAAAGGGAACTCTGTCTGCCGTAATGTGTAAAAAGGTGGACTGTCTGCTGTAATCTGTAAAAAAGGGGTCTCTGTCTGCCGCAACGTGTAAAAGGTGGACTCTGTCTGCCATAATGTGTAAAAAGGGGACACTGTCTGCCGTAATGTGTAAAAAGGGGAATCTGTCCGCCATAATGTGTAAAAGTGGCTCTACCTGGTGTAGTGGCGCTACTGTGCGGCGTAATTTGAATAATGGAGGCTACTGTGCACCATTATATGAATTGGTATTATTTTGTGGCCACACCCCTTCCCATGAAGCCACGCCCGTATATTTTTTGCACGCATCTACGGCGCGCACTGCCCCTGTTTTAAATAGAGGTGTGGGCTCCGATGCCATTTCTTGCACACAGCGCTAAAAATAAGATTTTAAACCTACCGGTAAATCTATTTCTCCTAGTCCGTAGAGGATGCTGGGGACTCCGTAAGGACCATGGGTTATAGACGGGCTCCGCAGGAGATAGGGCACCTAAAAAGAACTTTGACTATGGGTGTGCACTGGTCCTCCCTCTATGCCCCTCCTCCAGACCTCAGTTAGAGAACTGTGCCCAGAGGAGATGGACAATACAAGGCAGCATTTAGCTATCCAAGGGCAAGATTCATACCAGCCCACACCAATCATACCATGTAACCTGGAACATACATAACCAGTTAACAGTATGAACAAAAACAACAGTAACGGTCCAGGACCGATGTCAACTGTAACGTAACCCTTATGTAAGCAACAACTATGTACAAGTCTTGCAGAGTTTCCGCACTGGGATGGGCGCCCAGCATCCTCTACGGACTAGGAGAAATAGATTTACCGGTAGGTTTAAAATCTTATTTTCTCTTACGTCCTAGAGGATGCTGGGGACTCCGTAAGGACCATGGGGTTTATACCAAAGCATCCAATTGGGCGGGAGAGTGTGGATGACTCTGCAGCACCGACTGAGCAAACGCTAGGTCCTCATCAGCCAGGGCATCAAACTTGTAGAATTTAGCAAAAGTGTTTGACCCCGACCACGTCGCCGCTCGGCAAAGTTGTAAAGCCGAGACGCCTCGGGCAGCCGCCCAAGAAGAGCCCACCTTCCTAGTGGAATGGGCCTTAACCGAATTTGGTACCGGCAATCCAGCCGTAGAGTGAGCCTGCTAAATCGTATTACAGATCCAGCGAGCAATAGTCTGTTTTGAAGCAGGAGCGCCAATCTTATTGGCCGCATACAGGACAAACAGAGCCTCTGTTTTCCTAATTTTAGCCGTCCTGGCTACATACATTTTTAAGGCCCTGACTACGTCCAGGGATCTGGAATCCTCCAGGTCACCAGTAGCCACAGGCACCACAATAGGTTGATTCATATGGAACGACGAAACCACTTTAGGCAAAAATTGCGGACGTGTCCTCAATTCAGCTCGATCCACATGAAAAATCAAGTAGGGGCTCTTGTATGATAGAGCCGCCAATTCTGACACTCGCCTCGCTGATGCTAAGGCCAACAACATTACCACCTTCCAGGTAAGAAATTTCAACTCAACCTTGTTAAGCGGTTCAAACCAGTGTGATTTTAGGAACTGCAACACCACGTTCAAGTCCCATGGTGCCACTGGAGGCACAAAAGGGGGCTGGATGTGCAGCACTCCCTTTACAAACGTCTGGACTTCTGGAAGAGAAGCCAATTCCTTCTGAAAGAAAATCAAGAGAGCCGAAATCTGTACCTTAACCGAGCCTAATTTCAGACCCATATCCACTCCTGTCTGTAGGAAGTGGAGAAGACGACCCAAATGAAAATCTTCTGTAGGTGCATTCTTGGTCTCACACCAAGACACATACTTTCGCCAGATACGGTGATAATGTTTTATCGTCACCTCCTTCCTAGCCTTTATTAAAGTAGGGATGACCTCTTCCGGAATCCCCTTTTTTGCTAGGATTCGGCGTTCAACCGCCATGCCGTCAAACGTAACCGCGGTAAGTCTTGAAATACACAGGGCCCCTGCTGCAACAGGTCTTCCCTCAGAGGAAGAGGCCAGGGGTCTCCTGTGAACATCTCTTATAGATCCGAGTACCAAGCCCTTCGAGGCCAGTCTGGGACAACGAGTATCATCTGTACTCTTCTTCGTCTTATGATCCTCAACACTTTCGTGATGAGAGGAAGAGGAGGGAACACGTAGACCGAGTCGAACACCCACGGTGTTACCAGTGCGTCTACTGCTACTGCCTGTGGGTCCTGAGACCTGGCACAATACCTCCGAAGTTTTTTGTTGAGGCGTGACGCCATCATGTCTATTTGAGGAGTTCCCCAAAGACGTGTTACGTCTGCAAAGACTTCTTGATGAAGTCCCCACTCCCCTGGATGGAGATCGTGTCTGCTGAGGAAGTCTGCTTCCCAGTTGTCCACTCCCGGAATGAAGACAGCCGACAGAGCGCTTACATGATTTTCCGCCCAGCGAAGGATCCTTGTGGCTTCCGCCATCGCGACTCTGCTTCTTGTCCCGCCTTGGCGGTTCACATGAGCCACTGCTGTGACATTGTCTGATTGAATCAGAACTGGAAGGTTTAGAAGAAAACTCTCCGCTTGTTGAAGGCCGTTGTAAATGGCCCTGAGTTCCAACACATTGATGTGTAGACAGGACTCCTGGTCTGACCAAAGACCCTGAAAAGTCCTTCCCTGTGTGACCGCTCCCCATCCTCGGAGGCTCGCGTCCGTGCTAACCAGGATCCAGTCCTGAATCCCGAACCTGCGACCCTCCAGCAGGTGAGCACTTTGCAACCACCACAGGAGGGACACTCTGATTCCTGGGGACAGAGTTATTTTCCGATGTAAGTGCAGATGGGACCCGGACCACTTGTCCAGAAGGTCCCATTGAAAAGTCCTTGCATGGAACCTTCCGAAGGGAATGGCCTCGTAGGCCGCCACCATTTTCCCCAGAACTCGAGTGCATTGGTGAACTGACACCCTTTTCGGTTTTAGCAGTTCTCTGACCATGTTCTGGATGTCTTGGGCTTTCTCTATTGGGAGGAAGACCTGCATTTGTTCCGTATCCAGTATCATACCTAGGAACGGCAGTCGAGTTGTCGGAATCAACTGTGACTTCGGTAGATTTAGAATCCAACCGTGTTGCTGGAGCACTCTCAGAGAGAGCGCCACACTGCTCAGCAATTTCTCTCTTGATCTCGCTTTTATCAGGAGATCGTCCAAGTATGGGATAATTGTGACACCATGCTTGCGCAGGACCACCATCATTTCCGCCAATATCTTGGTGAAAATCCTCTGGGCCATGGAAAGTCCAAACGGCAACGTCTGAAATTGGTAATGACAATCCTGTACAGCGAATCTCAGGTATTCCTGATGGGGGGCATATATGGGGACATGAAGGTACGCATCCTTTATGTTCAGAGACACCATAAACTCTCTCTCCTCCATGTTGGCTATTATCGCTCTGAGTGATTCCATTTTGAATTTGAATCTTTTTATGTACAGGTTTAGGGATTTCAGATTCAAAATCGGTCTGACCGAACCGTCCGGTTTCGGGACCACAAATAGGGTTGAGTAGTAACCCCTTCCCTGCTGGTGCAGGGGAACCTTGATTATCACTTGCTGTATACACAGCGTTTGAATTGCAGCTAACACTACATCCCTTTCCGATGTGGAAGCTGGTAGGGCCAATTTGAAAAATCGGCGCGGGGGCACCTCCTCGAATTCCAGTTTGTAACCCTGGGAAACTATTTCCAACACCCAGGGATTCAGGCCCGAACTGACCCAGGCCTGACTGAAAAGTCGAAGACGTGCCCCCACCGGTGCGGACTCCCTCAGGGGAGCCCCAGCGTCATGCTGTGGGTTTTGGAGCAGCCGGGGAGGACTTTTGTTCCTGGGCACCTGCCGCAGCAGGTGCTCTCTTGCCTCTGCCCTTACCTCTGGCGAGGAAAGAGGATCCCCGACCTCTTTTGGACTTGTGCGACCGAAAGGACTGCATCTGATAGGGTGTTACTTTGTTTTGCTGTTGGGGAATATATGGTAAAAATTTTGATTTACCTGCTGTAGCTGTGGAAACCAGGTCCGTCAGCCCATCCCCAAACAATACATCCCCCTTATAGGGTAGTACTTCCATATGTTTCTTGGAATCCGCATCACCCGTCCATTGGTGAGTCCATAAGGATCTTCTCGCTGAGATAGCCATGGCATTGGCCCTAGAAGCTAGCAATCCAATGTCCCTTTGAGCATCCCTCATAAATAAGACTGTGTCTTTTATATGGGCTAGAGTTAGGAATATAGTATCCTTATCCATAGTATCAAATTGATCTGTCAGCTCATCTGTCCAAGCTGCAATTGCGCTACACACCCATGCCGACGCAATCGTCGGTCTTAGCACAGCACCCGTATGAGAATAAATATCCTTTAAGGTAGTTTCTTGCCTGCGATCTGCTGGGTCTTTAAGGGCCGCTGTGTCAGGAGACGGTAGCGCCACTTTCTTGGATAAGCGTGTCAGGGCCTTGTCCACAGTGGGGGGTAATTCCCAAATCTCCCTGTCCTGCTTAGGGAAAGGGTATGCCATAAAAATTCTTTTGGGGATCTGCGGTCTCTTGTCCGGAGTCTCCCAAGCTTTTCCAAAGAACTCATTTAATTCATGAGATGTGGGAAAATTAATAATCTGTTTCTTTTCCTTAAACATGTGTACCCTTGTGTCGGGGACTGAGGGTTCATCCACAATATGCAACACATCCCTTATTGCCACAATCATACACTGAATAGTTTTAGTCACCCTAGGGTGCAATTTTACTTCGTCATAGTCGACACTGGAATCAGAATCCGTGTCGGTAGTAGTGTCTTGTGTTAAGGAACGCTTTTGAGACCCCGACGGGCCTTGTGAGTCGGTCCAATCTGAGGATTGACCGCCTTATGTCCCCCCTAAACCAGCCTTATCAAGCCTTTTATGTAAAGATGCCACGCTTGCATGCAACGTATGCCACATGTCCATCCAATCAGGAGTCGGCACAACCGACGGGGACACACCACTCATTTGCTCCACCTCCTCCTTGGAGAAGGCTTCCGCCTCAGACATGTCGACACACACGTACCGACACCCCACACACACAGGGATTTGCCTATAAGGGGACAAAACCCCAACCAGGCCCTTAGGAGAGACAGAGAGATAGAGTATGCCAGCACACACAGAGCGCTTAAAAACACTGGAATATACAACCAGATAGCGCTTTTATGTTTATAATCGTAATCTCCACTCACTGCGTCGCCAAAGTGCCCCCCTCCTCCTTTTTCCAACCTGTGAAGCTCAGCAGGGGAGACAACAGGGAGCCAGCGTTTTCTCATGCAGCCTCTGTGGAGAAAATGGCGCTGGTTAGTGCTAAGGATCAAGCCCCGCCCAACCGACGGCGGGCTTCGGTCCCTTCATCATATATTAATAAAATGGCGGGGGTCCGCGGATTTACTGTCCCCCAGCCTAATCCACCTTATTTATGGCCAAATCGAGGTTTATTGCTACCCAGGGCGCCCCCCCCTGCGCCCTGCACCCTTCAGTGCCTGCTTTGCGTGTGTGACTGGGAGCAATGGAGAGCAATCTTACCTCATGAAGATCTGATGTCTTCTGCCGCCTGAAGTCTTTTCCTCAATACTCACCCGGCTTCTATCTTCGGCATCTGTGAGGAGGACGGTGGCGGCGCGGCTCCGGGACGAACCCCAGGTGAGACCTGTGTTCCGACTCCCTCTGGAGCTAATGGTGTCCAGTAGCCTAGAAGCAGGGCCCAATTTTACAAGCCAGCTCTGCTTCTCTCTCCTCGGTCCCACGATGCAGAGAGCCTGTTGCCAACAGGACTCCCTGAAAATAAAAAACCTAACAAAATTATTTTTCCACAGAAAACTCTGGAGAGCTCTCTGCAGTGCACCCATTCTCCTCTGGGCACAAGATCTAACTGAGGTCTGGAGGAGGGGCATAGAGGGAGGAGCCAGTGCACACCCATAGTCAAAGTTCTTTTTAGGTGCCCTATCTCCTGCGGAGCCCGTCTATACCCCATGGTCCTTACGGAGTCCCCAGCATCCTCTAGGACGTAAGAGAAATGTCTAGTTACAGCACTGTTGCTAAATATCCATTTCCCTGGCCCTGAGCAGGTCCCCCTCACCAGATCCTCTCCAGGGGTGAGGGGGTGGACCTGGATGGGATGAGGGGGGGCCCAAAGCATTTTGTTGCACCTGGGCACACCGCTCACTAGTTCCACCACTGTACCTGTGTCCCAGTTACACGTATGTGAACATACCTGTGTGTCCCAGTTACACGCATGTGAGCATACCTGTGTGTCTTGTTTATTTTATTCATATTTTATTTTTAAATAAAGCAGCCGATTAGATGTTTTAGCAGCCCCTCTTGAGCCCCCACAGCAGCCCTAGATCGGGCAAGTTGAGTTTGGGTGGGTCCGGTACAGTACTAAGCAGGACTGTGCAGTGAATTTTTTGTTATTCAGCCCCTGCCCTAGTGGAGCTTACCACTCTACAGTTGAAATTCATTTTATATTACAAGTAGGACTGTGGGAGGAAGCAATGCTTACCTCTGTGCCACCAGCATGCCTCAGCCTGGCAAGCCGGACAGCTTCCTGGCTGTAAGCCACCATGAGACTCCATACTTGGCCCTTATTCAGTAACTGTTCCTGGCCCATCTAGTGCTGCAGTGCAATGTAAAGCTGATGCAATGCAAGAGCACTGAAACTGTGTTCTTCTAACACAGCAAGGTCTTGCGATAACCCTATGCAGCCCTTACATTGTACAATTTTTAAGGAGAAAACATTTACAAAATAAAGGAAAAGAACCCTGTACAACAAATGTGCATCTTGTAAATAATCCCAAAATGTTAAACATTAATAAACCAAAATTAAGGTTGACTAATTGGAGCCATTCATTTGAGTCCCTAACATGAAATAATTGAGAAGAACCTCTCTCTAATGCTGGGTACACAGTGCACACTAGAAGATATATCTAGTAGAGATGAGCGGGTTAAGATAGGGCACCCCTGGAATTATATGGCAGACATATAGACAAAATGTGGAACATTAATAAATCAAAATTAAGGTTCACTAATTTGAGCCATTCATTTGAGTCCCTAACATGAAATAACTGAGAAGAACCTCTCTCTAATACTGGATACACAGTGCACACTAGAAGATATATCTAGTAGAGATGAGCGGGTTAAGACAGGGCAACCCTGGAATTATATGGCAGACATATAGACATAGGTGTGTTTGGAAAATCTAGTTTTCTCCGGCAGTTGCCAGAGAAAATAAAGTAGGAGATGTTGCCATGTTACGTTCCGCTGGATTATGATTCTGTCTCTTCTGAGTCTGACTGACTTTGGCCACAAATGTGGTCTCTCCACACTTTATTGGAGAACACTTTGTCAAACTTGGAATTTCAATTTCCACCTTTGCAGCTACAATGGGGCAAAAAAGTATTTGGACAGCCACCAATTGTGAAAGTTGACCCACTTAAAAAGATGAGAGAGGTCTGTAATTTCCATCATAGGTACACTTCAACTGTGAGAGACAGAATCTGAAGATAAAAAAAACAGAAAATCAAATTGTATGATTCTTAAACAATTTACTTGTATATTGTTGTGGAATATAAATATTTGGACACCTGCCAAGCAGCAAGATTTCTGGCTCACACAGACCTGTTACTTCTTCTTTAAGAAGCTCTTCTATCCTCCACTCGTTACCTGTATTAATGGCACCTGTTTGAACTGGTTATCTGTATAAAAGACAACTGTCCACACTCTCAAACAGTCAGACTGCTACCTCTCCACCATGGCCAAGACCAGAGAGCTGTCTAAGGACACCAGGGACAAACATTGTAGAGCTGCACAAGGCTGGGATGAGCTACTCGACAATAGGCAAGCAGCTTGGTGAGAAGAGATCAACTGTTGGCGCAATTATAAAAAAAATGGAAGAAATACAAGATCATTGACACTCTCCCTCGACCTGGGGCTCCATGCAAGATCTCACCTCTTGGGGTATCAATGATCTTGAGAACGGTGAGGAATCACCCCAGAACTACACGGGGGGACCTGGCCAATGACCTCAAGAGAGCTGGGACCACAGTCACAAAGGTTACCATTAGTAACACACTACGTCGTCATGGATTGAAATCCTGCAGCACCCGAAAGGTCCCCCTGCTTAAGCCAGCACATGTCCAGGCCCGTCTAAAGTTTGCCAGTGACCATCTGGATGATCCAGAGGAGGATTGGGAGAATGTAATATGGTCAGATGAGAGCAAAATCAAACTTTTTGGTATAAACTCCACTCGCCGTGTTTGGAGGGAGAAGAATGATGAATAGCATCCCAAGAACACCATACCCACTGTGAAGCATGTGGGTGGAAACATCATGCTTTGGGGCTGCTTTTCTGCAAAGGGGACAGGACGACTGATCCGTATTAAGGAGAGGATGAATGGGGCCATGTATCGTGAGATTTTGGCCAAAAACCTCCTTCCCTCAGTAAGAGCATTGAAGATGGAACGTGGCTGGGTCTTCCAGCATGACAATGACCCCAAACACACCGCCCGAGCAACTAAGGTGTGGCTCCGTAAGAAGCATTTCAAGGTCCTGGAGTGGCCTAGCCAGTCTCCAGACCTCAACCCAATAGAAAATCTGTGGAGGGAGTTGAATGTCCGTGTTGCCCGGCGACAGCCCCAAAACATTACAGACCTAGAGAAGATCTGCATGGAAGAGTGGGTCAAAATACCTGCTACAGTGTGTACAAACCTGGTCAAGAACTACAGGAAACATTTGACCTCTGTAATTGGCAACCGAGGTTATATTACAAGGTATTGAATTAAACTTTTTTTGATCCAAATATTTATTTTCCGCAAGAATATACAAATAAATCGTTTAAAAATCATACAATGTGATTTCCTGGTTGTTGTTTTTTTCAGATTGTGTCTCTCACAGTTAAAGTGTACCTATGATGGAAATTACAGACCTGTCACACGCCAGGGGCAGCGGCCGCCGCGCTTACCCCTGCGTGTCCGCTGGTCCTCCTGGCGGTCCCCGCCTCCGGTGGTCGCTGGGTCCCGGCGTCTGGCGGCGCTGCTCCCGGCGGTTCCCCGGAGCGTGGGCGCCGCCATTGCGCCCGGCTGTCACGTGGGTGGTGGGCTGGTGACATCGCTGGCTCCCCTCCACCAATCGGAGGAAGGCGGGGAATTCAAAGGAGGACGCCGGACAGAGCCCGGCGCCTGAGTATCGTCTCTCCTTAGTGAAAGACTCCAGTGCTCCCTTTGTGCAAGCGTGTTCCCTGTTTCACAGTCTCCAGTGTTACCAGCCTTCAGCGTGTCCTCCGTCTCACAGTCTCCAGTGTTCCCAGCATTCAGCGTGTCCTCCGTCTCACAGTCTCCAGTGTTCCCAGCATTCAGCATGTTCTCCATCTCACAGTCTCCAGTGTTCCCAGCACTCACCACTCAGTGTGCTTCAGCATCGCTCACAAGTTTCTCACCACTCAGTGTGCTTCTGCATCGCTCACAAGTTTCTCACCACTCAATGTGCTTCAGCATCGCTCACGAGTTTCTCACCACTCAGTGTGCTTCAGCATCGCTCACAAGTTTCTCACCACTCAGTGTGCTTCAGCATCGCTCACAAGTTTCTCACCACTCCGTGTGCTTCAGCATCGCTCACAAATTTCTCACCACTCAGTGTGCTCCAGCATCGCTACAGGGATTCTTTAGCATATCTCACAGTAACCACCAGCACCGTTCTCAAGTCCTGTCTTTCAGGTGGATTCCAGTATCCGTCACGAGCTCTGCCTGCCGCTAAAGTCCTGCATGGAGAAAACCTATATTCGGCCATCTCTACTTCGGCCCCAGCTGTGGTTCCCCTTCCCGGTCACCGGAAGAACCCCCGAGTTCACAACACACTCAACCCAGGTCAGTGATAGTATACTCAGGCCACATGGACCCGGGGGATCGGAACACAGAGTCGAGCGCCATCCAAAATTTGGTTTCCCAAGTTCAGAGTCAGGAGGCGACACAGGGCCAGGTGATGCAGTATCTCCAGGAATTGTCCGGTCGATTGGATCAAATTCAAGCATCTTTAGCTTCGGTAATTCCGGTTCCAGTTCCCGTAACCGCTCCAGCTGCCGTTTCCAGTAATGTCCAACCTTCGGCCGGTACCAGGTCACGCCTTCAGCTTCCTACTCCTTCCCGCTATAATGGGAATCCAAAGAATTGCCGCGGTTTTCTAAACCAGTGCGAGGTGCACTTTGAACTTCTTTCACACAATTTCGCCACGGATCGGTCTAAAGTGGCTTATATTATTTCCTTGCTAGAAGGTTCAGCGTTGGATTGGGTGTCTCCGTTATCGGAACGATCTGATCCATTGGTTTCCAAGTACACCAATTTCATCACGTCCTTCCGAAGAATCTTCGACGAGCCCGGCAGGGCAACCACCGCTTCCTCTGATTTGCTTCGTGTTGTCAAGGCTCCCGTTCTGTGGGGCAGTACGTTGTTCATTTCCAGACCATTGCCTCAGAACTACGCTGGAATAATGACGCTCTCAGGGCCGCCTTTTGGAACGGGCCCTCTGATCGTCTGAAAGACGAGCTGGTCACTAGGGATCTGCCGGATCCACTAGAAGAGTTGATCTCACTCTGCGTCAAGGTGGACCTCCGCATGCAGGAGCGTGGTGGTGAACGTAGTCGGTCGGATCGGTCCAGGTTTCGGCTTCCTCCTCCTAGGCAAGCGGTTGTACCATGTCCGGACGAGCCCATGCAAATTAACCGAACTCGACTATCTCCGGAGGAACGACAGCGCCGTCGTGAGGGCAAACTGTGCCTGTACTGTGGAGACGCAGATCACTTTATCAAGTTCTGTAAATCCCGTCCGGGAAACGGGCAGGCCTAGCTTGTTCTGGAGGAGTCAAGTTGGGGGACACGACCAAATCTTCTCCGACTGTGGATTGTCTACTCTCCGTGTCTCTGTTTTCTGAGTTAGTTGCCAAACCTCTTAATGCCCTACTGGACTCTGGGGCTGCAGGGAATTTTGTTTCTCTTTCTTGTGTTCAGAGGCTGGGTTTAGAGCTGCAGTCTATCAAAAGACCTATTACGCTGACTGCTATCAACGGTACCAAAATAACCAATGCTCTTATTATAAGTTGTACAAAGCCCATCAAGCTACAGGTCGGAGCTCTACATCAAGAGCGTTTAGAGTTCCTAGTGATTCCGGAGATGCCCCACGATCTTGTCCTGGGGTTGCCTTGGCTCAAAATTCATAACCCTCACGTCGACTGGAAGTCGTCGCAAATATTGTCCTGGAGCTCGTTTTGTCACTCATTCCGAAGATCTATCGGGAGTTCGCAGATGTCTTCTCTGAACAGGCGGCTGATCAGTTACCACCCCATAGACCCTGGGACTGTCCCATTGAGCTTATCCCAGGGAAGATGCCACCCCGGGGGCGCACGTATCCCTTGTCACTACCTGAGACCCAGGCTATGTCGGAATATATTAAATCTAATCTTCTTAAAGGATTCATCCGTCCCTCTACCCCCCCGGCTGGAGCGGGTTTCTTCTTCGTGAAGAAGAAGGACGGGGGATTAAGACCATGTATCGATTATCGTGGTTTAAACGATATCACCATTAAGAATAAATATCCCTTGCCACTAATCACGGAGCTATTTGACAGGGTTCGTGGAGCCCATGTTTTTACGAAGCTCGACTTGAGAGGAGCCTATAATCTTATACGCATTCGACCAGGGGATGAATGGAAGACTGCCTTCAATACCAGGGACGGGCATTACGAATATCTGGTAATGCCGTTCGGTCTCAGTAATGCTCCTGCCGTTTTCCAGGGATTCGTAAACGAAGTCTTCCGAGATATGTTATATCAAAGTGTAGTGGTGTATTTGGATGACATTCTGATTTTTTTCCAAGAGTCTTGCGGAGCACCGAGTACAGGTCAAAGAGGTACTTTCCCACCTACGAAGAAATCGTCTTTACGGCAAAATTTCCAAATGTACCTTTGAGGTCCCTTCAATTCCGTTTCTCAGTTATGTCCTCTCAGGCACGGAGCTTCGCATGGATCCGGAAAAACTCTCGGCCATTCGGGATTGGACTCAGCCTCTCTCTGTCAAAGCAGTACAAAGATTCCTGGGCTTTGCGAATTACTACAGAAAATTCATTAAGGGATTCTCCACCATTGTTGCACCCATTACTGCATTGACAAAAAAGGGATCCGATCCAAGTCTGTGGTCTTCTGAAGCCATAGTAGCGTTTGCCCGGTTGAAATCAGCTTTTATGTCAGCTCCGGTACTCCAACAGCCAACTTTCACAGAACCATTCTTCTTGGAAGTCGACGCTTCCTCAGTCGGCATTGGAGCCGTTCCTTCACAGTACTCTTCTGATGGAAAGTTGCATCCATGTGGTTTCCATTCTCGGAAGTTCTCCTCTGCGGAACGAAACTACACTATTGGAGATCAGGAACTTTTGGCAATAAAATCTGCCTTGGAGGAATGGAGATATTTATTGGAAGGTGCTAAACATCTAATTACTATTTACACCGATCATAAGAACTTGCTGTATATCAAAACTGCCCAATGTCTAAACCCCCGTCAAGCTAGATGGGCGCTCTTCTTCACTCGGTTCTCGTTTGTTATTAAGTACCGAGCTGGGACTCTCAACGCCAAAGCTGACACTCTGTCCCGTTCCCTAATGGCCTCAGATGAAGAGAATTCCCTTGAGAAGAGTCTAATTCTCAGTCCAGTTTCCATTTCCGCAGCTCCCACTTCTCTAGGGCCTCCTCCTGGGAGAATATCTGTACCGGTGGAATTTCGACCAAAGTTACTGCAGTGGGCCAATATATCCAAGTTCTCCGGTCACCCGGGAGCCCAGAAAATGTTCGAGTTTCTACGAAGGACATATTGGAGGAACACCATGAGGAGGGATATACAAGACTATGTTAACTCTTGTCCACAGTGTGCCCAGCACAAAACTCCTCGTTTGCCCCCTGCCGGTTTGCTTCGTCCACTGTCCATTCCTAGGAAACCATGGACCCATATTTCTATGAACTTCATTACCGAGTTACCTCTCTCCAAGGGTTGCAATACCATCTGGGTGATTATTGACCGCTTCTCAAAAATGGCACACTTTGTTCCGTTGACAGGTCTACCAACGGCTCCCAAGTTGGCTCTACAATGTTTCCGAGAACACTTTCGCTTGCATGGGTTACCTCAGGAAATAGTCTCTGATCGAGGGGTACAGTTCACTGCAAGGTTTTGGAGGGCTCTCTGTTCGGCGTTGCAAATAAAACTGAAGTTTTCATCTGCTTATCATCCACAAACCAATGGTCAAACCGAACGAGTCAACCAGGATTTAGAGACATTTCTCCGCATTTATCTCTCTCCTTCACAGGACGACTGGGTGGAGCTGTTACCCTGGGCTGAGTTCGCCCATAACCATCTGTATCACGCTTCCACTGGTGAGTCCCCCTTCTTCATCAATTATGGATTCCATCCACGAATTCCAGAATTACCACTCCTTCCTTCAGAGGATGTTCCTGCTGTTACTTCCACTCTTCGGCACTTCAGTCAAATTTGGAGTATGGTTCATGCTAATCTCAAGAAAATCTCCATTCGATACAAGTTCTTTGCAGACAAAAAACGACGAGCAGCTCCTCAATACAAGGTTGGCGACAGGGTATGGCTCTCCACCTGCAACCTCCGTCTAAAAGTGCCCGCTATGAAGTTTGCTCCAAGATTCATCGGGCCTTATCCAGTTTTACAAGTCCTAAACCCTGTAGTCTGCAAATTGGGTTTGCCCTCTCACTTTCGTGTACCAAATTCTTTCCATGTTTCTCTCCTCCGGCCTCTCATTTTAAATCGTTTCCAGTCAGTGTCTCCTAGTCCGGTCTCGGTGGAGACCGAAGTTGGAACAGAATTTGAGATCAAAACGATTCTTGACTCCCGCTACTACTACAAGAATCTCCAGTACCTAGTGGAGTGGAAAAGTTATGGTCCTGAGGAAAGAAGTTGGGTAAAAGTTTCCGAAGTCACTGCTCCTCGACTAGTTCGGATCTTCTATTCCAAACATCCAACGAAACCCGGAAAGTGTCCAGGGGCCACTCCTGGAGGAGGGGGTACTGTCACACGCCAGGGGCAGCGGCCGCCGCGCTTACCCCTGCGTGTCCGTTGGTCCTCCTGGCGGTCCCCGCCTCCGGTGGTCGCTGGGTCCCGGCGTCTGGCGGCGCTGCTCCGGCGGTTCCCCGGAGTGTGGGCGCCGCCATTGCGCCCGGCTGTCACGTGGGTGGTGGGCAGGTGACGTCGCTGGCTCCCCTCCACCAATCGGAGTAAGGCGGGGAATTCAAAGGTGGACGCCGGACAGAGCCCGGCGCCTGAGTATCGTCTCTCCTTAGTGAAAGACTCCAGTGCTCCCTTTGTGCAAGCGTGTTCCCTGTTTCACAGTCTCCAGTGTTACCAGCCTTCAGCGTGTCCTCCGTCTCACAGTCTCCAGTGTTCCCAGCATTCAGCGCGTCCTCCATCTCACAGTCTCGTGTTCCCAGCATTCAGCGTGTTCTCCGTCTCACAGTCTCCAGTGTTCCCAGCATTCAGCGTGTCCCCCGTCTCACAGTCTCCAGTGTTCCCAGCATTCAGCGTGTTCTCCGTCTCACAGTCTCCAGTGTTTCCAGCATTCAGCGTGTTCCTCTGTCACACAGTCGCCAGTGCTTTCAGCATCGCTCACAAGTTTCTCACCACTCAGTGTGCTTCAGCATCGCTAACGAGTTTCTCACCACTTAGTGTGCCTCAGCATCGCTCACAAGTTTCTCACCACTCAGTGTGCTTCTGCATCGCTGACAAGTTTCTCACCACTCCGTGTGCTTCAGCATCGCTCACAAATTTCTCACCACTCAGTGTGCTTCAGCATCGCTACAGGGATTCTTTAGCATATCTCACAGTAACCACCAGCACCGTTCTCAAGTCCTGTCTTTCAGGTGGATTCCAGTATCCGTCACGAGCTCTGCCTGCCGCTAAAGTCCTGCATGGAGAAAACCTATATTCGGCCATCTCTACTTCGGCCCAGCTGTGGTTCCCCTTCCCGGTCACCGGAAGAACCCCCGAGTTCACAACACTCTCAACCCAGGTCAGTGATACAGACCTCTCTCATCTTTTTAAGTGGGTCAACTTGCACAATCGGTGGCTGTCCAAATACTTTTTTGCCCAAATGTATATGTTTTCACAAATCTGGTTGTGATGTTGAAGCTTGTTTCAGATTCTGTTCTAGGCTTTAATTTAAGCCTAGGATTAAGTACAGCAGAACCTCTGGAATTATACGGCGGTGCCTCTGGACTTATACAGCAGATAGGCAGCACCCCTGGACTTATACAGCATAGGCAGCACCCCTGGAGAATTACACAGCACAGCAGACAGGCAATAGCACCCCTGAACTTAAATGGCAGTGGGGCTGCACCCCCCGAAATGATAGGGCAGAGGGGCAGCACCCCATATAGGGTAGCACCCCTGGAATGATGTGGCAGACAAAGAAAAGATGTGCAAGATGGAACTGTCCTTGGGCCCTCCCAGCAACCCTTATGTTGTATAAACAAGACATGCATACTTTAACAAACCAATCATTTCATCGACAGGGTCTGCCACACGACTGTGGCTGAAATGATTAGTTTGTTTGGGCCCCCACCAAAAAAGAAGCAATTAATCTCTCCTTGCACAAACTGGCTCTACAGAGGCAAGATGTCGTCCTCATCCTCCGATTCCTCACGCCCTTCAGTGTTTACATCCTCACAGAGAAATAATTCCACACCAAAGAGGTGGATTTTTTGTTATTTTGCCCAGGCATGACAATGGGCTTTTTCATCCCATGGCCAACAACTGTCTCCACTGGTGCCTTATTCAAACAAACCACATCACCATTAGAATCCTCATCTTCACTTCTACAGTGACATCCTCAATCTCAATATCAGCAACTGGACTGACGGTGCTCCTCCCAGCACTTGCAGAGGGCGTGCAAATGGTGGTAGGAGTCTCCTCTTCCCATACAATCTAGGGAAGGTCAGGCCTAGACATCGCAACCGCGGACACACTTGGACTCTCCTTGGGGATTTGTGATATCTCTGAGTCTGAATAATTTTTTCCTGTGCTTTAACAAGATTTTGTTTTAAAAAATTTAGACAGAGAGGAGGGCTTTCATCTTCATGAGAAGCTGAACCACCAGTCATGAACATAGGCCAAGGCCTTAGCCTTTCCTTGCCACTTCGTGTCGTGAATGGCATATTGCCAATTTTCATCAGATTATTTCTTTTTTTTTTGTTATTAATTTTTGCTTCTTGGATTTAACATGCCCTCTATGACATTGAGCATCAGCCTTCGCAGACGACATTGATGGAATTGCATCGCCAATGTCATGACTGGTGGCAGCAGCAGCTTCAGCACTAGTATTAGGAAGTGGAAGTGGTTCCTGATCTTTCACAATTTTTTCCTCCACATTTTTGTTCTCCATTTCACAGGATAGCGCCCCTTTATTATTACAGCACACAGAACAGTGCCCCTTTATTTTTACAGCAAACAGAACAGTGCCCTTTAATATTTACAGCACCCCTCTATTTTTTACAGCATACAGGACAGGGCCAGCACCCCTGTATTTTTACAGCACCCCTGTATTTTTACAACACCCCTGTATTTTTACAGCATACAGGACAGGGCCAGTGTTCCTTTATTTTTACAACACCCCTGTATTTTTACAGCATACAGGACAGGGCCACAGTACCCCTGTATTTTTACAGCACCCCTGTATTTTTACAGCATACAGGACAGGGCCACAGCACCCCTGAATTTTTACAGCACACAGAAAAGTGCCCCTGTACAGCAGTGGACTGCAGCACACCTGTACAGCACCCCAAACAGCAAAGGACACTCCAGTACAGCAACCCTGTGCAGCACAGGACAGTAGCATCCCTAACAGCACAGGACACCACCGCAGAACAGCACAGGACAGCAGCACCCCTAACAGCACAGGACACTACCCCAGAAGGTCATAGGACAGCAGCACCCCGGTACACCACCTCTGACACAGGCAGACAGAGGTCTTTCTCCCTCACTCTCCAAGTCCGGAGTGAAAATAGCAGCGACACATGGCTCCTTATATAGAATCCAAAACCCACGAGAATCCGACAGTGGGATGATGTTTTGCCTGTTTTGCCTCGTTCTGGGATCCAAGTCTGGTGGGAAGTCCCGAGCTGGACTCGGTCCGAACTCGCTCATCCCTAGTCTAGAGATACCAGGTTCATTCTGTGATTCTCCCAAGATACTACTCACTCTCATTGGCGCGGCATTGTTCCTGGGTTAAAACCTACACTGCTGCACTATAGAGAGTATTACTTCCTGCATGGTCAGCGCATCCCACAGTTTAGCTGGTCCTTTGAAAGCTTACCTGGCTTTAATCTGGGCTAAGCGCATCTGTGGAACAGGCTGTGCTCTGCTCCACCACTGCAGGGTTGTTCTGTCCCAGAGTGACTACAGCTCTTTTGCAGACCTCGTATTAGTACCAGTATGAGCCACAGTATATCCATATATTATATATATAATAAAAACATATGATAAGACATGAATGGGGATATCAGTGGGAGAGCGGGTTCCAGTGGGCTTAACCTTTATTTGAACGTGCTGATACTCACCTGTAGCCTTGGGATGGGGGGGAAGGAAGGCTAAAAAGTACAAAACAAGGAGCATCAATACTAGTCTCCAGTTTACCCATTATTCTGCACAATTGCTGCTTAAGTTTCAATGGGTCTGATTCAGAGGTAGACACAATGCTGATGATTGTGCACTTGTGCGATTTATTTTTTTACTGTGCATGCATCAGAGTGTGAGGGGTGGGGGAAGGTTTGGGTATAATAATATGTGGCATATGTGTAAGGGGCATTACTAATGTGTGGCATAATGTGTAAGGGGCATTACTGTGTGGCATTATGTGTATGAGGGGTGCTATTACTCTGTGGAATTATGTGTATAAAGTGCACTACTGTGTGGCGTAACGTGTATAAAGGGCACTACTGTGTGGTTTAATGTGAAAAAGCAGCTATATGGTATGGTGTAATGTGAATAAGGAGCAATACTGTGTGGTGCAGTATGATTAAGGAGCACTACAGGGTGGTGTAATGTGAATAAGGAGCACTACGGGGTGGCGTAATGTGAAAAAGAGCAATACAGGGTGGCACAATGTAAATAAAGGACACTACTGTGAGGCGTAACATGTATAAGGTAAAGCACTACTACTGAGTTGCGTAACGTTAATAAGGGACACTACTATGTGACGTAACATGAGTAAAGGGCACTATCGTGTGTTGTAATGTGAACAAGGGACACTATCGTTCGTGTGATGTAATGTGAATAAGGTTGCACTACTGTGTGGAGTAGTTTGAATTTGGGGTGCAATTGTATGACTACGTCCCTTCCAAACAAGAACACTCCCCTTTTTTGGGGGACACACTTTCAGCGCGCATTGTCCTTATTTAAAATATGGGGTGTGGGGGCGCCAATGCTGCTGCTGGTACAGGGCACCAAAATTAGGATTGCTATGGAGTAGGAGTAATGAGTGTTGCTGTTGTGATCTGTGCTACTGGTAGTTGGGTGCTGGGCCAGAGGCGGAGCTAACAGCGGTCCTAGGGGGCATTATCCAAAATCTAGCCTAGGGCATCAAATTTGCTAGGGTCGGCTCTGCTCTCATCCATTTGGGTTACAAGTTGAGTCTCCAATATCCAAAATGCTTGTGATATTATAATGAGATACTGTATCTTGAGGATGGGACCCAAGTCTATAAACGAAAAATGCCTTTTATGTTTCATATACATCTTGTACACATAGCCTGAAGGTAATTTTATACAATATTTTTTATAATTTTTTGTGCTTGAAACAAAGTTTGTGTACATTGGGCAAAGCGAAGGTGTCACCATAGGCGTTTCCATAATGGGTGCAGTGCCCACACTTCACCCCCTGCACCCATATATTATACTTACCCTTCCGGAGTCCCACGGTGGCGGCCCAGCAGTGCGGACACAAATCACTTGGAAAATGACTGCCATGGCCATTTACGAATTATTTGCATGTGTGCACTGTTCCTGGGAACCTGAGCATGCGCAGTAGACTCTGGCACTATGCTTGCTGCTGGAGAGGAGGGGGCCCAGAGATGAGACGCAGCAGGATACTTTGGGGGGAGGGGCTGGACTGTGATATCATTAGCGCCCGCCCCCAAGTCGAAGAAATGCCCGCGATTCATGGCTCCCCAGGTAGGGGGTGGGGCTAAATGGCGCTATTCACGTCTTTAGCCCCTTCCCCCCTTTACACAGCTGTCATATTTTAGGGATTTTTATCCCTTTCCTGCCTGCTTCATCAGGAAGCAAACGGGATGACGGAGAGTCACCTACACTTCTGGGGCTGCTGGGGGGGGATGCGTTTAATTTACCGGCTGTCGGGATCCTGGCGGTCAGGATATCATCGCCGGAATTCCAACAGCCGACAATGCCGCCAGCTGGCACCCTTAGAATAGATCCTGTGGCAAGCATAGCGAGCCACCGTGCCTGCAGTGTGGTGAGCGCAGCAAGCCCGCAAGGGGACTCTTTGTGCTCGCCCCGCTGCCGGCATTCTGGTGGACAGGATGTCTCTGTTGGTATATTGACAGCCGGCATCCCGTCCACTGGCCATCCATACTGAACCTCTGCAGGGGACTACCCCAAAATTCAGGAGACTCCCGCAGGTACCGGGTGGGGTAGGCAAGTGTGGTTAGGTGCTTCTACACTCTAGGCCAGTGCTTCTCAAACTCAGGGCCTAATTCAGACCTGGACGCTGCAGCGGCAGTGGTCGCAGGCTGAAGTCCAGTGAGGTGTGTGCACGCGCAGCAGCCGCACTGCGCGTGTGCACACAGTGACAAGTGAAGGCATCTAACATGTGCGGTCGCCTCTGCCTGATTGACATGCAGAGGCGATCAGGGGCATGTCAGTGGCGTTGGGGGCTGCACGGTCCATACAACGCCGCTGTCCGGACGGTTTGTGGGGCGGGCTGCGGCTACGTGATGTCACACGCAGCTGCTGCAACCAAAAACATGGCGGATAGCTGCCTTCCTTCACAGGGATCTAATAGGCAGGGAGCTAATTGGCAGGTGTGAAAGCATTGCCGCTGTCTGCGGGGGGGGGGGGGGGGGAGGAAGGAGGGAGCAGGGCCTGGCATGTGGGGCGGACTAGCCCTGTGCTGGGCCTCCCCCTTCGCATGCATAAGATTTTTTTCACACATCTACGATCAGGTCTGATTAACCCCCTCAGTCCTCAAAACACACTAACAATCCAGGTTTTAAGGCTATTCATGATTGATGGTTAAATGAAATTACTGAGGTACTAATTAACTCCCAAGCATGGATATCCTTGGAACCAGGACTGTTACGCTGGGTACACACTAGTAGATATATCTGCAGATCAACTGATCTGCAGCTATATCTATGGACTGACTGGGCAATGTGTTGGGCATACACCGATCCATTGTGACTGACGTAATCAACTGGGCGGGCATTTACATGCACCCGCCCAGTTCAGCTGTCAATCACCGCCAGCTGCTAAAACATGTGTACGGGCGGTCGGCTGACCGCCCGTATACGTACAGCGATGCACCAATATATCGGTAGATATATTGGTCATCGGCTGTGCTGCAGGGCCGACACGATATGTCTGTGAACGATGGCGCTCACGGACATATCGTTCGTACACACTGGCCGACGGACCCGCGATACATCGGCTGCTCAATATATATTGTACGCACCATTAGTGTATTTTGAGGACTGAGTTTGAGACACACTGATCTAGACCTTTATCTGCGACCTATAAACTGACACCTGGTGAACTCGCTTTTCCTTGAAAGACTGAAGATAACTTAGGTGGAGGCAAAGGATTCATCAACAAAAGCCTATAGTTTGTAACATTTAACCTTATTACATACCCAGTGAATGAAGAATCCTGATAAACAGATATTACATGAATGTGCTATATAAATGACTTAGGGGTCTATTTACTAAGCCTTGGATGGAAATAAAGTACCTGGAGATAAAGCATCAGCCAATCGACTCCTAGCTGACATTTTTCAAACACAGCCTGTAACATGACAGTTAGGAGCCGATTGGCTGGTGCTTTATCTCCAGTGACTTTGGGGGTAATTCTGAGTTGATCGCAGCAGGAACTTTGTTAGCAGTTGGGCAAAACCATGTGCACTACAGGGGAGGCAGATATAACATGTGCAGAGAGAGATAGATTTGGGTGTGGTGTGTTCAATCTGCAATCTAAATTGCAGTGTAAAAATAAAGCAGCCAGTATTTACCCTGCACAGAAACAATATAACCCACCCAAATCTAACTCTCTCTGCAAATGTTATATCTGCCCCCCCTGCAGTGCACATGGTTTTGCCCAACTGCTAACAAAGTTCCTGCTGCGGTCAACTCAGAATTACCCCCTTTATCTCCATCCAAGGCTAAGTAAATAGACCCCTTAATAAATAAAGAGAAGTTACTGTGGCACCAGGGCTGGTTCTACACTTTGTGGTGAAAGTTTTCACTGGCACCCCCACCCGCAGTAAAACAGTCAAAAAATAGAGGCGCGGATTCATAGGGGAGGGGCATGGTCACAGTTATGCCCCCAGTAGTTATGCCCCAGTAGTTGTGCCCTCAGTAGCTGTGCCCTCTGTCGCTGTGTCCCCTGTCGCTGTGCCCCGTCGCTGTGCCCCCTAGTAGCCGCTTACAAACACAAAAAATAAACAAGCAACAATACTTACCAGCCCCGCTCCTGCTCCCGACCGCTGCTGCCACTCCATCTGGCCGCCAGCTCCTCTCTATGGGGGACATTTACTAAGCAGTGATAAGAGCGGAGAAGTGAGCCAGTGGAGAAATTTCCCCATCAACCAATCAGCAGCTCTGTATCATTTTATAGTATGCAAATTATAGATGTTGCTTCAGTGCTGATTGGTTGCCATGGGCAACTTCTCCACTGGCTCACTTCTCCGCTCTTATCACTGCTTAGTAAATGTCCCCCTATGGGAGAGACGTCATGACGTCTCTCCCATAGCAGCGCCGCACAGACACTAGAGGTCGATTATGACCTCTAGTGTCTGACGATGGAACCTGCTGCAGCCGGGGAGTGGGATGCAGGGTGCGGGTAGGCGGCGGGCGCATGCGGGGTAACTGCGGCCGCGCCCACAGGCCGCAGTGCCCCGGGGCGCAGGCACTGCTTGCCCGCGCCAAGAACCGCTCCTGTGTTGCACATGCTGATATTGTAGTGCCATGTCAGCATGATTAGAAAATCTGTTTGCTGTATAAAAGTCCTTTATATATTTATGAAAATAAAGTTTGCCATATTAATGCAATAAATAAGCTGTTGCACACATGGGGGGAATTCAATTGAGGGTGAACCCATTCGCCCGGCCGAACATACGCACCTACATTTCACCTAGTTTAATCAGTCAGAGGACCTGTGTCAATTATTGATGTTTCAGTTTAAAAGGATATTATGGCAAGTCTACACATGCATAGTGGCCATTGCAGAGCAGAACGTAAGTCAGTTTAGCAGACGTATGTTGTGTATTTTTGCACTGCACATGCCACAGGGCGGAGCTTAGCAAGTACAACTCACATTATCACTTGCAGCTGAAGAGACATATTGAGTGGTAATGGTGCCCTTACACAGAGGCTAAACTTAAGGTGCGTACACACTGGCCGATATAGCGCTGGTACTTTGGCCTGTGTACCAACAATATTTCTGTAAATGACGGCGTTCACAGACATATATCGCGTCGGCCCTGCAGCACACACAATGACATCATTCTGTGTGTACGGGTGATCAGCCACCCCCCTGTACACTTCCAGCACCAGCCGGCGGTAATTGACGACTCCAATGGGCGGGCGCATGGAAATGCCTGCCCAGTTCGTGATGTCAGTCACAACGGATTGGCCAGTGTGTATGCACAACACATTACCCGATCCGCCTATAGATATATCTACAGATCTATTGATCAGTGTGTACCCACCTTTAGTGAGGATGTGTTGATGGAATTGCAGACTATGCAGAGTTGTGCATACAGATGATGGCAGTCTGGTAGCACACAACTTTGCATATGGGTGAATATATGCAACTTTACGGCTTCTTGAATCAAGATGCGTGTGGCATTGTCACAATAGGTGTAGTGCCACAAACGGGTCATGTCTAGCTATTTTGAAGCACTTAACCCAATCCTTTCCAAATACCCAGTCATTGCTGTGCACACCAGTGGCAGATGTAGCACCTGCTTTCTGCAACTCTGCTTCCCCACTTTCTGGCTTGTGGGACAAGTCTTCCTCCCAACTTTCTGGCTTGTGAGACAGCTCTGCCTCCCAACTGTCTGGTTTGTAGGACAAACATGTCCGCGGGTGGAATGCCAGGATAAAGCTTTCAAATCATGACTGTCCCACATAAATCGGGCAAGTCGGCCGCAATCTAAGCTGTGTTTAATAGTATATGCACCTATTTTTTTTTACCTCAACTTGAAAAGGTAAAATAAATGCATCCCTGTTTGTGGATGAATAAGGATGTTTGTGGTTGCACACACCTAGACGATGTATCCCTGAATAGCTGTCATGCTGACCGAGCGGCCAATTCTGGTAAGCATATACATTTACTGATTGGCCGCTTCATACTGTATATTGGGCGAAACGTCACTGGGTGGGATTTGAATTTACCCGCCAAGCTGTGACGTGTCGGCGGTACCTACAGCTAGTGTATGGGTGGACCACGAGTCGCCCATATACGGAGTCAGACATGCTGATATGTCTGCAAGAGATATCGGCATCGGCTGTGTTGCAGGGCTGACATGATATGTCTGTGAACAATATAGTTCACAGACATATCGGGTGTACACACCTGTCAACCCGTAACAGATATATCATCCGTTGGATTGAACGTCTGATATTTGGGCCAGTGTGTACTCAGCATTAGGGGCATATCCAATGTAATTGTTGGGGCAGACCAGTTCAAATAGCGAAGCATACCCCACGCATTAATTACCAGAGGGTCTCAGGAACTGCGCAAGGAAAAGTCAGTGTAAAAATGCACGTCTGGTAATGAACATGCTAAAAATCCCATTCTGTATTTTACTCAGAATCAGTGTGTTACCTACCGCCTGTTACTAGATGTTTTACCACAAGGACAAAAAGGCTAAATAACGAGATTTATGGTAAGAACTTACCGTTGTTAAATCTCTTTCAGCGAGGTACACTGGGCTCCACAGGGAATGACATTGGGGTTGTAGAGTAGGATCTTGATCCGAGGCACCAACAGGCTCAAACCTTTGACCTTCTTCCCAGAATGCATAGCGCCGCCTCCTCTATAACCCCGCCTACGTGCACAGGAGCTCAGTTTTTGTTAACCAGTCCAATGCAGTAACAGGCAAAAGAGATGACAACTGTAGCCACATACACCACATTCTCACGACAGGAGAAAGTGTCAGCGGCTAATGCCATACCAACCCAAAGAAGCTTAGTGCGTCAGGGTGGGCGCCCTGTGGAGCCCAGTATACCTCGCAGAAAGAGATTTAACAACGGTAAGTTCTTACCATAAATCTCGTTTTCTGCTGCGGGTACACTGGACTCCACAGGGAATGACAATGGGGCTGTCCTAAAGCAGTTCCTTATGGGAGGGGACGCACTGTAGCGGGCACAAGAACCCGGCGTCCAAAGGAAGCATCCTGGGAGGCAGAAATATCAAAGGCATAAAACCTTATAAACGTGTTCACTGAGGACCACGTAGCCGCCTTGCACAATTGTTCAAGGGTCGCACCACGGCGGGCCGCCCAAGAAGGTCCAACCGACCGAGTAGAATGGGCCTTTATGGTAGCAGGAGCTGGAAGGCCAGCCTGTACATAAACATGTGCAATCACCATTCTAATCCATCTGGCTAGGGTCTGCTTGTGAGCAGGCCAGCCACGTTTGTGAAAACCAAACAGAACGAAGAGAGAATCCGACTTCCTGATGGAGGCAGTTCTCTTCACGTAGATACGGAGAGCCCGTACCACATCCAAAGACCGCTCTTTGGAAGACAATTCAGGAGAGGCAAAGGCCGGAACCACAATCTCCTGATTAAGGTGGAAAGAAGACACCACCTTAGGTAAATAAATACCCGGGACGTGTTCTAAGAACCGCCCGATCACGGTGAAAAATCAGATATGGTGACCTACAAGATAAGGCACCCAAATCCAACACCCGTCTTGCAGAGGCAATAGCCAGCAGAAACAACACCTTAAGTGAAAGACACTTAAGGTCTGCAGATTCAAGGGGCTCAAACGGAGACCCTTGCAAGGCCTCAAAAACCACCGACAAGTCCCAAGGTTCTACAGGTGGGACATATGGAGGTTGAATCCACAACACACCCTGAGTGAACGTATGTACATCAGGTAACGTCGCAATTTTCTTCTGGAACCAAACCGACAAGGTAGAAATAAGAACCTCGATGGAGGGCAGACGAAGGCCCAAGTCCAGGCCCTGTTGTAGAAAGGCCAAAAGTTTGGCCGTACTAAACTTGTAAGCGTCATGATTGTTAGATGCACACCAAGCAATGTAAGAATTCCAGACCCTATGGTAAAATCTGAGCAGTAGCCAGTTTCCGGGCCTTCAACATAGTTTGAATGGCCGCCTCAAGACGGAAGTTTCAAGAGCCACGACGTCAAAGCCAACCGGGCTAAATCCTGATATACACAGGGTCCCTGAACAAGGAGATCTGGGTGCTGTGGAAGTAGAAGGGTACACTCTATCGAGAGACCCTGAAAGTCTGAGAACCAATGCCGTCTGGGCCACGCGGGAGCGATCAGAAGTAGGATTCCTCCTTCTTGCTTGAACTTCCTTATTACTCTGGGCAGGAGTGACACCGGAGGAAACACGTATGGCAGCTGATGACTGAGAAAGTCCACTTCCCAGTTTAGGACCCCCGGAATGAATACTGTCGATATGGCTGGCAGATGGCATTCCGCCCACTGAAGAATCCTTGATAATTCCCTCATTGCCATGTGGCTTCGAGTGCCGCCTAGATGATTGATGTACGCCACCACGTTGTCTGACTGTACTTGAACAGGTCTGTTCTGTATTAAATGCTGGGCCAAGTTCAATGAGTTGAACACCGCCCGCAATTCCAGAATGTTTATCGGGAGGAGAGACTCCTCCTTGGTCCACCGACCCTGAAGGGAGTGTTGCTCCAACACCGTGCCCCAACCTCTCAGACTGGCATCCGTCGTCAGAAGGACCTAGTTGGAGATCCAGAAGGGACGACCCCTGCTCAATCAGTGGTCCTGAAGCCACCAGCTCAGTGACAGACGGACCTCCAGAGACAAAGAGATCATTTGAGACCTGATCCGGTGTGGCAGGCCGTCCCACTTGGCAAGAATCAGCTTCTGCAGAGGGCGGGAATGGAATTGAGCGTACTCCACCATGTCGAAAGCCGACACCATGAGACCTAGCACTTGCATTGCCAAATGTATCGACACTTGCGGACGAGATAGGAAGCATTGAATCCTGTCCTGAAGCTTCAGGACATTCTCCTGAGACAAGAACAACCGCTGGTTGTGAGTGTCCAACAACGCCCCCAGGTGCACCATGCTCTGACCAGGGACCAGGGAAGATTTCTTCAAGTTGATGAGCCACCTGTGGGCTTGCAGAAACTGGATAGTCAGATCCAGATGGCGTAAGAGAATTTCTGGTGAATTTGCCAGGATCAACAAGTCGTCCAGGTACGGTAGGATCCTGATCCCTTGACTGCGGAGCACAGCCGTCATTACCGCCATGACCTTGGTGAAGACTCGCGGAGCCGTGGTCAAACCAAAAAGGTAACGCCCGAAATTGGTAATGGAGGTTGCCAACCGCAAACCTCAGGTGTTGCTGATGAGACATTGCAGGTGTCAAAGTCAGAAAAATATCATGCTACACGTTGCCATATATTCACCTCATGCGCGTGCCTGCTGCACGTGCACATTCTCTCCCGTGCGTGCGGATACTCGCAGCTGCGTAATGGAGCTTCTACGGCCGTGCGCATTGGCGCGTGGTATGTGCATTTACGGTAGAGTTTGTGTGCGTCTAGCGGGCGACTCAATCATTAAATAATAAAACCAAATAGTATGTTTTATAGATAATGTTCCCCTTAGTGATAACTGTAAGCTTGTTTAATGTGACTTGTTCACGGACGTGGGAATCCCTCTTTACGTGGTACAAAGGGTCTGATTAAGGTTGAACAGTGGTGTCTGGTACCTAATCGAAAAGTATTTTAATAGCAATAATCCGGTGTTGGTTAGGTAAAGATTAATCGCTCCTGCGTGTAGTTATGGCTATTAGTAGTTTCTGGACATTTCATATATTTGCAGTTCTTTATCCATGCGGCGGGAATCCGGCGATTCCCTCCCACCTGAGCAGTTTGTAATAGCCACAGCCCACCTGTTCAAATCCACCTATGACCTTTTGTTACAGTGCAGAGAGACATTCCTGTGTCCAATGAACAATAAGATTGTAGGGCCCTTTGTAGTACACTGTATGTTGGCCCTCATTCCGAGTCGTTCGCTCGTTCTTTTTTTTCGCATCGCAGTGAAAATCAGCTTAGAGCGCATGCGCAATGTTCGCACTGCGACTGCGCTAAGTAATTCTGCTATGAAGAAAGGATTTTTACTCACGGCTTTTTGTTCGCACCGGCGAACGTAGTGTGATTGACAGGAAATGGGTGTTACTGGGCGGAAACACGGCGTTTTATGGGCGTGTGGCTGAAAACGCTACCGTTTCCGGAAAAAACGCAGGAGTGGCCGGAGAAACGGGGGAGTGTCTGGGCGAACGCTGGGAGTGTTTGTGACGTCAAACCAGGAACGACAAGCACTGAACTGATCGCACAGGCAGAGTAAGTCTGGAGCTACTCTAAAACTGCTAAGTTTTTTTTGTTCGCAATATTGCGTAAACTTCGTTCGCACTTTTAAGATGCTAAGATACACTCCCAGTAGGCGTAGACTAAGCGTGTGTAACTCTGCTAAATTCGCCTTGCGACCGATCAACTCGGAATGAGGGCCGTTGTGTATATAAGGGTCACTGTCCCCAGACCGGCCAGTACTCTCACTCTTCAACATTTATCTCAGATAATTGGAGGACTGGATTCCGGTTGCGCTTGCGAGTGTTCCCCGTATGGTATGTTTCTCTGTGGCCACTTTGTTACCCGTTTAAATGTTAGTCATTCATTCTTATTTGTTGTATTAGTATTAGTGTTTGCGATCGTTCGCTATTGTGTATATTTCTGTTTAGTTATTCTGTTAGATTTTAATGTTAGCCTGTAGTGTATGAACTGTTCTCTGTTTTCTTTTCCCATTTACTTAGTTAAATATTGTCAGTAAAGGTGTTGGAACCTTAGCAAGGTATTGAGTGTTTATTACATTACTGAGGGTGATCGGAGCATCTCAATCGCTCAAACAACTAGCTTACAAACCAAGGTTAAACAGCATTATATCATTACAGTATCTAACACTAAGATATACAGTATAAGCATACTCTGTGTAAGGTATAGAAGGTTATTATCCGTGTGTACGCTAGCTGTGTGTTCAGTACACCCAGCGCAGCGTGTGAAAACGATGAACGAAAACAAACGTTATCTGCCAGCAAGGGCGGGAAGGCAGTAGTGCTGGCTAGATAAGCGTCTGTTTCGCTACGTTGTAGGAGTGCTGGTGGAATCCGGAACCGGAGGTAAGAACAATACGCTATTATCTTTTAAAACTGTTCATTTCTGTTTTTGCGTACGCACACACGCACGCACGCACACACCTGCATTGTTGCGGCTCACTCTCTTGTTGCCATTAGAAACGTGCTGTGGAAATCTGGTGCTATTTAGTTGAGATTATAAAGGATAATTTTTTTTTTAAGGAAATAATTGTAAAGGACACGCACACAGCATAGCAAATACTGTGTGGTGTACGGTAAGCGATTACAGTTGAACATCGTTTACATTGATAGAAGCGTGTTGGTTGCGTTGCTGTGAGCATATACGTGTCTCGGGCAACGTGCGAGATTACGTGCGCAACACAAAGGCATACGCACGTGGCGTGTTTACGCAGCGGAGCGTACGGATACGCCCACCGAGACTCAAATCACACGATAACATTGTTTTAGTGGGGGCGGTATAGTAGAGCCACCTGAATAATAGCACAGGTTTGTTCAGTTTTCCAAAAAAGCTTAGTTAAAAGAGAACCTTTTTTCCATTGCAATACTCAGGGATTGAACTACTGCCTGTATGAAAGGAATTTCTGTACAGAAAGATCAGTGTGTATATGAGTGAGTAGGAGTGAGTGTGGAAATAAAGGTATTATTTTCTGTGAACCCACAAATCGGGATCCCGTCGGAGACCACATCAGGTGAGTGGACACTTGGTGGCGTGGGACTGGCTTGCCCGCGTTAACATTATACAAGGTAAAAGGAGCAAGTAGTATCCGCAGACAAAACGACTGCGAAGGTTTAAGCACAGCCCGGGGGGGTTTGCGTATTACCCATATAGATTGAGCTCCGGCTGAAGGTTTTGCAGCCTAAACAACTGATTCCGTTGGTCGTACAGCGTATAAATATTAAGTTACTTATGCGCAGTGCGACTGGACCGCACGTAATTGTGTACATTAGTTTGTTACCTTGATACCCATTAAAATTTACTGTGGGATCATAAACGCTATTTGTACATTCTAACATGATTTGTGTAGGTTTTTGTTATTTTAAGGGAGTTTCGCTGTTCACTCAGGAAATCTCCAACAACCAATACTTACTGGGGAGGGTAGCATACTCCCACGCGCCCCAGTAAATAGAGGTTACAAAAGATCCCACGGATTGGATTGGCCAATTGGGGCGCAGAGTGAGTGAAGGCACTAGTGGAACTTTCACCGTCGCCTTACCGCGGGCAACTTGGTTTGTTTTGTAAGAATTTGCTGAGACAGCAATATCTGCAAACAATGGGGGCCAGTTGTTCAAAGAAGGGACGTCCAACAAGGGTTCACTTGGTTTGTTTTGTAAGAATTTGCTGAGACAGCAATATCTGCAAACAATGGGGGCCAGTTGTTCAAAGAAGGGACGTCCAACAAGGGTTCACGTTGGTAATTGTTGGCCCAAAGGGTCAGCACGGTATATAATGTGTGAAAAATACGGATCACACACACAGGTATTTTGCAAAGAATGGGAACGAATGACAGAGGATGATGGGGAACAGTTTCCCCGGGTAGGCAGTTTGAACCCTGAGGTATTGCAGAATCTAAGAAAAAGGATAGGTCTAATAAAATCTGCAAAGCAGAGGATTAGACATTATGATTGTTTACAGGTATGGCAACAGGAAAGTGAAATACAACAGGAATTAGCTCAGAAAGCAAATTCAAATCCTGGTAGGAGTCTGATAGCAACGGCACCACCACCGTATATAGTAGGGGACAAAGTGGCTGCAGAGAATGACATGCGGGTGTACGATAAGGGTGCACTTAACCAATGTAGTAATGATAAGAGTAAAATGAAAGTTAATGCAAATGTTGAGACTAACGCTAACCCATGCAAGTTGTATCCCATTTTAAACTTCCCCCAGGAATACGACCAGGAAGATGAGCCCACTACGATTTCAGCTCTCTCTCTAGCGGCCACAATAAACGATACTTCAGTGGGCATCACCCAACCAGTAAGATTGGTATCAAAGGCACATAGTTCAGGGACAGGTGAGGTTGTATCTAAAGGTAAGTACGGCACTGTACAATATGCTGAAACTGTTGCACCACCCACTGTAGAATCAACCCAGAGTGAAGTAATTAATATTAATCCTGTTAGAGTGATAGCGGTCCCCAATGGGAAGACCGACACAAATGGGGTCACACCCATCAGGAATATTGCAATGCACTGTCCCTGGTCCCGAGCAGAATTAAGAACAATTTTGTCTGAATTTCCTGATCCCAGAAAAGATTTAGCCGCATGTCAGAGGTTCATTAAGGACCTGGGTAACTCCACTGAACCAAATAACAAAGATTGGCGGACACTACTGAGGGCATGCCTGCCCTCTAGTACTGACCCTGTGAAATTTTTAGCTGACTGTAAATTAGATGAAGAAGTACTCCTTACGGATGAGTATAATCAAGATAATGTAACCAGGATCAATCTGCAGCTGGGAGTATACTTCCCAGCTGTGGTAAAATGGAACAAAATCTTCTCCATCAAACAAATGGAAGGAGAAACTGCCGCTGACTATTTCCACCGGGCACTGGAGGAAATGGCTAAATACACTGGGATCGTGGAAATTGCGGCAAATGTACACCATAGAGAGGTAGCGGTGTCCGTCTTGATGGACGGTTTAAAGGAGGTATTAAGGAATAGGGTACAAACCACTCAACCTAACTGGAGAGGTATGTCGGTGGCCGCCTTAAGAGAGACTGCTGTTGGGCACGACAGGAACATCACAAGACGCAGGGAGTCACAGAGTGATAAACTGATGGCTATAAGTATCCAAGCCCTTACAACAAGGCAGCCTCAGTCTAAACCTCAGACCCCTGGTGGTAAGCCACATACGGTAAAATGTTACAATTGTAATAGGGAAGGTCATTTTGCACGTAACTGCACCAGTAATCCACACAATGCATATAAAAACCCTAGACAACGACATGACATACGAGATTGGGATCAAGGACCGCAGAGACGGAGTTATGAGCCACACGCAGGGGAAACAAGAAGGTATCCCTCAAGAAGAGACTGGCAAGTCTCTGATAATTCCCATTTACCTCCTTCACAGGTAGTAGCTGTCAGTGCGATGCAGGGAGGTCACCACGCACCATAGGGGCGGGGCCACACCTGTAGTCTGCAGCCAGTGAAATTAATTGCGAGCCTTGGAAGTGAACCCGAGGTCACAATTGATGTAGCTGGTAAATCTCTAAATTTCCTTGTAGATACGGGGGCAGCCAAGTCAGTGATAAATTCGACCGTGGGCATGAGAACCACTGGTAAAACCATTCCAGCCATGGGAGTAACAGGAGTAGTGCGACAATACCCTTTAAGCAAACCAACAGAGGTTACGATAGGGCCTTTGCAGACCAAGCATTCTTTTCTGTTGGCTGCATCGGCTCCGACTAATCTCCTAGGGAGAGATTTACTGTGCAAAATGGGATGCGTCATATACTGTACTCCTGAAGGTGTGTTCTTGGACATACCTGAAAACCACGCTCAGGAAGCGCAGGATATGCTAGACTCCCCAACAAGATTAATGTCACACACTGTTGTTGTAAATAGGTGTCCGTCCAAGGTAGAGGAAATGATTTCCCAGATACCGGAATCACTTTGGACCAAGGATGGACAAGACACTGGATTGATGGCAAACGTAGCCCCAGTAGTTGTGCAAGTAAAAGAGGGTAGGATAGCTCCAAAAATCCCACAATATCCTCTGAAGCCAGAGGTGGAGTTAGGAGTTTTCCCTGTAATAGAGCGCTTGCTACAACAGGGCATTCTGGTAAGAACGTCCAGCACTGCCAATAGTCCCATCTTCCCTGTTAAAAAGAGTGGGGGGAGGGGTTACAGATTAGTGCAGGATCTAAGAGGGATCAACAAAATAGTTGAGAGTCAATTCCCCGTAGTACCAAATCCAGCTGTCATCCTTATGCAAATCCCTCCCACTGCCAAATTTTTCACTGTGATTGACCTCTGCTCCGCTTTCTTCTCGGTACCTCTGCACCCTGACAGTCAATACTTATTCGCATTCACATACAGAGGAGTTCAGTACACTTGGACTCGATTACCACAAGGTTTCATAGACAGTCCAAGTATTTTCTCACAAGCTCTGCATGATTGTTTACAGTCTTTCCAACCAGAGAGTGGATCAATATTGATACAGTATGTGGATGATTTACTACTGTGTTCAGATTCACTGGAAGCGTCCCTGAGAGATACGAAACAACTCCTGTTTCATCTTTCAGACACAGGACACAAGGTTTCCAAGGACAAGTTACAATTATGCCAGACCCGTGTAAAGTATTTGGGACACTGTCTGACACAAGGACTGAGACACCTTACCGCTGATAGAATTCAAGCAATTCGTGACATGACCCTGCCACAAACCCAGCAACAGATTAGAACGTTTTTAGGAATGTGTGGGTATTGCCGTAACTGGATCCCAGGTTTTTCCATACTGGCCTTACCTTTGCAGGAAATGGTTTCATCAAGCAAACCTGATCGGATTTCGCATACAGACGAATCTGAGATGGCATTTGAGAAACTTAAACAGTGCCTAACGCAGGCACCGGCATTGGGTATGCCAGACTATGGGAAACCCTTTGAGCTGTACGGAACAGAGAGTGCTGGGTGCGCAGCAGGTGTCTTAACCCAGAAGCATGGTGATGCCAGCAGGCCGGTAGCCTACTATAGCGCTCAGCTAGATACGGTAGCGCGATCCCTCCCCACATGCTTGCGAAGTGTTGCAGCAATAGCATTGCTAGTCACAAAAAGCGAAGATGTAGTGCTAGGACACAACCTCACAATTCATACACCACATGCAGTGTCAGCCTTACTGAATTCTGCCCAAACCAGACACGTCTCATCAGCGCGGTTTACAAGATGGGAATTGGCATTGATGGCCCCCATAAACATCACCATAAGGAGATGCAGCGCATTAAATCCTGCAACGTATCTCCCAGGTGTGCCTGGACAGGCACAAAGGGTGGAGGATGAGAGTGATGGTGAAGGAGGATTTAATACAGGGGATGACACGCATGACTGTATGGAATATTTGACCCAAAATTTCACGGCAAGGCCTGACATCAGTGACAACCCACTGGAAGATGTAGATTTTACCTTCTACACTGACGGTAGTTGTCACAGACAGACGGACTCGGGAGACTTGTGTACTGGATACGCAGTCGTAGATGACCAAGGTACCATAGAAGCAGAACCGCTAGGCCCACCTCACTCAGCACAAATTGCTGAACTGGTTGCCCTAACCAGAGCATGTGAATTGGCTAAGGGCAAATCAGCCAACATTTACACAGATTCTAGGTACGCCTTCGGAGTAGTCCATGATTTCGGAGCCCTATGGCGCCTCAGAAATTTCATGACGGCAGCTGGCACACCCGTAGCGCATGCAGCCCACATCAAAAGACTTCTAACAGCGATACAGGAACCCGACAGAGTGGCTGTTATCAAGTGTAAAGCTCACACATATAGCCAAGACCCGGTATCACTTGGTAACAGCCGAGCAGATGAAGCTGCTAAATCAGCAGCCGGTAACCCCATACAAACAGATAGTACACGACTGATGGTATTTAATACTGTAAACACACAGAAATTGTGTGAAATGCAAAATTTGTGTTCCCCACAGGAAAAGGCAGTCTGGAGGTCAAAAGGATATGGCCAGGAGTCCTCAGGACTCTGGACAGATGGACAGGGTAAACCAGTGGCACCCAGAGCATACCTTCCAGGTCTAGCGGAAGCAGCACATGGGCTGACTCATCTAGGCAAAGAAGGGATGTGTAAGCTAGTAAGAGCTTATTGGTGCGCCCCAGGATTTTCCTCCCATGCGGGTAAAAGAGCAATGACATGTCTCACCTGCTTGAGGAAGAATATCGGAAAGGCAATACCGACAGAGCCATCCCATATCCCTCCAACAGATGGTCCTTTCCAGGTAATACAGATTGACTTCATACAATTGCCACCTTGTAGAAATTTAAAATATGTATTGGTCTGTATTGATGTGTTCTCAAATTGGGTTGAAGCATTTCCCGCGGCCACAAATACCGCTGTATTTACTGCAAAGAAAATTGTGCAGGAATTTGTGTGTAGGTACGGTATCCCTAGAATAATTGAAAGTGATAGGGGTACCCATTTCACAGGTGAAGTCTTTCAAACAACGTGTAAGTTGATGGGAATTAATAGTAAGCTGCATACTCCGTACCGCCCCCAGGCGAGCGCGAAGGTGGAAAGAGTAAACAGCACTATTAAAAATAAATTGAGCAAGGTAATGACTGAAACAGGACTGTTATGGCCTGAAGCTTTGCCAATCGTACTATACAGCATCAGAACCACACCCAGGTCCCCTCTAAATCTGTCTCCTTTTGAAATTCTGTTTGGTCGACAACCCCATGTTATGATTAACCCCCAGGATGATTTGAAATGTAACAATGAAGTGACCGTAAAGTACCTGGTTAAGATGAGTAAACAATTGAGGAATCAGAATGATAATCTAAAGTTGGTGATTCCTGATCTGCCAGACAGTAATTGTCATGACATTGAACCTGGGGATTATGTAATGATATGGAATTTTCTACGCTCAGGTTGCCTTATTGATAGATGGGAAGGACCATATCAAGTCTTATTAACCAGCACAACAGCATTGAAGGTTGCCGAGAGAGAGACTTGGGTCCATTCGTCTCATTGTAAAAAGGTCACTGACCCAGAGAGGTCCCGTGATAAAGAACAGACGGTAGAGGTTGTATCACTAGAGTGTCTGTTCAGGGAGGATTGAGACGACACCTGAGCGCTGAGAATAACAAGACCGGAAGCTTGTCGAGCCAGATTTCTTTTTCCCATTTGTTATTTTCTCCAGTTCCCATCTCCCTCCTATTTCCTTTCCCCCTTCTTATTTTTCTCCTCTTACTCCTCTAAGATGGACTTGCCCCAAGAGACTGTGATCCGGATTTTCCTGTTGACCATGATGTTGACCAGAGCAGTCTGTTTCGGTGAGAGTACCATGGAGGTCGAGAAAGGATCGGGAATGGGTTCTGATGACCAGGATGCAGGCGTAGATTTCCAAGAACAACACAATCTCCGAGTAAAGGCGAGTATCAGAAAACGATCTGGTAGCATTGACAATAGAAGGAATTGTGAAGGATTGTTAGCTGAAGAGAACTGCATCTGTAGGCATTGTGACAATATAGTTGAGGATGGGTGCATAAAGAAATGTCAGTCCAGTTTTAATGTCCACATGGACCGGCATCCATTGAGTGACTATCACTCCTTAGTGGGTAAAGTGTTAAATCAGACAGACTGTTGGGTATGCTCTCAAGTACCTCAAGGCCATAGCAAATCAGGACTAGTACCATTCCCATTAACTGTAGAAGAGGTACTTGAGCTAAGTGGTGGGAGGCCGGTGGACAAGAGGTTTAATATCTCTAGTCCTCCTAGTTTGAAGCTCCACCAATATCATGTGGATAGGTCTTTAGTATGCTTTAACATTTCCAATCCCCGAAAGCCAGGAAATTGGGAAGTGTCATGGAGTAATCAAACCATGACCTTTTCATACAGACCCGACAGAATGCCCATAGACACAGGACTTATACGCCAGATAGCCGACCATGGAAAATATTTCCGGTATAGGTACACTCTAGGAAGTAGGACCATGCGAGTTGGAGAAGTATCATCAGGATACTGTGCACATATCGTACAACCTGATACGTGTACTAAACAGATGGGAGAGTTATGGTTAGGAGATTTCACATGGAAAATTTGTAACATGATGTCATACTCCGTCCCATATGTTCTCCCCGATGATGCATATTTCATATGCGGGAGGAAGGCGTATAAGTGGCTTGCCCCAAACTCAGAGGGATTGTGCTATATTGGAAAAGTACTGCCTGAAGTAATGACTGTAACCCATAACAAAATGAAAGATATTCACCGCAGTGCCCAAGCTCCTTATACTCACACTCATTACGAGCACATCGTTAAACGGCACCTGATAGAAAGAACAGAGCATTCGGCCTCTGACCTGATCCATGAATCCACCGGGATTCAATTCCTACTCGCGTTAGATATCACTCGTACCGCCAGAGGAGTGATAAACTACAAATATATATCTGTGCTTGTAAATTTATTAGACAATATCACCGAAATGTATGACGACACATTCAGGTACACTGGGAAAGAGTTAAAAGCCTACAAAACGGAACTGGTTCAGCATAGGATGATTCTCAATTACCTCACAGCTGTGACAGGCGGGTATTGTGTTACCCTGGCAACTCAATATGGAATCAAGTGCTGTACGTACATTACAAACAGCACGGAGGACCCAGCCGAGGTCATAGACCAAAAGATGGATGACATTTTACAATTAAAATGGGAGTTTCGAAGGAAACACAATCTCACACTCGCTACTGTGGGTAATGAGCTGACCAGTTGGGTGTCATGGTTGAACCCACGAAATTGGTTCTCGGGTTTAGGAGAATGGGCCCAAGATATTATTATGGATGTAGGGAAATTTCTTTTGTGTATTCTGGGGGTCGTCATATTGGTTGGCCTGATATTTAGATGCGTTCGGGTTTTAGCGAAGCGTAAAAGTAATACCAGGGTGATGGGTTTAAGGAGCGAGGACACTGTACTAACAACAACTAATTTGATTTATGACCCAACGATAGAGACAATGTTGTGATGAAAATGTGATTCCACGGTCCGTTTCTTTCACCCGTTTCTCCTTTGTTTTCCTCCAAGGTACAAAGACATCCGCTTGGAAGAAGAATTTGACAACCTTTTACACAGACCACTGATGGACAATGCCATAGACCCCCAATATCCCTAGTGACTTTAACTTTTACGATAGCCCAATACTTTAAAGATTGTAAGTCTATGGACATTGAGAAAGCTTTTTGCTCAGCATTTATAGCAAAAGCATCGGGAGACTACAGTCAACATATACATCGAGACAAGACACAAGACAAGACCTCAATCAGCAAATGTATATTAAACTCACATAGTTTATGACTGCATTTACCATAATTGCTTCTTATCTTCATTTCTACAACCTTCAGGTAATGACACACATAGTCGATAGGGAATATAGACACAGATATCAGCACTCACATACCCCCCCATTCATGTATCATCAACTAAATGTGCTCCCCCATTTGTTGCAACCAAAAGCCGAAAAGAGCTCGGTAAAGTTTGACAGCCCATCCACAGACCCGTCATACGGGATAAGAAGGATTCAAATGTATACTTCGCAATACCTCGAAGCTTGATTTAAAACACGTACGGCACGATGATACATGACCCCTCAAACATGGATTCATACACACATGCTTCTACTATCTCACTAGGTCATACTTTTTTCCCACCTGATCCTCTTCTCCCTTACCCAACCATAGAAATGTATTTACACATGACATATATTTTTCTCTTTTTGAACTGTTTTAGGAAGTGGCAGTTATTGATGACTGCCAAAGGGTGGACTGTCAAAGTCAGAAAAATATCATGCTACACGTTGCCATATATTCACCTCATGCGCGTGCCTGCTGCACGTGCACATTCTCTCCCGTGCGTGCGGATACTCGCAGCTGCGTAATGGAGCTTCTACGGCCGTGCGCATTGGCGCGTGGTATGTGCATTTACGGTAGAGATTGTGTGCGTCTAGCGGGCGACTCAATCATTAAATAATAAAACCAAATAGTATGTTTTATAGATAATGTTCCCCTTAGTGATAACTGTAAGCTTGTTTAATGTGACTTGTTCACGGACGTGGGAATCCCTCTTTACGTGGTACAAAGGGTCTGATTAAGGTTGAACACTGGTGTCTGGTACCTAACCGAAGAGTATTTTAATAGCAATAATCCGGTGTTGGTTAGGTAAAGATTAATCGCTCCTGCGTGTAGTTATGGCCATTAGTAGTTTCTGGACATTTCATATATTTGCAGTTCATTATCCATGCGGCGGGAATCCGGCGATTCCCTCCCACCTGAGCAGTTTGTAATAGCCACAGCCCATCTGTTCAAATCCACCTATGACCTTTTGTTACAGTGCAGAGAGACATTCCTGTGTCCAATGAACAATAAGATTGTAGGGCCCTTTGTAGTACACTGTATGTTGTGTATATAAGGGTCACTGTCCCCAGACCGGCCAGTACTCTCACTCTTCAACATTTATCTCAGATAATTGGAGGACTGGATTCCGGTTGCGCTTGCGAGTGTTCCCCGTATGGTATGTTTCTCTGTGGCCACTTTGTTACCCATTTAAATGTTAGTCATTCATTCTTATTTGTTGTATTAGTGTTTGCGATCGTTCGCTATTGTGTATATTTCTGTTTAGTTATTCTGTTAGATTTTAATGTTAGCCTGTAGTGTATGAACTGTTCTCTATTTTCTTTTCCCATTTACTAAATATTGTCAGTAAAGGTGTTGGAACCTTAGCAAGGTATTGAGTGTTTATTACATTACTGAGGGTGATCGGAGCATCTCAATCGCTCAAACAACTAGCTTACAAACCAAGGTTAAACAGCATTATATCATTACAGTATCTAACACTAAGATATACAGTATAAGCATACTCTGTGTAAGGTATAGAAGGTTATTATCCGTGTGTACGCTAGCTGTGTGTTCAGTACACCCAGCGCAGCGTGTGTACGTGACTTGCGTACCACGTGCAAGGTATTCTTACGCAAATAGCGTACGGAGTGCGTAGCACGTGCACGAGGTTCAGCGGCCATTACGGCTTCACGGTATAGATTTAATAGCTTGTGTTGTAGAGTATAGGAATCAGCTTTGTCACAGGGAATATGCAGGTAAGCATCCTGTATGTCCAGGGAGACCATATAATCCCCAGGTTCCAATGCCAGAACAATAGAGTGAAGAGTTTCCATACGAAACTTGGAGACCTTCACAAATTTGTTCAAGGAATTGAGGTTGAGAATAGGCCGGGATGACCCATTCGGTTTCGGGACTAGGAACAGTGGTGAATAGTATCCCTTGCCTCTCTGATCCAGAGGCACCTGTACTATCACTCCTGTGCCCAGGAGGGACTGTACCACCGAATGAAGAGTTTTTGCCTTCACCTGATCCGAAGGGACGTCTGTCAGGCAAAATCAATGAGGGGGACAATTTTTGAAGGATACAGCGTAACCCCGAGTGACGACTTCCAATACCCAGGCATCGGAAGTGGTCTTCAACCAATCCTGGGTATACCCTAGAAGTCGGCCCCACACCCTGGGATCCCCCAGAGGGAGGCCCACCCCATCAAGTGGCAGGCTTATCAGTCTTGGAAGCAGGCTGACGGGCAGCCCAGGCCCGTTTGGGTTTATTGGGTTTGGAAGTGCGAGCCTGTTTCGGGTACACCTGACCCTTTGCTTTCCCTGAAGGACGAAAGGAGCGAAAGGAAGTACTCTTAGCCTTCAGTACCGAAGGAGCAGTACTAGGTAGACAAGCTGTTTTAGCAGAAGCTAAGTCATCCACAATCTTGAGGTCTTCTCCGAAAAGGATGTCTCCCTTAAAAGGGAGTACCTCCAGGGTTTTCTTAGAGTCCAGATCCACGGACCAGGACCGCAACCATAGAATCCGGCGAGCCAGTATGGACGTAGTAGAAGCCTTGGCTGCCAGGATACCAGCATCAGAAGCCGCCTCTTTAATGTAATGAGAAGCTGTGACAATATACGATAAGCATTGTCTAGCAAGATCAGAAGCGTTGGAAGACATCTCAGCTTCCAACTCCTGAGCCCACGCTTCAATAGCCTCTGCAGCCATGTCGCTGCAATGGTGGGCCGGTGCGCAGCACCTGCTAAGGTGTAAATCACCTTTAAACAACCCTCCACACGTTTATCCGCCGGTTCTTTCAAAGACGTGACGGTAGTTACTGGCAGAGCTGAGGATACCACTAGCTGCGCCACCTGCGAAACCACTGGTGGGGGTGTATCCCAATTTTTACTTAGCTCCGCAGCCAGGGGATAGCGAGCCACAGCACCTTCTTGTGAGGCGTGAATATCTTACCTGGATTGTCCCAGGACTCCTGACGTATGTCAACTAAATGATCAGAATGAGGAAAAACTTGTTTAACCACTTTCTGAAGTTTAAATCTGTCCAGTTTCTTAGGGGCAGCATCAGGCTTCAGGTCATCAGTAATCTGAAGAATGAGCCTGATAGCCTCCAACAAGTCAGGAACATCCACCTGTGAAACAGATTCCCCATCAGAAGCGTCAGGATCAGAATCTGTGGGGTCAGTATAAACGCCATCCTCATTAGACGAGGTGTCTGGGACGTTGGTGGATTGTGAGGACCCCTTGGTCTTAGGCGGGCGAGGGTTAGACTTCTGAGTAGTCAGTGATTGGTTCAATTGCAGTAACTGAGCAGACAGTTGATCCTCAAATGCGTCTGCAGCGTCACCACCACACAATGTGGGATCAGCCCCAGCTCCGTTGCCCCTTGTAGCTGACATATCCGAAAGCTCAATGCAGGGCAACCCAGTACAATATCAGCAGCACAATACCTGACAAGGGGTGTAGTATGGTATGCCGGCGACCAGCATACCGGCGCCGGAATCCCGACCGCATACCGACAGTGTGGCGAGCGCAAATGAGCCCCTTGCGTGCTCGCTGCGCTCGCCACGCAGCGGGCACGGTGGCGCTATCTATTCTCCCTCCAGGGGGGTCGTGGACCCCCAAGAGGGAGAAAAAGTGTCGGTATGCCGGTTGTCGGGATTCCGACAGCCGGCAAACTGAAGACCACCCCTGACAAGAACCCCCTGTGCAGTGTAACAGCACAAACAGGGAATTCAAGAGGTATATGGTGACTAAAAATCACAGAGAAAAATACACACTGAGTATATCTTGTGAAACACCTATATTAAATAACAAACCTGATGCACTTAGCCCCCTCAGGTTATAGAATATAGGGATGGCAATCGGAGTGAAATACACGAAATGGAGGTCACACAGCAGCTATATGCACACACACATAGTCACATTACACAATGCAGAAATTATGACATGCAATAAAACTGCACTGGAATAGCAATACAAAGTAGTACTAAGTATAGCTATACACTCAATAGTTATAACAATGCACAGTAAAGACTGGATGTCTATCACAGGGTACTTGTACTATATAACCCTGTCTAAATGCACTCTTTCTTGACTAACACTGTCAGCAGACATGTAGAATACTTAAGTGTCCTGTAAAATGCACAGCGCTGACATGCAGGCGGCTTTACAGAGGAGGAATTGCCCAAACAGTCCCAGGATCAGCTCAGCTTGTCCTAATGGCACCCAAACGCTGACAGGGAGTGAGGGAGAGAGAGAGATGCAGCTCCAGGGCGGAACATTTACTCTAAATGGCGCCCTGGGGCTGGGGCACTTCACCACCGGGTACTGTGGGCTTATAAAAACGGTTTATGAGAGGAAACCGACCTGTGCCCTTGCCCTGGTGGTCTAGTGGGGTCCCTGTACTGCCACAGTATCCACACCGGCTGCGCGGGATCGCGATTTACAGCGGGTCCCGCAGAGGGGACCCACTTACCTCCTCCCTGAGTGCGGCCCCACGATCCAGAACAGCGGTAGTGTGTGTGTGACTAACTGGAAGAAACCAGAGCCTCCGCTGTATGTACCCGGCAACCAGGGCACGGGGGTATACAGCGCCACTGGGCAGGTGATGGAGCTGCAGCAGGAGATGTCTGACTGACATCTAACATAGTCAGTGTCTCTGCTGCAGCCCTTGAAGTCTTCATTTTTCATTAAAAGCTTCTCCTCAGGGCTGCTGGAGCAGCCTGCTTACTGCATGGCACCAACTACAAAACTGACCTCCTGTGCACTGAGGTGGGGTTATAGAGGAGGTGGCTGGCCTGCTCACAAGCAGACCCTAGCCAGATGGATTAGAATGGTGATTGCACATGCTTATGTACAGGCTGGCCTTCCAGCTCCTGCTACCATAAAGGCCCATTCTACTCGGTCGGTTGGAACTTCTTGGGCGGCCCGCCGTGGTGCGACCCTTGAACAATTGTGCAAGGCGGCTACGTGGTCCTCAGTGAACACGTTTATAAGGTTTTATGCCTTTGATATTTCTGCCTCCCAGGATGCTTCCTTTGGACGCCGGGTTCTTGTGCCCGCTACAGTGCGTCCCCTCCCATAAGGAACTGCTTTAGGACAGCCCCATTGTCATTCCCTGTGGAGTCCAGTGTACCCGCAGCAGAAAACGAGATTTATGGTAAGAACTTACCGTTGTTAAATCTCTTTCTGCGAGGTATACTGGGCTCCACAGGGCGCCCACCCTGACGCACTAAGCTTCTTTGGGCTGGTATGGCATTAGCCGCTGACACTTCTCCTGTCGTGAGAATGTGGTGTATGTGGCTACAGTTGTCATCTCTTTTGCCTGTTACTGCATTGGACTGGTTAACAAAAACTGAGCTCCTGTGCACGTAGGCGGGGTTATAGAGGAGGCGGCGCTATGCATTCTGGGAAGAAGGTCAAAGCTTTGAGCCTGTTGATGCCTTGGATCAAGATCCTACTCTACACCCCCAACGTCATTACCTGTGGAGCCCAGTGTACCCCGCAGCAGAAAATTGAATAGCACCAGTTGTTACACCTGGAGCATTCCTAGCACAGTAAAACTGGTGCCTAGTGCATCTGCCCCTTAAAGTAACTTTGTAATATTAGCAACATTGGCCCTCATTCCGAGTTGTTCGCTCGCTCGCTAGCTACTTTTAGCAGAAATGCAAACACAAAGCCGCCGCGCTCTGGGAGTGTATCTTAGCATAGCAGAATTGCTAACGAAAGATTAGCAATTGCTAATGAAAGATTAGCAATTCTGCTAATATTAGCAGAATTGCTAACGAAAGCAATTTCCTTGCAGTTTCTGAGTAGCTCAAGACCTACTCCTAGATTGCGATCACCTCAGTCCGTTTAGTTCCTGGTTTGACTTCACAAACACACCCAGCGTCCGACCAGCTACTCCTCCGTTTCTCCAGCCACTTCTGCGTTTTTACCTGGCACGCCTACGTTTTTTAGCACACTCCCTGAAAACGTCCAGTTTCCGCCCAGAAACACCCATTTCCTGTCAATCAGCAGAGCGATTGAAAAGCTTTGTTCGCCTGTGAGTAAAATAGCATAGTTTTGTGTAAATTTGCTTAGCGTGTGCGCCCTGCTGTGCATACGCATGCGCAGAACTGCCGGATTTTAGCGTATTAGCAATTCTGCTAAAATTAGCAGCGAGCGAACAACTCGGAATGAGGGCCCTTCTTCATGGTTCTTCAGAATGCAGTGCTGCTTTTAGACTACATGGAATCCGGGGCATAAGGTATCCGGTCTTTAGGTTGACAACACTTGGGTCGACACTCATTAGGTCAACCACTATTGGTTGATGTGCATTAGGTCGACACATGAAAAGGTCGACATTAGTTTTTCACTTTCCCCCCCATTTTTTTTACTTTTTTATACTTTACGATCCACGTGGACTGCGATTGGGAATAGTAACCTGTGCCGAGTGCAGTGGTAGTGGAGCACGGCACCTTGCACGAAGCTGCAAGGGGACACAGTGCACTAATTGGGGTTTCCGGTCACTTTCCCCCCAAAAAAAGCCACCCAAAATTTTGAGAAAACTTATGTCGACATTTGTCCATGTCAACCTATTTACTGTCGACCTTATGATCCACACCCAGATCAAGATGAGGCCTCCTACACTGTGGTAATGCTATATCGGTGGGTGCTCTTTGCAATGGCACTGTAGAACATATCCCACTGCCAGCCAAAATGCACATGCCACACAATATATGGCTTTTTACTCTAGTACTGCATTACTTTCGACATGGCTCGTTTCGGTGCATTACAGTTAATATCTGACCCACATGTTCATTTAATTCTTTTACTCTTATTTAATGAATTTTCTTGCAGCAAACAACTTTACAGTAAGCAATAAGCACTGCCCTTATATCACCTTCTTTGCGCTGATTTCCGGCAAACTCACTTACAGTATAAACAAAAAATACTTTTAATGTTGTCACTTTTGCAATTACACACCACATAAGCTGTCGCCGGTTACTTTGTCACAAGTTAACTCTCTTTTGCTATGCTGCCTCTAGTAAAATGGCGGCTAGATCAGGCCGGGCTGGCAGTGCGCATGTGCACCTGCGCCGGAAGTCTCGAGGGAAAAAGGTTCCGGGGCAGCGGAAGAAGTGGGATACGAAGCAGGTCGCGGCTGGCAAGGTATATTATTTGGGCCTGAGGCCAATGGAGCCATTTTTAATTTTATCGACTAATAATCTGATGTATAGATGCAGTAGTAAGTAACAGGTACCGCCTGCATAGGGGACTGCTGACTGCTCTGGTTATTATATAATAGGCGTCTGGAAGGTCTCGTGTTATTGTACTGTATTTCCCCCCCTGTGTACCTGCAGCCCTCACACCCTCAGGGTGCGCGTGTGTGGTGCTATCTACTATAGTGTGGGGGTCCGGCAGCCCCCACATCATAGCCTGCATCATATCCCTGCAGCGGCTGGAGGGCTGCTCTCTGCCTCCCCCCTTGTTGCCTGCTGCATACTGTGTGCCGCCTGCAGTGACCTATACATTTACTGTGTAGCGAACGGTTTTGGATAGAGTTATGTATTTGTGCCTCTCCTAACTGCTAATCTGCTTCCACAGTGATGGAATAGGCAACTATCGATGTTCCTAATTTGATGATATTGTTTATACACTCAGTGCCAGGATTGCAATGGTTGACACATATATCTTTCCATTTTAGAAGGAGAGAGCCTATAATATTGTTTCTCTATAAGGGGTGATAAATTGTCTTTCCCCATGGCTGCCATTAGATGGCGCCTGGCGTAGCAATTCAGTTGTTGCTCTGTTCAGGTGCAAATAGCTGGCTGCGTGGGGCCACATTTCAGCAAGCAGCCTCCTGTGGTGGCGAGCTGAAATTTGCGATAAGTTTGCACTTTCGGTGCTTAAACGGGAGTTTGTGCGCCCAAAGAGGTACTTTAGATGGGTTTAACCATTGGGCATTCATTCACAGTACCCATGCTTTATCGAGGGTAAACAACTGAATTGTTCCAATGGGCATCCAGAAAACAATTGAATTCACCCCCTATATGTAGTATAGAGAAAAATGTGGAGATTTATTTCGGATGGCTGACGTTCATTTTGCTCCAGACACCAGGAAGGAGGACCCACAAAGTGCTCCCTTGTGCATGCGTGAACTTACTGGGTACATTGTACATGCACAGTAAGGAACCATTGGTGGTTAAGCCAATCATTGAATGGTTACCATATGATGGCTACATACCATTACCAAGCTTAATGTACTTCAGGAGGTATGGCTTCCCAGTGGTGGTAGAAAATACTAAAAATACACAATTCCTACACAATACATTATATGGTCAGTACAGTTGAAAAATAGTATCCTTTCTGTGCGCACCCTAATGCGACCTATACAGCAGTATAAAGAGCTAACACCAATGCTCTACAAAACAATGCAAACACAAGGATGATATTGGGTAAATGGTGCTTTGGATTAATAATGATAATAAATAATATTGCCCTGTAAATACAATTGTTTCAATTCTCCTTTGGCACGATTCAATTCAAAGTGAGTTGAATAGCGCTGGGGAATTAGCTCCCGATGCTATTCAATTCTGCATAATGGTAAGTCGGAGAATGCCCGTTCTCCTGGACTAATCACCATTCTCCGACTGAAGTGCCCAGCGCAATGCTATTTCCGCCGCACTAAGGGGCAGAAATCAGCACAGTGCCTGCACTTTTGTCGGATTTCTGCTCGCATCCCCAGGGAGCTGCGAGAAGAACTCCGGTCGCTGGCTCTCACTGCGCACAGAATTAAATAGCACTGGGAGCTAATTCCTGGTGATATTCAACTCGCTTTGAATTGAATCGTGCCCCTTGAAAGTACTGTGCATCTTGAAAATGACATAAAGGGAGAAAAAAAACAAGAAATTGTGTAATACAGTTTGTATAGGCAATTTACTGTATCCAATGTGAAATAGAAATAATTCGTTATAAAAGGGTGCGTTTCAATTCACCACCCTAGGAGCCATTCTTGGGTTTGTTCCCCAGACATTTGACTCACAACTGTATGTTGTTGGTGTAAACCTTGAGATCATACTACATGCTTGATTATCAACGTACAGTTGTGAGTCAAATGTTTGAGGGCAACCCCAATAATAGCTGGCTCCTAAATTGGTGGATTGAACTGCACTCTTTTATAACTAATTATTTTTTAATTCGTATTGAATACAGTGTGATTGCCTATACAAATAGTACTGTTTTTTTCCTCCCTTAATGTCATTTTCAAGATGCACATTCCGTTCAAGGAGAATTGAAATAATTCGATTTACAGGGGAGTAATACTTATTATCATTATTCCGAAGCACCATTTACCCAGTATTATCCTTGTGTTTGCATAGTGTATGGTCAGTGTTCTTAATGACAAAGTTCCATTCACCAGGTTAAAGCAAATTTGAACAAGACGCAAAGACAAAATTCATTTTCTTTTTATTTATGTTGTAATTTTTTATGAAGTTCAAATCAGTACACACATCAGCGGTCCTCTCCTTTAAAATATGACCTGGAAATGTGCTTTATTTCTAAGGGCTGATAGTTAATGTCAATAGATGGCAGCCCTAACATTACTGTAGTATTAGCATAAATGGGATGGAGTCATCCAATCAGAAGAGGTCACTAATCATCATCATCAATTTGTCTTTTGCACCCGTAAGTTATGTAGACCGAGATGTATCATAAAAATTAGTCCCATTAACAATAGAGCAGTATAGTAAATGTTGCACCTAGGGTAACAGGTTTTATCTACAGTGGTTTTTTTTTTTTTGTCTCGTACACCCTGTATACCCACATACCAGTATTCAATTTCCTGCAAGATTGCGGCAATTTAAAAATAAATATATATTTTTTAATCTATCACACAAATTTGGCTTTTTTGCAGGTATGCGCGCTCCCGTTTTTTGCCCTATCCTATTCCAGACGTGCAAAGAAAAAAAAAAATGAAAAATCAGGGTGAAAATGGGGAAATCAGCCTGTACCTCAAAAAAAATACTTAACTAACATAGGACAACAGTATAGAGGTGTATTATAGGTCATATTAAAGTATTTGGGGTACTTACATTGTGTCAAATTGCTGTTAAATGCATTAAAAATTTTAAAAATATTATGAAAACAAGTTTTTTTTTTCCAGCAAAAAAGGTGCTCAAATTGAATTCGGGATACATAAAAATAGATGTAAGTATATATTTGGGTTATTTTATGGGACTTAAAAAAAAAAAAAAAAAAAAAAGTGTAAACAGACCGACTGCTCCCACCTGCAAACCTAAAAACACTTGTCCCACTCATAAAGCACACCAATATACTTATCCTATACCTTGAACCCCAAATTCTATAACTTTGCACTTTTTTACCCCAAAACTGACCTTTCATTATTGGCTAATTAAAACTAATTAAAAACTTCAAAGTGCCTAATTAGTAATTCCAGTGGGTGTCCCATGGGTTCTGAACCAAATTCTGGCATTTTTACCTTTTAAAATATGGATTTTCACCAACATTTCATCTGCACAGAGTAGGTGAAGTGAAATTTGCGGTAAATTTAATGGATGAAAACTTTTCACGGCTAATTGGAAAGGGGTTTTTCACAATTTGCGGCAAAACTCAGTTTTTTCGCTGCTAATAGGATACCCCCTAGTGCCTGTTTTGTTCACTGGTGGTATTATTTTCTGATGCAAAGACCAGGTTTTATCTATACTAGTTCATCATAACATAGTAGTCTAATGCCATCTATCAAAAGCAGAGGCAGCCAAAACGTTAATCGCAATCTACCGGTAGATCGCAATCCAAGTGTGACTTGCCACCTCTCTGACTCCGGAGCGTTCCCAATGATGCATTGTGCGGGTGACGTCAGCCGCGCAATGCACGATTGGGAACGCGATGTGAGGAGCCTGTGTGCTTGCTGGATCTGGTTTGATCCAGGCAGCGCCGGCAGCAGCAGCGGGGATCCAGCCAGTCTGCCTAAGATAAAGTAATGTTAGTGTGGGCACATGGCACTGTGGGGGTATATGTGTTTGAGGTTTTTACCTGTGGGGATCAATGTGTGATTTTGTGCGAAACAGTCATTACACCCTCTGCAGCAAGGCTATGCCCCTTTTTTGTTCTACCATGCCCCCTTTTGTTATGCCACACCCTTTTTTTGGGCGCACACCTGTGGCGCACGCAATTGTCCCACCTAGATAGATCACAAAAGCTTTTCAGCTTTCAAAGTAGATCACCGACTCCAAAAGTCTGGCCACCCATGATCAAAAGTAATCAGCCACTAGGATCACACTTTGTGTAAATGTCCTGTGTCATTGACTATTGGTATAAAGCTGAAATCTGGGCAGATCTTATGGTGTTTAAAAAGTTTCTGGTAAACTGTTACCTCAACCCTGATAACTTTATAAAGTTCAACATGGCTGGGAGTTTTGTGACTGGCATTTACATTATCCATATTTTACACATGTCCCTCACTATTACCACAAGTTACTGACACATTTTATTCTTTGCTTTAGCTAGTGAACAGGTCACACCTATTGTAGTCTCACCAATTGCTCTAAAAAAAAAAAAAAAAAAAAAAAGGTTGTAGATAAAATATGTTTTATGCAGAATGTAGTTTTCACACAAGTGCCAGTCCGCTTGTCCCACCTCGGCTTCCTTGCAGAGTGCAGGCTGTCCCATAGACGTAGTTATGCACCACATGCAACAACAATATGAACTGAGGTAAGTATTTAGGCATACTTTCACAAAAACATTCAAATATAGAAGTGGTACATGTAATAGCGACATTCCTAACACAGACTCGCTCTCATGACAAATTTAAGGCATAAATCAGGCTGAACTGAAAATGTTTTATAATGAATGCGGGTAGTTTTACTGCTGCTAGAATGATGAACTTAACCACTTGCCTGGGGTGGTCACATCAGATGTGACCCTGCCAGGCTGGGCTTTCCCTGACATGGTCTCAGCTGATACGACCAGTCAGAAATGTCCACTGGACGGCTGCCAGAAGATAATCTTTCAGCAACCGCCAATCTCGGAGGAACCCCCTGGCCCGTCTGCACCCTTGGATCCCCAATGTGTGCCTGCCAGATTGCTGCTGGTCGCAGTGATAGGATGGCACACCCCACCCGCAAGATGCGGAGAGGTGCAGCTGCAGCACTCAGTATATTTCCATTGGCTACAGAGAAGAGCAGCTACCAGGACATATAATAATGGCAGAGCCCCAGCCTCCCCTGTTTCTTTCAATTATCGATCCTTGTTGATTTTCTGATATATCGGGTGGAGAGAGCAGGCGAGATGTAGTGGTCGGTATTGTGACCGGCGGCCTCCTGCCGGTCACATAACTACATCCCGTTTCCAACATGCACATTTCCTGGCGGAGCTCATCCAGAGGACTTCTCTTAGGACATTTCCATAAAGCACGGTGAAGGTGTCTGGGGCACATAGGTGATGATAGCGTAGGTAGCGCAAAAAAATCAGGCCAGTCAAAATATTATAGTTAATTGGGTCTCCATCTGATGAACTTGAAATCCATCTAAATGTACACTATTATATATATTATTTGATAGCTGTCCTGTTAACCCATAGCAGGAAGTTTGTAGTGGTCTTATTGGATCCAGATGTCCAAACCAATCACTGGGGTCGATTCAATTCGGCAACAGATGAATAGTGCCGGGAATTAGCTCCCTACGCTATTCAATTCAGCTACTAGTTACCCGCAATTGTCGGGAATTCTTCTCTCAGCCCCAGGGGGTGAGAGAAGAAAACCGACAAAAGTGCTGCCGCGCGGCCGGCGCGAGGCTGATTCTGTCGGGAATCAGCATCGCTGCGGGCAGTTAAGTCGGAGAATGCCCGTTCTCCTGACAAAACTACCTGTTAAGTCTGCGAAAACGGGCATTCGCCGACTTAACTTTAGCTGAATTGAATAGCGTCAGGAGACTTAACTTTAGCTGAATTGAATAGCGTCAGGAGCTAATTCCCGGCGCTATTCATCTGTTGCCGAATTGAATCGACCCCATTGAGCTAACACATATGTGACAGATTTAACCAATAAGTTCATGCAGCATTCTGGTCATTGGGGATTTGGGCCACACAGCCTGATCTAACGCTGTATAAGTTTCATCCTCCTCATACATTCTAGTGCGAAGCAGGTACAGATTGTGTTCTCTGCACTGGGGTGGTGTGAGGATCTGTTATAACCTCTTTAAAATCATATGGCAAACCAAGTATTGTGTCTTTCGTATCTGTCTCTGACCTGTCCCAAAACAGACGTTGTTTGCTGCAATAGAGACGTGTAAGAATACTTAGATGCAGAGACGTAATTCCAAGTTGCAGAGAGACATTTGTCTAAAGCTTTCCATGCACTGAACGATAATTGTTTAGATCAGAAAGATTAAATTGCTGTTCTTAACGATTACTCATATTATGGACATTAACAATAATTGTTCACAGCCTGATAATGGCAGGGTAAAAGTTCTGGATCATTTGGGTAATAAACCTGCCTGATCCACGTGACTGTGATACAGCCAGCTCCAGGTAGTGAATGTAGATCACCGCCATACATCTTGCAGTGTGTTGAGGTGCTCCGATTATTGTTTATTGCCTCATCCCTTCTCTCTGTCCATCTGTCATGCAGTCGATGGTCAGATGCCTGTTTTAATATGCAGATTACAGTTTTTCCAGCCATGTACTATGTGCTTCCATCCAGCCTGCAGTGTCAGTCCCTTCTAATTTTGCACGAATGAAAATAATATTTTTTACCTGATTGTTAGATCTGGTAATATTAGTACACACGGTGAGATAAATCTGTAAGATTCTGACTATATAGTCAAAATCTAATGCTGGCCATATACTTGTGCGATGCCCTGCGACGCGACATCGCAGGGCATCGCACCGGCAGTTCAGGTGCGATCAAATCGCACCTGAACTGCCAAAGTGGTTACCATGCGATAGATCGCATGGTAATAACGTAATGGGCACGTCACCGCCGAGTGGGAGCGCTTCGCACATCGCAGTGCGATATATCTCATGTGGGTTTAAAACCACATGCAATCGCTCTGCGATACGACAAATATTATGTGCAGCACATAATATCTTGAGACGCGATATTCGACTGGCGTGCCCGCGCATTGCCTCTCAAGGTACCTAAAATGTGCATACAATCCTTCAATTTCTCTCACAGATGTGGTCGAAATCGAAGGATAGCACCGATTATCTCATAAGTGTGTGGGCACCAGAAGGAAAAGTTAGTGCACATCTCAGGGTGTTAGGCAGCTTGCGATACAGATTTGATCCCGATGCGCGCTCCTGTGGGGTTGGTATCGTAAGGCTAGATAGACTGTGCAGGCAAGTCAATCTTGACTATCTAGTGTACAATCTAGTACAAAGTATACTCAAAATTGGCACTTAGTCAAAATCGTACATTGACAAAATCTCAAGCACGGATAGTACAGATTTTGACTATCTGTGCTATCTGAGCTCTGGGGGAGTTCAAGGGAAATCGCGTAGTCAAAATCAGACATAGCAAGGATCTCACCGTGTGTACACACTGATGATATGATAGCCACGTCTCAGATCTCCATGCTGTGGTGCCGGCCAACCAGATATATTTCACAGCATAATCAGAATGTTTGTTGGCTGTTTAGGCCCACACAGAGTGTTGGTTATAAACTAAAACATGACCATAGTATCTAATCCTAAACTTTTATCATCTCTGGAAGAACTGGACCTATCCATGTTATCCCGACACCTGGCTAAATTGCCTGCAGAGACTGGTCGGACAGACTGGATTACATAGTATGCATATCCTCCAACTGTACCTTTTTACCAGATACAGTACCTTTTTTTTATGGTCTGTCTCTCAAAACTTCCATTGAAAGTATAGGAAAAGGGGTGTGGCCACATGGCCCTTTACCTGTGGCCACGCCCCCTTTTCTAATTTGTACCGATATTTATGTTTAAAATGTTGAAGGGTATGAGTATGTGACAAGGCATTACCTGTTTGTATGTTAGTCACAATTCTGTTTTGTGTTTGGCAATTTAATCATCTTTCAACTGATATAAATGTTAAATAATCCTTTTGCATACCTCCCAACATGACCCTCTCCAGGAGGGACAGAATACTCTGCTCCTGGACTTCCCTTTTAATTTATGATTGCCATCACCTGTGCTGAAACACCTTTCTTATCCATTAACCTGTTCACACAGGTGCTGGCAATCACAAATTGAGAAAAAAGTCCAGAAGCAGAGCATTGTGTCCCTCCTGGAGAGGGTCCTGTTGGGAGGTATGCTTTTGGAGTTACTAAAGGGGAGTACACACGGAGAGATCCGTGCTTAAATTCTAAGAAATGAAGCACGGATCTCTCCGTGTGTGTATAGCGATGCAGGGCCCTGCGCGTCGCTATCGCTGACTCTAGATTTGGCATGCATGCATGCCAAATCTTGTAGATCGCTCACTTCACTGCTGTGTGAAGTGAGCGCCCCTCCCCCCTGTCCACCCCCCTTGCTCAGCACACATTGTGCTGTGCTGAGTGGGAGAGAGATGTGTGCTGAGTGTTCTGTGCTAGATCGCTCAGCACACATCTCCCCGTGTGTACGGTGCTTTACAGTAACCCTAACCTAATTGCTTTCTACGTACAGTCTTAATTAAACTCCTTTTGTTTTTTTTTTCTAATAATTGATTCAAATGTTTTTGTCTTATCAGAAAATAAATATAGATAAGTAAAACGGGAAAGAATTTTGACTGAGCAAACGGTCATTAATCAAACATAGCAACAGCAGACTCTTGTCAGACTAAGGGGTCTATTTACTAAGCCTCAGGTGGAGATAAAGCACTAGCCAATCAGCTCCCAACTGTCATTTTTCAAACCCAGCCTGTGACGTGGCAGTTAGGAGCTGATTGGCTGGTACTTTATCTCCGTCCACTTTATCTCCACCTGAGGCTTAGTAAATGGACCCCTAAGACACTACCATCCACAGTGCAGCCTCCCCATAGCTCTATTGGAATTTTAAGCAAGTCGTTGTAATGGATTCAGCGGCTTAACATTTATTTATATAACACCAACAAATTCTGTTGCACTTTACAATTGGTCACAAACGCAGTAATGAAACCAGACTGGTTAATAACAGGAGTAAATGGGCCCTGTTAATAAGCTTACAATCTATACATTGCGATCTCCAAATGCCAGAATCCTGGACAGTTTGATCATGTATATATGGGGCTGGGCAACTGGAGTACAGTGTAAAGGTTTCCCATGTAGGTCTGTTGAGTACTAGACAGACTGTGTCTTCAGTCTCATTGTGTGGGAAATTAGCAGCTTTTTGGCTTCAGGTAATGGACTTTTGGAGAAAAACAAACCCATCAGAAGTGATAAATTAGAACGCTGGTGGGTAACTGACCCTAGTGCCACAGAAAACCTGCTAGTTTTAAGTATTGTGCTCAAATACAATGAATACTCTTGGGGGGGGGGGGGGGGGGGGGGGTGTATCCTATTAGCCGAGCTAATTTTTCAACCAAAAAAAAAACCAGGCTAATTTCGCGTTTTTAGCCCGATGGTCATTATCTGGCTATCCAACTATAAATAGGTTTTTTTTTCCGGCTGCAAAATGTCGCATTTTCGGACAAAAACACGTGGGATCAGGAATAGGTTCCCGGATCCATGTGTTTTTGAGAAAACCAGGTCTCTAAGGGCTGGTTATCAGGGATTTGAAGCATAATCCCCGATCAGGGCCGGCTTGTCTGGGCTAATTGGATAGCACCTAGAGGATCCATTAGCCCCGGTAATTTGCCGCTACAATAGATGGCAGAAATAAGGACATAAAACGTGCATGGAAAATGCATCAAAGGCAATATGAAAGAGGACAATGAGTCTAAAATTACAAAAAGCTGTTTATGCAGTAAATTTAATATGTAACCTGATTTCTCATACGTCCTAGAGGATGCTGGGGTCATTTAAAGAACCATGGGGGTATAGACGGGATCCGCAGGAGACATGGGCACTTTAAAACTTTCAAAAGGTGTGAACTGGCTCCTCCCTCTATGCCCCTCCTCCAGACTCCAGTTTAGAATCTGTGCCCAGTGAGACTGGATGCACTCTGAGGAGCTCTACTGAGTTTCTCTGAAAAAGACTTATGTTAGGTTTTTTATTTTCAGGGAGACTGCTGGCAACAGTCTCCCTGCTTCGTGGTACTTAGGGGAGAGAAGTCAGACCTACTTCTGTGAGTTTAAAGGCTCTGCTTCTTTGGCTACAGGACACCATTAGCTCCTGAGGGTCTGATCACTAGGTACGCCTAGATGCTCGTTCCCAGAGCCCGCCTTCACCCCCCTTGCAGAGCCAGAAGTCAGAAGACAGGTGAGTAGAAGAAGATCAGAAGACTTCAGTGGCTTTGAGGTACCGCACAGCGATCGCAGTGCGCACCATGCTCCCACTACACAGCGGCACTAAAGGGTGCGGGGGTGGGGGGGCATCCTGGGCAGCATATCTAGCCTCAATAACTACCTGATAAGAGCAGACTAAGTGCCAGGGAACTGTTCGGACCCCCGCCAGTATAAACATTTTCTCTAACGTCCTAGTGGATGCTGGGGACTCCGTCAGGACCATGGGGAATAGCGGGCTCCGCATCTAAATAAAGCTTTTAGGATCACATGGTGCGTACTGGCTCCTCCCCCTATGACCCTCCTCCAAGCCTCAGTTAGGTTTTTGTGCCCGTCCGAGAAGGGTGCAATCTAGGTGGCTCTCCTAAAGAGCTGCTTAGAAAAAGTTTTTTTTAGGTTTAAATCTCAGTGAATCCTGCTGGCAACAGGATCACTGCATCGAGGGACTTAGGGGAGAGATTTCCAACTCACCTGCGTGCAGGATGGATTGGAGTCTTAGGCTACTGGACACTTAGCTCCAGAGGGAGTCGGAACACAGGTCCTCCTGGGGTTCGTCCCGGAGCCGCGCCGCCGATCCCCCTTACAGACGCTGAAGACGGAGGTCCGGAAAGCAGGCGGCAGAAGACTCCTCAGTCTTCATGAAGGTAGCGCACAGCACTGCAGCTGTGCGCCATTGTTGCTACACGTCTCACTGATTCAGTCACGGAGGGTGCAGGGCGCTGCTGGGGGCGCCCTGGGCAGCAATATTAAATACCTTTAGTGGCAAAATAAATACATCACATATAGCCATTAAGGCTATATGTATGTATTTAACCCAGGCCAGTTTTCTTAAAACCCGGGAGAAAAGCCTGCCGAAAAAGGGGCGGAGCTTATTCTCCTCAGCACTCAGCGCCATTTTCCTGCTCAGCTCCGCTGGTGAGGAAGGCTCCCAGGACTCTCCCCTGCACTGCACTACAGAAACAGGGTAACAAAGAGAAGGGGGGCATAATTTGGCGATATTGATATATTAAAAGCGCTTATATCAAAAACAACACCTTCTAGGGTTGTTTATATACATTTATAGCGCTTTTGGTGTGTGCTGGCAAACTCTCCCTCTGTCTCCCCAAAGGGCTAAGAGGGTCCTGTCTTCGATTAGAGCATTCCCTGTGTGGCTGCTGTGTGTCGGTACGTGTGTGTCGACATGTATGAGGACGATGTTGGTGTGGAGGCAGAGCAATTGCCGGTAATGGTGATGTCACCCCCTAGGGAGTCGACACCGGAATGGATGGCTTTAGTTATGGAATTACGTGATAATGTTAGCACATTACAAAAGTCAGTTGACGAAATGAGACGGCCGGAAAACCAGTTAGTACCGGCTCAGGCGTCTCAGACACCGTCAGGGGCTGTAAAACGTCCCTTACCTCAGTCAGTCGACACGGGTACCGACACAGATGAATCTAGTGTCGACGGTGAAGAAACAAACGTATTTTCCAATAGGGCCACACGTTATATGATCACGGCAATGAAGGAGGCTTTGCAGATCTCTGATACTGCAGGTACCTCAAAAAGGGGTATTATGTGGGGGGTGAAAAAACTACCTGTAGCTTTTCCAGAATCAGAGGAATTGAATGACGTGTGTGACGAAGCGTGGGTTAACCCAGATAGAAAACTGCTAATTTCCAAGAAGTTATTGGCATTATACCCTTTCCCACCAGAGGTTAGGGCGCGCTGGGAAACACCCCCTAGGGTGGATAAGGCGCTCACACGTTTATCAAAGCAAGTGGCGTTGCCGTCTCCTGATACGGCCGCCCTCAAGGATCCAGCAGATAGGAGGCTGGAAACTACACTGAAGAGTATATACACACATACTGGTGTTATACTGCGACCGGCAGTAGCCTCAGCCTGGATGTGCAGTGCTGGGGTAGTGTGGTTGGATTCTCTGACTGAAAATATTGATACCCTGGATAGGGACAGTATTTTATTGACTCTAGAGCAATTAAAGGATGCTTTTCTTTATATGCGAGATGCTCAGAGGGATATTTGTACTCTAGCATCAAGAGTAAGCGCGATGTCCATATCTGCCAGAAGAAGTTTATGGACGCGACAGTGGTCAGGTGATGCGGATTCCAAAAGGCATATGGAAGTATTGCCATATAAAGGAGAGGAATTATTTGGGGTCGGTCTTTCGGACCTGGTGGCCACGGCAACTGCCGGCAAATCCACTTTTTTACCTCAGACCCCCTCCCAACAGAAAAAGACACCGTCTTTTCAGCCGCAGTCCTTTCGCTCCTATAAAAACAAGCGACCAAAAGGACAGTCTTATCTGCCGCGAGGCAGAGGAAAGGGTAAGAGAGGGCAGCAAGCAGCCCCTGCCCAGGACCAGAAGCCCGCCCCGGGTTCTACAAAGCCATCAGCATGACGCTGGGGCTTTACAAGCGGACTCAGGAGCGGTGGGGGGTCGACTCAAGATTTTCAGCAATCAGTGGGCTCGCTCACAAGTGGACCCGTGGATCCTGCAGATAATATCTCAGGGTTACATGTTGGAGTTCGAAAGGTCTCCCCCTCGCCGGTTCCTAAAGTCTGCTTTACCAACGTCTCCCTCAGAAAGGACGTCGGTTTTGGAAGCCATTCACAAGCTGTATTCTCAGCAGGTGATAGTCAAGGTACCCCTCCTACAACAGGGAAAGGGGTATTATTCCACACTATTTGTGGTACCGAAGCCGGACGGTTCGGTAAGACCTATTCTAAACCTGAAATCCTTGAACCTGTACATACAGAAATTCAAGTTCAAGATGGAGTCACTCAGAGCAGTGATAGCGAATCTGGAAGAAGGGGACTTCATGGTGTCCCTGGACATAAAAGATGCTTATCTGCATGTCCCAATTTACCCCTCACACCAAGGGTATCTCAGGTTCGTGATACAAGACTGTCATTATCAGTTTCAAACGCTGCCGTTTGGTTTGTCCACGGCCCCTCGGGTCTTTACCAAGGTAATGACCGAAATGATGGTTCTTCTACGAAGAAAAGGCGTATTAATTATCCCTTACTTGGACGATCTCCTGATAAGGGCAAAGTCCAGAGAACAGCTGGAAGTCGGTGTAGCACTAACCCAGGTAGTGCTTCAGCAACACGGGTGGATTCTGAATCTTCCAAAATCTCAATTGACCCCGACAACTCGTCTGCTGTTCCTGGGAATGATTCTGGACACGGTTCAGAAAAAGGTGTTTCTCCCGGAGGAGAAAGCAAGGGAGTTATCCGAACTTGTCAGGAACCTCCTAAAACCAGGAACTGTGTCAGTACATCAATGCACAAGAGTCCTGGGAAAGATGGTGGCTTCTTACGAAGCGATTCCATTCGGCAGATTCCATGCACGGACATTTCAGTGGGATCTGCTGGACAAATGGTCCGGATCGCATCTGCACATGCATCAGCGGATAACACTGTCACCAAGAACAAGGTTGTCTCTCCTGTGGTGGTTGCAGAGTGCCCATCTGTTAGAGGGCCGCAGATTCGGCATACAGGACTGGGTCCTGGTGACTACGGATGCCAGCCTACGAGGCTGGGGAGCAGTCACACAGGGAAGAAACTTCCAGGGCGTGTGGTCAAACCTGGAGACGTCCCTTCACATAAATATACTGGAGCTAAGAGCGATCTACAATGCTCTAAGCCTGGCAAAATCGCTGCTTCAGGGTCAGCCGGTGTTGATCCAGTCGGACAACATCACGGCAGTCGCCCACGTAAACCGACAAGGCGGCACGAGAAGCAGAAGAGCAATGACAGAAGCTGCAAGGATTCTGCGCTGGGCGGAGAATCATGTCATAGCACTGTCAGCAGTGTTCATCCCGGGAGTGGACAACTGGGAAGCAGACTTCCTCAGCAGACACGACCTTCACCCGGGAGAGTGGGGACTTCATCCAGAAGTCTTCCACATGATTGTGAACCGTTGGGAAAGACCAAAGGTGGACATGATGGCGTCTCGCCTCAACAAAAAATTGGACAGATATTGCGCCAGGTCAAGAGACCCTCAGGCAATAGCTGTGGACGCTCTGGTAACACCGTGGGTGTACCAGTCAGTGTATGTGTTCCCTCCTCTGCCTCTCATACCAAAGGTACTGAGAATTATACGGAAAAGAGGAGTAAGAACAATACTGGTGGCTCCGGACTGGCCAAGGAGAACTTGGTATCCGGAACTTCAAGAGATGCTCACGGAGGATCCATGGCCTCTACCTCTAAGAAGGGATCTGCTTCAGCAGGGACCTTGTATGTTCCAAGACTTACCGCGTCTGCGTTTGACGGCATGGCGGTTGAACGCCGGATTCTAAAAGAAAAGGGCATTCCAGAGGAAGTTATTCCTACCTTGATTAAGGCTAGAAAGGAAGTGACTGTACAACATTATCACCGCATTTGGCGAAAATATGTTGCGTGGTGTGAGGCCAAGAAGGCTCCAACGGAAGAATTTCAATTGGGTCGATTCTTACATTTCCTGCAAGCAGGATTGTCTATGGGCCTAAAATTGGGGTCCATTAAAGTTCAAATTTCGGCCTTATCAATCTTCTTCCAGAAGGAATTGGCATCAGTGCCTGAAGTACAAACTTTTGTCAAAGGTGTACTACATATACAACCCCCAATAGTGCCTCCAGTGGCACCGTGGGATTTGAACGTAGTTTTGAATTTTCTCAAATCTCATTGGTTTGAGCCTCTAAAATCGGTAGATTTAAAATACCTTACATGGAAGGTAACCATGCTATTGGCCCTGGCTTCAGCCAGGAGAGTTTCAGAGTTGGCGGCTTTATCAGACAAAAGCCCATATCTGATTTTCCATTCGGACAGGGCAGAACTGCGGACACGTCCTCATTTTCTCCCTAAGGTGGTTTCGGCTTTTCACTTGAACCAGCCTATTGTGGTGCCTGCGGCTACTAGCGACTTGGAGGACTCCAAGTTACTGGACGTTGTCAGAGCATTAAAAATATATTTCTCTATCGTCCTAGTGGATGCTGGGGTTCCTGAAAGGACCATGGGGAATAGCGGCTCCGCAGGAGACAGGGCACAAAAAGTAAAGCTTTAGGATCAGGTGGTGTGCACTGGCTCCTCCCCCTATGACCCTCCTCCAAGCCTCAGTTAGATTTTTGTGCCCGGCCGAGAAGGGTGCAATCTAGGTGGCTCTCCTAAAGAGCTGCTTAGAAAAGTTTAGCTTAGGTTTTTTATTTTACAGTGAGTCCTGCTGGCAACAGGATCACTGCAACGAGGGACTTAGGGGAGAAGAAGTGAACTCACCTGCGTGCAGGATGGATTGGCTTCTTGGCTACTGGACATTAGCTCCAGAGGGACGATCACAGGTACAGCCTGGATGGTCACCGGAGCCTCGCCGCCGGCCCCCTTGCAGATGCTGAAACGAGAAGAGGTCCAGAATCGGCGGCAGAAGACTCCTCAGTCTTCTTAAGGTAGCGCACAGCACTGCAGCTGTGCGCCATTTTCCTCTCAGCACACTTCACACGGCAGTCACTGAGGGTGCAGGGCGCTGGGAGGGGGGCGCCCTGGGAGGCAAATGAAAACCTTTTTTGGCTAAAAATACCTCACATATAGCCTCCGGGGGCTATATGGAGATATTTAACCCCTGCCAGAATCCGTTAAGAGCGGGAGACGAGGCCGCCGAAAAAGGGGCGGGGCCTATCTCCTCAGCACACAGCGCCATTTTCCCTCACAGAAAGGCTGGAGGGAAGGCTCCCAGGCTCTCCCCTGCACTGCACTACAGAAACAGGGTTAAAACAGAGAGGGGGGGCACTAATTTGGCGTTAGAATTATATAAAAAAGATGCTATAAGGGAAAACACTTATATAAGGTTGTCCCTATATAATTATAGCGTTTTTGGTGTGTGCTGGCAAACTCTCCCTCTGTCTCTCCAAAGGGCTAGTGGATCCTGTCCTCTATCAGAGCATTCCCTGTGTGTGTGCTGTGTGTCGGTACGTGTGTGTCGACATGTATGAGGACGATGTTGGTGAGGAGGCGGAGCAATTGCCTGTAATGGTGATGTCACTCTCTAGGGAGTCGACACCGGAATGGATGGCTTATTTAGGGAATTACGTGATAATGTCAACACGTGCCAAGGTCGGTTGACGACATGAGACGGCCGACAAACAATTAGTACCGGTCCAGACGTCTCAAAAACACCGTCAGGGGTTTTAAAACGCCCGTTTACTTTAGTCGGTCGACACAGACACAGACAGGGACACTGAATCCAGTGTCGACGGTGAATAAACAAACGTATTCCTTATTAGGGCCACACGTTAAGGGCAATGAAGGAGGTGTTACATATTTCTGATACTACAAGTACCACAAAAGAGGGTATTATGTGGGATGTGAAAAAACTACCGTAGTTTTTCCTGAATCAGATAAATTAAATGAAGTGTGTGATGATGCGTGGGTTCCCCCCGATAGAAAATATGGGCGGTATACCCTTTCCCGCCAGAAGTTAGGGCGCGTTGGGAAACACCCCTTAGGGTGGATAAGGCGCTCACACGCTTATCAGAACAAGTGGCGGTACCGTCTATAGATAGGGCCGTCCTCAAGGAGCCAGCTGACAGGAGGCTGGAAAAATATTATAAAAAGTATATACACACATACTGGTGTTATACTGCGACCAGCGATCGCCTCAGCCTGGATGTGCAGAGCTGGGGTGGCTTGGTCGGATTCCCTGACTAAAAATATTGACACCCTTGACAGGGACAGTATTTTATTGACTATAGAACATTTAAAGGATGTATTTCTATATATGCGAGATGCACAGAGGGATATTTGCACTCTGGCATCAAGAGTAAGTGCGATGTCCATATCTGCCAGAAGATGTTTATGGACACGACAGTGGTCAGGTGATGCAGATTCCAAACGGCACAAAGGTGTATTGCCGTATAAAGGAAGAGGAGTTATTTGGGGTCGGTCCATCGGACCTGGTGGCCACGGCAACTGCTGGAAAATCCACCGTTTTTACCCTAAGTCACATCTCTGCAGAAAAAGACACCGTCTTTTCAGCTTCAGTCCTTTCGTCCCTATAAGAGTCATATCTGCCCAGGGATAGAGGAAAGGGAAGAAGACTGCAGCAGGCAGCCCATTCCCAGGAACAGAAGCGTTCCAACCCTTCTGACAAGCTCTCAGCATGACGCTGAGACCGTACAGGACCCCTGGATCCTACAAGTAGTATCCCAGGGGTACAGTTTGGAATGTCGAGACGTTTCCCCTGCGCAGGCTCCTGAAGGCTGCTTTACCAAGGTCTCCCTCCGACAAGGAGGCAGTATGGGAAAAAATTCACGAGCTGTATTCCCAGCAGGTGATAATTAAATTACCCCTCCTACAACAAGAAAAGGGGTATTATTCCACACTATATTGTGGTACTGAAGCCAGAAGGCTAGGTGAGACCTATTCTAAATCTAAAAAAATTTGAACACTTACAAAGGTTCAAATCAAGATGGAGTCACTCAGAGCAGTGATAACGAACCGGGAAGAAGGGGACTATCTGGTGTCCCGAGACATCAGGGATGCTTACCTCCATGTCCCAAATTTGCCCTTATCACTAAGGGTACCTCAGGTTCGTGGTACAGAACTGTCACTATCAGTTTCAGACGCTGCCGTTTGGATTGTCTACGGCACCCCGGGTCTTTACCAAGGTAATGGCCGAAATGATGGTTCTTCTTCGAAGAAAAGGCGTCTTAATTATCCCTTACTTGGACGATCTCCTGATAAGGGCAAAGTCCAGGGAACAGTTGGAGGTCGGAGTAGCACTATCTCGGATACTGTTACAACAGCAGGGGTGGATTCTAAATATTCCAAAATCGCAGCTGATCCCGACAACAAGTCTCCTGTGCTTAGGGATGATTCTGGACACAGTCCAGAAAAAGGTGTTTCTCCCGGAAGAGAAAGCCAGGGAGTTATCCGAGCTAGTCAGGAACCTCCTAAAATCAGTGCATCATTGCACAATGGGCCATGGTAAAAAAATGGTGACTTCCTTCGAAGCAATTCCAGTCTGCAGATTTCATGCAAGAACTTTTCAGTGGGATCTGCTGGACAAATGGTCCGGATCGCATCTTCAGATGCATCAGCGGATAACCCTATATCCAAGGACAAGGGTGTCTCTCCTGTGGTGGTTACAGAGTGCTCATCTTCTAGAGGGCCGCAGATTCGGCATTCAGTTTGGATGTTGGTGACCACGGAGGCCAGCCCGAGAGGCTGGGGAGCAGTCACACAAGGAAAAAATTTCCAGGGAGTGTGATCAAGTCTGGAGATTTTTCTCCACATAAATATAGCTAAGGGTAAATTTATAATGCTCTAAGCTTAGCAAGACCTCTGCTTCAAGGTCAGCCGGTATTGATCCAGTGGGATAAAACATCACGGCAGTCGCCCACGTAAATAGACAGGGCGACACAAGAAGCAGGAGGGCAGTGGCAAAAACTGCAAGGACTTTTCGCTGGGCGGAAAATCTTGTGATAGCACTGTCAGCAGTGTTTCATTCCGGGAATGGAAACTGGGAAGCAGATTTCCTCAGTAGGCACGACCTCCACCCGGCAGAGTGGGAACTTCATGGGGAAGTTTTCCACATAATTGTAAACCGTTGGGAATTACCAAAGGTGGACATGATGGCGTCCCGTCTGAACAAAAAACGGGACAGGTATTGCGCCAGGTTAAGAGACCCTCAGGCAATAGCTGTGGACGTTCTGGTAACACCGTGGGTGTACCAGTCGGTGTATGTGTTCCATCCTCTGCTTTTCATACCTAAGGTACTGAGAATTATAAGACGTAGAGGAGTAAGAACTATACTCATGGCTCCGGATTGGCCAAGAAGGACTTGGTACCCGGAACTTCAAGAGATGCTCACAGAGGACTTATGGCCTCTGCCGCTAAGAAGGGACTTGTTTCAGCAAGTACCATGTCTGTTCCAAGACTTACCGCAGCTGCGTTTGACGGCATGGCGGTGGAACGCCGGATCCTAAGGGAAAAGGCATTCAGGAAGAGGTCATTCCTACCCTGGTCAAAGCCAGAAAGGAGGTGACCGCACAACATTATCACCACATGTGGCGAAAATATGTTGCGTGGTGTGAGGCCAGGAAGGCCCCACGAAGAAATTTCAACTCGGTCGATTCCTGCATTTCTTGCAAACAGGAGTGTCTATGGGCCTCAAATTGGGGTCCATTAAGGTTCAAATTTCGGCCCTGTCGATTTTTCTTCCAGAAAGAAGTGGATTCAGTTCCTGAAGTCCAGAAGTTTGTCAAGGGAGTATTGCATATACAACCCCCTTTTGTGCCTCCAGTGGCACTGTGGGATCTCAACGTAGTTCTGGGATTCCTCAAAACACATTGGTTTAAAACCAGTCAAATCTGTGGATTTGAAGCATCTCACATGAAAAGTGAACATGCTCTTGGACCTGGCCTGGACCAGGCGAGTGTCAAATTGGTGGTTTTTTTTTCTCAAAAAAGCCCATATCTGTTTGTCCATTCGGACAGGGCAGAGCTGCGGACTCGTCCCCAGTTCTCTCCCTAAGGTGGTGTCAGTGTTTCACCTGAACCAGCTTATTGTGGTGTCTGCGCCTACTAGGGACTTGGAGGACTCCAAGTTGCTAGATGTGGTCAGGGCCCTGAAAATATAGGTTCCAGGACGGCTGGAGTCAGGAAAACTGACTTGCTGTTATCCTGTATGCACCCAACAAACTGGGTGCTCTTGCTTTTAAGCAGACTTTTGCTAGTTGGATGTGTAATACAATTCAGCTTGCACATTCTGTGGCAGGCCTGCCACAGCCAAAATATGTAAATGCCCATTCCACAAGGAAGGTGGGCTCATCTTGGGCGGCTGCCCGAGGGGTCTCGGCTTTACAACTTTGCCGAGCGGCTATTTAGTCAGGGGCAAACACGTTTGTAAAATCCTACAAATTTGATACCCTGGCTAAGGAGGACCTGGAGTTCTCTCATTCGGTGCTGCAGAGTCATCCGCACTCTCCCGCCCGTTTGGGAGCTTTGGTATAATCCCCATGGTCCTTTCAGGAACCCCAGCATCCACTAGGACGATAGAGAAAATAAGAATTTACTTACCGATAATTCTATTTCTCGGAGTCCGTAGTGGATGCTGGGCGCCCATCCCAAGTGCGGATTATCTGCATTACTTGTACATAGTTACAAAAATCGGGTTATTATTGTTGTGAGCCATCTTTTCAGAGGCTCCGCTGTTATCATACTGTTAACTGGGTTCAGATCACAGGTTGTACAGTGTGATTGGTGTGGCTGGTATGAGTCTTACCCGGGATTCATAAATCCTTCCTTATTGTGTACGCTCGTCCGGGCACAGTACCTAACTGAGGCTTGGAGGAGGGTCATAGGGGGAGGAGCCAGTGCACACCACCTGATCCTAAAGCTTTACTTTTTGTGCCCTGTCTCCTGCGGAGCCGCTATTCCCCATGGTCCTTTCAGGAACCCCAGCATCCACTACGGACTCCGAGAAATAGAATTATCGGTAAGTAAATTCTTATTATTTCAAGGACAGCTGGAGTCAGAAAATCTGACTCGTTGTTTATATTGTATGCACCCAACAAGATGGGTGCTCCTGCGTCTAAACAGACGATTGCACGTTGGATCTGTAGCACAATCCAACTTGCACATTCTGTGGCAGGCCTGCCACAGCCTAAATCTGTAAAGGCCCACTCCACAAGGAAAGTGGGCTCATCTTGGGCGGCTGCCCGAGGGGTCTCGGCATTACAACTTTGCCGAGCAGCTACGTGGTCAGGGGAGAACACGTTTGTAAAATTTTACAAATTTGATACTCTGGCTAAGGAGGACCTGGAGTTCTCTCATTCGGTGCTGCAGAGTCATCCGCACTCTCCCGCCCGTTTGGGAGCTTTGGTATAATCCCCATGGTCCTGACGGAGTCCCCAGCATCCACTAGGACGTTAGAGAAAATAAGAATTTACTTACCGATAATTCTATTTCTCATAGTCCGTAGTGGATGCTGGGCGCCCATCCCAAGTGCGGATTGTCTGCAATACTTGTACATAGTTATTGTTACAAAGATCGGGTTATTACTATTGTTGTGAGCCATCTTTTCAGAGGCTACTTCGTTTTTTGTTATCATACTGTTAACTGGGTTCAGATCACAAGTTGTACGGTGTGATTGGTGTGGCTGGTATGAGTCTTACCCGGGATTCAAGATCCTTCCTTATTGTGTACGCTCGTCCGGGCACAGTACCTAACTGAGGCTTGGAGGAGGGTCATAGGGGGAGGAGCCAGTACGCACCATGTGATCCTAAAAGCTTTATTTAGATGTGCCCCGTCTCCTGCGGAGCCCGCTATTCCCCATGGTCCTGACGGAGTCCCCAGCATCCACTACGGACTATGAGAAATAGAATTATCGGTAAGTAAATTCTTATTTTTTTTAAATAGAGCGGGTCTGAAGCGCGCCATTACGGGGGCGGAGCTTAGCCCTCACAGCACACAGCCTGGCGCCATTTTCTCTACACAAGGCTGCAGACACTCTGGTCCTTTCTCACACTGCTGTACAAGTAACAGGGTGCAAAACAGGGGGGGGGGGGGGGGGCAGTGATTTTGGTGCATTATATGTAAATTATAAAAGCGCTGCAGGTCTGGGGCATTTTCTGTGGTGTTTCAGACTGGGATTGGGCGCTGGGATGTGAGCTGGCATAACTCCCTCTGTCTCTCTCTGACAGGCTTTACTGTGGGTCTCTCCCCTATAGGCCCAGTGTGTTGGCGTGTGTTGGTTGCACGTGTGTCGACATGTCTGAGGCGGATTGCTCTTCCCAGGAGGAGGCTATGTTAGGGACACAAATGGCTGTGGGAGTGACCCTGTCGGCACCGCCGACACCTGATTGGGTGAATGTGTTGAGTGCTTTGAATGCTAATATGGCTCTGATAAATAAGAGATTGGATAAATCTGAGTCTCAGAACCAGGCATGGAAGAAATCCGTAGAGGATGTGTTGTTTCAAGTCCAGACCCCCTCGGGGTCACAAAAACGTTCATTTGCCCAGCTGGCTGACACGGACACTGACTCAAGTGTCGACTATAGTGATGCCAGATTAGATCCAAAACTGGCAAAGAGCATTCAGTACATGATTGTGGCAATAAAAGACGTATTACATATCACCGAGGACCCTGCTGTTCCTGATACTAGAGTCTGTATGTATAAAGGAAAGAAACCTGAGGTAACGTTTCCTCCCTCTCATGAACTGAACATGCTTTGTGAAAAGGTTTGGGAAAATCCTGACAAAGTTTCAGATTCCCAAAGGGATTCCAGTGGCGTGTCCGTTTCCTTCTGGGGATAGGGAAAAATGGGAGTCACCCCCCCATTGTGGACAATGCTTATCTCGGCTGTCCAAAAAGGTGGCTCTTCCGTCCCCTGACACGGCAGACCTAAAGGATCCTGCGGATCGTAGGCAGGAAAATACATTGAAATCCATTTATATCACCACGGGTACGCTACTCAGACCAGCCATTGCATCTGCGTGGGTGAGTAGCGCTATCGAAAAATGGGCAGATAACTTGTCATCTGAAATAGATACCCTGGATAGTAATAGCGTTCTTTTGACACTAGGTTATATCAGGGAAGCTGCAGTCTACCTAAAGGAAGCTGCGAGGGATATTGGCCTCTTGGGATCAAGGGCCAATGCCATGGCAGTCTCAGCTAGGAGAGCATTGTGGATTCATCAATGGAATGCTGATGCTGACTCTAAGAAAGCTATGGAGTCTCTACCATATAAAGGTGGTGTATTGTTTGGTGATGGCCTCACTGATTTGGTATCTACGACTACCGCGGGTAAGTCGTAATTTTTACCTTATGTGCCTGCACCACAAAAGAAAGCACACCACTATCAGATGCAGTCCTTTCGACCCAATAAATACATAAAAGGCCGAGGATCTTCCTTTCTTGCTACTAGAGGAAAGGGAAAAGGTAAACGATCACCGGCCTTGGCCAGTTCCCAGGAGCAGAAGTCCTCCCCGGCTTCTGCCAAATCCACCGATTGACGCTGGGGCTCCTCTGCGGGAGTCCGCACCGGTGGGGCCACGTCTCAAGCTCTTCAGTCAGTTCTGGGCTCGTTCGGCCCTGGACCCATGGGTTTTGGAAATAGTGTCCCAGGGGTACAAACTGGAGTTTCAAGACGTTCCCCCTCACCGATTTTTCAAATCGGCCTTACCAGCTTCTCTTCCGGACAGGGAGGTGGTATGCGCCACAATACAAAAATTGTGTCACAGTCAATCATTGTCAGGGTTCACCGTCGCAACAGGGAGAAGGCTTTTACTCGAGCCTGTTCGTAGTCCCGAAGCCAGACGGCTCAGTCAGACCAATCCTGAACCTCAAATCCCTAAATTTCTACCTAAGAAAATTCAAATTCAAGATGGAATCTCTCCGGGCAGTGATCTCCAGTCTAGAGGAGGGGGATTTTATGCTGTTGGTAGACATAAAGGATGCATACTTACATGTTCCCATTTATCCTCCACATCAGGCTTAGCTGAGGTTTGCAGTTCAGGATTGTCATTACCAATTTCAGACGTTGCTGTTTGGTCTGTCCACGGATCCAAGGGTTTTCACCAAAGTAATGGCCGAAATGATGGTTCTCCTGCGCAAGCAAGGAGTCACAATTATCCCGTACTTGGACGATCTCCTAATAAGGGCGAGATCCAAGGAGCAATTACTGCAGAACATTACGCTCTCCCTGACAATTCTGCAGCAACATGGTTGGCTCCTAAACGTGCCAAAATCATAGTTGGTTCTGACAAGACGGCTGTAGTTTTTGGGAAGGATTCTGGACACAGAATTACAGAGTTTTTCTTCCAGTAAAAAAGGCGCTGGAAATTCAGAACCTGGTCAAACAAATTCTGAAACCAGCAAAAGTATCGATCCATCAATGCACTCGGTTGCTGGGGAAGATGGTGGCGGCCTACGAGGCCATTCAGTTTGGCAGATTCCATGCCAGAGTGTTTCAGTGGGACCAGTTGGACAAGTGGTCCGGGTCCCATCTGCACATGCACCGAAGGATGATCCTGTCTTCCAAGACCAGAATCTCACTCCTGTTGTGGCTGCACAGCTCTCACCTCCTAGAGGGACGCAGGTTCGGGATTCAGGACTGGATCTTAGTGACCACGGATGCGAGTCTCCGAGGCTGGGGAGCAGTCACACAGGGGGAAAGCTTCCAGGGAAGATGGTCAAGCCAGGAAATTTGTCTACACACAAACGTTCTGGAGCTAAGGGCCATTTACAACGGAACATCTTCGCAATCGGCCCGTCTTGATTCAGTCGGACAACATAACAGCAGTAGCGTACATAAACCGCCAGGGCGGAACAAAGAGCAGAGCAGCATTGGCAGAGGCCACAAAGGTTCTCCGCTGGGCGGAAAGGCATACAAGCGCTCTGTCAGCGATCTTCATTCCAGGAGTGGACAACTGGGAAGCAGACTTCCTCAGCAGACACGATCTCCATCCAGGAGAGTGGGGTCTTCATCAAGAGGTCTTTGCAGAAGTGACAAGTCTTTGGGGAATTCCTCAAATAGACATGATGGCGTCTCGCCTCAACAAGAAACTTCAGAGATATTGTTCCAGGTCGAGAGACCCTCAAGCAATAGCAGTGGACGCCCTAGTGACACCGTGGGTATTTCAGTCGGTGTACGTGTTTCCTCCATTTCCACTCATTCCAAAAGTGATAAAGATCATAATTAAAACAAAGATTCAAGCGATCCTCATTGTTCCAGACTGGCCAAGGATGGCTTGGTATCCAGATCTTCAGGAATTACTGATAGGAGATCCCTGGCCCCTTCCTCTACGAGAGGATCTGTTACAGCAGGGGCTGTGCGTGTTCCAAGACTTACCGCGACTTTGTTTGACGGCTTGGAGGTTGAACGCCGGATCCTAGCCCGAAAGGGTATTCCCAAGGAAGTCATCCCCACTCTTATTCAGGCCAGGAAAGGAGTAACGTCTAAACATTACCACCGTATTTGGAGAAAATACGTGTCTTGGTGTGAATCCAAGAAGGCTCCTACGGAAGAATTTCAGTTAGGACGTTTTCTCCATTTTCTACAAGCCGGTGTGGATTCGGGCCTAAAGTTGGGCTCCATTAAAGTACAAATTTCAGTCTTATCGGTTTTCTTCCAGAAACAATTGGCCTCCCTTCCAGAAGTTCAGACTTTTGTGAAAGGTGTGTTGCACATCCAACCTCTCTTTGTGCCCCCTGTGGCACCGTGGGATCTTAACGTGGTGTTGCAATTCCTTCAATCTCATTGGTTTGAACCTTTACAAAAGGTGGAGTTGAAATTCCTCACTTGGAAAGTGGTCATGCTGTTGGCCTTGGCATCCGCCAGGCGGGTGTCTGAATTGGCGGCCTTGTCTCACAAGAGCCCTTATTTGATCTTCCATGAGTTGAGGACTCGTCAGCAATTTCTGCCGAAAGTGGTTTCGTCGTTCCACTTGAACCAACCTATTGTGGTGCCAGTGGCTACTGACGCCTTGCTGGTATCTAAGTTTCTCAACGTTGTCAGAGCTTTGAAAATTTATGTGGCCAGAATGGCTCAGTTTAGGAAAACGGAGGCTCTGTTTGTCCTGTATGCTCACAACAAAATTGGGGCTCCTGCTTCCAAGCAAACTATTGCACGCTGGATCTGTCTTACGATTCAGCAGGCTCATTCTACGGGTGGATTTCCGTTGCCGAAATCGGTGAAGGCCCATTCTACCAGAAGGGTGGGCTCGTCCTGGGCGGCTGCCCGGGGGGTCTCGGCATTACAGCTTTGCCGAGTGGCTACTTGGTCGGGTTCAAACACCTTTGCGAAGTTCTACAAGTTTGATACCCTGGCTGATGAGGACCTCATGTTTGGTCAATCGGTGCTGCAGAGTCATCCGCACTCTCCCGCCCGTTCTAGAGCTTTGATATAATCCACATGGTTCTTGACGTGACCCCAGCATCCTCTAGGACGTATGAGAAAATAGGATTTTAATACCTACCGGTAAATCCACTTCTCTTAGTCCGTGGAGGATGCTGGGCGCCCGTCCCAGTGCGTACTGTATCTGCAGGTATTCGTTGTGGCTACACACATGTTGTGTTACGTTTATAGTCAGCCTGTTGCTGCTGCTGTTCATGCTGTTGACTTGGGTTGTGTTAAATGCCATGTTGTAGGGTGTGCTTGAGGTGTATGCTGGTATGTATCTCACCTTAGTTTAACAATAAATCCTTTTCCTCGAAATGTCCGTCTCCCTGGGCACAGTAACTATAACTGGAGTCTGGAGGAGGGGCATAGAGGGAGAAGCCAGTTCACACCCCTTTGAAAGTCTTAAAGTGCCCATGTCTCCTGCTGATCCCGTCTATACCCCCATGTTTCTTGAAGTGACCCCAGCATCCTCTACGGACTAAGAGAAAAGGATTTACCGGTAGGTATTAAAATCTTATTTTTCTTAATACTGTTTTCTTTTTGCTTGTTGGCTCATACCCAGTTGATACCATTAATTTTTTTTTTATTACTTTAGGACTGTTATGAATTGATCGTGGTGAAAGACACCAGGACAGAGACTTTCCAGCCACACACCTTGTGCAAGATTCTTGAGGAGTGATTGATGATGGCTCATTTACACAGAAATGCAGTTAGTACCCTTATGTTCCTATCTCCCTACTAGTGACAAATGTATATAGAGAAAGTCCACAAGGAAGGCTTGCTGTATGTGTTTCATGGAGTAATGCTAGCCATACATCAGACCAACTTTTCTCCAAACCTCCAACCGTCCAACTTGTCTGTCCAACAAAAACAGTGCTCCACACATCTAACCAACTTTTCATCAGTGCTCCACACATCTAACCAACTTTTCATCAGTGCTCCACACATCTAACCAACTTTTCATCAGACCAACCTGCCAACTTTTCATCAGACCAACCTGCCAACTTCTGTCCAACTTGTGTTGTCACTGAAGTAGGCGGACAGTGTCTGTGAAATTAGGCTTTTTTTTCACCACCATACTTTTATTAAATTGACTTATTTTTATAGTGAACTATGGATCCCAGCATGGTTGGGCTGCCAAGGCAAGTTGTAACTTGGAGAACCACAAGTACAAGCTTGCCCTAGTACATGTACTTCAGTATCTCCTTTTTATTTTCGATCTTTTTAATTTGTAAAAAACATACCTTTTGAACTCCCCCGCATATACTTGTACTTGGAGAACCACAAGTACCAGCATGCGAGGCATTAATGGGCACGCTGGTACTTGTAGTTCCACAATAAAAGAAATATAGAAATAAACACACACCTTGAAAGTACAAGTTTATTTACACACATGTTCTTGCATACATCCCACGCCTTGTCCAGTAGAATCCATTAGGGTACCTGTAAAAAAAAAAAAAAATACTCACCTATTTCCAGTGAAGATCGGTCCTCTTCAGTCCGTGTAGGCATCCAGGGGTTAAAAAATTATTTCCTGTTAATTATGCAGGTAGCAGCTCCACTATAGCTGAAGATTGTATCTCAATGTGGATACATTTCTAATAGTAGACTTACAAATGTAACAATTGGAAAAACAAATAGTTTCAGTTATGTTCAGTTAGGAATGGAATTCTCACTGCTCAATTATAAGCAGTTTAATACCCCTTTTTACACATGCAGCAAAAACCCGGGATTTTGCAAGTGAATGCGCATCAACCTGGCTTTTTTGGAATGTTTGAAAGGAAACTAGCTGGGACGCAGTCAGGCTGAGACCTGGGAATTTCCTGCTTCACAGACCCGGGAAATTCCCAGGTCGCATGAGTGAAAGGGGGATCCGGTCGACAGGTCAAAAGGTCGACATGACTTTTTCACAATTTTGTTCCCTTTTTCATACTTAACGATCCACGTGGACTACAATTGGGAACAGTAACCTGACCCGAAGCATGGCGAGCCACGCGAGGGGACATGGTGCACTAATTGGGGTTCCCGGTCACTGTACGGAGAAAACGACACCAAAAATCCATCAAAAACTCATGTCGACCTTTTGACCTATCGACCTAGTTACTGTCGACCAATAGTGGTCAACCTAGTTACTGTCGACCTTCCGTACCACACCCAGTGAAAGAGTAGAGGGACATACAAATAAGTGCAAACAGCTCGCACCCACAAATAAGTGTGGCTGTATGTGGCACTCGCTGTTCACACCAAATTGGATTCCCCCCTAATAATGGTATTCTCACTGCAACTAAACATCATTCATTATTACAGTACATGTAAGCTCTCACGGTTCCTTCTCTTACACTATGCTATACTCCATACTCCCTTCGATGGCACCATACTCTCTGCTTTCTGTCACCTTCTTACCTGTTCCAGTGTCAGGTTTTGCTGATGCAGCTATGGTTAAATACCTTGTACTTGTCCTATATTGTCTGGAACTGTATGTGCTGTTTTCTTGTTCTGCTCATTTGTTTATGTACTCTGTAATGGGTGCTGCAGAGCCCTTGTGGCGCCATGTAAATAAAAAATATTATTATTATTAATAATAATAATAATAATATCTATATATTTTGGACTCGTGGTTTGCACCAGCTTCACACATACTGTATAGTATAACAGTATACGAAGCTATATGTACGTTGGCCCTTATTGTGGCAGGGATCGCAAGTGTCGGAAGGGGATGGCGCTGTGGAATTGCGGTGTCGGGACGCAGGAGCAGCTGAGTGGGTGGATTACTGCTCACGTATTAAGTATGTTGGGGGCAATAGCTGACCACCTAACCTCATGTCTCTTGTTCTCCCACACCCCAGCACGCTTACCATCACGTCTGTCTCGCACCCCCACATCTCGCTCTCCATCACTTCTCTCTCACACACCCGCATCTCGCTCTCTATCACGTCTCTCTCGCACCCCCACATCTCACTTTATCACTTCTCTCTCGCACACCCACGTCTCCATCACGTCTCTTTCGCACCCCCACATCTCGCCTTCCATCACTTATCTCTCGCCCAACCCACATCTCGCTCTCCATCACGTCTCTCACACCCCCACATCTCACTCTCCATCACTTCTCTCTTGCACACCCACATTTCGCTCTCTATCATGTCTCTCTTGCACCCCCACATCTCGCTTTCCATCACGTCTGCCTCGCACCTCCACATCTCACTCTCCATCACTGCTCTCTCACACCCCCACATCTCGCTTTCCATCACGTCTGTCTCGCACCCCCACATCTTACTCTCCATCATTCTCGCACACCCACATCTCACTCTCCATCACGTCTCTCGCACACCCACATCTCACTCTGTATCATGTCTCTCTCGCTCCACCACATCTCACTCTCCATCACTTCTCTCTCACACACCCACATCTCTCTCTATCATGTCTCTCTCGCACCCCCACATCTCACTTTCTATCACTTCTCTCTCGCACACCCACATCTCGCTCTCCATCACATCTCTCGCACCCCCACATCTCACTCTCCATCACTCTCGCACACCCACATCTCACTCTCCGTCACGTCTCTCACACACCCACTTTTCGCTCTCCATCACCTCTCTCTCGCACCCCCACATCTCGCTCTCCATCACGTCTGTCTCGCACCCTCACATCTCATTTTCCGTCACGTCTGTCTCGCACCCTCACATCTCACTTTCCGTCACATCTCTCTTGCTCTCTCACACCCCCACATATCTTAAGTATATGAGTGACAATAGCTGACCACCTAAGTGTGTTGAGGGGGTTATGGCGGGGCTTGCAGGTGCCACGGTTGAATCCTGGTGCAGGATGCAATAGTACTGGAGGGTGGGGCTTATTGCCCACATGTTACCAAGTGCCGGGTGTGGGGCTGGGTGTCAGGGGTGCAGCAAGAGTGGTGAATTAGGGTTCAGGAGTACTGGAGTGGAAGGTTTACTTTACTGCCCACATATTAAGTTGATGAGGGGCAATAGCTGACCACCTAAAAAGTCTGTGTGGGGAATGGAGGAGGGGTGCCGCATGAGGGTGAATTGGGGTGCAGGAATAAATAACAGATTTGCACCTACCTGTTTCCGCGGATTGTCCGACAGGCTGGATCCCGCTATGTTAGTGGAGCGGTGTGTGTGTGTGCTGCAAAGCTCCATATGTGCCTGGCGACTGGAGCTTGCAGCGTTGTGAGGTGGTGCCTGGCTTCTGTAGCTGGAGCGGGAAGGAGGCGGTGAATGGCAGGTCCCTGCGGCATTTAAGGCAGCGGACCCTGCAGCCTGTGAGGAATGGAGCCTGGTGGCGCTGAGGTGGGCGGTCCCTCCTGTAGTTGGAGCCAATCCCTGCGATGTTGAAGACAGTGCCGGGGTGGAACCTGGTGGCGATGAGGTGGCCGGCCCCTGTCTCCGGTACGAGACAGAGGTCGGCGGCTATGAGGTGGCCGGTACTTGCGGCTGGCGCAGGACAGAGGCTGGCGACCGGTGCGGGAAGGATGCTGGCGGCAGTGAGGTGGCCGGTGGCTGGTACCTGCGGCGGCGCGGGACAGAGGCTGGCGGCGATGAGGTGGCCGGCCCCTGCTGCCGGTGCGAGACAGAGGCCGGCGCCCGGTGCGGGAAGCATGCTGGCGGTGGTGAGGTGGCCGGTACCTACTGTTCCAGAGAGACAAAAGTAGGCGGACACTAGCCAGCAGGGTGCATCTAGGAATCGTTCAGTTGGGGAGAAAGTTCTCCCTGCACTTGAATGATTAGTTGGGAAAATCAAACAGGTTTGATTTTCCCAATAAGTTGGACAGACCGTTTCTGGACGTTTTTTAGAGTGTGGGAGCAAACGGCTGATAATCGTTTCCTCCCACACACTGCCAGATTATCTTTCCTACCAGACAACTAGTTGGCGCCACTGTGCCCGCGTAGTGCGCTACCGTGCCCGCAGCGTGGCGAGCGCAGCAAGCCTGCAAGGGGCTCATTTGCGCTCGCCCAGCTGCCGGTATGCTGACGGTAAGGATCCCGGCGCCGGTATGCTGGCCGCCGAGATCCCGGCCGCCGACATATCATACTACACCCCTACTGGCTAGCTAGGTCCAACTAATGCTTTTCATTTATTCTCGCTTCTTCTTGAGAGGGGAATATATAGTTTGAAATCGTGCTCAGTTCTTCTGTGTAGTTGGGTTTTCAATTCTGGTGACATTCTATATACTGCACTTTCTATGTGGGACAGTGACAAAGTGTTATATTAATGTAAATATTCCATTGGTGACGTATAGTTCAGGGAGCTGGTGGTTTTCTTAAGTCTCTCTCCTGTTCCCCATGTTAACATGCACTGTGAGGTTAGTGTGGATACGTATACTGGACACCTGTATTTTTTACATTTCAGGAATGGTATTTTTTTTTTATCATGTAGCATATTCTCTAGATCTGAATACTGAGGTCTTGAAGAATAAGTCAAAACATGTATCATCCGTTGGTTCCTGAAATAGCAATCCTTATGTAAGGTTTCCTTACTTGGGGCCTAATTCAGATCTGATCATAGATGTGCTAAATTTAGCACATATGCAATCAGTTTCCTAGACATGCGGGGGAATGCCCGTCACAGGGCAGCCACCCCCCCGCAAGGGTGCCAATCAGTTTCCTAGACATGCAGGGTAACGCCCAGCACAGGGCAGCCCCCAATGCCCCCCGCCCCCTGGAAGGGTGCAAAAGCATCACATGTCGGCTATGCTTTTGCACTCTGTGAGTAGCTCCCTACCTGCGCGCTGGCACAGGGCTACCCGCCGTGTCCCGGATCGCAACGGCCTAGACATGCGGGGGAACGCCCAGCACAGGGCAGCCCCCCCCTGCAAGGGTGCCAATCAGTTTCCTAGACATGACAGGGGAACGCCCAGCACAGGGCAGCCCCCCCTCCCCGCAAGGGTGCAAAAGCATCAAATGTCGGCTATGCTTTTGCACTCTGTGAGTAGCTCCCTACCTGCGCGCTGGCACAGGGCTACCCGCCGTGTCCCGGATCGCAACGGCTGATATTATTTCAGAGCCCCCGCCAGTTTAAAGAGAGAGCGGGACCGAAGCCCGCCACTGAGGGGGCGGGGCTTCTCCCTCAGCACTCACCAGCGCCATTTTCTCCTCAAGCACACGCTGAGAAGCTGGCTCCCCGGACTCTCCCCTGCTGATCACCGGTGACAGAGGGTTTTAAAGAAGGGGGGGGGGGCACATAATTGGGCGCAGTGAATAACGCTGTATCTGGGTAATATTTTTCTTTTTCCCAAGATTATTGGCGCTGGGTGTGTGCTGGTATACTCTCTCTCTCCAAAGGGCCTTGTGGGGGAACTGTCTCCAGATAGAGCTTTCCCTGAGTGTGTGGTGTGTCAGTACGTGCGTGTCGGCAGGTCTGAAGCGGAAGGCTCTCCTAGGGAGGAGATGGAGCGCATGAGTGTGGTGTCGCCGTCGGCAACGCCAACACATGACTGGATGGATATGTGGAATATTTTAAATGCAAATGTGAATTTATTGCACAAATGTTTGGACAAAGCAGAGTCTAGGGACAACACAGAGGGTCATACCCTGCCTTTCCCTATGTCACAGGGACCTTCTGGGTCTCAAAAGCGGCCGCTTTCTCAGTTAGTTGACACAGATACCGACACAGAGTCTGACTCTAGTGTCGATTATGATGATGCGAGGTTGCAGCCAAAATTGGCTAAGAGTATTCATTATATGATTATTGCTATAAAGGATGTGCTGCATATTATAGATGACCCCGCGGTGCCTAATCCTAAGATCCACATGTTTAAAGAAAAGAAGCCTGAGGTTACTTTTCCACCTTCTTTTGAATTAAATGAGTTATTTGAAAGTGCTTGGGAAACTCCAGATAAGAAGCTGCAGATTCCCAAAAGGATTCTTATGGCGTATCCTTTCCCTATCAAGGACAGGATACGGTGGGAATCCTCCGCAAGGGTGGACAAGGCGTTGACGCGCCTTTCCAAAAAGGTGGCGCGGCCGTCTCTTAGGATACAGCGGCCCTCAGGGATCCTTCTGACCGCAAGCAGGAAAGTACCTTGAAGTCAATTTACACACATACATTACTCAGACCGGCGATAGCGTCGGCCTGGGTTTGTAGCGCTGTACTAGCGTGGACCGATACCTTATCTGCTGATACGATGGATAAGGAAACTATTTTATTGACCCTGGGACATATTAAGGATGCGGTCCTTTATATGAGAGAGGCCCAAAGGGATATAGGTATACTGGGGTCCAGAGCAAACGCTATGGCGATTTCTGCCAGGCGGGCGCTGTGGACCGAACAGTGGTCGGGTGATGCCGACTCAAAACGGCATATGGAGGTTTTGCCGTACAAGGGTGAGGAGTTGTTTGGGGAAGGTCTCGTGGACCTAGTTTCCACAGCTACTGCTGGTAAAACAACTTTTTACCTTATGTTTCCTCACAGCCTAAGAAAGCGCCACATTATCAGATGCAGTTCTTTCGGCCGCATAAATCCAAGAGAGCTCAGGGATCTTCCTTTCTTGCCAGAGGTAAGGGCAAGGGGAAAAAGCTGCCAGCTACAGCCAGTTCCCAGGAACAGAAGTCCTCCCCGGCTTCTACTAAATCCACCGCATGACGCTGGGGCTCCGCTGGGGGAGTCCGCTCCAGTGGGGGCACGTCTTCGTCTTTTCAGCCAAGTCTGGGTTCACTCTCAGGTGGATCCCTGGGCAATAGACATTGTTTCCCAGGGGTACAAACTGGAACTCGCCGGTTTCTCAAATCTGCACTGCCGACTTCTTCCCCAGAGAGGGAGGTAGTTTTAGCAGCAATTAAAAAATTGTGTCTCCAACAAGTGGTGGTCAAGGTTCCCCTGCTGCAGGGGATGGGCTATTACTCAACCCTGTTTGTGGTCCCGAAACCGGACGGTTCGGTCAGACCCATTCTAAATTTAAAATCCTTAAACCTATACTTAAAGAGGTTCAAGTTCAAGATGGAGTCGCTCAGGGCGGTCATTGCAAGTCTGGAAGGGGGAGATTATATGGTGTCTCTAGACATAAAGGATGCATACCTTCATGTCCCCATTTATCAACCTCATCAGTCGTTCCTGAGATTTGTGGTGGAGGATTGTCACTACCAATTTCAGACGTTGCCGTTTGGGCTGTCCACGGCTCTGAGAATTAATGGCGGAGATGATGGTGCTCCTGCGCAAGCAGGGGATCACAATTATCCCATACTTGGACGATCTCCTGATAAAAGCGAGATCGAGAGAACAGTTGCTGGTCAAAGTATCACTCTCCCTGAGGGTGTTACAACAACACGGTTGGATTCTAAACCTGCCAAAGTCACAGTTAGTTCCAACAACCAGATTGCCTTTCTTAGGCATGATTCTGGACACGGAACAAAAGAGGGTCTTTCTCCCGACGGAAAAGGCCCAGGAACTGCGGGACTTGGTCAGGGACCTGTTGAAGCCAGACAGGGTGTCGGTACATCACTGCACGCAAGTGCTGGGGAAAATGGTGGCGTCTTACGAGGCCATTCCATTCGGCAGGTTCCATGCCAGAACCTTTCAGTGGGACCTTCTGGACAAGTGGTCCGGGTCACATCTACAGATTCATCAGATGATCCGCCTGTCCCCCAGGGCCAGGGTATCTCTCCTGTGGTGGCTGCAGAGTGCTCACCTTCTAGAGGGTCGCAGGTTCGGAATCCAGGACTGGGTTCTGGTGACCACGGACGCGAGTCTCCGAGGATGGGGAGCAGTCACACAGGGAAGAAACTTCCAGGATCTGTGGTCAAGCCAGGAGGCTTGTCTATACATCAACATTCTGGAATTAAGGGCCATATACAACGGCCTTCATCAGGCGCAGACCTTACTTCAGGGTCTACCGGTTCTGATTCAGTCAGACAACATCACAGCAGTGGCTCATGTAAACCGCCAAGGCGGCACAAGGAGCAGAGTGACAATGGCAGAAGCCTCAAAGATTCTTCGATGGGCGGAGAGTCGTGTAAGCGCTCTGACAGCAGTCTTCATTCCGGGGAGTAGACAACTGGGAAGCAGACTTCCTCAGCAGACACGATCTGCATCCAGGAGAGTGGGGACTTCATCAGTAAGTCTTCATAGAGATTGCAAGTCAGTGGGGTCTGCCTCAAATAGACATGAGGGCTTCACGCCTCAACAAGAAACTTCCGAGATATTGCGCCAGGTCAAGGGACCCTCAGGCGATTGCAGTGGATGCACTGGTGACACCGTGGGTGTTCCAGTCGGTCTATGTGTTCCCTCCTCTTCCTCTCATTTCAAAGATACTGAGAATCATAAGACGAAGAGGGGTTCAGGCGATTCTCATCGTTCCAGATTGGCCTCGAAGGGCCTGGTATCCGGATCTACAGGAAATGCTCTCAGAAGATCCGTGGCCTCTTCCTCTCAGGGAAGACCTGTTACAACAAGGGCCCTGTCTGTTCCAGGACTTACCGCGACTGCGTTTGACGGCATGGCGGTTGAACGCAGGATCCTAGCGGAGAAGGGCATTCCGGAGGACGTCATCCCTACTCTGATAAAGGCTAGGAAGGAGGTGACATTGAAACATTATCACCGTATCTGGAGGAAGTATGTGTCTTGGTGCGAAGCCAAGACTGCTCCTCCGGAAGAGTTCCATCTGGGCCGTTTTCTTCACTTCCTGCAAACAGGAGTGAATTTGGGCCTAAAGTTAGGCTCCATTAAGGTTCAGATTTCGGCCTTATCCATTTTCTTTCAAAAGGAATTGGCTTCTCTTCCAGAAGTCCAGACTTTCGTGAAAGGGGTGCTGCATATCCAGCCTCCTTTTGTGCCTCCAGTGGCACCATGGGACTTTAACGTGGTGGTACGGTTCCTTAAGTCTAACTGGTAACCGCTTCAAACAGTTGAGTTGAAGTATCTTACTTGGAAAGTGGTCATGTTATTGGCCTTAGCTTCGGCACAGCGAGTGTCAGAGTTGGCGGCTTTGTCTCACAAAAGCCCTTATCTGATTTTCCATGTGGATAGAGCTGAGTTGCGGACTCGTCCCCAATTTTTGCCTAAGGTGGTTTCTTCTTTTCATATAAACCAACCTATTGTGGTGCCTGTGGCTACAAGGGACGTGGAGGATTCCGAGTCAGGGCATTGAAAAATTATGTGGCCAGAACGGCTCGGGTTAGGAAAACAGAGGCTCTGTTTATCCTGTATGCAGCCAACAAGGTTGGTGCTCCTGCGTCTAAACAGACTATTGCTCGCTGGATCTGTAACACGATTCAGCAGGCTCATTCTACGGCTGGATTGCCTTTACCGAATTCGGTTAAGGCCCATTCCACTAGGAAGGTGGGCTCTTCTTGGGCGGCTGCCCGGGGCGTCTCGGCATTACAACTTTGCCGAGCCGCGACTTGGTCGGGTTCAAACACTTTTGCAAAATTCTACAAGTTTGATACCCTGGCCGATGAGGACCTAATGTTTGCTCATTCGGTGCTGCACAGTCGTCCGCACTCTCCCGCCCGTTTTGGAGTTTTGCTATAATCCCCATGGTCCTTACGGAGTCCCCAGCATCCTCTAGGACGTAAGAGAAAAAAAGATTTTAAACCTACCGGTAAATCTCTTTCTCGCAGTCCGTAGAGGATGCTGGGCGCCCGTCCCTGTGCGGATAACATCCTGCAGGACTTGTATATAGTTGTTGCTTACATAAGGGTCATGTTTCATTTGGATCAGTTTTGGACTGATACTGGTTTTGTTTCATACTGTTGACTGGTTCGTATATCCCATGTTATACGGTGTGAATGGTGTGGCTGGTATGAATCTTGCCCTTGGATTTACAAAATCCTTTCCTCGTACTGTCCGTCTCCTCTGGGCACAGTTTCTCTATCTGGGGTCTGGAGGAGGGGCATAGAGGGAGGAGCCAGTGCACACCCATACCTAAAGTTCTTTTTAGTGCCCATGTCTCCTGTGGAGCCCGTCTATTCCCCATGGTCCTTACGGAGTCCCCAGCATCCTCTACGGACTACGAGAAAAAGATTTACCGGTAGGTTTAAAATCTTATTTTAAGCCATTCAGACCTCTATCAATCTTCATATTGAGTGTGATATGGAACAAATGAAGTAGTCAGTGAAAAAGTTGTTCCTTCCAAAGAAACTGAAACTTTAGACCCTAATGCTGGCCATACATTAGGATGACCAGCATCCGATCCGATTTCCCTTCAATCCCCCGTGGAACCCATCGCACGTAATTTGTCTTTTTTTTTTTTTTTTTTTGCACAAGAAGAATCATACGATCTATCGTACGATCGTATGCCTCACCCATCACTAAAAAAAAAAAGTCATTTAAAAGGACGCTGATCGTATGCATAATCGTATGTACATACGATTATGATGGATAATATGGGCTGCACAAATGATCATTTGATGCAAACATTCGACCAACAGGGACACGCAAGCCTACCGAAAACACATACTATATGCACACAATGCGTCATACGACGCATTGAAATCTTACATTCGTATCCGATATCGTCCTAATGTATGGCCAGCATAAGTGCTATGCATTATGGGACCACATAGGCGACACTGTCAGACTGCAATCCTAGTGCAGAACAAAGCATGCCTTAAAACCTCAGCATCAAAGGATTGGGGACAATTCTTAAAGATACTTTAGTGTCGTATTTTCTGAGGCACTGGGAGGTTTAATAAATGTTGAGTGGTCAAAATAATGAATTCAGGGACCAGCAGTCAATCAGATCTAAAGGGGGGTACACACGGAGAGATCCGTGTTTAAAATCTAAGCAATCTGACTAGATTGCTTAGATTTTAAGCACGGATCTGCCGTGTGCAGTGTCGGACTGGGTCATGATGGGCCAACCGGGGGAATGCAGTGATAGGGGCCCATACTTAGGGGTGTGGCAAGCCTACAAAGGGGGCATGACCAGCCTCCACAGAGGCTTGAAATACACAATAATTTAGTGCAGTGTAATGCAACATATCTACCATGTATAATACAAGTTCACAGTCTTGAACCTGATCCCCAGAGGAAGGATTGGGTCCTCAGGCAGTGGGTGTCGACCGGTGGTTTCCCTGGTACCCCTGTGGGCCAGTCCGACCCTGGCCGTGTGCATGCCCCCCAGCGATAGCTATCGCGGGTCGCTCACTTCAGCGCTGTGTGAAGTGAGCGCCCCCCCTCGCTCAGCACATCGAGATGTGTGCTGAGCGGTCTGTGTTAAGATCGGTCAGCACACATCTCTCCCGTCAGTACCCCCCCCCCCCCCCCTTAAGAGTAAGCAGGATATGGGGCAGTTCCGAATATGTATCATCACTTATGTCAATAGAAACTATTCCCAAATGTTATGCAGGACATAAATAGCAAGATAAAATGTCTGTCAATCCTAGTGTATGTCACATGATATCAGCGCTCCGCCCCTGGGGAGGAGACATTTGAAGGAACAGGGAAATTGTATGTCTGGTGGTCATGGTAGGGCATACACTGCCCGATGCGGCCAACCTGACACTTAGAAAATATTGCGTCAGACAGACATCCTGGACAATCAGGAATGCCCAACCAATTGATAGTTTCGAATCAGCTGGCTACATACATGCTACAGTTATCTGGGTGATCTGCCAGATAAGCGTAGCATGTATGCCCAGCATTAGATGCGATTAGTGATTATTTTTAGGCCCTGGCACCTCCTATGTTACATAATGCTTTTTGCAATTTGAGCAAGAATTGGACAAAAGAGGCTCCAAGGGATAGCTTTTAAACATTGCAATCTGGAGGTGAGTTTGCAACATAGAGAGAATAACCACTTGACTGAAGCACAAAGCAGATAATACGGACAACGGTCAAAACCTATTGTTCAGACAAATTGGTTAAAATTCAGATTCAACCAATTTGCATGAACAACCGTTTTTGTCAGTTTTCCAGTGTTTGGGATCAAATGGTCGATTGTCATTTGTTCTCATGCATTACCAGATTTTCTTTCCAACCAGCCAGATCTGGGAGATTATCTGCCAGATAATTGTATAGTGTATGCCCAGCTTTAAAGATTGTAGCTTGTAATGGGTTCTCTTGCTCACGTCTCACTAGAGACTAGCAGAATGTAGCAGCCTCAAAGCTCCATCTAGGGGGAAGAGCACTTTTGCAAAAAATGTTTATCATGTGTGGCAGTGAAGCTTTAACATAGTAAATTCCACCTGATATCACAGAGTTCTGGGTGGGTTTTTGTCCTTATTTTTATATTTTATTTAAAGGTATTTTGTGTGTTTGGCATAATTCCTGTTAAATATGAGTGTAATTAGTTTGTGATTTATTGTTAACTCTTAGTTATTTATTTTTATTTTTATTATTGTAAATATACTGCTTTAGTTTTACGTTTTAGTGTTCATTGTAGCACCCTTCACCTAATCAGTTAGTAGAACATATTTTCTCTTACGTCCTAGAGGATGCTGGGGACTCCAAAAGGACCATGGGGTATAGACGGATCCGCTGGAGCCTGGGCACACTATAAAGACTTAAACTTGGTGTGAACTGGCTCCTCCCTCTGCCCCTCCTCCAGACCTCAGTTAGACTTTGTGCCCAGGAGTGAATGGACACACACTAGGGGAGCTCTCCTGAGTTTCTCTAAAAGACTTTATATTAGGTTTTTTATTTTCAGTGAGACCTGCTGGCTACAGGCTCCCTGCAGCGTGGGAGTGAGGGGAGAGAAGCAGGACCTACTTCTTCTTAGTTCAAGGGCTCTGCTTCTCGGCTACTGGACACCATTAGCTCCAGAGGGTTTGATCACTTGGTGCGCCTAGCTTCTTGTTTCCGGAGCCACGCCGTCAACCCCCTCACGGAAGCCAGAAGAAAGAAGCCGGGTGAGTATGTGAAGAACAGAAGACTTCAGTGACGGCAGAAGACTTCAGTAACGGAGGTACAGCGGTCGCGCTGCGCTCCATGCTCCCACACACCAACAGCACTCGCGGGGTGCTGGGGGGAGCCCCCTGGGCAGCAAGTTACTGTTTTCTTGATTAGGCTGGCAGTGAAAGCACCGTGTCTCATACCCCCGCCAGCATTCCTACAGCGCACTGCGCGCCATTGATCCCCCGCCGCCGGCTTACACGGGTGCAGGGCGCTGGGGGGGGAGCGCCCTGGGCAGCAAGTTACAGGTTTTTCTTTCTAAAGCGCTGTATTATAGTGCATTTGAGGGGTCGGGGCTCCGTGTCCCAGACCCCCGCCAGCAGCTTATAGCGCACTACGCGTAATTTCTCCAGCGCCGCCAGCTTCCATGGGTGCAGGGCGCTGGGGGGGAGCGCCCTGGGCGGCAGTTACCGAGGGCTGTTTTCACGGAGTAAAAAGGTACATACGATCCCCCGGACGCCGGGGCCGTTACCCCCGCCATTTGCGAGCGCGCTGCGCGTCGGTGCTCCCACACGGTGGGAGCGGGGCGCACGGGGCGCCCTGAGCAGCATTGGTTTCCTATGGTATATAGTGTATTTACACTATATACGGTGCCAGACCTGTGTGTGTGTATGTGTATATATATATATATATATATATAATGGAGCTATAGCGCGCCGAGGGGGGCGGGGCTTAGCCCTCACACATACAGGGTCAGCGACATTTTTTCTCTGTCCCCGCCAAGATGTATGTAATGCACAAACAAGGGGGGGGGGGGGCACAGTGTTTTAGTGTTATGTACACATATATAACACTAGTTGAGTTAGGAATGGGCATGAAATCATTCTTGTGTGTAGTTTTTGTGTGCTCCCTGTCTGATATACCCATTTTAGTACACTTGTGTCGACAGGCGTGAGTGTTCTGTTATAAACACCTATGGGGTTCACTGTCGGCATCGCCGACGCACGTGGGTACTTGCTACAACATAAAAATTAAATATTTATGGGAGGCACAATGGTATGTGGGTGACCCTGTCGGCACCAACTGTTGTCACCGGGGGTAGCTGGACATGCTGTATCTGACTTATACCTGTGTATATACAGTTGTAAGTTTCTTCCCTCGGACCCCTTGGGGTCGCAAGACGGTAATTTTGCCTGGTTATTAATCCCTGCTGTCGACGAATATTGGGGTTTTCTGTCGACTATAATGATTCCTGGTAGATCCACAACTGGGGCTTTTCAGTACATGGTCATACACGTTCAGAACACATTAATGTCACTGGGGACCAGAAGGCTTGGGACAATCCGATTATATGTATGTTATATATATATTTAGGATATGTGGCTATATGTGTATTACAATATGTAAATTCATATTATGATTTATGATGAATACTGGTAGTATTCCTTTTCATGTGCTGGTCGCTCTGTTGATAAAGCTCTAGGTCGGCTGTGGCTCACACCCTCTTCTGAAGTCAGAAGGGTTATTCTTTTTCTACCACGGATGGAATATTGTGAAAGTCAACGACTGGTCGACATGGGGCCCTGTCTCAATGGATCGTATACAGGACAGCTAAGTGATATGATTATTTTTCTATGCTGTGGGCTTTTTGCATTGCAGACACATGAGGGAGTGTTTGTGTTCGGTAGGTCATAAAATAGATTTACCCTAAAGAGAGAAGGGAGGTTCCTTATGTTGGATCCTCTCTATAAATTTGCGACAGGCTGCCGTATGTATACAGGTAGTGTGGCCGGGGGACTGCTGAGGCTGACTCCGAGAGTTACTGGAGTTTTCCCTGGGATGGTGTACCGCTGGTTGGGGGGATGCCTCAGTTCAGACAATCTCGGTGGATATTCCTGGTAAGTCTAACTTCGGGAGTTAGATTCCCTGGCAACAGTTGGTGACGCATTCTTTTGAGGGATGCAGTCATTTTAATCGGTTAAATACAGTTTTTTTTGTTTTTTTTCCCTTTCTGTACAGCCTGTGAAAGGTGATAAGGTAAGAGTTCTGCAGCCTTGTTAGGTTCGCAGATGAGGATGTCGTTTCTATTTCTACCACATACACCACATGTCGCAGAGTCTATGTGGAGGGACCCCGCTCCGGTGAGGACTCAGTTACTACTTTCAGTTGATCCACGAATAGACTAGGACCGGTGAGTTACTTATAGAATCTAAAGGGGGACATTCTGGAGTACAGATGTTTCCCCTCACTGGTTTTCTAAGGGATTTTGCCGTTTCCCCTCTGGAAGGGGAGGTAGTACGCAACGCCGTACCAGGGGTGCGTCAGGTTCAGGGCCTTGTCCTCCTGTCCTGGTTTTGTAAAAAAAAAAAAAAAGGTTTTACATGCGTTGTTCTACGCACTCACATTACCTGGAGGGATAGCCAGGATTGTATTGGCCATTTCACTGGTGTGATGGTAGTATGATGGTTTTCTTTCAATAGTAGGAGCCATTGTTATTCTGTACTGAGATGTTCACCTGATTGAGGCGAGGTCAAGAAACAAGTGGTGCTAATCGTTGTTTCTCCCTGACTGTTTCAACACAGGGATGGGCTGTTGTTCCCAACGGCGCAGTTGTCGGAGGTGGTATCAGGGTAGATACTGAACGGTTGAGGTTCTGTGTTTTCCTGTGGAAAAGAGGTCTGAGGATCCTGAGTCGGATCAGATTTGTAGTGCCACTCCATCAATATGTTACGTTGATGAAGAAGTTGGGTGCGGCCTAAGAGGCCTTTTCGGTGAGCAGGTTGAATGCCAGAGTGGTTTTCATGGGACCTGTTGGGAATGTGGTCCGGGTCTCACCGGCACAGGCACCGGAATATTGTTCTAATGGCCAGGATATCGCTCCTGTGGGGTCGGCTCAGTTCTCACCTCCTAGAGGGACGAAGGTTCGGGATCCTGGTGTCCATGTATGCAGATCTCCGAGGCTGGAGAGCAGTCCTTGCATGGGAAGTATTTCCAGAGGAAGAGGTCAAGCTGCGAAACTTGTCTACAATAAGTTTCTTGAATTAAGAGCGGTTTTCAACGAACATATTCTTCGCGATCTGCCCGTGTTAATTCTGTCGGACGACTTGACATCAGTGACGTAAGTAAGTCGCTAGGGCGGAACAAGAAACAAAGCGGCAATGGCAGAAGCTGAAATAGTTTGCCGCTGAGTGGAAAGACTGGTAAACGTTATATTAGCAGTCTTCGGTCCGGACGTAATCGAAGGAGAAATAGATTTCCTCTACAGACGCGCTCTCCATCCGGGAGAAAGACTGTCATCATCATGAAGTTTCACAGAAGTGACAAGTCTTTGAGGAGTGTCTCAATTGGGCATGTTGCCGTCTCACCTCAACGAGAGACCTCAGGAATAGGATTCCAGGTCAAGGATCACTCAAGCTATAGCAGTGGACGACCTCGTGACACCTTGGGTGTTTTCAGTCGGTATATGTGTCCCCTCCGTTTTCACTCTGCTGAAGGTGATAAACGTAAGAAGAACGGAGGTTCCGGCGATCCTCATTGTTCCGGTCTAGCCAAGGAGAGCTTGGTATACAGTTCTTCAAGATTTGTTCATATAAGATCCCTGGCCTCTTCCTCTACGGGAGGAACTGTTACAACAAGATCCGGCCATGTATCAGGACTTACCGCGGCTGCGTTTGACGGCGTGGCGGTTGAACGCCATATCCTAGTCCGAATGGGTATTCCCAGTGAGGTCATTTCCACACTTCTTCAGGCTAGAAAAGAAGTAACTGCAAAGCCTTACCACCATATTTGGGTTTCAGGGCAGTTTGGCCTTATACATTTTCATAAAAAATAAAATAAATGAATTGGCCACCTATCTGGAAGCTCAGACTTTCGTGAAAGGAGTACTGCGCATCCCACCGCCATTTGTGCCCTATTGGCACAGTGGGATCTTGATGTGGTGTTGCGTTTCTTGTGTCTCACTGAGTGGAACCTTTATTAAAGGTTGTGTTAAATTTTCTCTCTTGGAGAGTGGTCATGCGTTTGCTTTTTTGGGAAAATGCGAGGCGGTTGTCGGAAGTAGCGGCTTTGTCTCACGAGTCCCTGTTTGATCTTCCAAGTGGATATATTTGAGAACTCGGATAGTAGTTCTACCGAAAAGGGTTTTCGGGGTTTATCAAAAATCTGTCTATTTTGATGCCTGTGGTAACTTCAGCATTGGCTGATTCAAAGTCTCTCGATGTAGTCAGGGCTTTGAAGGTTTATGTCGCCAATTGGGCTCAGTTTGGGGTAACAGAGGCTCTGGTTGTCCGGTATGCTCCCAGCGTGCTTGGGGCGCATGCGTCTCTGCAGTCTGTTACACGCTGGATCTATGATACGATTCGGCGTGTTAATTTTACGGTTGGATTGCCGTGACTGAAGTCAGGGGAGACCCATTCTACTAGGTAGATGGGCTCTTCTGTGGCGTATGCCCGAGGTGTCTCGGCGGGTTAACTTTGCCGAGCGGCTACTTGGTCGGGTTTCAAACATCTTTGCTACACTCTACCTGTTTGATACCCTGGCTGATGGGGACCTCATGTTTGCTCAATCGGTGCTGCAGAGTCGTCCGCACTCTCCCGCCCGTTCTGGAGCTTTGGTATAGACCCCATGGTCCTATTGGAGTCCCCAGCATCCTCTAGGACGTAAGAGAAAATAGGATTTTAGTACCTACCGGTAAATCCTTTCTATTTCGTCCTAGAGGATGTTGGACCGCTCAAAGAACCATGGGGTATAGACGGGATCCGCAGGAGACATGGGCACTTCAAGACTTTCAAAAGGGGCGTGACCTGGCTCCTCCCTCTATATCCCCCACCAGACTCAGTTTTAGAAATGTGCCCGGCCGAGACACAGGGCACTAGGAGGAGCTCCTAGAGTTTCTCTGAAAGACTTAATGTTAGGTTTTTTATTTTGGGGAGATCTGCTGGCTACAGACTCCCTGTTTCGTGGGCAGGAGGGGAGAGCATTCTAGACCCACTTCTGATTAGTTCCAGGGCTCTGCTGCTGCTGACAGGATGCCTTCAGCTCCTGAGGGGAGACGAACGCCGGGCTCTCCTGGATGCTCCCTCCCACAGCTTGCCGTCCCCCCTCTTCAACCCAGAAGTCAGAAGACAGGTGAGTATAAGAAGAAAGAAGACTTCTCTTCATCTTTCAAGACTGCATTGTAGAGGTACCGCACAGCGGCTATGCACAGTGCTCGCCAGGCTCCCGCTGAGTACACACTGCTAGGTGCAGGGCGCTGGGGGGGGGGGGGGGGCGCCCTGGGGAGCATATATTACCTCATATATATAAAGCTGGCATAATCCTACAGTGCCCTGGCACTGCCCGCTAACCCCCGCCGGCATATAATTAAATAATAAAAGCGGGAAGAAGCGCGCCATGTTGGGGGTGGAGCTTCTTCCTCACTGCTCACTGGCGCCATTTCCTCCTCCACAAGCTGAAGTCGCTGGTCCTTCCTCTCCGCAGCAAGTACCAGGGGGCTAAACAGACATAAGGGGGGGCATATTTATTTATGTAAAACAAGCGCAGACAGCTCTGGGGCGTCTTCGGTGTTCACAGACCTGCTTATTTGGCGCTGGGGTGTGAGCTGGCTATTTCCCTTTGTGTTCCCTCACTGCTTGGTGTGTGTGCTGTCTCTCAGGTGTCGACATGTCGGAGGCTGATTATTCCTCTCCGGGGGACAATTTGTTGGGGACACCAAATGTTTTGGGAGTGGCCCTGTCGGCACCGCCGACTGCAGATTGGTTAACTACTTTGAATGCTTTGCATGCTAGTGTCACATCATTAAATCAAAAGTTTGATGAGTCTGCGTCTCAATCCCAGGTGTGGAAGAGAACAGTAGAGGACGCTTTATTACAGTTGCAAGACCCTGCAGGGTCACACAAACGTAGTTTTGACCAATTAGTTGACACAGGTACCGACACGGACTCTGATGCCGATGTCGATTATGCTGATTCCAGATTAGATCCAAGATTGGCTAAGAGTATTCAGTATATGATTGTAGCTGTTAAAGATATCTTGAATATAAATGAGGACCCTATTACACCTGATACCAGGGTCCTGATTTACACGGAGAAAAAGCGCTCGGTTACTTTTCCTCCTTGTTTTGAACTGAACGCTCTCTGATAGCATTAGAATTAACCCTGGTAAAAGGTTTCAGATTCCTAAAAGAATCAACGTGGCATACCCTTTTCCCGAGTCGGATAGGGACCGGTGGGAGAATCCCCCCACTGTAGACAAAGCCCTGGCGCGTTTGTCTAAACAGGTAGCCCTCCCTGCAGCTCAGTCGACGGCCCTTAAGGAGCCGGCGGACCGTAAGCAGGAGGCTACCCTGAAGGCTATTTTCACTACTACAGGGATGTTGCTCAGGCCTCTTATTGCGTCCGCGTGGGTCAGTAGTGCTATTGAAAAGTGGGCAGACACTTTGTCTTCTGATTGGGAGAATCTAGATAGAGATTCCATCCAGGTGACGCTGGGTTATATTAGAGATGCAGCTGCATACTTGAAAGAGGCTGTACGTGACGCTGGACTCCTTAGTGATAAGGCGAATGCTATGTCCATTGCGGCTAGACATGCGCTTTTGACTCATAAGTGGAATGCTGACGCTGATTCCAAAAGGAATATGGAATCCCTTCACTTTAAGGGAGGAGAACTTTTCGGTGAGGGGCTTACTGATTTAGTATCAGCGGCTACCGCGGGTAGTAAATCTACCTTCTTGCCCTCGGTTCCTACGCAGCAAAAGAAACAGCCAAATTATTAAATGCATTCCTTTCGGCCCAACAAGTATAGAAGGGGCCGAGGCAACTTCTTTCTGGCTACCAGAGGTAGAGGTAGAGGAAAAAGGGCACCCGCCTCCTCGGGTGTCCAGGAGCAGAGGTCCTCCCCGGCTCCTGCTAAACCCACCGCATGACGCCGGGTCCCCCTTACAGGGACCCGCTCCGGTGGGGGCACGTCTCAGGCTTTTCAGTCAGGTCTGGGTTCGCTCCGATCTAGACCCTTGGGTGTTGAAGATTGTATCCCAGGGGTACACACTGGAGTTTCAAGACGTGCCCCCTCTCCGGTTTTACAGATCAGCCTTGCCAGCTTCACTGCAGGAAAGGGAACTAATCTGCGGTGCAGTACAAATATTGTGTCTAAATCAGGTTGTGGTCCCGGTACCCCTAGATCAGCAGGGGCAGGGCTTTTATTCAAGCCTGTTCGTGGTGCCGAAGCTGGACGGCTCGGTGAGACCTATTCTCAACCTGAAATCTCTCAACTTATTCCTAGAGAAATTCAAATTCAAGATGGAGTCTCTCAGAGCGGTGATCTCCAGTCTGGAGGAAGGAGAATTCATGGTTTCCTTGGACATAAAGGACGCTTACCTTCATGACCCCATTTATCCTCCTCACCAAAGTTTCCTGAGGTTTGCTATCCAGGATACGCACTACCAATTTCAGACGTTGCCGTTTGGTCTGTCCACGGCTCCGAGGATTTTTACCAAAGTAATGGTAGAAATGATGGTTACAATTATCCCGTACTTGGACGATCTCCTGATAAAGGTGAAGTCCAAAGACAAGTTGATACAGGACATTGCACTGTCCATGTCAGTTCTGCAACAGCACGGCTGGCTCCTGAACTTGCCAAAATCACAGTTGATCCCGACAACCCGATTGGCGTTTTTGAGCATGATTCTGGACACGGTCCAGCTGAAGGTTTTTCTCCCTGTGGAGAAAGCTCTGGAAATTCAGAGTTTGGTAAAACTCTTATTGAAACCGAAAACGGTTTCCATTCATCAATGCATTCAATTGCTGGGAAAGATGGTGGCGGCATACGAGGCCCTCCAATTCGGGAGGTTCCATGCCAGAGTGTTTCAGTGGGATCTGTTGTACAAGTGGTCCGGATCCCACCTGCATATGCACCGGAAGATAATTCTATCTCCCAACACCAGGATCTCCCTCCTGTGGTGGCTCAACAGCTCTCACCTCCTTGCAGGACGTCGGTTCGGGATCCAGGACTGGATCTTAGTGACCACGGATGCAAGTCTCCGAGGTTGGGGGGCAGTCACTCTGGGGGTGACCTTCCAGGGAAGATGGTCAAGTCCAGAAACTCATCTTCACATCAACGTTCTGGAACTGAGGGCCATTTACAACGGCCTTCTACAAGCGGAACATCTTCTTCGAAACCTGCCGGTTCTGATCCAATCGGACAATGTCACGGCAGTAGCTTACATAAACCGCCAAGGCGGCACAAGAAGCAGAGCGGCAATGGCGGAAGCCACAAAGATTCCTTGCTGGGCGGAGAGGCAAACAAGCGCTCTGTCGGCAATATTCATTCCGGGAGTGGACAACTGGGAAGCAGACTTACTCAGCAGACACGACCTGAATCCAGGAGAGTGGAGCCTCCATCAGGAGGTCTTCACGCTGCTAACAAATCGATGGGGGGTTCCCCATATAGACATGATGGCGTCTCGCCTCAACAAGAAACTTCCGAGGTATTGTTCCTGGTCCAGGGACCCTCAGGCGGATGCGGTGGATGCACTGACAACACCCTGGGTGTTCCCCTCAGTGTATGTGTTCCCTCCGGTTCCTCTCATCCCAAAGGTGCTGAGGCTTCTAAAAAGAACAAGCATACCGGCGATCCTTGTGGTCCCGGACTGGCCAAGGAGAACTTGGTACCCGGATCTTCTGACGTTACTGGTCGACGATCCCTGGCCTCTTCCTCTGCGCGAGGACCTGCTGCGGCAGGGGCCGTTCGTCTATCAAGACTTACAGCGGCTACGTTTGACGGCATGGCGGTTGAACGCCAGATTTTAGCCCAAAAGGGTATTCCTAGTGAAGTCATACCTACTCTTATCCTTGCCAGGAAGGGTGTGACGTTGAAGCACTATCACCGTATTTGGAGGAAATATATTTCCTGGTGCGAGTCCAAGAAAGCTCCTGTGGAGAAATTTGACCTTGGCCGTTTTCACCATTTTCTACAAAATGGTGTGGATGCGGGCCTTAAATTGGGCTCCATTAAAGTGCAGATTTCTGCTTTGTCCATTTTCTTTCAGAAACAATTGACCTCACTTCCTGAGGTGCAGACCTTTGTGAAAGGGGTGTTGCATATCCAACCTCCTTTTGTGCCCCCTGTGGCACCTTGGGACCTTAACGTGGTGTTGTTGTTCCTTCAGTCACATTGGTTTGAACCTTTACGTAAAGTGTAGTTGAAATTCCTCACTTGGAAGGTTGTCATTTTATTGGCATTGGCATCCGCTAGGCGGGTGTCAAAGTTGGCGGCCTTGTCTCCCAAGAGCCCTTATTTGATCTTCCATGAAGATCGTGCTGAGTTAAGAACTCGGCAACAATTTCTGCCAAAGGTGGTTTCCCCTTTTCATATTAACCAACCTATTGTGGTGCCAGTGGCTACTGGCGCTTTGGCTGAGGATATGTCTCTGGATGTGGTCAGAGCTTTGAAAATCTATGTAGCCAGAACGGCTCCATTGCGGAAAGCAGACTCTCTGTTTATTTTATACGCTCCCAATAAGATTGGATGCCCTGCTTCCAAGCAGACCATTGCCCACTGGATTTGTCAAATAATTCAGCAGGCTCATTCCAAGGCAGGCTTGCCGTTACCGAAATCGGTGAATGCCCATTCCACTAGGAAGGTGGGCTCCCCCTGGGCTGCTGCCCGGGGTGTCTCGGCATTGCAACTTTGCTGAGCTGCTACTTGGTCGGGGTCAAACACGTTAGAATTAGGAAAACAGAGGCTCTGTTTGTCCTGTATGCGGCCAATAAGATTGGCGCACCTGCTTAGAAGCAGACTATTGCTCGCTGGATCTGTAATACGATTCAGCAGGCTCACTATACGGCTGGATTGCCGGTACCAAATTCGGTTAAGGCCCATTCCACTAGGAAGGTGGGCTCTTCTTGGGCGGCAGCCCGAGGCGTCTCGGCATTACAACTTTGCCGAGTGGCGACTTGGTTGAGGTCAAACACTTTTGCTAAATTCTACAAGTTTGATACCCTGGCTGATGAGGACCTAGCGTTTGCTCAGTCGGTGCTGCAGAGTCATACGCACTCTCCCGCCCGATTGGATGCTTTGGTATAAACCCCATGATCCTTACGGAGTCCCCAGCATCCTCTAGGACGTAAGAGAAAATAAGATTTTAAACCTACCGGTAAATCTATTTCTCCTAGTCCGTAGAGGATGCTGGGCGCCCGTCCCAGTGCGGAAACTCTGCAAGACTTGTATATAGTTGTTGCTTACATAAGGGTTATGTTACAGTTGACATCGGTCCTGGACCGTTACTGTTGTTGTTCATACGGTTAACTGGTTATGTATGTTCCAGGTTACATGGTATGATTGGTGTGGGCTGGTATGAATCTTGCCCTTGGATTTCTAAATCCTGCCTTGTATTGTCCATCTCCTCTGGGCACAGTTCTCTAACTGAGGTCTGGAGGAGGGGCATAGAGGGAGGAGCCAGTGCACACCCAAAGTCGAAGTTCTATTTAGGTGCCCTATCTCCTGCGGAGCCCGTCTATACCCCATGGTCCTTACGGTGTCCCCAGCATCCTCTACGGACTAGGAGAAATAGATTTACCGGTAGGTTTAAAATCTTATTTTTCATTTTGCTAAATTGTAGACATGATGTATCTCCATAGATACTGTAGTGATAAACCACGTATAAAATTTTACCCTTATAAATAAAATATGCTCTCCTCACTGATTAGGTGCAGGATGCTAGAATGAACACTAATGATTATTTACGTCCCCACTGTAGCGTCCACATATAGCCTCACGTATTTTCTCTTTCTTCACTTTCCCATCCTCCTGACCCCGGGTAAACATCACTGTGTGACTATATCATATAGCCCTCCAAGAACCTTGCAATCCAGTGGACAGTTATGCTATAGATAACACCTATCCTTGTGTATCCATGTCTACTACCAGATTGTAAGCTTGTGAGCAGGGCCTTCCTACCTCTGACTGGGTGTAGTAGTGTATGCTGGCGGCCGGGCTCCCGGTGGCCAGCATACTGGCGCCGGAATCCCGACTGCTGGCATATCGACAGCTGGGCGAGCGCAAATGAGCCCCTTGTGGGCTCGCTGCGCTCTCCACGCTGCGGGCACGGTGGCGCGCTATCTATTCTCCCTCCAAGAGGGAGAAAAAGTGTTGGCTGGTATGCCGGCTGTCGGCATTCCGGCGCCGGTATACTGTGCGCCGGGATCCTGACAGCCGGCAAACTGAAGACCACCCCTGTGACTGTCTGTGATTACCCAGTTTTGCTTTATCACTGTTTCCAATTGGAAAAGTGCAACGGAATTTGCTGCGCTATATAAAAGAGCCTGTTACTAAATAAATGAAAGATTATTCTACTTCAGTGATTTATCTGTTAGTAGCGTTATTGGCATTACTTTTAAATGAATACCTTAACAGAATAAGAGAGATTCTAATACATTTAAAGGTTCCCAGTCATTTTCCTGGCCAACAGTTGGACATAAACACATGGGCGAGACAGATGATTTTCAGTGATTATGAAATTAAAATCCCCAAAACATAACTGTGCACTTTGTTTTATTGACAACTAGCTGGAGTACCCGGCATTGCCCAAGATTGTAAGAATGTCTGTTTACAAAAATAAATGTAAATACAGGTTGAGTCTCCCTTATCCAAAATGCTTGGGACCAGAGGTACTTTGGATATCGGATTTTTCCGTATTTTGGAATAATTGCATACCATAGTGAGATATCATGGTGATGGGACCTAAATCTAAGCACAGAATGCATTTATGTTACATATACACCTTATACACACAGCCTGAAGGTCATTTTAGCCAATATTTTTTATAACTTTGTGCATTAAACAAAGTGTGTCTACATTCACACAATTCATTTATGTTTCATATACACCTTATACACACAGCCTGAAGGTCATTTAATACAATATTTTTAATAACTTTGTGTATTAAACAAAGTTTGTGTACATTGAGACATCAAAAAACAAAGGTTTCACTATCTCACTCTCACTCAAAAAAGTCCGTATTTCGGAATATTCCGTATTTCGGAATATATGGATATGGGATACTCAACCTGTATTAAACACACAGTCTAAGTAACATTGTAGATAGCTGAATACCCGTGCTCCGCTACGGGATGAGGATGGTAAATTAGAATGATAGTTGTTCGTTAATTTACGTTGGTTGGAGATCTAGTATATAGGCATATCTTGCTTCCCTGACGCACTTTGTGTAGTGGTCGGACCCCTTTTTGGTCCGCCAAGGGACCCTGCTCTTCCCACTATGCAACTCTCAGTCTGTGGCTTCCTGCTGCCTCCATTCCACTCCTCAGATCATGTCAGTGCCCCTGTGAATTTTTTTTTTACAGTTTCTTATATAGCGCAGCACATTATATATCTCCTGATATACTCTGTGCTGCTGGGGTATCGTGTTACTTCCACTATATAACTCTCAGTGTGTGGGTTTGTGCTACCTGCATTCCCCTCCTCACATCATGTCACTGGCCCTGTCACATGTAGCCCTGTCATCACTGACATATCATGCATGTCCTGATATAGTCTGTGCTGCTGGCCCACCCCTACGGGTGCTAGTGTTGTGTTACCCCCACAGTGTTTGTTCCCAGCGTGTAAGTCATATGTGTAGCAAGTTTGGTGTAAATTGTTCCAGGCTTTCCAGAGTTATGCTGTCTGCTGAGAAACTCTGTGCTGCTGCCTCACCACTAAGGGTGCTAGGGGTGTCTTACCCCCACAGTGTTTGTTCCCAGCTTGTAAGGCATATGTGTACCAAGTTTGTTGTAAATTGGTAAAGGCATTCGGGAGTTATGCTGTACCCTGAAATACTCTGTGCTGCTGTACCACCCCTAGGGGTGCTGTGGGCGTGTCTAACCCCCACAGAGTTTGTTCCCAGAGTGTAAGTCATATGTGTACCAAGTTTGGTGTAAATCGCTGCAGGCCTTCCACAGTTATCATATTTTCTCTAACGTCCTAAGTGGATGCTGGGGACTCCGTCAGGACCATGGGGAATAGCGGCTCCGCAGGAGACAGGGCACAAAAAGTAAGCTTTTAGGATCACATGGTGTGTACTGGCTCCTCCCCCTATGACCCTCCTCCAAGCCTCAGTTAGGTTTTTGTGCCCGTCCGAGCAGGGTGCAATCTAGGTGGCTCTCCTAAAGAGCTGCTTAGAAAAAGTTTTTTAGGTTTTTTATTTTCAGTGAGTCCTGCTGGCAACAGGCTCACTGCATCGAGGGACTTAGGGGAGAGAATTTCAACTCACCTGCGTGCAGGATGGATTGGATTCTTAGGCTACTGGACACCATTAGCTCCAGAGGGAGTCGGAACACAGGTCTCACCCTGGGGTTCGTCCCGGAGCCGCGCCGCCGACCCCCCTTACAGATGCTGAAGATTGAAGGTCCGGAAACAGGCGGCAGAAGGCTCTTCAGTCTTCATGAAGGTAGCGCACAGCACTGCAGCTGTGCGCCATTGTTGTCACACACTTCACACCAGACGGTCACGGAGGGTGCAGGGCGCTGCTGGGGGCGCCCTGGGCAGCAATATATAATACCTTTTATGGCAAAAGAATACATCACATATAGCCATTAAGGCTATATGTATGTATTTAACCCATGCCAAATGTCTAAAACTCCGGGAGAAAAGCCCGCCGGAATAGGGGGCGGGGCTTATTCTCCTCAGCACACAGCGCCATTTTCCTGCTCAGCTCCGCTGTGAGGAAGGCTCCCAGGACTCTCCCCTGCACTGCACTACAGAAACAGGGTAAAACAGAGAGGGGGGGCATATTTTGGCGATATTTTTATATATTTAAGCGGCTATAAGGAACAACACTTATATAGGGTTGTTCCCATATATATTATAGCGCTTGGGTGTGTGCTGGCAAACTCTCCCTCTGTCTCCCCAAAGGGCTAGTGGGGTCCTGTCTTCGATAAGAGCATTCCCTGTGTGTCTGCTGTGTGTCGGTACGTGTGTGTCGACATGTATGAGGACGATGTTGGCGTGGAGGCAGAGCAATTGCCGATAATGGTGATGTCACCCCCCAGGGAGTCGACACCGGAATGGATGGCTTTGTTTATGGAATTATGTGATAATGTCAGCACATTACAAAAATCAGTTGACGACATGAGACGGCCGGCAAACCAGTTAGTACCTGCCCAGGCGTCTCAGACACCGTCAGGGGCTGTAAAGCGCCCTTTACCTCAGTCGGTCGACACAGACACAGACACTGAATCTAGTGTCGACGGTGATGAAACAAACGTATTTTCAAGTAGGGCCACACGTTATATGATCACGGCAATGAAGGAGGCTTTGCATATCTCTGATACTACAAGTACCACAAAAAGGGGTATTATGTGGGGGGTGAAAAAACTACCTGTAGTTTCTCTATCGTCCTAAGTGGATGCTGGGGTTCCTGAAAGGACCAGGGGGAATAGCGGCTCCGCAGGAGACAGGGCACAAAAAAGTAAAGCTTTACTAGGTCAGGTGGTGTGCACTGGCTCCTCCCCCTATGACCCTCCTCCAGACTCCAGTTAGATTTTGTGCCCGAACGAGAAGGGTGCAATCTAGGTGGCTCTCCTAAAGAGCTGCTTAGAGAAAGTTTAGTTTAGGTTTTTTTCTTTACAGTGAGTCCTGCTGGCAACAGGATCACTGCAACGTGGGACTTAGGGGGAAAGTAGTAAACTCACCTGCATGCAGAGTGGATTTGCTGCTTGGCTACTGGACACCATTAGCTCCAGAGGGATCGAACACAGGCCCAGCCGTGGAGTCCGGTCCCGGAGCCGCGCCGCCGACCCCCTTGCAGATGCTGAAGCGTGAAGAGGTCCGGAAACCGGCGGCTGAAGACTCCTCAGTCTTCATAAGGTAGCGCACAGCACTGCAGCTGTGCGCCATTTTCCTCTCAGCACACTTCACTGGGCAGTCACTGAGGGTGCAGAGCGCTGGGGGGGGGCGCTCTGAGAGGCAAATATAAACCTTATACAAGGCTAAAAATACCTCACATATAGCCCATAGGGGCTATATGGAGATATTTAACCCCTGCCTGACTGGAAAAATAGCGGGAGAAGAACCCGCCGAAAAAGGGGCGGGGCCTATCTCCTCAGCACACGGCGCCATTTTCTGTCACAGCTCCGCTGGTCAGAACGGCTCCCAGGTCTCTCCCCTGCACTGCACTACAGAAACAGGGTAAAACAGAGAGGGGGGGCACATTAATGGCTATATATATATATATTAAAGCAGCTATAAGGGAGCACTTAATATAAGGATATCCCTTGTATATATAGCGCTTTGTGGTGTGTGCTGGCAGACTCTCCCTCTGTCTCCCCAAAAGGGCTAGTGGGTCCTGTCTTCATTAGAGCATTCCCTGTGAGTTTGCGGTGTGTGTCGGTACGTGGTGTCGACATGTATGAGGACGATATTGGTGTGGAGGCGGAGCAATTGCCAAATATGCAGATGTCACCCCCCAGGGGGTCGACACCAGAATGGATGCCTTTATTTGTGGAATTACGTGATGGTTTATCTTCCCTTAAACAGTCAGTGGAGGACATGAGGCGGCCGGACAATCAATTAATGCCTGTCCAGGCGCCTCAAACACCGTCAGGGGCTGTAAAACGCCCTTTGCCTCAGTCGGTCGACACAGACACGGGCACTGATTCCAGTGACGACGGTAGAAATTCAAACGTATTTTCCAGTAGGGCCACACGTTATATGATTTTGGCAATGAAGGAGACGTTACATTTAACTGATACTACAGATACCGTAAAACAGGGTATTATGTATGGTGTGAAAAAACTACAAACAGTTTTTCCTGAATCAGAAGAATTAAATGACGTGTGTGATGAAGCGTGGGTTGCTCCTGATAAAAAGTTGATAATTTCAAAAAAGTTATTGGCATTATACCCTTTCCCGCCAGAGGTTAGGGCGCGCTGGGAAACACCCCCTAAGGTGGACAAGGCGCTCACACGCTTATCCAAACAAGTGGCGTTACCCTCTCCTGAGACGGCCGCACTTAAGGATCCATCAGATAGAAAGATGGAAGTTATTCAAAAGAATATATACACACATGCAGGTGTTATACTACGACCAGCTATAGCAACTGCCTGGATGTGCAGTGCTGGAGTAGTTTGGTCAGAATCCCTGATTGAAAATATTGATACCCTAGATAGGGACAATGTTTTACTGTCGTTAGAACAAATAAAGGATGCATTTATCTATATGCGTGATGCACAGAGGGATATTTGCACACTGGCATCTCGGGTGAGTGCTATGTCCATTTCAGCCAGAAGAGCCTTATGGACACGACAGTGGACAGGCGATGCGGATTCAAAACGTCACATGGAGGTTTTGCCGTATAAAGGGGAGGAGTTATTTGGAGTTGGTCTATCAGACTTGGTGGCCACGGCTACTGCCGGGAAATCCACTTTTTTACCTCAAGTCACTCCCCAACAGAGAAAGGCACCGACTTTTCAACCGCAGCCTTTTCGCTCCTACAAAAATAAGAGAGCAAAGGGCTTGTCGTACCTGCCACGAGGCAGAGGAAGAGGGAAGAGACACCAACAGGCAGCTCCTTCCCAGGAACAGAAGCCCTCCCCGGCTCCTGCAAAAACCTCAGCATGACGCTGGGGCCTCTCAAGCGGACTCGGGGACAGTGGGGGGCCGTCTCAAAAATTACAGCGCGCAGTGGGCTCACTCGCAGGTAGACCCCTGGATCCTGCAGATAATATCTCAGGGGTACAGGTTGGAATTAGAGACGGATCCTCCTCATCGTTTCCTGAAGTCTGCCTTACCAACCGTCTCTTCCGAAAGGGAGAGGGTGTTGGAAGCCATTCACAAGCTGTACGCTCAGCAGGTGATAGTCAAAGTACCCCTATTACAACAAGGAAAGGGGTATTATTCCACTCTATTTGTGGTACCGAAGCCGGATGGCTCGGTAAGGCCTATTCTAAATCTGAAGTCCTTGAACCTCTACATAAAAAAGTTCAAGTTCAAGATGGAGTCACTCAGAGCAGTGATAGCGAACCTGGAAGAAGGGGACTTTATGGTATCCTTGGACATCAAGGATGCGTATCTACACGTTCCGATTTACCCCGCACACCAGGGGTACCTCAGGTTCATTGTTCAAAACTGTCACTATCAGTTTCAGACGCTGCCGTTCGGATTGTCCACGGCGCCTCGGGTCTTTACCAAGGTAATGGCCGAGATGATGATTCTTCTTCGAAGAAAAGGCGTATTAGTTATCCCATACTTGGACGATCTCCTAATAAGGGCAAGGTCCAGAGAACAGCTGGAGACAGCTTTAGCACTATCTCAAGAGGTGCTAAGACAACACGGGTGGATTCTGAATATTCCAAAATCCCATTTAATCCCGACAACTCGTCTGCTGTTCCTAGGAATGATTCTGGACACGGTTCAGAAAAAGGTTTTCCTTCCAGAGGAAAAAGCCAAGGAGTTATCCGATCTGGTCAGGAACCTCCTAAAACCAGGAAAAGTGTCAGTACATCAATGCACAAGAGTCCTGGGAAAAATGGTGGCTTCTTACGAAGCAATTCCATTCGGCAGATTCCATGCAAGAATATTCCAAAGGGATCTGTTGGACAAATGGTCAGGGTCGCATCTGCAGATGCACCTGCGAATAACCCTGTCACCAAAGACAAGGGTGTCACTTCTGTGGTGGTTGCAGAAGGCTCACCTATTAGAAGGCCGCAGATTCGGCATTCAGGATTGGATCCTGGTGACCACGGACGCCAGCCTGAGAGGCTGGGGAGCAGTCACACAAGGAAGAAACTTCCAGGGAGTATGGACGAGTCTGGAAAAGTCTCTTCACATAAACATTCTGGAACTAAGAGCAATCTACAATGCTCTAAGCCAGGCGGAACTTCTCCTGCAAGGAAAGCCGGTGTTGATTCAGTCGGACAACATCACGGCGGTCGCCCATGTAAACAGGCAGGGCGGCACAAGAAGCAGGAGTGCAATGGCAGAAGCTGCCAAGATTCTTCGCTGGGCGGAGAATCACGTGATAGCACTGTCAGCAGTGTTCATCCCGGGCGTGGACAACTGGGAAGCAGACTTCCTCAGCAGACACGATCTTCATCCGGGAGAGTGGGGTCTACATCCAGAAGTCTTCAACATGTTAATAGACCGTTGGGAAAGACCAATTGTAGACATGATGGCGTCTCGCCTCAACAAGAAACTGGACAAATATTGCGCCAGGTCAAGAGATCCACAGGCAATAGCTGTGGACGCACTGGTAACTCCTTGGGTGTACCAGTCAGTGTATGTGTTTCCTCCTCTGCCGCTCATACCAAAGGTATTGAAGATCATACGGCAAAGAAGAGTAAGAACAATACTAGTGGTTCCGGATTGGCCGAGAAGGACTTGGTATCCGGAACTTCAAGAGATGCTCACGGACGAACCGTGGCCTCTACCTCTGAGAAGGGACCTGCTACAGCAGGGTCCCTGTCTTTTTCAAGACTTACCGCGGCTGCGTTTGACGGCATGGCGGTTGAACGCCAGATCCTAAAAGGGAAAGGCATTCCAGAAGAAGTCATTCCTACCTTGATTAAGGCACGGAAGGAAGTCACCGTGAAACATTATCACCGCATTTGGCGAAAATATGTAGCGTGGTGCGAGGATCGGAAGGTTCCGACGGAGGAATTCCAACTGGGTCGTTTCCTACATTTCCTGCAATCAGGATTATCTATGGGTCTCAAATTGGGATCCATTAAGGTTCAAATTTCGGCCCTGTCAATATTCTTCCAAAAAGAATTGGCCTCTGTCCCTGAGGTCCAGACTTTTGTCAAGGGAGTACTGCATATACAGCCTCCTGTGGTGCCTCCGGTGGCACCGTGGGATCTAAATGTAGTTTTAGATTTCCTCAAATCCCATTGGTTTGAACCATTGAAAAAGGTGGATTTGAAATATCTCACATTGAAAGTGACTATGTTACTAGCCCTGGCCTCTGCCAGGAGAGTATCTGAATTGGCGGCTTTATCTTATAAAAGTCCTTATCTAATCTTCCATTCGGATAGGGCAGAACTGCGGACTCGTCCGCATTTTCTCCCTAAAGTGGTATCAGCATTTCATCTGAACCAACCTATTGTGGTGCCTGCGGCCACTAGCGACTTGGAGGACTCCAAGTTGTTGGACGTTGTCAGAGCCTTAAAAATATACATTGCAAGGACGGCTGGAGTCAGAAAATCTGACTCGCTGTTTATATTGTATGCACCCAACAAGTTGGGCGCACCTGCTTCTAAGCAGTCGATTGCTCGTTGGATTTGTAACACAATTCAACTTGCACATTCTGTGGCAGGCCTGCCACAGCCTAAAACTGTAAAAGCCCACTCCACAAGGAAGGTGGGCTCATCTTGGGCGGCTGCCCGAGGGGTCTCGGCATTACAACTCTGCCGAGCAGCTACGTGGTCGGGGGAGAACACGTTTGTAAAATTTTACAAATTTGATACCCTGGCAAAGGAGGACCTGGAGTTCTCTCATTCGGTGCTGCAGAGTCATCCGCACTCTCCCGCCCGTTTGGGAGCTTTGGTATAATCCCCATGGTCCTTTCAGGAACCCCAGCATCCACTTAGGACGATAGAGAAAATAAGAATTTACTTACCGATAATTCTATTTCTCGGAGTCCGTAGTGGATGCTGGGCGCCCATCCCAAGTGCGGATTATCTGCAATACTTGTACATAGTTATTGTTAACTAATTCGGGTTATTGTTAAGGAGCCATCTTTAAGAGGCCCTTTCTGTTGTCATACTGTTAACTGGGTTTAGATCACAAGTTGTACGGTGTGATTGGTGTGGCTGGTATGAGTCTTACCCGGGATTCAAAATGCCTCCCTTATTGTGTATGCTCGTCCGGGCACAGTACCTAACTGGAGTCTGGAGGAGGGTCATAGGGGGAGGAGCCAGTGCACACCACCTGACCTAGTAAAGCTTTACTTTTTTGTGCCCTGTCTCCTGCGGAGCCGCTATTCCCCCTGGTCCTTTCAGGAACCCCAGCATCCACTACGGACTCCGAGAAATAGAATTATCGGTAAGTAAATTCTTATTTTTTCCTGAATCAGAGGAATTAAATGATGTATGTGATGAAGCGTGGGTTAACCCAGATAGAAAAATGCTAATTTCAAAAAAGTTATTAGCATTATACCCTTTCCCGCCAGAGGTTAGGGCGCGCTGGGAAACACCCCCTAGGGTGGATAAGGCGCTCACACGCTTATCGAAACAAGTGGCGTTACCGTCTCCTGATACGGCCGCCCTCAAGGATCCAGCTGATAGGAGGCTGGAAACTACCCTGAAAAGTATATACACTCATACTGGTGTTATACTGCGACCAGCCATCGCCTCAGCCTGGATGTGCAGTGCTGGGGTCGTCTGGTTGGATTCCCTGACTGAAAATATTGATACCCTGGATAGGGACAGTATTTTATTGACTATAGAGCAATTAAAGGATGCTTTCCTTTATATGCGAGATGCGCAGAGAGATATTTGCACTCTGGCATCGAGAGTAAATGCGATGTCCATATCTGCCAGAAGGAGTTTATGGACGCGACAGTGGTCAGGTGATGCGGATTCCAAACGACATATGGAAGTATTGCCGTATAAAGGGGAGGAATTATTTGGCGTCGGTCTATCGGATCTGGTGGCTACGGCAACTGCCGGAAAATCCACTTTTTTACCTCAGACCCCCTCCCAACAGAAAAAGACACCGTCTTTTCAGCCGCAGTCCTTTCGTTCCTATAAGAACAAGCGGACAAAAGGACAGTCATATCTGCCTCGGGGCAGAGGAAGGGGTAAGAGAGGGCAGCAAGCAGCCCCTGCCCAGGAACAGAAGCCCTCCCAGGGTTCTGCAAAGCCCTCAGCATGACGCTGGGGCCTTACAAGCGGACTCAGGAACGGTGGGGGGTCGACTCAAGAATTTCAGCGCACAGTGGGCTTGCTCACAGGTGGACCCCTGGATTCTACAGGTAGTATCTCAGGGTTACAGGTTGGAATTCGAGAAGTCTCCCCCTCGCCGGTTCCTAAAGTCTGCTTTGCCAACGTCTCCCTCGGACAGGGCGACGGTATTGGAAGCCATTCACAAGCTGTTTGCTCAGCAGGTGATAGTCAAGGTACCCCTCCTACAACAGGGAAAGGGGTATTACTCCACGCTATTTGTGGTACCGAAGCCGGACGGCTCGGTAAGACCTATTCTAAATCTCAAATCTTTGAACCTGTACATACAAAAATTCAAGTTCAAGATGGAGTCACTCAGAGCAGTGATAGCGAATCTGGAAGAAGGGGACTTTATGGTGTCCCTGGACATAAAGGACGCTTACCTGCATGTCCCAATTTGCCCTTCACATCAAGGGTACCTCAGGTTCGTGGTGCAAAACTGTCATTATCAGTTTCAGACGCTGCCGTTTGGATTGTCCACGGCACCTCGGGTCTTTACCAAGGTAATGGCCGAAATGATGATCCTTCTACGAAGAAGAGGCGTATTAATTATCCCTTACTTGGACGATCTCCTGATAAGGGCAAGATCCAGAGAACAGCTGGAAGACGGAGTAGCACTAACCCAACTAGTGCTGCAACAACACGGGTGGATTCTGAATTTTCCAAAATCTCAGTTGACCCCGACGACACGTCTGCTGTTCCTGGGAATGATTCTGGACACGGTTCAGAAAAAGGTGTTTCTTCCGGAGGAGAAAGCCAGGGAGTTATCCGAACTTGTCAGGAACCTCCTAAAACCAGGGACAGTGTCTGTGCATCAATGCACAAGAGTCCTGGGAAAGATGGTGGCTTCTTACGAAGCGATTCCATTCGGCAGATTCCACGCACGAACTTTTCAGTGGGATCTGCTGGACAAATGGTCCGGATCGCATCTGCAGATGCATCAGCGGATAACCTTATCGCCACGGACAAGGGTGTCTCTTCTGTGGTGGTTGCAGAGTGCTCATCTGTTGGAGGGCCGCAGATTCGGCATACAGGACTGGGTCCTGGTGACCACGGATGCCAGTCTGAGAGGCTGGGGAGCGGTCACACAAGGAAGAAACTTCCAGGGAGTATGGTCAAGCCTGGAGATGTCTCTTCACATAAATATACTGGAGCTAAGAGCGATTTACAATGCTCTAAGTCTGGCAAAACCCCTGCTTCAGGGTCAGCCGGTGTTGATCCAGTCGGACAACATCACGGCAGTCGCCCACGTAAACAGACAGGGCGGCACAAGAAGCAGGACAGCAATGGCAGAAGCTGCAAGGATTCTTCGCTGGGCGGAAGATCATGTGATAGCACTGTCAGCAGTATTCATTCCGGGAGTGGACAACTGGGAAGCAGACTTCCTCAGCAGACACGATCTACACCCGGGAGAGTGGGGACTTCATCCAGAAGTCTTCCACATGATTGTGAACCGTTGGGAAAAACCAATGGTGGATATGATGGCGTCCCGCCTCAACAAAAAACTGGACAGGTATTGCGCCAGGTCAAGAGATCCTCAGGCAATAGCTGTGGACGCTCTGGTAACACCGTGGGTGTTCCAGTCAGTGTATGTGTTCCCTCCTCTGCCTCTCATACCAAAAGTACTGAGAATTATACGGCAAAAGGGAGTAAGAACGATACTAGTGGCTCCGGATTGGCCAAGAAGAACTTGGTACCCGGAACTTCAAGAGATGCTCATGGAGGATCCGTGGCCTCTACCTCTAAGACGGGACCTGCTTCAGCAGGGACCGTGTCTATTCCAAGACTTACCGCGGCTGCGTTTGACGGCATGGCGGTTGAACGCCGAATTCTAAAGGAAAAAGGCATTCCGGAAGAGGTCATTCCTACACTGGTAAAGGCCAGGAAGGAGGTGACTGCACAACATTATCACCGCATTTGGAGGAAATATGTTGCGTGGTGTGAGGCCAGGAAGGCCCCCACGGAGGAATTTCAACTGGGTCGATTCCTACATTTCCTGCAAACAGGATTGTCTATGGGCCTCAAATTGGGGTCCATTAAGGTTCAAATTTCGGCCCTGTCGATTTTCTTCCAGAAAGAATTGGCTTCAGTTCCTGAAGTCCAGACTTTTGTAAAAGGAGTACTACATATACAGCCCCCGGTTGTGCCCCCAGTGGCACCGTGGGATCTTAATGTAGTCTTGGATTTTCTAAAATCCCATTGGTTTGAGCCGCTCAAATCGGTGGAGATGAAGTATCTTACATGGAAAGTAACCATGCTACTGGCCCTGGCTTCAGCCAGGAGAGTATCAGAATTGGCGGCTTTATCATATAAGAGCCCATATCTGATTTTCCATACGGACAGGGCAGAACTGCGGACGCGTCCTCATTTTCTGCCTAAGGTGGTGTCAGCGTTTCACCTGAACCAGCCTATTGTGGTGCCTGCGGCTACTAACGAGTTGGAGGATTCCAAGTTGTTGGACGTGGTCCGGGCATTGAAAATATATATTTCAAGAACGGCTGGAGTCAGAAAGTCTGACTCACTGCTTATATTGTATGCACCCAACAAGATGGGTGCTCCTGCTTCTAAGCAGACGATTGCTCGTTGGATTTGTAGCACAATTCAACTTGCACATTCTGTGGCAGGCTTGCCACAACCTAAATCTGTCAAGGCCCATTCCACAAGGAAATTGGGCTCATCCTGGGCGGCTGCCCGGGGAGTCTCGGCATTACAACTCTGCCGAGCTGCTACTTGGTCAGGGGCAAACACGTTTGCAAAATTCTACAAATTTGATACCCTGGCTGAGGAGGACCTTGAGTTCTCTCATTCGGTGCTGCAGAGTCATCCGCACTCTCCCGCCCGTTTGGGAGCTTTGGTATAATCCCCATGGTCCTGACGGAGTCCCCAGCATCCACTTAGGACGTTAGAGAAAATAAGAATTTACCGATAATTCTATTTCTCGTAGTCCGTAGTGGATGCTGGGCGCCCATCCCAAGTGCGGATTGTCTGCAATACTTGTACATAGTTATTGTTACAAAAAAATCGGGTTGTTATTTGTTGTGAGCCGTCTGTTCAGAGGCTCCTACGTTTGTCATACTGTTAACTGGGTTCAGATCACAAGTTATACGGTGTGATTGGTGTGGCTGGTATGAGTCTTACCTGGGGTTCAATATCCTTCCTTATTGTGTACGCTCGTCCGGGCACAGTACCTAACTGAGGCTTGGAGGAGGGTCATAGGGGGAGGAGCCAGTACACACCATGTGATCCTAAAAGCTTACTTTTTGTGCCCTGTCTCCTGCGGAGCCGCTATTCCCCATGGTCCTGACGGAGTCCCCAGCATCCACTACGGACTACGAGAAATAGAATTATCGGTAAGTAAATTCTTATTTTTTTTATTTTATTAATTTTTGCATTAGTTACAGAAGTAAGAAATGAACAGAGAAAAAAAAACAATCAACATACAAAACAGTACATTATACTGGTCATTAAATGTTGCAGTAATTTACATTACAGTACAATACACAAGTCAATTGAAAGAAGGGAAAAAACTGTCAGAATGCTTGGTCTGACCATTGCAGCAGTACCGCCATTAAATTAGTATTATACTTGAGTAGGAGAGAAATCACATATACAAATGTAGGATTGTGTATACAAGAAACATTATAACATCACCAAATAAGTAGGAGGGTGTCAGAGGGCGTCGGCCTCGGCAAAAAAAAAAAGGGGGGGGGGGGTTACACACTCTGCATGTCAGCGGGCTCCACCAGTTCTGCATCCGGGCGTACCAGAATCCATCTGTCCCATTTACAATGAAATTTGGACATAGAGTTACGGGATAAGTACGTGTGTTTCTCTAACGTCCTAGTGGATGCTGGGGACTCCGTAAGGACCATGGGGAATAGACGGGCTCCGCAGGAGACTGGGCACTCTAAGAAAGATTTAGTACTACTGGTGTGCACTGGCTCCTCCCTCTATGCCCCTCCTCCAGACCTCAGTTAGAATCTGTGCCCGGACAGAGCTGGGTGCATTTTAGTGAGCTCTCCTGAGCTTGCTAATAAGAAAGTATTTTAGTTAGGTTTTTTATTTTCAGAGAGCTTCTGCTGGCAACAGACTCTCTGCTACGTGGGACTGAGGGGAGAGAAGCAAACCTACTAACTGCGGCTAGGTTGCACTTCTTAGGCTACTGGACACCATTAGCTCCAGAGGGATCGAACACAGGACCTGACCTTGTCGTCCGTTTCCGGAGCCGCGCCGCCGTCCCCCTCGCAGAGCCAGAAGACAGAAGCCGGCGGGTTGAAGCAAGAAGACGTCAAAATCGGCGGCAGAAGACTCCTGTCTTCATATGAGGTAGCGCACAGACCTGCAGCTGAGCGCCATTGCGCCCACACTAACCCACACACTGCGGTCACTGTAGGGCGCAGGGGGGGGGCGCCCTGGGCAGCAATTAGATACCTCCTGGCAAAAGCAGCATATATACAGTTGGACACTGTTATATGCATGAGCCCCCGCCATTAATTTTACACAAAATCGCGGGACAGAAGCCCGCCTCTGAGGGGGCGGGGCCTTCTTCCTCAGCACTCACCAGCGCTGTTTTCTCTCCACAGCTCCGCTGAGAGGAAGCTCCCCAGGCTCTCCCCTGCAGACTCACGGTAGAAAGGGTAAAAAGAGAGGGGGGGGGCACATAAATTTAGCGCATTTAATATATGTACAGCAGCTACTGGGTAAACACTAAGTTACTGTGTGATTCCTGGGTCATATAGCGCTGGGGTGTGTGCTGGCATACTCTCTCTCTGTCTCTCCAAAAGGCCTTGTGGGGGTCCTGTCCTCATTTTAGAGCATCCCCTGTGTGTGTGGTGTGTCGGTACGCGTGTGTCGACATGTTTGACGAAGAGGGCTATGTGGAGGCAGAGCAAGTACAAATGAATGATGTGTCTCCGCCGACGGCGCCGACACCTGATTGGATGGATATGTGGAAGGTGTTAAATGATAATGTAAACTCCTTACATAAAAGGTTGGATAAAGCTGATGCCTTGGGACAGTCGGGGTCTCAGCCCATGCCTGATCCTACAGTGCAGAGGCCGTCAGGGTCTCAGAAGCGCCCACTATCCAAAATGGTTGACACAGATATCGACACGGATTCTGACTCCAGTGTCGATGACGATGATGCAAAATTGCAGCCTAAAATGGCTAAAGCCATCCGCTACATGATTATAGCAATGAAGGATGTATTGCACATATCAGAGGTAAACCCTGTCCCTGACAAAAGGGTGTATATGTATGGGGAGAAAAAGCAAGAGGTGACTTTTCCCCCTTCACACGAGTTAAATGAATTATGTGAAAAAGCATGGGATTCCCCCGATAAGAAAGTGCTGATTTCCAAAAGGTTACTTATGGCGTACCCTTTCCCGCCAACGGACAGGATGCGCTGGGAATCCTCCCCTAGGGTAGATATAGCTCTGACACGCTTATCTAAAAAGGTGGCCCTGCCGTCACAGGATACGGCCGCCCTAAAGGATCCTGCAGATAGGAAGCAGGAAAGTATCCTGAAGTCTGTTTATACACACTCAGGTACTATACTGAGGCCGGCAATTGCGTCGGCCTGGATGTGTAGTGCTGTAGCAGCATGGACAGATAATCTGTCTGAGGAAATGGATACCTTAGACAAGGATACCATTTTACTGACCCTGGGGCATATAAAAGACGCTGCCCTATATATGAGGGATGCCCAGAGGGACATTTTCCTACTGGGCTCTAGAATAAATGCAATGTCAATTTCTGCCAGAGGGGTCCTGTGGACTCGGCAATGGACAGGTGATGCCGACTCCAAAAAGCACATGGAGGTGTTACCTTACAAGGGTGAGGAATTGTTTGGGGACGGTCTCTCGGACCTAGTTTCCACAGCTACGGCTGGGAAGTCAAACTTTTTGCCATATATTCCTTCAAAGCCTAAGAAAGCACCGTATTACCAAATGCAGTCCTTTCGATCACAGAGAAGCAAGAAGGTCAGAGGTGCGTCCTTTCTTGCCAGAGGCAGGGGTAGAGGAAAGAAGCTGCACCATACAGCTAGTTCCCAGGAACAGAAGTCCTCCCCGGCTTCCACTAAATCCACCGCATGACGCTGGGGCTCCACAGGAGCCAGGAGCGGTGGGAGCGCGTCTCCGAAATTTCAGCCACCAGTGGGTTCGCTCACAGGTGGATCCCTGGGCTATACAGATTGTGTCTCAGGGATACAAGCTGGAATTCGAAGTGATGCCTCCTCACCGTTACCTCAAATCGGCCCTGCCAGCTTCCCCCATAGAAAGAGAAGTAGTGTTAGCGGAAATTAACAAGTTATATCTCCAGCAGGTGGTGGTAAAGGTTCCCCTCCTTCAACAAGGAAGAGGATACTATTCCACAATGTTTGTGGTACCGAAACCGGACGGTTCGGTCAGACCTATATTGAATTTAAAATCCCTGAACATTTATCTGAAAAGATTCAGGTTCAAAATGGAATCGCTCAGAGCGGTCATTGCAAGCCTGGAAGAGGGGGATTTTATGGTGTCTCTGGACATCAAGGATGCTTACTTGCATGTCCCCATTTATCCACCTCATCAGGAGTACCTCAGATTTGTGGTACAGGACTGTCATTACCAATTCCAGACGTTGCCGTTTGGGCTCTCCACGGCACCGAGAATATTTACCAAGGTAATGGCAGAAATGATGGTGCTCCTTCGAAAGCAAGGAGTCACAATTATCCCATACTTGGACGATCTCCTCATAAAGGCGAGTTCCAGAGAACAGTTGCTAATCAGCGTAGCACACTCTCAGGAAGTGTTGCAACAGCACGGCTGGATTCTGAATATTCCAAAGTCGCAGCTGATTCCTACTACGCGTCTGCCTTTTCTGGGCATGATTCTGGACACGGACCAGAAGAAGGTGTTTCTCCCGGCGGAGAAGGCTCAAGAGCTCGTGACTCTAGTCAGAGACCTCTTGAAACCGAAACAGGTGTCGGTGCATCGCTGCACGCGAGTCTTGGGAAAGATGGTGGCATCTTACGAAGCCATTCCCTTCGGCAGGTTCCATGCGAGGATCTTTCAGTGGGATCTGTTGGACAAGTGGTCCGGATCGCATCTTCAGATGCATCGGCTGATCACCCTGACCCGAGGGCCAGGGTGTCTCTTCTGTGGTGGCTGCAGAGTGCTCACCTTCTCGAGGGCCGCAGGTTCGGCATACAGGACTGGGTCCTGGTGACCACGGTTGCGAGCCTCCGAGGATGGGGGGCAGTCACTCAGGGAAGAAACTTCCAAGGGTTGTGGACAAGTCAGGAGGCTTGTCTGCACATAAATATCCTGGAACTAAGGGCCATATACAACGCCCTGAGTCAAGCAGAACCTCTGCTTCGCAACCAACCGGTGCTGATTCAGTCAGACAACATCACCGCAGTGGCTCATGTAAACCGCCAGAGCGGCACAAGAAGCAGAGTAGTGATGGCAGAAGCCACCAGGATTCTTCGTTGGGCGGAGAATCACGTGCAAGCACTGTCAGCAGTGTTCATTCCGGGAGTGGACAACTGGGAAGCAGACTTCCTCAGCAGGCACGACCTCCACCCGGGAGAGTGGGGACTTCATCACGAAGTCTTCACTCAGATTACAAATCGATGGGAACTGCCACAGGTGGACATGATGGCGTCCCGTCTCAACAAAAAGCTACAAAGGTATTGCGCCAGGTCAAGAGACCCTCAGGCGATAGCTGTGGACGCCCTGGTAACACCGTGGGTGTTCCAGTCGGTCTATGTGTTTCCTCCTCTTCCTCTCATACCCAAGGTGCTGAGAATCGTAAGAAAAAGAGGAGTGAGAACAATACTCATTGTTCCGGATTGGCCAAGAAGGACTTGGTACCCGGAACTGCAAGAAATGCTCACAGAGCACCCATTGCCTCTGCCTCTCAGACAGGACCTGTTGCAACAGGGGCCCTGTCTGTTCCAAGACTTACCGCGGCTGCGTTTGACGGCATGGCGGTTGAACGCAGGATCCTAGCGGAAAAAGGCATTCCGGATGAAGTTATTCCTACGCTGATAAAGGCTAGGAAGGACGTGACAGCGAAACACTATCACCGTATATGGCGAAAATATGTTGCCTGGTGTGAGACCAGGAAGGCCCCTACAGAGGAATTCCAGCTGGGCCGTTTCCTGCACTTCCTACAGTCTGGAGTGACTATGGGCCTGAAGTTGGGGTCCATAAAGGTCCAGATTTCGGCCCTATCCATTTTCTTTCAAAAGGAACTGGCTTCTCTTCCTGAAGTTCAGACGTTTGTTAAGGGAGTGCTGCGTATTCAGCCCCCTTTTGTGCCACCAGTGGCACCTTGGGATCTCAACGTGGTGTTGGGTTTCCTGAAATCCCACTGGTTTGAGCCACTTAAGACCGTGGAGCTAAAGTATCTCACGTGGAAGGTGGTCATGCTATTGGCCTTAGCTTCGGCTAGGCGTGTGTCAGAATTGGCGGCTTTGTCATGTAAAAGCCCCTATCTAGTTTTCCATATGGACAGGGCAGAATTACGGACTCGTCCGCAATTTCTGCCGAAGGTGGTGTCATCTTTTCATTTGAACCAACCTATTGTGGTGCCTGCGGCTACTCGGGACTTGGAGGATTACAAGTTGCTTGATGTAGTCAGGGCTTTGAAGATCTATGTAGCCAGGACGGCTGGAGTCAGGAAGACTGACTCGCTGTTTATCCTGTATGCATCCAACAAGCTGGGTGCTCCTGCTTCAAAGCAAACTATTGCTCGCTGGATCTGTAGCACGATTCAGCAGGCTCATTCTGCGGCTAGATTGCCACATCCAAAATCAGTGAAAGCCCATTCCACAAGGAAAGTGGGCTCTTCTTGGGCGGCTGCCCGAGGGGTCTCGGCATTACAGCTTTGCCGAGCAGCTACTTGGTCGGGTTCAAACACATTTGCTAAGTTCTACAAGTTTGATACCCTGGCTGAGGAGGACCTGGTGTTTGCCCATTCGGTGCTGCAGAGTCATCCGCACTCTCCCGCCCGTTTGGGAGCTTTGGTATAATCCCCATAGTCCTTACGGAGTCCCCAGCATCCACTAGGACGTTAGAGAAAATAAGATTTTATTCACCGGTAAATCTATTTCTCGTAGTCCGTAGTGGATGCTGGGCGCCCGTCCCAAGTGCGAACTTTCTGCAATACGTGTATATAGTTATTGCTTAATAAAGGGTTACATTATGTTGGCATCCATTGTTGATGCTCTGTTGTTGTTCATACTGTTGACTGGGTAAGTTTATCACAAGTTATACGGTGTAATTGGTGTGGCTGGTATGAGTCTTACCCTGGATTCCAAAATCCTTTCCTTGTAATGTCAGCTCTTCCGGGCACAGTTTCCTTAACTGAGGTCTGGAGGAGGGGCATAGAGGGAGGAGCCAGTGCACACCAGTAGTACTAAATCTTTCTTAGAGTGCCCAGTCTCCTGCGGAGCCCGTATATTCCCCATGGTCCTTACGGAGTCCCCAGCATCCACTACGGACTACGAGAAATAGATTTACCGGTGAGTAAAATCTTATTTTTTCATATTTTATGACTAAAGCCACCAGAGCCCTCCATTCCAATAATTTGGGAGAGGCCTCCGCAAACCAGGAGTGTGCAACAACAACCTTGGCAAGCGTAGTCAGACATAGGACATATTGATATGTGAGCAATGAGTGGGTTTCTTCTAGGTCCACCCCGAAGAGACAGGCCCTGGGGTTTAATTGAGGAAGAGATGGGTCAGTAGTTAATATGTCAGACCAAATTTGAGTCCAAAAGTTGTAAACTTTCGGGCAGTCCCATAACAGATGCCAGAACCCTGCATCTGCCATCCGGCATTTGGGGTACAAAGCATCGGGCCTCAAACCAGCTCGCTGGAGTAATAGAGGGGTACGGTAAACCCTGGCCTTCCACAGTTATGCTGTCTGCTGACATACGCTGTGCTGCTGTCCCACCGCTAGGGGTGCTGGGGGTGTCTGACCTCCACAGTGTTTGTTGCCAGATTGTAAGGCATATGTGTACCAATTTTTGAGTACATTGCTACAGCAATTCCGAAGTTATGCTGTCTCCTGATATACTTTATGCTGCTGTCTCCCCCCCTAGGTTTGCTAGGGATTTCTAATTGTTTTAGTTGCCTCCGACGTGTTTTTAATACGCTCGTATGTAAAATTTCACGATCTTCACTTGTAAACTGTGGATTTGTATAGAGATACAGAAGGACAAATTTTCACTTTTATATAGTAGATTTTCTGCTAAGAAACAAAGGAGCTGTCACTCCGCATATTAAACACTTAACTGACAATTTTTCCCCCAAAAAAATTGCTCAGAAATTGTCGGGGGGTTTTTACGAGTGAATTTGGTGAAGAACATGAATTTAACCTTATTTAAAATTATTTTAGTTAAAAAAGATTTTTTTTATATTTATTTATTTTTTTATTGAAAAAAATAAATAAAAAGTAATTTTTTCAAACATCTGAACATCGGTCGGGAACATCGTGACCATCACAACATTAAGTTTTACACCCCAGACAGCTGCCAGGTACACAGGGAGGGGCTTATTTACACTTCCCCAGCTATTGTCTGCAGCCGCTGGGTGGGGAGTCCTGCCGTGCTGACCGATCATCAGTGATCGGCAGTAGGGAGGCCAATCCCGGGCCGTTTTTTCAATTTCGGGATTGAAAAACGCTCAATCCCGGTACTCCCGGGATCTCGGGATTGCAGTAGGGATCAGTGAAGAAGGGTGTAGGGAGCAGCGCTGGAGGGTAGGTAGCGGTGTAGGAGGGTGTAGGTAGCGGCGGGGGAGGGAGGGTGTAGGTAGCGGTGCGGGAGGGTGTAGGTAGCGGTGCGGAAGGGTGTAGGTAGCGGTGCGGGAGGGTGTAGGTAGCGGTGCGGGAGGGTGTAGGTAGCTGGGCGGGAGGATGTAGGTAGCGGGGAGGGTTGGTAGCGGCGCGGGAGGGAGGCTGTTAGCACTGCACGGAGGGAGGGTGGGTGTAAGTAATACCACTTACTATTAGGTGGGCGCCAGCCATGGACACACTGAACGCGGCGGCATTTCAAAGGAAGCGCCGGCCGCCAGCCAACCAGAGCTGGCGGACTAGCAGCCAATCAGGGAAGCGGCCGCAGCAGTCGCTCCTGATTGGCTGCCGCTGCTGCGGCATCTTCCCTGATTGGCTGCCGGTCCGCCAGCTCTGATTGGCTGGCGGCCGGCGCCACATTTGAAGTGTTGCCGCGTTCAGCGTTTGTCTATGGCTGCTGCCCGCCTAATTGTAAGTAGTATTATTTAAACACACTCCCTCCCGCACATGCGCAGTGTAATCCCGTGAATCCCGGGATTCAAATCCCGGCATTTTTGGGCCCAAATCCCGGGATCCCGCCGATCCCGGGATTGGCCTCCCTAATCGGCAGCACGGCAACACTTAGGGGAGGCTGCAGGGAGGCAGAGGGACCTTCCGGTCCCCCTGACAGCAGCAGTGGAGGGAAGTTTCCCTTCCCTATAGCTGCTAACACTGTTTATTTGACTGGTCGCATCCTGTGCGACCAGGTCAGATAAAGCACTTGCTGGTATGGTCACATCTGATGCGACCATGCCAGGCAAGTAGTTAAACTCTATGGGGAAGATGAATCACTTGTGCTCCATGCTAGGTGATTAGATTATGGTGTTGTCTGCAGCGCTGTGTAATAAATTGGTTTTGTGAGAATAGAGGAGGCTAATAATAAAAGCAGAATACACTGGAAACAGCCTGTTACAAAATGAATGATCTCCATAATGAGATTATTCTCTTGACATTGCACTACTACATAATTCCTTAATAGTCTTAGTTTTCCTATGTAAATATACGCAACATGCAATCCCCTCTTGTTTTAGTCAGTGACAATTGCTATGAAGCACAGTGAAGAGTAA